>NC_134117.1:60797500-61422500 GCF_040939455.1 Microcebus murinus
GTGGGCAGGTGTGGCCTGTCCTGCCAGGCCGGGGCCGTTGCCCAAGGTCACCCAGTGGCCTAAAAAGTGGGCATTGGAGGGTGTGGTGTGGCACCTGCCGCTGTGGAGGTTGAACAGCCCCCAGCAGCCCAGAGCAGGAAGTGACGCTGGCAGAGACCGGGGCTAGGTGGCAAGCACAGGGAGAGACCCTCACTCATGCCGCTCAGGAGGAGAGGCCCTGCTTACCAGGCATGAGCAGCTGCTTCCTGCAGACTGGCAGCCAGAGGCCAACTGTGTGGTGGGCAGAGAGAGGAACTGGTAATAGGCTCCTGGCTCTGAGCCTCTCTCTCCTGACTTTTCCCCTGTGCAAGTCCTGTCGTCTAGCTGTGCCCAAAGTTTCATCCTGCCCACTCAGCCCTCATCAGGGAGGGGACAGCTGAAGGGCCACAGTGAGCTTATCATCTTTGTCATGGTGCACAGGGCACCAAGGGGAACCCAGCAGCCTGAGTTGTTATGAAACCATCCATGAAAGCGAGAGGTGGGGGCACATGGTGACATCCCAGCCCTCTGCAGTTAAGGCAGGTTTCACGGGCACCCTGGAATCCTTGCCCCCTGCGAGGCTCTTGGTCTCAGCTGGGCTTTGCAGGCGAGGCAGCCTTCCTCAATCAGCCCCTAACAGGGGCTCAGCATTGGCCGCTGAGGTAGGAGGACGCTGCTCCTTCCTGGGAGGAGTAGGGCAGAGCAGAGCTCGTGTGCGTTCAGACCTGTGGCCTGACTACTCCTGGGACCCTTCTTCTCCAGCCTGCAGAGCCCAGTGGGGCCTTGCAGCACTTGGTGCCTGGCTTACAGTTCCGAGTCTTGCCCTGGGTCTGGGGATGTCAGCCAGTGACAGCAAGCTGGGGGGGGGGGATGGCTTCAGGTCTGGTCCAGGAGGCCTCCAGGTGCGTAGAACAGTCAGGATGCTATCGGTGTGTGTCCTAGGAAAGAAGAAGTGTCCTGTCAGTGTGTCCTCGTGCACCCTGCACAGAGTCGGTAGCCACGTATTTGTCTCACTGCCTGTTGAAGAACTTGCAGGCCTCAGGCCACACTCTTCAGTGGCCTCTGACTCCACTGGGACTTCCAGCGAGACCAAGTGCACTGGTTAGGGAATTGGAGAGGCAGAGAGCATGGCATTGATATGGTTCCTGTCCTGGACATGCGCCTCCTTCCTTCCTACCATCCTGCTCCTGCCCCTTCTTTGCTGTGCCACTCAGTATAACATTTTGAAACGCAAGGAGATACCCCTGGTGATCCTGTTGCTGCTAGCAATGTTGGACTTTGGGTATCCTCTTCTGTCCTATGGGCTGGGTTCTTGGAGCTCTGCCCTCACTTGCAGCTGATCAAGTTCAAGCTTTATCAGGCAGAAGGGTAAAGAGCACACAGCCCTGTGTCTGCTCCTTGGGGTCAGTGGATGCATTTTTATCCAAAGTCGACTTCCACCCCTGTCCTTTCTGGACACCAACTCCTAGGCCAGCTATTCTTTCTCTTCTCCTTCCTCTTCTTTTCAGGTCAGGCTTCAAGCTGGTGTTGTAAGGGGAAGGAAATGTGGGTGCTGAGTTGAAAGGGCAGCAGGAGGTCCCACAGATAGAGGACCCAGAATTTCTGAATTTCTGCTTTCTTACAAACCACCCTCCTTTCCCCCTGTAAAGTGGGAAGAAGATCTTGAGTTTCTTTGGGTCAGGAATGGTTGTGCAGTGACCTGGCACCTGGCACAAGCAGAGATTTCTGGAGAGATGTTTTAAAACAAGTCTTTGGTCTGGGGATGCCTCCAGAGCTAGGTCTCTGGGCCGCTCCAGACACGCCCTTCCTCTGCCCATCTCTCCAGCCATTGCTCCCATCTGCATAGAGTTATGGAGGCCGCCTCGGGCCTCACTCCCCCAGGCCAGGCCGGGGGGCAAGGGAGGTCTGGGAGTTGAACCTGAGCAGCTTTGGTGACTCTGGAGAAACTAAACCATCTGTTTTCTTGTCTCAGCCACAGAGCAACAACAAAAACAGTCTCGTAAGCCCAGCCCAAGAGCCCGCGCCCTTGCAGACGGCCATGGTACCTCCTGACTACAGCTTCTCCGCCTCTGCCCCTGGCTGTCCCCTGCTCCTTCCCTCTTCCTCTTCTTGCCCTCCCTCCCAGGCCGCCTCAGCTTGTTCCTTTCTCGAACCCTGCAGAGTAGGCTGCTCTGTGTGCTGCCCTGTAGGCCCCTTTCCCATCATTGTCCCGCTTGGCTGCCCTCATCCTGCATGGCAGAACTGCTGCTCCTGCTCCTCTCACTGTGCTGTTGGGGGGAAGAGTTGCCAGGGCTCTCAGCTAAACCTCCCAGCCCCAGCCGGGGACCCCCAGTGGGTCTGCTGTGGGGGCCGGGAAGGTGAGTCGCTTATAAAAGGAGAGAGTAGGAGCTTTCTTGGAACCTGTACATTAGTTCTTGGAGGCCTCTCTGTAAAACCTGTCCCAGCCTCTCCTCTGTAAAGCCAGGAAACAGGAAGGAGGGCTGGGTCCCCACCTCTGGATGGTGCTGAGGGCTCTGGGTTCCTGGAGAGCCCTGTGCTGTTGGGTTCTCTCTGGGCTCTTCCGAGGCGCGCTGTGTGCTCTCGAGCTCTCTCTGCTAGTGGGGGCTCACTGGAGAGTGAGCAGGGTGTGACCGAGAGAGAAGGAGGGGTGACTGTGCCTGCTTCTCCCCTCCTTCCTGCAGTCCCTTGTGCTGCCCGATGTGGTGCTGCTGTAGGGCCAGGAATTTGGGGGAAGGCCAAGGGTAGGTGAGGCAGGCAGCTCCCTGGGCTCAGTTTGCTGAGGGGGCTTCCTGGGTCTTTGGGGGAGACCTTCTCCTTCTACTCCCGTGTCCCTGCTTTCTGTGCACCTGTTGATGAGCACTGTGGGCAGGGCTGGGCCTGTGTTTTCAGTCCCGCAGCTCCTCCAGTATACTGATCCGCGGGACCCCCATGTGGAAAGAACCCTCAGAACCAGTAGGAGGCAGAGGCCCTGGTCCTCCCGGCCTCCTGGGCAGCTGCTTCTGTTAAGTGCCAAGCCTCTCCTTCTTATCGGCAGTGCTCCTGCCTAAATTCAGGGCTCCCCAGCTGTCTGGGACCCGAACTGAGCCAGACTATTTTGTCTATTGGGGATGGCCAGTGGGCAGGCCTCAGTGGTCATCATAGGGTCTATGGGGGTACCAGGGTGGGGTTGGGGTCCCTTAGGGAAGACCTGTGGGTCTGTCCCCAAGTCAGGAGGATAATCTTCATTTTCTCTCGCAGGAGCCACAAACCACCGTGGTGCATAATGCTACAGATGGGATCAAGGTGAGTGGTTCCTGAGCCTGTCTCCTGCGCTCCAGGTCAGTAGGAGACAGGTGGGCTGGGTCACAGGGGTCTAGAGGTCCTGCAGGTGGCAGGCTACAGGCTGGACCCCAAGGCCGAGCTGTTGTAGAGGCCGGGCGGGGGGCAGCGTGTGCCTGCCAGCTGTTCCGTTCCAAAGAAGGGCCTTACCCCCGAGTGATGCGGGCCCGGCTCTGCAGACACATAGACCTGGTTTGAATCCTGGCTCGGTGCCACCCAGCAAGTCACTTGACCTCTCTGCACCTCAGTTTTCTTTATCTGTAAATTAGGGAGAATAATAATAGACTCTTCCATGAATTGTGATGTTTAAATAAGGATAAACTTTAGCTAAAAAACAGGCAAGAAAATTATCAGACCCTAGAGCATTCTCCATTACCTCACCCCTGCGTGCCCTCTGTATCTTCACTAACATTAGTAAATGTTTATTGAGCCCAAGCACCATCTGGTTCGAGCTTACAGAGGTGACAAGACAAATTCCCTGTCCACGGGGTGGGGGAAGGGGCAGATAGCAAACCAGTAATTGAATAAGATAAAATCCAACCCTGATAAGTGCTCTGAAGAAAATGGCACAAAGTAAATAGAGAGGGTGAACAGGGCCTTTAATTAAGTGGTCAGGAAAGTGCCTTGCCCCTGACTCTCTGGGTCATGGGGTGCCCTAGGCGGAGGGAACTACAGGCAAGAAATCAAGCCAAGTGAGCAAGGGGGAGAGTGGTGGGAGGGTAAGGAACCGGAGAAGCAGCAGGGCCTGCCACCCCAGGCCCTTCACAGTGTGTGTGTTTTCTCCACCAGCAAGGGGAAGCTGTTGGCATTCTTAGCAGGAGTAACAGAATCCAATTTACAATCTAAAAGGTCACTCTGGCCTTATCCTGGGCCAAGAACTCTAGGGGGGAGGCAAGCATGGAAGTGGGGAGACCAGGAAGCTGCTGTCATAGTTTAGGTGCAAGATGCTGGTGGCTCGGGCTCAAGTTGTAGCCGTGCATTTGAAGAGAAGAAGTAAAATGTAGGATTTATTTTAAAGGCAGAACTGACAGGTTTTATTTTAGATTGGGTGGTCAGGAGATAAGGGAAAGGGAGAAAGAGAAGAATCAAGGATGACTTCAGGTTTTCATGAGTAACTGGGTGGATGGTGCCAGTTGCTGAGTTGAGGAATCCCAGGGAGGGGATGTGGGATGCAGAATTTTGTAAGAGTCGGGTAGCAAGGGTGCAAGTAGGTTGTCTGTGATTCCTCCGTGCGCCTCTTGTTAAGAGCACATGCTCTGCTTTTGTTCTGCTCGGCTCCTCTGGTGTCTAAGGGCCAGAACATATAGAAACATGTGCTTTTCGGCCTACAGGGCTCCACAGAGAGCTGCAACACCACCACAGAAGACGAGGACCTCAAAGGTAAGTGCTGGCCCTTCGTGGGGAAAGAACCCCAGCAGTGACCCAAGTACCTTGTCTCCAGTGGGGCACTTGTCTTGTCTGCCCCCAGAACTGGGAATGGTGGCCCCTTAAACCCCCAGGAGAGATAAAAGTAGCCAAAAAAAGCTACTTGCCATGAGCCAAGACATGAGGCCCCTGTCTGGTGTTCTTGGGCTGGGCAAGAGGCTTCTCTTCTTTGACTCACTCCAAGTCTAGAATATCTAAATTAGAGATTCTCCAGGGTCCAGGGCTCAAAAAAACGGTTCCTGTTGCTGGTAATGATGTGGCATCCCAGAATAGGGGCATCTCAAGTCCCTGCAGAGGTAGCCCACAAGTGTCATAAGCTATAAGTAGAGTGACCAATTCTTCTGTTTTCCCAGAACTGAGTTGATTCCCAAGATGCAAAACTTTCCATTTTAAAACCAGGACAGTCCTGGGCCCACTGGGACGAGGTGTAGTCAGTCTGGTCCCAAGATCTTGGCCTGAATGATGGAGTCAGAAGTCAGTCTGACAGCTGTGAAGCCACACATGGCTGTGTCCTAGTGGTCTGCTAAGGACCACCAGCCTAAGCTTGGGGCTGGCCAGAGTGCCAGCGGTCGTGGGAGGGCATGGCAGGCCAGAGCACTGGGAATCTCTGTCCTGCTCTTTGGTTTGGCCTCCTGGAATTGCTCCCTTTGCCTTCCTTAAGTGACCTTAGGCTAGACTATCAGATAAGATGCAGGAATGTCATAGGACAGAGCTGAGAGAACATGCCCAGGAGCTGTACGGGGCCACTAAACCTTTGGGAACGAAAAAAACAAAACAAGTAGAAGCATAAATGATTACAGCAGTAAAGAATGGCACTGTCAGGCTGCTGGAGTGTGGTCAAATCAATTTGACCCTGGCGATGCTAGCAGAATGGGAGGTGCCTTCACTGCTGGGCTCTTGACCTTGTGGCCTAGCCCACTCAAACATCTTCCCCAGGAGCAGGGGTCCTTGTACAGGCTGTTCTTAGGCTCTTCTGGAAGCCATAAACCCAGGTCTGTGCACCGGCCTGGTGCTCTCGGCTGGGAGGCCTCTCTGGCAGAGGTGGCGGCATGGGATGTGGTCCAGTGTCCACAGCAGCCCGAGGCGTCACCTTGCCCCGGCTCTGCAGTGCCACGGGCTCGGGTCCTGTCCGGCTTGCTCGCTCACCTGCCTTGTTCTGTTTGTTTTGGCTGCTCTGCCTTGCCCTGCCCTGCCCTGGCTGGCTAGCTGCCCCGCTCCGCACTGGGAATGGCAGCTTGGTGCCTGAAGGACGGAGCTCCCGGGACAGAACAGCCCCCTCTGCAGGCATGCAGCCCCAGCCTTCTCTCTGCTCCTCAGCCAGTAAGTGTGAGGGAGGCACATTCTGGCTTCCGTCTCCCTGGCTCATCCTGAAGCCCCTCAGGGACCCCCACCAGAGCCGTCAGCCCAGCCCGCTGCCCTTCGTCCTAAACTCCGGGAGCACGGCGTCCGCTGGGGTGGGGGAGCCAGCTGGAGGCTCTGCTAATCCCAGGCAGGGCCCTGAGTCTGGGGCCCAGAGAAATAGCAGAAGAGTGGGTGGCAGACCATGGCATGGAGGGAGGGAGTAGAAGGCCACTGGGATGTGCAGTGGCCTTGCCTCAGCACCGAGCCCGGAGGAAGGGCAGAGGCAGAAGTCAGGTCTGCAGACACGGGAGGGGGGCTGATGGGGAAACCGCAAGAGCCGAGAACTGTGCTGGGCGTGCAGTGTTTCCTCGGGCTCAGGGTAATGTCAAGAGCATGGGGTTTGGGGTGAGACAAACCTGAGTGTGAATCCCAGCTACACTCCCTTCAAAAGTGTGTGAAGTAGTTTAACCTCCCTTAGCTGCAGTTTCCTTACCTGTAAAGTGGAAACAAAAATGGCACCTACCTCGTAGTGTTGTCACAAAAAATAGAAGAAATAGTAGAAAGTCTTGGTGCAACGCCTTGCTGGGCTAATGGTAACTCGTGTTTATATTTTTAGTTCTGTCTGTGTTAGAGGATGCCCTTGTCTGCTTCTCCTCCCACCATCTCTCCTCTTAGTTTCTAAACACAACCCTGTTCACCTACAGGGCCCCAGTCAGGTCCTGCAGGTGGGGGTGGAGAGGGGACGTGTGTTGTGTGTGCTTACCTACCTGATGCTTCTTTAGAAAGTGTATCCACTTTCTTGTTTGGTGGTTCCCCTAACTGGCTGTTTGTCCCCTGGAGCTGCCACCTAGTGGTGCTGATGGCTGTGGGGCCCCCTCCTGGATGCACCTTTGGCTGCACCGCCCCCTCCCAGCTGTGCTCCTGGGCTGTGCTGGCCCAGCGGTGCCATGGTGGTGCTGTTCTAATGCTTGCATTTGTCTTGCAGCCTCTCGCTCCCGTGAGGAAAAGCTTGTGGCCTGGGCCAGCCCAGGGCTCAGGTCAGGGTTAGCCCGAGCTCAGTCTGAGCCCTTTCCCCTGGCGGCACCCCTTGCTAATAGTGGTGCTCCCTGTAAGTGAGCTGCCCGTGAGACCAGGATGTCACCAGCTGTCCCTTGGCTTGGGATAGGGTGGGGAGGGGCATCTGAGGGCACCAACTCTGCCCGCTGGTCAGTTTGAGCCTTGTCTTGGTTTTCCTGAGGAACACATCCCAGCACGAGAGTTAGTGTGAAATATATAGCTTTCCGGGGTAAATGGCGTGGTCTCTGGTGAGAGGCTGTTCAAGAGATTTTATAGTTCCAAGACCACTGATCCCAGAAAAGCATGGCGAAGCATCCATTCTAGGGCTCTGTTCATCCTGTGGAGCCCTCATCCCTGGCTCGATTCTGCTCTCAGCAAATGTGAAGCAGTGTTACTGCCCAAGGCTAAGTTCTGGAGCACTGAGTGAGGGCTAAGTGTGGTAACTGAGACCTGACTGAGCCCCTTCTGGTGAAAGAAGGCAGCAGGGGTGGAAACAGCCACACAGGGACATGCTTCTCAGAGAGGCTGAACCTGCTGGGGACGGGATGCACAGTCTCTGTTCCAGGACCCTCACCTGTTAGAGACAAGAGTGTTTTCTGCAACCCGGTTGTTGATGGAGAGGAAGGCAAAGGCCAGAGAACCATAACTAACGGGTTATGGAGGAAGGGTCGTTGTCTCTGCCGACACCAGAGGAGGGGATGGAGGGAAAGGCGGGCTCACTCTTCCTGCCAAGGGCCTTAAAGACAGAGAAGAGGGATGTCTGTGTCATCACAGGGGACTCCCTGAAGGATTGAGGGAGGCTCGCTGTCACTTGGGAGGTTCCCCAGCAGGTAAATTGGTGGATTTTTCCCTCCACAGTGCGAAAACAGGAGATCATTAAGATCACGGAACAGCTGATTGAAGCCATCAACAACGGGGACTTTGAGGCCTACACGTGAGTAGAAACCATTTCCTTATGACCTAAGTCATCTCTCAAGGCCTTCCTTGCTTCCAAACAGCAGTTAGGACCCTGGGGAAGGGGAAGGCTGGGCCTTGGGCATAGTTTCTGAGTTAAACCCCAGGCCCCTAGGCTGGGAGCCCTTCCAGGTAGATTCCCTGTGACTGAGCTCACCCAAGGTGTCCTGGCAGTGGGCAGGTGGAAAGGCCAGGGCTGAACAGCCCAGCAGGCAGGCCCTGAGGACCTTAGCAGTCTTGTCAGGCGTGGCCCACGGCCAACCTGCTGCTATGGCATAGCTACCACTGATGAGGAAGAAAGACAAGGAACGCCATAGCAGCCTGACAGGTTTTTTGGTTTTGTTTTTTTTCCCCCCTACAGGAAGATTTGTGATCCAGGCCTCACTTCCTTTGAGCCTGAGGCCCTTGGTAACCTCGTGGAGGGGATGGATTTCCATAAGTTTTACTTTGAGAATCGTGAGTGGGTTCGTGCTGCTGATATACTCCTGCCTGCCCCTTCACCCCCTCTGCCTCTGTCCCCTGCTCACCTCCTCATCCCAGTTGCTCACTTTTCCCTGATTTGACCTTTCTGCTGCACCCCTACTCTGTCTGCTTGCCTCCTTGTGCCCTGATGGTCTTAAATGGACACCTCCAAAGGCCCAGCTCCAGAGCCCTAAGTGCCCATTCATTCTGCAGCTGCCTCATGGCAGTGCTGGTGGTCACAATCAGGGTCACTGTACTTCTTTAAGCCTCACTTCTTTCCAAGACAGATTGGAAACCTTTTGAGATTAGGTTGAGATGATCTGAGCAAGTAATAATAAAGCTCTATGTGTGTAGGTTTCATAATAGAGAAAATTAAAACCAGGATAAAGAATGTACAAGCAAGCAACAGGCACTGTTGGTGATTTGTGAGGTCAGAAGTTGTGGCTAGGATCTCCCTGAATATCAAGCAAGGCAGGCATCCTGGATGGGCCTGGGGCATACATGCTGGCCAGTTTGTGGAAGTCCCAGGGAATAAGAAGTGAATCATCACTGCCTCCTATCTTTCTCTCCACTTTCTGAGACCCTCACTCTCCTTATTTTTTTCTCTTTCCTACTTTATCCAGGGCCTTCCCTGTCCTGCCCTGAGTTTTATTTAGTCACTATTTTCTGTACTGATTCCCACCCTCTCCACATCTCAGCTGCACATGTAAACCCTTGGCTATCTAAGTAATTCTGTTAGCCAGAAGCAATGCTGAAGTTTATATTATTTCTAGGGAAGGTCTCATGTAGCCCCTGTCTAACATTTGAATTGAACTAAAATGTGAATTTCAATAAAAGCAACACAATTTGCACAGCATGTGCTGATAACGACACTCCAGCTTCTTTTGCCTTTCTCCTGGAGGGTCCTGGGAGCCCTGGGACTATCCTGAGCTTGGTGCTTTGGTGAATGGTGTCTTTTAAAAGAAAATCACATCAATTTTATTGGATAAGTTCATGATTTTTCTCTGCAGCCCTAATTAGGGACAAGCCAATCCTTATGAAATCTAAACATCAGCCTAACAGAGTAGAACTGTAGGCTTTAGTTAGAGTCACATGGCCCTGAGGTCAAATGAGTGATTTGGGCAAATTACTTAATCTCCTTGAGTTTATTTCCTTATTTTATAATGAAGAAAATATTATGGACCAAGCAAGAAATACAGCTCATGCATGTAAAACCCCCAGCACAATGCCTTATTAAAAGAACAGCTGCTATTATCATCGTTACCCACTTTTCTCTTCCTTTTGGATAATGGAGACTAATGTAATGGGTATCCTGGCCTCTGGAGGGTGTATGGGAGGATTTGGAGAGTCTGGGAATGGTTGCTGGACAGAGGGTGAGACGTGGAAGTGCAGGCTGGGTGGAAAATGCAGGTGCCCAGGCCTGACGCCCTCCTACCTGCCCCGCCCCCTGCAGTCCTGTCCAAGAACAGCAAGCCCATCCATACTACCATCCTAAACCCACACGTCCACGTGATTGGGGAGGACGCAGCTTGCATCGCCTACATCCGCCTCACCCAGTACATCGACGGGCAGGGTCGGCCTCGCACCAGCCAGTCAGAGGAGACCCGGGTCTGGCACCGCCGGGATGGCAAGTGGCTCAATGTCCACTATCACTGCTCAGGGGCCCCTGCTGCACCGCTGCAGTGAGCTCAGCCACAGGTGCTCCTGGTTTGGGGGGAGAGGGGCTGGGAGGGGCTGGGACAGGTGGGGTCAGAGGAGGAAGACAAGGCTGGGAGGTGGCTCTGGGAGAGGAGGTGTGGGCCATCCCAGAGGAGCAGCAGAGGCTGGGGAGTATGGTTACAGTAAGTTATGCTCTGAAATGAGATAGACTTGTGTCTGGCTCCATAACTTCCAATTGGGTGGCCTCAGACAGGTTACTTCCCCTCCCCAAGCTCAATTTCCTGTGAAAAAGAGAGAAAGAGTGATACCTACCTCACTGAATTGTTGTGAGGATTAGATAAGATATTAGAAGTAAGGTACTTAGTAAGTGCTCAGCGAATGTGAAGCAGTGTTGTATTTCACATTAGCTTCACCCTTTCCCCATCTCCTCAGGCAGACTTGGCCACATGTGTAGTGTGCAGTGTGCTTACGTCCCTGGAACTCATCTGTGTGCTCACTGTCCTCTGTTCTGTTACCACGTTCTGTCCTGTTTGACAGGGGCATTAGGAGATTCCAGCTGGAGGTCGAACCTTCGCAGCCAGTGGCTCTGGAGGGCCTGAGTGACAGCGGCAGTCCTGTTCGTTTGAGGTTTAAAACAATTAAATTACAAAGCGGCAGCAGCCAATGCACGCCCCTGCATGCAGCCCTCCCGCCCGCCCTTCGTGTCTGTCTCTGCTGTACCGAGGTGTTTTTTACATTTAAGAAAAAAAAAAAGAAAAAAGATTGTTTAAAAAAAAAAAAATGGAATCCGTACCGTGATGCGTTTTAAAACCACCGATAGCCCTTGGGCTGGCAAGGAGGCAGGAGTTTGTGTGATGCCCATCCTGGCAGGAGCGGCGGGCTCACCCACCAGCCTTGAAGAGGGTGAGCTCGGCCTCTGGCCCCCATGGACTCAGGGGGACCAGGCAAGAACTCTGACAGAGCTTTGGGGGCCGTGATGTGATTGCAGCTCCTGAGGTGGCCTGCTTACCCCAAGTCTAGGAATGGACTTCTTCAGAACTTGCATGGGCGCCTAGAAGGAGGCTGATGAGAACGTCGTGGCCATCAGATCTACTTGGGAGAGAACACAGAGCTCCCAGCCTGCTGTGGAGGCAGCTGAGAAGCAGTGGCCTCAGGCCTGAGAGCCCGGACATTGGTGTACTGTTTCATTTAGCGTAGAAGGGAAGAGAATTGGTGCTGCAGAAGTGTGTCCGCTACGAAGCCGATGAGAAACCTCATGTTAGTCTGACATGCACTTACTCACTCATCCATTTCTATAGGATGCACAATGCACGTGGGCCCTGATACTGAGGCCTGATCCCTGCAGCTAGAAAGGGGGAGGGGTTGCTGCTTTGCTTCGTGTTTGTTTTCTTACAACTTAGCGAGGAGAGAGCCAGGCCCTGGTGAGGGCTCCCCTTGCCACCTTTGGCAGTTCTATTTCTGTGCGGATCTGAACCATCTTTGTCTTGCCTTTTCATGGTGGTGGTCCCCTTGCTGACCCTCATCTGGGCCTGGGCCCTCTGCCAAGTGCCCCTGTGGGATGGGAGGAGTGAGGCAGTGGGATAAGAGGTGGTGGTTGTTTCTATGCATTCAGGTTGCCTCAGGGCAGCCTCCCTTACTCTATCCTTACTGCACGTCCATCTCTTTTCCTGTCTGCTCTGGCAAGAAGTGTCCTCCTTAAAGAGGCCTCTTTATTGACCAACTGAAGTGTAGACTTACTGCTGGGCAATCTGCATGGGCATCACCCCACACACACACCTGCATGTACCCAAAAGAGGTATCCAGAGCCAAGGCTTCTACATTCATTGTCACTCTCTGTGCTCAAGGAGTTCCATTCCAGGAGGGAAAGATCTATACCCTAAGCAGATAGCAAAGAAGATAATGGAGGAGCAATTGGTCATGGCTTTGGTTTCTCCCGTAACAACTCTGCAGATTTATCTGCACAAATGTCTGCACTTTGGGGAGAAAGGTTGGTAGACTCTGGCTCCCTGGACTACCTTCAGGAGGCACAAGAGCTGGGAGAAGAGGCAAAGCTACAGGTTTACTTTGGAACCAGCTGAGAAGAGAGCAGATTCATAGGTGCTGGTGCTTGGATTTAGCCAGGCTCCTCTGAGCACCTCATGCATGTCCCAGCCCCTGGGCCCTAGCCCTGTCCTGCCCTGCAGCCCGCAGTGCCAGCACGCAGATCCCTTCACCACCGGGTTTGGTTTTGCTGGCTTGAAGACAAATGGTCTTAGAGTTCATTGAGACCCATAGCTTCATATGGCTGCTCCAGCCCCACTTCTTAGCATTCTTACTCCTCTTCTGGGGCTAATGTCAGCATCTATAGACAATAGACTATTAAAAAAAATCCACCTTTTAAACAGGAAATGGAAGGCATTTGATGCAGAATTTTTGCATGATGACATAGAAATAATTTAAAAATAGTGTTTGTTCTGAATGTTGGTAGACCCTTCATAGCTTTGTTACAATGAAACCTTGAACTGAAGATATTTAATAAAATAACCTTTAAACAGTCCATTGTGTTACTGCTGTTGGAGGCTTATGGCCAGTGGCTTAGATTTCAGCGGCCTGGGTTACAAGTCTTCTGATGTAGAGAAGGGACCTTCTCCTACTCCCTGTGGGCCCTTTTTAGACTAAAACTTCCTCACGAACCCATCAGCCTCCAAGCAATCTCCGGCCTGGTCTGGGGTGGGCGGGGGAATGTGGGCCCTGGAGGGACGGGCTGAGGCGTCGCCCCGCCCCCGGGCCCGCCCCACCCCCTCCCCGGGTGGGCCGGCCGGCCCGGCTCCCCTTCCGCGGGCTGAGTGGACGAGTCCGCGCCTCGGCCCGCCCCTGCCCGGGAGCCGCGGCGGCCGACGCTCGCCGGACTGTGCCACCGGGCAGGGAGCGGGGGGTGCGCCTTTGCAGGCGGGCGCGGAGCCAGCCGCCTCGGAGGTCGCGGCTTGGCTTAGCACTGAGGAGGACCGTTTGGTCTCCTCGCATCTTGGTCGCGCGGCTGCCAGATCTGGAGCCGGTGGGGACCCAAGCGGTGCCACGAGCGGCAGCGCCGCTTCCCCCCCTTCCGTGGGAGCGGTGGTTGGGCCCAGCTGCGGCAGAGCGTTCGCTCGGAGATGGCGGAGCAGCCGCGACGCCGCCGGAGGCCCAGAAAGCTGGGAAGCCGGGCAGCCCCGGGACGCGGCGGAGCCCGGGGACAGCGGGGACGCCGCCCAGTCCGCCGGGTGAGCCGCCCTTTAGAAGAACCCCTCCCCCGCCCGTAGTGTGGCTCCCACCCACGGTCGCCTTCCCCTCACAGACTTCCCTTGAGTGTTGCCACCAAAACCACCCGCAGGGTCGTCCCGGGCGGCGCGTCAGTGCGGCCCAGCGCGCCCCTCGCCCCTTGTGTCCCTTCCACTAACCTCCCTCCTAGTTACCTTGTTCCCCTCAGTTCGTCTCCTCAGTACGGGGCGCCCTCCTCCCCTCGGGCTCTTCCAGCCCAGTGCCTGTCTCGATGTCACCCCAGAATCGCCTCAGCGCGCCCCTTGCCCTTTCCCCTTGAATGTCCCACCTCGATGCGCTCCTCATATCCACCTGTGACGCCTTATTCCCCCTCAACAGGGTCCCTCCCTCCGCGAGCCCCAGTCCCCACTCGGTCCCCCTGCTCCGTCTCGTCTCGCAGCGCTGGGCCCACACCCCAGCCTGCCCCGTCCCCGCTGGTATTGCGCGCTCTGCTCGGCCTGGGTGACCTGTTCAGTGTCGCCCCCAGAAACCTCCCGCCGCTGCACACACGCATCCTACCTACACACACCCTGTTGCTGCTTCAATGTTTATCATCTCGCCCCTGCGCTGCCCAGCAGCGCTCTCAGCGCCCCTTCCCTGAATGTTGTTGCTTCTTCTAGGAATGAAGCTAAAATGCAGTGGTTAAGAGCACCGGCTCTGGAGCTCCACAGGCCCGATTTTGAATCCCAGCCCCTCCGCTGACTGAGCCTGTGCGATCCTGGGCAAGTTACTAAGTTTCTCTGGGCCTCAAATTATTCGTTCATAGAATGGGGATAATTATAGTATGTACCTATACCTACCTCTTAGGGCTGTGTGAGGAGGAAATATATGTAAAGGTCTTATAAGAATGTCTGGCAAGTTCTGAGTTCTCAGTAACTGTTAACTGTTATTAATGCTATCTATGGCTGATATACCCGGAATATCAACTTTCCCTTAGTGACTTCTCATTACTGTGTTTTCCCTAAAAAGTTTTCTCTAATTCTTAGGATTCACCTCTTCTTGTCACCATTTTGATCCTCTCTTCCAGCTCTTTTCTCATGTCCATTAGTTTTACACAGGCCAAAGCTGAACTATTCCTTTTTTTCTTCTTTTTTTTAGAGACAAGGTCTTGCTCTGTTGCCCAGGCTGGAATATAGTGGGCTGATCATAACTCACTGCAGCCTTGAACACCTGGGCTCAAGTGATCCTACTGCCTCTGCCTCCTACGTAGCTAGAACTACAGGTGCACACCACCATGCCTGACTAACTTTTTTTTTGTAGAGACAGGATCTTGCTATGTTGCCCAGGCTGGTCTCGAACTCCTGGCCTAAAGCAGTCCTCCCCACTTAGCCTCCGAAAGTGCTGGGATTACAGGTGTGAGCCACCGCACTTGACCTTTGGACAGTTCTTAAATCATCTCTGTCAATTCTGAAGAATTGACACCTAATCACCCCTGAGATGTGTGCATATGGGAGTGAGTGGTAGAGAAGGATCACTAGCCACTGGCCTTACTAGGAGTGGCTAAGGTAGGGAGAGTAACAATAAAGCTTATAGAAGCAGTGCACTTAAAGAAAAAGGCCCGGCATGGTGGCTCACACCTGTAATCCTAGCTCTCTGGGAGGCCAAGGTGGGAGGATCGCTTAAGGTCAAGAGTTTGAAACCAGCCTGAGCAAGAGTGAGACCCCCGTCTCTGCTAAAAATAGAAAGAAATTAATTGGCCAACTAAAAATATATATAGAAAAAATTAGCCAGGCATGGTGGTGCATGCTTGTAGTCCCAGCTACTCAGGAGGCTAAGGCAGAAGGGTTGCTTGAGCCCAGGAGTTTGAGGTTGCTGTGAGCTAGGCTGACACCATGGCACTCTAACTCAGGCAACAGAGTGAGACTCTGTGTCAAAAAGGAAAAAAAAAAGAAAAGAAAAAGAAAAAAAGATGTCCCCCAAATTGGGTTTTCTTAAAACCTAATAGATTTTCTGATCACACTGTCCTTACTCTTTTTCTCTTTCTCTCGTTGATTAGATATGACTTAAGTTCCAGTTACTGTCTGTCATCCAGCCCTTCTCAGGTTGTTTTGTTTTTATAAATGGACTCAATCCCTCATGTTTCTCCAGGCTGGGTCAGTGACTGTTCTGAGCTATTAGGATTAGGGGTATAGTACCACCTTGGCTAAGTTAGGGAGGAGAACTAGAGTGGACAGGAAGAGAAACTCTGGACTCAGCTTGCTGACTTTTCTCAGGTCTCTGTGATGTGGTCTGCTCTGGGGTTACATTTTTATTTCCTTTAGCACATGTGAGGTGAAGGGCAAGGGTGGATAATTTTTTACAAGCAATGGGAAGGAGAATCTTCAAGTTTGGGGTTTGGAAGCTAATAGAATGATTAACTATCATGATCTCTCTTTCCTCTTGAATTCCCCCTCCATAGTGAATTCCCCCACCTGACTGCAAGTTCATTAGTGCTGTTGGCTGTGATGTTGAGTTTGACTGATGAGGAAGATTAGCAGACTCATGAGTTTCCTCTTATCTGATATTTCGTTGGAGCATGGGACTTCTTGGGCTTCCTGTGCCTTCTTCACAGACCAGAGGCCAGCTGCTCAGTCACAGGCTAGGAACTCTGTTCAGAGAAGGCCTGTTTTCAGCCTCCTGGGCTGTTTGGCCTCTTGATGATGGGAAATTTGCTCCCTCCTAGCACCTGAATATACTCTAGTATATTCAAGTGAGCTTGCTTTAGGAAGAATTTGGACATTCTTTGGGGAATTCTTTTTTGGATACAGAGTCTTGCTCTGTCACCCTGGCTCGAGTGCAATGGCATCATCATAGCTCACTGCAACCTCAAATTCCTGGGCTCAAGCAATCCTCCTGCCTCAGCCTCCTGAGTAGCTGGGACTACAGATGTACACCCCCACACTCAGCTAAGTTTTCTATTTTTTGTAGAGATGAGGTCTGGCTTAGGCTGGTCTCGAACTCCTGAGCTCAAGCCATCCTCCTGCCTCAGCCTTTCAGAGTGCTAGGATTATAGGCATGAGCCACTGTGCCTGGCCTCATTTGGGTATTCTAAGAAGGGGAACAAGCTGTGAAGCTAAGCTTTAGGACTCAGCTTGTGTTCTTATCCTACAAGAGCTTTTTTCTGGAGAACAAATCATTCAGTAAGCAGGAGGTAAGAGATGGGGTGAGGAGGATTAATGATGTAGTTTCAAGGGGAGAAGTAACCCATTGATTTCTCTGTCTTACAGATAGTGGGAACAGAAATTGTGAACTTTGCTGATCTCCAATGTGAGGAGCTCAGTCAGGACCAAGGGTGGAGCCTGGCAAGAATTGCAACCTGAAGCCATGGGCCAGGGGGCCATGGTGACCTGAGACTAGTGGACTCTGTCCAGTTGCCCCCTGCTTCCCCTTTTACCTCTCCTACCCTATACTAAGGGGACTTGTCTCCACTTGTTCAGGGAACTGCCCCTGAGGGAATCCCTTTCCCCTCTTTTCCTATCCTTCTACCCTTCCAAGACAGTACTAGCCTATAGAACTCCTATCCCTTCCCCTGAGGTGGTCCCCATCCCTCCCTCCCTTCCTTACCCGCCATGCTCCAGCTGTGGAAGGTAGTACGCCCAGCTCGGCAGCTGGAACTGCATCGCCTCATATTGCTGCTGATTGCCTTCAGCCTAGGCTCCATGGGCTTCCTGGCTTACTACGTGTCTACCAGCCCCAAGGCCAAGGAACCCTTGCCCCTGCCTTTGGGAGACTGCAGCAGTGGTGGGGCAGCTGGCCCTGGCCTTGCACGGCCTCCAGTTCCACCTCGGCCCCCCAGGCCTCCAGAGACAGCTCGAACTGAACCTGTGGTACTTGTGTTTGTGGAGAGTGCATACTCACAGCTGGGGCAGGAGATTGTGGCCATCCTGGAGTCTAGTCGTTTTCGCTATAGCACTGAGCTGGCACCTGGCCGAGGGGACATGCCCACGTTGACTGATCATACCCGTGGGCGCTATGTCTTGGTCATTTATGAAAACCTGCTCAAGTACGTCAACCTGGATGCCTGGAGTCGGGAACTGCTAGACCGGTACTGTGTGGAATATGGTGTGGGCATCATTGGCTTTTTCCGAGCCCATGAGCACAGCCTACTGAGTGCCCAGCTCAAGGGCTTTCCCCTTTTTCTACACTCAAACTTGGGGCTTCGGGATTACCAAGTGAATCCTTCTGCGCCTCTACTGCATCTCACACGCCCCAGCCACCTGGAGCCTGGGCCACTGCCTGGTGATGACTGGACCATCTTCCAGTCCAATCATAGCACATATGAACCAGTGCTTCTTGCCAGCCTTCGGCCAGCTGAACCCCCTGTGCCAGGACCAGTGCCTCGTCGGGCCCGGCTTCCCACTGTGGTACAGGACCTGGGGCTTCATGATGGCATCCAGCGGGTGCTCTTTGGTCATGGCCTTTCCTTCTGGCTCCACAAACTTATTTTCGTCGATGCCGTTGCATACCTCACTGGCAAGCGCCTCTGCCTAGACCTTGACCGCTACATCTTGGTAGATATTGATGACATCTTTGTGGGCAAGGAAGGAACTCGCATGAAGGTGGCTGATGTTGAGGTCAGTCTTTCTTTTTCATTACTTAAATTTGTTTTCTTAGAAACTATTCAATCTCTGGCCTGTCAGACTCCCTTCCCTTGATTCTGAGTTTGTCGTAGATACACTCCTTGCCCTGCCCTTTCCAGGCAGGAAGAATGCTACTTCTCATATATTCCTCCTCAGTCTGCTCTTATCTTATTTCTCATGTCCCTGTTACTCTTCCTAGGCTCTGTTGACCACCCAGAACAAACTCAGGACCTTAGTCCCTAACTTCACCTTCAACTTGGGCTTCTCGGGCAAGTTCTATCATACTGGTGAGCTTATTTATCTGTTCCTTCAGTGTATCATTCTTAGTTTGGTCTGTCCCTTCACTGTCCATCTCCATGGGCAGATAAGTTGGAGGAAAGGTTCAAGGTTTGGGGTCAGAGTCCTGTGAGGAGCCAGTAGTGGGCATGAATTTAGGTTAGCATGGGTGGCTGGAGGGCAAGTTGGCAATGGGGCAAATAAAAAATCTTAGGTGGGCAGGGGTCATTAATGTCACAAGAATGGAAGGTAGTCAATGTTGTCACAAAACAAAGGAGGGCACAGGGGCTGACTGGCTGTGGTCAGTGGTCAGTGTGTGGTCATAGGGACAGAGGAGGAGGATGCAGGGGACGACATGCTGCTGAAGCACCGCAAAGAGTTCTGGTGGTTCCCCCACATGTGGAGCCACATGCAGCCACACCTGTTCCACAATCGCTCCGTGCTGGCTGACCAGATGAGGCTCAACAAACAGTTTGCTCTGGTGAGACTCTTGGATCTCTTCCCCATACTTTCTCCCAGAGATAAAGCTTCCTTTTCAACCGTCCCCTAATGTGATACCCTTTCCCTACCCTTTCCATTTTTCTTTCTGTGGAGGCTTCCCCACCCTCTTTACCCTCTACTCCTCAAACCTCACCAGGTCCTGGTGAGAGTCTATGCCATTCCCAGGAACATGGGATTCCCACGGATCTGGGATATGCTGTGGCCCCCCACCACTCGGGTGTGTACCCCATCCACACGCAGCTCTATGAGGCCTGGAAATCTGTGTGGGGCATCCAGGTGACCAGCACTGAGGAATATCCCCATCTCCGTCCTGCCCGCTACCGCCGTGGCTTCATTCACAATGGCATTATGGTGAGGGACTCCCAGTACAAACTTGAATCAAGCCCACATTTAGACAGTCTCCAACCTCCATTCACCTATGTCCTGTCTACTGCCAGTCCATGTTCATTCACATAATGGGGGTAGAAGGGAGAAAAGTCAAAATGCACATAGAGCTTTATCACTGTAACTTCAGACTGAGTCCTCTATAAACCTAGGGAATCCCGGTGCCTCAAGACTTTTGTCCTTCATCTACTTCTCATTCTATCTATTAAATCTCATCTATCCCTGTTTCTTGTTTTCCCTCGAGGTGCTGCCCCGGCAGACATGTGGCCTCTTCACTCACACTATCTTCTATAATGAGTATCCTGGAGGCTCTCGTGAACTAGACCGGAGCATCCGAGGTGGAGAGCTCTTTCTGACGGTGCTGCTTAATCCGGTAAGGTGCCGAGAGGAAGGGCTAGAAGATTGGAGAGCCAGGGTGTTCGCAGGCTGGGAGCTTTACTCAACAAGGCTGATTCTGAGGTGGGGTAGGCTCTCCAGATCTGACATGCAGACACCCTCTTACAGATCAGCATCTTTATGACCCATCTGTCCAATTATGGAAATGACCGGCTGGGCCTGTACACCTTTGAGAGCCTGGTGCGCTTCCTCCAGTGCTGGACACAGCTGCGCCTGCAGACCCTTCCTCCTGTCCCTCTTGCACAAAAGTACTTTGAACTTTTCCCTCAGGAGCGAAGCCCACTTTGGCAGGTAGGGGAGAGGAGGCTAACCAGAGACGTGTTGAGGGCAGGAGGTTAAGAGAAGACTAGGCCTTATCTGATTCTTGGCGTCTTCAGAATCCCTGTGATGACAAGAGGCATAAAGATATTTGGTCCAAGGAGAAAACCTGTGATCGGCTCCCAAAGTTCCTCATCGTGGGACCCCAAAAGACAGGTGAATTATCCTTAGCCAACTTCTCTTGCCCTGCCGTAAACCCAAAGGATCCTTTTGCCAAGGAACTCCTTTTTCATACCCACTCCTTATTAATCCAGTCCCTTGAGGCAGTGAATCTTAACCCTGATTGTATTTCTGAATCATGTGTGAAGTTTTTAAAAGATCAACAAGTGATTCTGATGCACAATTGAGGCTGAGAACCGCTGTTTAAACCCTTCCCTGGGCCTCTCAGACTTTCCTCCTCTCGTTGTAGTTTGGCCAAAGGGGATTTTGCTACTCTGAGTGGTTACTTTCTCACTTCCTTCAAACTCATGCTGTTGAGCCAGCTTCTCTCCTGCAATGAATGACCTGGTCTTTCTTTCCCATTTAGGGACCACAGCTATTCACTTCTTCCTGAGCCTGCATCCAGCTGTGACTAGCAGCTTCCCTAGCCCCAGCACCTTTGAGGAGATTCAGTTCTTCAACGGCCCTAATTATCACAAGGGTATTGACTGGTGAGACTGATCCCTTGAATGCTTCTCAGAGGAACACTCCTTCTGTAAAAATACCCCATTCCAGCTTCCCCCAGCACAGATATCTGGCTCCTTTACTTAGCAAATTCCTCTGCCTTTCTTCTCTGTTCTACTTCTTAGGTACATGGACTTCTTCCCTGTCCCTTCCAATGCCAGCACTGACTTCCTATTTGAAAAAAGTGCCGCCTACTTTGACTCAGAGGTTGTACCACGGCGGGGGGCAGCCCTCTTGCCACGAGCCAAGATCATCACTGTGCTCACCAATCCTGCTGACAGGGCCTACTCCTGGTACCAGGTCTGCCTAAAGCTAGGGACTTAACGTTGGGGCTTAAGGTGGAGGGGAAGTGGTGACTACTAGAGACAGCAGGAATGAAGGTAGAGAAACTAGATTAGTGCCTTGGAAATAAGGGTACCTATGCTGTCTATCACCAGAACAAGAGTAAAGTCAGAATAATACTGTCAAATCACCATTCCTTTACTTTCCTACTCCTTGTCTTTCAGCACCAGCGAGCACATGGAGATCTAGTTGCTCTGAACTATACCTTCTACCAGGTGATTTCAGCCTCCTCCCAGGCCCCTGTGGCACTTCGCTCCCTGCAGAACCGTTGTCTTGTCCCTGGCTACTATTCTACCCATCTGCAACGCTGGCTGACTTACTACCCCTCTGGACAGGTATAATCCCCCAAGATCCCTCAGTGGGGTCCTCCTTCCCCTCCTCTTCCCTTCAGCCCAGAGGCTTCTTAGGAACATAGAGGGAACCACATCCCTGTCCCTTTAGTTGCTGATTGTGGATGGGCAAGAGCTGCGTACCAACCCAGCAGCCTCAATGGAGAACATCCAGAAGTTCCTGGGTATCACACCCTTTCTGAACTACACACGGACCCTCAGGTGGGAGAGCATGACCCAGGCGAGGAGTACTCTGGGGGAAATGGGGAAGCAGGTTGACCATGTCTGGAAGAGACATGGATTTATTCTGTCTCACAAGCAGAGACATGTGTCCCTGTGGGCTGGGAGGGGTAGTGTGCATTTATGGTGCTTGAATTTTTCTTCTTGCTACCTAATGGCTTCTTCCTGTTGAGCAGGTTTGATGAAGATAAGGGATTTTGGTGCCAGGGACTTGAAGGTGGTAAGACTCGCTGTCTAGGCAGGAGCAAAGGCCGGAAGTACCCAGATATGGACACTGAGGTAAGCAAGCCTAGGCCAGGGTATCCCCTTCCACCTCTAGGATCTAATTCTGTCCTCTTCCTTACCACGTCTGCCTTCATTTTCTCCTGTCAGTCTCGCCTTTTCCTTACGGATTTTTTCCGGAACCATAATTTGGAGTTGTCGAAGCTGCTGAGCCGGCTTGGACAGCCAGTGCCCTCGTGGCTTCGGGAAGAACTACAGCATTCCAGTCTGGGCTGACATCCCAGCCTTCTATACCAGCAAAAAAAAAAACAAACCCTACATCCCTAAGGGGCAAGCCCAGAGCAGGGTCCACAAAGGGCTTAGGATGGCCTGGCTCCTCCCCCTTCTACCTCAGTGGCCCCCAGGCCTGAGATGGGGCCTGATAAAGGGGCTCCCTTGGTACCCAATTTCATGGTACTAGGCATCTTTGACCCATAATCTTGGGAGGTGGGGAGGAGTGAGAGGGTCCAGGCAGGGTGTAGAGGAATGTATTAGTCCAATGATTTCCCTCTTCATTCCCAGCAGTGTATCTGTCTATACCTGGCTATGGGAGGGGCCCCTTAATGTGGCCCTTTTAGTCAGGCGGTGGGATCTACCTGTGGCCCGGCCTCCTAATGTCATTCACATTGAATGGGGATGAGGTCGGACAGTGGCTCATAGAGCTGAGTATGAGCCCTAGCTGTGGGCTAGAAATGTCCTTAATAAACATCCTTATTTTTCTGTTTTGTCTGCCTCACTGGAGTGGGAAAAACCTAGAATAAAGCAAGTGTCAGACATTTCCTCCCCCAGTTCAAAGTTCATCTGCACATGGAAGGAAAGAAGGGAAAGGCCACACAGACTAGAGTAAAAAAAGGAGTTTATATATTTATAAATGCCAAATAAATACCAGAGGCTACCCAACGCCCCCTCCCAGACAGGGCTGACTCTCCCAGCCCTAGGCTTCTAGGGTCTGAAACATCTTGGCCCCAAGCTACAGCCCAAGAGCAGCTGCCAGTCTGGGCTACCAGGGAACTGAGTGGGGATGATCTGTCCAGCCAAGATTCACTCCCCCTGTGTGAGGGGCCCCCATAGCCACAGGCCTGTGTCCCCGTATAGGGCCCTAGCAGGGAAAGACTCAGGGGGAGAAGGTAGTCATCTCGAGTGAGACCCGCTGCCACAGCTCCTTGGTCTGTTTGCTGCGCTTGAGGTTCTGTAGGATGTCGTTGAACTGCATCATGCCCATGGGCGTCAGGCAGAAGGCGCTGCGAGCACTGCGGATCGCATTCACAAAGTCGTCGTAGTCGGCAGGAGTCAGGTGAATCAAGCGATGGTGGATGTACTAGAGGAAAATGTGTGCAAGATGAGCCTTAATACAAAGCACTGAATGAGGCCCCGCCTCCCTTACATGCTAGGTGATCTGGTCCATGCCACCCAGGAGGTACTCCACCCTGCTCCATACTTCTGGATTGTCACCTGCATGTACGCCTGCTGGCAGCGCTGCACCAGCTGGTGGAAGGCCGGGGCACGCAGGTGGTTGTGGGCATGAGCAGGGCTCAGCCGCTGCAGCGTCTCCATGACGATCTCCTGCAGCACAAACG
This sequence comes from Microcebus murinus, assembly GCF_040939455.1. Taxonomy (NCBI): domain Eukaryota; kingdom Metazoa; phylum Chordata; class Mammalia; order Primates; family Cheirogaleidae; genus Microcebus; species Microcebus murinus. Next base: position 60,820,856 of record NC_134117.1, read on the forward strand.
GGCTCAGCACCCCCTTGGCTGCCCCCACACAGAACTGGTGCACGTAGTTCACTCCTGGGGGGCAGGGGGGAGGGGCATGAGACGGGGGTGGCCACCTCTGCCCTAGGGACCCAACTTATTTATCTCAGCTCTGGCCTGGCAGACAGCCTCCCTCCTCCCCAGGAGCTGAGGTAACCCTCCGCCCCCCGCGCACGCACACATACCCGACCAAGGCCTCAACTCTGAGCAAGAGCTAGGAAGGAGGTCTGGGATAGGAAGGTGGGGGGAGCAGGTGGGGGGGACAATGGTCCTGGGGAGGGGAGGTGTTACCCAGCTTTGCTGCCAGCCCCAGCAACCATTTGACATCATCAGTGTAGGGGGGGGAGCGGGAGAAGTTGTTGGGGTGATCGTTGTGTGCCCGGCGACCCAGCATCTCCAGTGCCAGCATTCCTGGAAGATAAGGGGGCGCACATGGTGGGGTGCATCCTTTTTACCCTCTACCCCAGCCTGGTACCTGACCCCACAATGAACAGATTAAGAGTTCGTGGAGGGAGTGCCCTGAAGAGCCTCTGGCACAACTGCAGGTGGGAACACAGAAAGGGACCTCCTCTCACCAACACGGTAGGCAGCGTGCAGGTGATGCAGGCTGTGCGGATTGACAGGCTGGCTGTGCGTCTCTTCCTCGGGTGGTGGAAAACCCCCGCTCACCAAGGGGCTGGGCTGTGTGGTCAGGGCAGGCAGTGAGGCACCCTGGATGGCTGGAAATGTGGATGCTGGATGGACACTGCTCACTGAGGGTGAGATGGAAACCACATGAGGAACTCAGAACCCAAGGAAGGGCAGAGAAGATTCCCTCCCCATCTCCCCTGCCCAGTGTACCGCCCCCTCCATTCACCTGCTCCCTGTCCCCACAACTCACAGGCCACACTGGTGGTCAGCGGGAGCCCTGGTTCTGTGTGGTAGGGATGTACTGTGATGGGTGCCATGGAAGGGACGGGGAAAGACACAGCAGTGGCAGCAAGTGAGGGAGGAGTCACCGAGTAAGGATACTGAGCCCCCAGGAATGCAGGATGCACACCCTAGAGGCAGGGGGAAGAGGGGAAGGAAGAAACCAAGTTATATGAGAATGCAGCTCTCCTTTGCTCCACAAATGGGCATGCCTCTGTTTCTTATATTAGTTGGGCTGGGTCCCCCAGACTCCCCCACCTCATCAAGACTCGTAGCCCTATTATTCCCCGAGTACCCCACTCCAACCCCCCATGAATTCCCAATATTCTCCCCCATGCCCCACCCCCCAGAACACTGGTCTCACCTGTGGGTATGCAGAGCTGGGCACGGGGAAGACAGCAGGCCGGGGCATGTGAGGCATGGGGTGGGCGGGGTGAGCTGGGTGGGTGAGGTACTGAGGGCTGCAGGGCAGGTGGGGCTGTAGAGCAGTGTAGGGGTGCAGGCCAGGGGAGTGACCATGCCCCAGTCCTGGACCCGGATATAAACTGGACCCCACTGAGATGACTGGCACCACTGTGGCTGCCGCTGTCACTGCTGCTGCCGCCACGGTAACTGGCTCAGTCCCTGGGCCCCCTCTGCCCTCAGGCAGCCCCCGCCCAGCCTCCCCAGCTGCTCTGATCCCACTGGCACTACAGCTTGTAGCCCCTTCACGAGCTGTGGATGAGCCACCTGCTGTTTGCTCATATAGCCAGAACCACTGGTGAGCAACCTCAAACAACACTTCGGGGTACACGCCCCCACCCTTAGCCGCCTCTTCCACTGCCATGCAGGCCTTCTCCAACATCAGGTTATCCTGAAAGGGAGGGGCACACAGTGTAAGGGGAAAGGCCTTTACCCCAGGGATGGTGTCAGATGACATTCCAATGTCTCCCTCAGAGCTGGCTAGTTCCCAGGGAGGCATTGGAGGTCAGGGTCAATGCTCAGAGTCAGTGTCAGCAGTGAGGGCTCCACACAGACACTGAACAAATACTTACTGATGAAAAGACTCAGGTTATAGTCCCAGTTCCAAGCTAATTTAACAACCCCCTCCTATCCAAGGCCCATTTCTCTGAGGCCTGCCCTAAGTTTTCTATCCTGGGTGATCATCTTTGTCCCTAAACTATAGGCTTCCATTTCCTTATCTGTAAAATAGGAATAACCCTAACCTTACAGTTATAAGGTAAAGGAAATTAGGATGTGAAAGCACATTAAGATGTAAAATATCACCATGTGAGGACAAACGACAGTTTGTAAACTCTAGGAAATGGAGATTAAGAGCTGGGCCCTCAGCTTTCCCCATCTTCAGCCTCCCTGCCCAGATGCCCGAGACCAGATCCCCAGATTGCCTGTAGAAATACCTGCTCCTTGCACTGCACCAAAGCCCGCTGGATCTCATTGGGGTTCAATGCATGGGCATGAGGCAGGCAGCTCAGGGCCAGCTCCGCCGCTGCCCTCACCATATTGGAGTCTCGTGCTCGTGATGCCCTGTCAGCCAGGGATGCAACCTCAGGGGGTGTCAGGTGCCCATCCCAGCATTCTACCAGTATGGTCAGGGCTGCACTGCCGATCTCCATTGCCTGGCCTTCAGGGAAAGGAGAGATGAGCAAAGTGGGGTTAGCGTGGGCACCACTGGGGCATGAGAATGATGTCTATCAGAACAGTAATTCTAGAAAGATAAGGTTCTTATCTCTACCAATTAATCCCCCTCCTGTACCCAAATCAGGACCAGGATTTACCTGTAATCCAGGAAACGTGGGAAGAATAGGTACGTGAGAGCCAGTTGGGAGAAACAAAGTTGTGCAGGCCAAGGGCATAAAGCCCAATCTCGAAGGCGCAAAGGTGTAGGTTGCGGTGAGGACCCTGGTGGCCCCCTGAGGAAGATGGATGTGTGAAAATGGAAGTGCTGCTGTTGCCCCCTGCCTTGATCAGCACCGTCTTCGCCAGCTCGAAGTAGAAGTGTGCAGCTGCCTCTGACGGCTGATTGGGTACATGAGGGGCATGACTCTCGGGGCGGCGACCCTTGTACCTGAAGGGGCAACGGGGTAGGGACGGGAGTTGGGGCTTCTTTGAAATGGGTGTCCACGTAGGCTGGGAAGGACCAGGGTAAGTGAGGATGTTGGGGGACAATGGTTGGATTACACCAGGGATATGGCTCTGAGGGTGGACCAGATCAGGCGAGATGGGTATTTCTTTCCACTGACCTGCCAACTTCAACTGTCTTTGCCCGGGCACCTCCACTGGCACTGGCCCGGCGACTTCCACTTGAGGATGAGGAGCCCAGGGAGTCGGAAGAAGAGCTGCTAATGCTGTCACTGTCTTGTCCTCGACCCCAAGAGGTGGGAGCCCAGCCCCCTCGAAGTGGCCTCCGGCTTAGGGTGGGGGAGCTATCTGATGTTGTTTCAGGGGCACTGCTGTCAATGCTGGCCATGCCTAAACTCCCAAGACAAGTCAGTCTCAGGAGTCAGACTCCAGCCTTCAGGGATACCTACCCTCCACGCCATCCCACAGGCTGCCCTACCTGTGTGCTTCTTCTTAGGCCGCCCTGGGGAGCCCCATCCTCGTCCATTATATCCTCCACGACTGCCAAGTGCCAGGCGGCTGGGAACCTTCCCCTCTGGCCTTGGGGTCAAAGCCACCTCAGATGGGAGACCCTCACAGGGGGAATGTGGGGAACTCTCTAGGTGGGGAAAATAGGACATTGGGATGAGCCCAAGAAAGGTGACCCCAACGTGATTCCATACCATTCATCCCCCCTGCCCAGTGCCCCCACCTCACCAGGCACATTCTTCTCTGTGAAGCCCTCAGTGGGGCCTGGCCCAGCCCCGGCCACACTCCCTGGCTGGGCAGGCCCTGCAGAGCCTGAGGTCAGTGGTGGCAGAGCCCCTGGGGCAGATGGGCCCCCGTGCTTTGAAGGAGACCTCTGACTAGCTGTGGCTGGACGGCTAGATGAGTAGAAAGAACTCAGTGTCTGTGGCTTATGCGTCTGGCTTTCTCGGTCCAATAGTTTGTCTAAGATCTGGAAGACAGAAAAGCAGTGACCGCCAGAGAAGCAGTGATAGGTTGCCCTTTATTTCCTGACTTCTGTTACCTTCCTTTCTCCTTGAAATAGCCAACTGCTACCTCCTCAGGAAGGGTTCCCCAGTTAAAACTGCAGGATAACTTCCTGTTCACATATCCTGGTATCCATTATAACGCCACAGGGCTGAACACACTGATATTAAATAAATGCTGAAGTAAATTAATGAATGCCCTCTGCTCTTCTTCCACTCCATGCCCAAGCACTCCTATGAGAACCACTGGTGCCTCTTGTTTATGAGATGTCCTCAGGATTCCCTACTTACTGCCTGCGGGCAGAGTAGCACTTTATTCATTGTACTGGAAACCCCTTGAGAAAGGTGGTGAAATTTTCTGTCCCAGTCAAAAGACCAGTATCTGAGTCCCTTACCTTCTTGAGCTTGGCCTGGTCATCCTTGTAAGTGATCATTAGTGCTAATGCCAGGTCACCCTTCTCCCGACGTGTGCCTTCACATAGGAGGGGATGTTCTGCTTCACTCACTGTTGTCTTCATGCCTGTGAGAAGGAGGGCTTCATGGGGCTTGAGAGCAGATGTACAGCAAAGGCAAATGGGCCAGGGTCCCTAGCCACCAGCATGTGAGGGAAGGGGTTCCCAGTCCAACCCACATCACCTAGAGCATTCTATAAGTACCTATTATATCCAGCCTAACCTCTGGTCTGCTTTTCAAGATGTTTATAACCTGGCCCCCTCTAGCTACCCAGCATGCACCTATCACTTCAGGGAAGCTGCTCTCCTCACTCTCATGAAGACTTGATTGCATTATGTCTTTATTCATGGTATTCCCCCATCTAGAACCTACAGATCTTTTGGCCCACATTCCATATTCTAGCACGTCCCCAAGGCCTTTCCCTAGATTTTTGTTTGCTGCCCTTCTAACACCTGACACCATACCACACATTTTTGCCTTAGATTACTGTCTTACAGGCCCCTAGTTGGCTCACACATGTCACCCTAAATTTCCTATTACCATAGAGCCCTTAGCAATAAGGCCCAGATCTCATGCCCATCAAGGCCTGGGCCAGCCTGAGCTCATGGATATGCTCAAGTCACTGACAGACTCACCCAAGGCAGCAACTGCTGCTTCAAATCCCAGCTCCTCATCCCCAGGCATCTCATTGTTCCAGTTGCGACTTGGGGGCCGGGAACCTGTGGGAGAAACTACTGGATGAAAGATGTGGTTATCCTAGCTTTGGGGGAAAAAAAAGAAGAAGAAGAAAGTTGGGGTAAGTCAGGTAGACAGAAGTATCACAGGAAAGAATGGAAGGGAACCCAAGATGCTCATCATAGACCTGTACCCAGCTGCTTGACAGTCCTAAAGGTGACTCAGAACCTTGGGGCTCTTGGTTTTTCCTTAGAGAAAGCTACCCCTACCCTAGCTCCCCATTTACTATAAGGTCAGACACCTTACCTGGAGCACAGAGAACGTCAAAGATGAAACTGGCCAACATGAGGGGCAACACAGGCCGATAGTCACAGAGGGTCCCCTCCCGAAGCTCCTCTGCCCGGCACCGCATGGTACTCATCTCACTCGGGCCTAGAGGGATCTTCTTGAGCAGGGCAGCCACCTCAGACTCCTGATATGCCAGCTTCACCTAAGGGCATGGGAAGGAGCTCAAACTTCCAGTACCTCAATGGAGTTCAAGGTGCAAGGATCTAGAGAGATTGAGGTAAAAGGCTCAGATAGGACCTCTGACCTCCAAGGCCTTGGTAGAAGCTGGGGGCCGCTGTAGCTCCAAGGCAAACATGCCGACTTGGAAGGCCAGGTTGTGGTGCTCTGGGCGCTCACTTAGCACTGTCAACAGGAAGGCTGCCTTGGTCAGGGTGTTGGTAGCCACCCAGGTCTGACGGCTCGTGGATACCTTGTTCTTCTTGCCCTAGAGAGGGAGACACAGGAGACAGGCAGATGAGTCTGACTCACCTGGGTGTCTGCCTCAGAAGGAGGCTCTCACTTGGGGTGGGACATGGGAGCAGGCCAGGGGTAAGGGTGTGTCAGGAAGGTAGAGGAAGGGGGTCTCTCACCTTGGCAGGGGGCGGCTCTACCTTGAGGTCAGGAGGGTTGGCTAGCAGGTCCTGGGCAAGCTCCACAGTGAGGCGGGAGGCCTCATTGCTATAGCCATGTGCATGCAAGGCCTCAGCACAGGCAAATAATACCTGGAGAGAGGACATGGGACCAAACAGATTGAAGCCCCAACTTCCAGGGGCAGGACATCATGCTCAGTCATGTAGCAACATTCCTTGAACACTTAGTATATGCTGGGCCCTATGCTGGTCCTGGGTATACCACAAGAGCTCAGTTTGGTTAGAGAGACAGCACAAAAGTGACTGATGCCAGCTACTACTAGAAAGGTCAAGAGGGGAGCAGGAGGGAGGACACCTCACTGGGTCTCGGGGCAGAGGAACAGTATGAGGGAAGAATTCCTAGAGGAAGTGATCTTTATGATCTCTGAGACCTGAAGAAGGATAGGAGCTACCCAGGCAAGATGGGAGAAGAGCATTCCAGCAGAGAAGCCGATCTGCACAAAAGCATGAATGCAAGAGGGAGCATGGAAGGCTACAGGCATGATCCAGCTGACTGAAGTGTAAGGGACAGAGTAGCCAGATGAGCAGGCAAAGTTCAGATCAAATGGAACCGCACAAGTCATGCCAACGACCTTCATTTTTAGCCTAAGGGTAATGGGAAACCACTGAAGGGTTTTAACAGCAGCACGACACAATCAGACATTCCAGAAACATCATGTGGAAGCAGCGAAGAGAATGGACTGCAGGCAGGGAGGCCAGTTAGGAGCCTGCTACAGGATTCTAGCAGTCCTGCTAACAGTCCTGACACTCCCAACTACAGCTAGATGGTCACCTCCACCTGTGGCTAAGGAGCACCCAGCCCTCCCTCCCTCAGTCTCCCCAGAGTCCCCTCACCTCCATGCGGCTCTCCTGTTCCAGTGGCTTCAGCCCAGCAAACAGGTCGTGCTCCTCCCCAGCCCCGCCCTCTGCCTTCTCCTCCTCGCCTCCAGCCCCATCCTGGGCATTCATATAATATGCCTGGTAGTCATCATCTTCCTCTCCAACTGCAGGGGCTGCCTCTTTGGTTTTGAGAAGCCCGTTGCCACTGTCATCTGTGGAAGGGAGGTCGTCCCGGGTACAGACCTCCCCAGGCAGTAGGCCGGGGGAGCCAGCAGAGGCTGTGGGAGGCTCAGGCCCTTCTGAGAAGTACACACCCCCATCTTCTTCATAAGCATCTGGGGGCTCAGGAAGGAAAGTGGAAGCGCCTCGGGAGCCACCAGGTGGAGGACAGGGGGGAGGGCTCTCAGGGAATCCACCAAAGGTGCTGGCTTCTGCACCCAGGGCCAGGCTGCTGTCATCCAGGCTCATCTCTGCCAGATCCGGCTCCAGGGAGCTGTCCTCACTGCTCAGCCGCCGCTTGCTCCCGCTGCCTGCTGAGCCCTTGCTCCCACTGCCAGCCCCACCCAGTGCCTTGGCTTTGCCCCCACTTGGACCCATCTTATGCAGAGCCTTATCTCCCCCTTCAGCTGAGAGGCGGCGGGGACCCCGCTGCGATGAGGGGACCCCCTCACCCAATCCCTTGCGCTTGGCACCAGGCTCTTTGGGCCGCACAGCTGGTTCAGCAGGAAGAGGTCGGGGCCGGTCCCGGGATTCCTCCAGGCCCCCAGAGCGGGAGGCAGCTGGCCTAGAGGGCAGGGCCCGGGCCCAGCACATTGCCAACTTCCGGTCAGTGCCGCTGTAGGTGACACCAGGAAGTGGGTAAGCCTCTTCCCAGTTAAAGTAGCAGGCCTCCACTGCTGGCCGGAAACCAGGGAAGAGTCGATCCAGGGTCTTCTTATGTTGTCCTCGCTTTACATTCTCAATCACCTTCAGCTGCCACTGACGCAGCTGCGTGCACAGCTCCCGGCGGCTGTGGGAACAAAGGGCAGGAGGCTGCTGGGGAGGCTACAGTCTGCACTGGGAAGGGAAAGGAGGGGATGGGGTAGGTGTATACCCTGAAGATGGGCATGGGGAAAGGACACAGGGAGATATTTCTTGAGCTAGCCCACAGACATCACTGCAACACTTGGGAATTTTGGAAAGTTGATGCTACTTAGGGGAGGGAAGAAATAAAGCCTTTCAGGAAAAGGACTCAGAAATCTTTGGTAACACTAGTGCTCAGCATCCGCCATCTCCCTAGATCTAGAACAACGGCATGTCCCTGTACACAGAGATGAAGGCTCAGTATGTCCTCAGCTGGCCCAGGCTCGGTGCTGTGGTAAGCCTTGGAGGAGACTCACCGCTGGGGGCTGAGTGCAGGGTCCAGCACGGCGAGCCTCCATAGTGTTACCATCTCGTCACACATGCTCGCACAGGCATGGGCTGCCACCTCTGACTGACCATTGCTGCGGCCGGTGTGCCCGCTGGCACTGCTGTGTGAAGCTGAGGTGCGCACGCTGTACCACCAACCTGTTATCTAGAGCCAAAAGGAACATGAGATGCACCTGAGAGCTCGGAAAGACAGAGGAGCCCTCCCTGGTGTCCCTTCCAGAAAGAGAAGCATGAAGTGGAGGGAGGGAGAGAATGAGCCCCACTCTGAGGGACTACCTGTTCGTAGGTGAGGCACTGGTCAGTGAGGATTTCCAACAAGGGGGCAGCATTGCTGTCCCTCCTCTTGAACATCTCCCGCACAATGCTAAGCAGGTTCCAGACACCCTCTGGCTCCCGGCCCCTCAGAGGGCGCAGCAGACACGCCCATTCGGCAGCTGCCGGAGGCTCCGTGGAAGACAGATACATGGAGTTCACGTCACTGGAAGTAGTAGAGCAGAAAGTGATGACTCTAAGATGGAGCTGAATGAAGCAGGTGAAAATGCAATAGGCCTGTGACCCAAAAGGGATTCTAACCCCAAAATACAGAGCATAGAGAAAAGGACATCACTAACAAAAATTCTTAATCTTGCCAGGTGCGGTGGCTCATGTCTGTAATTTTAACACTCTGGGAGGCTGAGGCAGGAAGATTGCTCAAGGCCAGGAGTTTGAGACAAGCCTGAGCAAAAACAAGACCCTGTCTCTACAAAAAACAGAAAAATTAGCCAGGCATGGTGGCACCTGCCTGTAGTCTCAGCTACTCAGGAGGCTAAGGCAGGAGGATCACTTGAGCCCAGGAGTTTGAGGTTGCAGTGAGCTATGATGACACCACTGCACTCTAGCAGGGTGACAGAGCGATACTCTGTCTCTAAAAAAAGAAAAAAAATTCTTAATCTTTCTCTGCCTCAATTTCCTGATCTGTCAAAGGAAAAAAAAAATTCTTGCTCTAACTGGATAAGAACAGACCACTCTGAGCCTATACAAGGTCATCATCTATTGATTGATTAGTGACATCTTCTGTATGCCAGGCACTGTGCCAGTGCAGGGAGTAAAAGGTGGGGGTCACAGGCATTAACAGAACTGTGGATCGAGCAACAGCCTGAGGGATGTTCCCCCTACACAGCAGATGCAAGTAGACAGAGATCCGATTACCTGAAGACCACAGGGGAGGGGCCACAGAACTTGTGCAGTGTCTTCTTAATGTTGTCAGTGAGCGTAGATTCATCCAAATACCAAGTACTCTGGTCCGATGCCGAGGGTCCTGCTGTGGGGTCTGGGGATGACAGCCAATCAGTCACCTAGAGAAGGGGCCTGGATTCCCCTGACAGCAGCGCTGTGTGCTACCAGCTCCTTCCTCCTGCTGCCCATCTTTCTCAGCACACTCACCCGGGGCTCCACACACCGTATTGATGGCTGTCGACTGGGAGGAGAGGAGTTCATCCAGGAGACGCTGGGCTGTGGGGAGGATCTAAGGGGAAAGGACAAAGGCAGAGAGAACAAGGCATAGGTGAACCCACGGCGGCCTGGGGCTAACAGCAGTCTGATGTGCCCTGGAGCTAGTCGTAGGGAGGGCATGCCAACCTTGCTCACCTGCTGAGGGAGCTCACTGATGAGGTACTGAGCAAACTTCTGCAGCTGGTCCCTTTGTAGCCGAGACAGGGACTCTGAGACTGGCGCTCGCAGGCAGACTGCAGAAGCCTGAAGGGGACAGAGAGAGAGAGAGAATAATCTGAGAAAAGGCTTGCTGGAGCTGGAGCTGGAGCTGGGGACGGAGAGGCAGAGTAGGGGAGGCGAGGGGGCTCACATTGTGGCCAGCATGCAGCAGACAAGGGGGGATGGAGCACAGGATAGGGCCAGGATAAATTGGGAGGGCCTCACGTTGTGGATGCGGAAGAGACAGAGTGCCACGACGTGGGTGCACCATTTGGCCCCAGCCCCACAGGTACAGCTGCAGGAAGTGACCCGGCAGCGGTCAAACATCACAGCCACGTTGTAGGCCCCTTTGGGAGGGACCATCTGGGGTGGCACCACTGTAGCACTCAGGTGGAACCCTGGGGAGAAATGTGGGCATGGTCAAGGAGAGTAGCCAAGACCTAGGTCTCTGCCCTTGACCCTAGCCCTGCAGTTATTCAGACAATGTGTTCCAGCTTTTGCAGTGCATCCTGAATTCAAAACACAGGGGATGGGATGAGCAGGGGTTGCCACACGGCATGAAGGGACCCTCACCTATCTGCAGTGGGTCCTTCACAGCCCTCATGCGGAATAGCTGGTCCCCTCGCTGGAACTCATCTGCACTGCCATTGGCCAGGCATGAATACAGCCTGGGGGGTGAAGAAGAGGACATAACCCCAAGTCAGCAAATAACATTCAGCAGACCCTGTCAGAGACCATAATGTCTCAGCACTTTTGTGCCAGCGTCACTCCTTCTTGGGGAAAATCCCAAGCACTCTCTCCTCCCTTGTCTCCCTCTCACCACAGCCCACATACATCTCCTTTGTTCTGCGGGAAGCCCAGCAGACAGTGGAATAGCAGTACCCCCCTTCCCACCACCAGTCCTTAGCCTCACCTAATGTCTTCTTCATTCTCAGGGAAGCTCCAAAATGCAATTCTGAGCTGTAGCTGCTCAGGCACTGGGGGGTAAACTTTCTCCACCACTTCAAATGGGATGTGGAATGCCACCTGCTTTGCTGATAGCTCCACCAATGGGATCACCAGTCCATCTTTGGAAACAAAGGTTGGGGTCAGCAAACAGAAGGGGAAATGAAAAGGGCCATGAGTAAGTGGCACCCATGCCAGTGCCACATCCTCGGGCCCCACCTTCACTATGAAAGAAAGAGGAGACCTAGATGAAAATCCTAGGGATCATCCTGTCAGGATACACCACCCTTAAGATTCCATCTGGGGGAAGGGAGCTGGACAATCCCCAGCCCACAGCCTGCTCCCTAAGGTCTAGAACGGAAGATACCAGGGATATCCCAGAAAACTTCTGGCCAGACAGGTGAGTTCCAGGACCCTAGGAAATAACCCTGTTCACTTGGCTCAGCATTGAATTTCCCACATACCACAAACACTTTAGATTCTTATTACATTGTTGATGTCTCTCCTCTGCCATTCTCATCTCTGATTGCTTTTTCACTATCCCTTTCTCTCTACATGACTCTAGGGCCCATCTAAGGAGAAAAAACAGGCCACTGCCCAGAGAGTTTAAAAGGAACCCCAAGAAGCAAGAGGGGCTGCACTGCCTTTGGGACACCTAGCTGCTGACTTCCTACCCTGGAAGCCCCTCCTGGGGAGACAGTTATCCCAGGGACCTGGCTGCTGCTGCTCCTGGAATCACCTAGAGTAGGATGGAGTTACCAATCAAGAAGGCTTTCCACACTGTTTTAATCAAAAAGCAGTGATAACACAACAGACTGCACATCTCACCAAATTGCCAGTCAGATTAGAAGACCGATCAGAACATCATAGAATTGAAAAAAACCTTAAAAAAAAAAGTTAACTCTTCTATTTTACAAGAGAGCAATTGAAGGTAGCAGGGGGTGGGGGATATGGCATGCTTTCCCAGATTTTAACCTGTCTAGGAAAATACCAACATGTGGAAAATCTTCACCATTATGACTCCAGTTACGTCCCCCAAAGTAAGGGCGCTCTAGTCCCCAAGGCTACCCACGCGTACAAATATGAAAGAAGTGGGCAGGCCACAGAAGATGCAAAGTGAAATCACCTATGACCTGTGTGTGTGTAACCACTCCTAACAGTCCTAAAAAGTGACACATGTAAATTTATTTCTGTTCCAAAGGGGCACCAGAAATCTCTGCAGCACAGTTTGGAATGGCCTGAGTAGAATCATGCAAATTAAACCGAAGAAAGCCAACTTCCACTGAGGCCCAGGACAAAAACTGTGCCATGAGGAAAGAATGGAAAGGATGTGCTGAGTGCTGAGCCTGTGGAGCTTCTCTTACAATCACTCTCCCCTCCATCTCCTCTAATAAAAACAAAATTTTTCACAGCACTTATCAGTTAATTCAATGAAAGACTCAAGGATAAAAGAAACTCAGGAAAAATGTTTCATGAGAGCCTACAGACAATTACCCACAGGCTTCCCCAGGCCCCAGAAATGGAAATCTAAGGCTCCAATCCAGTGGTCCCAGCTGTGGCTTCTGACAGATGAATGGTATGGCCAGGAGCAAAGCCTCTAATGTATGAACTATGGAATCTCCTCTCTCAGACCAGTTCACCTCCACTTTCCTCTGGGTGGGATCCCTTTTTGGTGCATCTGGGATCAGAGATTATTACCCTGAAGCAAGAAGCTCCCAATGCACTTTGCACCTCAGGTGGTCACTTCTTCACAATCTGGCCCCTACACACATTCTTTTCTGTCTGCTTTCTGGTTTGCCTTGGGCTGAACTCAGTTAGGTATTCCCAAGTCAGACAGGGGCTTCTTCTCCCTTACCTCATCTCTAAGGCAAAAGAACGACAAAAGATCTTTCTGTCCTACACAGAATTTCCCTGCCATAACACGCGCGCGCGCGCGCGCGCGCACACACACACACAGACACAGGTGTGGAGAAGCCAGGCCACCCAAGGAAGGCCCGAAAAGCAAGTCCATTCTAAGCTTGGGACAGCTCCCAGCTGAGGACAGCTCCGCTCCCGGTACCGGACAGCTCCCGAGCAAGGTCCGACCAGGGCCTGCACGCAGCTCCCCTCCTCCCCTCTCTCACCTCGCATTCTGGTACCGCCACTGCCACCTCCGCCACCGCCGCCAGTGGGGGAATTGGGCCCCGCTGACTGTTTGCGCCATCCCCGCCAGTTCTGGCAGAGGCTCTCGGCCTCGGAGATGAAGGAACAGAGTGAATCCTCCTCAAAGCGGTCCGAATCCTCGAATGAGAAGCGCTCTCCGTCCTCCCACTCCGCGAACATCAGCTCCATAGGGCCCGCACCCCCCGGGGCCGGGTCCCCCCCCGCGGATCCGGGGCCTGGGCCGCCGGCCGGGGGCTGAGGGGAGGCCCGGAGCCTGAGGGGCGAGCCGGGGCTGGGGGTGGCCGGGGCGCTCAGGGCGGCCGTGCCGGGCGAGGATCTCAGGCCTGGGAGAGAGACCGGACCGGGCCTCGCCCAACAGCGAGGTGCGAACGGTGATCTTGGCTAGTCTCCGAGACTCAGGGCCGGGACGAAGCGCTCGGCGGCCGGGGCCTCTAGGCGGCTGCGGCGCCGCCTCCCCCATCAGCTGATCTGAACTTCCGGCCGCGCCGGCCACCGCCACTTCCGTCCTCGGGCGCTCAGAAATCAGATCGAGTACGGGCGGAGGAAGGGGACATGTTTGTTTAATTGCTGCATTTTTCAGCTTTTTTTCTCGAGCCCACCCTCAGACATCATAAGGGGAGGCCAACCCCCAACGATATACGAAACGACTACAGATCCCAGCAATAACTCGGCGTCCACAATGTCTCCAAGGCATAAACAGCCGCCATGTATGTTGGGAATTGTAGGCTGTCAAGAGACAGCAAAGGAACTATTGGATAGAGTTGTCGTTCTAACTCCGGGTAGGCCCCGAGGCCGCATCACCTTCTGGGAATTGTAGTCCAGAGCCCTGCACGCCAACGTATCCTTTATAGCTTCGGTCCCTAACCCTCTGACCCTCTAACCCCAACACCCCCCCCCCCCCCCCCCCCCCGTCACCCGCCGCCCTCCCCCGACCGACCCTGTTAGGGACGGGGCCGCAGAGCTCCGCTGTCCGACCCGTGAAAAAATTGTCTTCCATGAAACGTAGGAAGAGGGGTGGAAAGGGGGGCGAGCAATGAGGGAAGCTTCATCTGTGTTTACAGCTGCCCCATCGCTCCCATCACCGCCTGAGCTCCTCTCCCGACCCTGCAGTTCTGGGGAATTCGTGGAAAAATTGTATTCCCTGAAACCGGTCCCTGGTGCCAAATAGGTTGGGGACCGCTGCTTTATAGGGTCTAATTGGGGAAACACCAAGAAAGAAAGCATTTGATTTAAGGAAACAGTTGTACTGTTTGTCAGCACAGCCTTTGAGTCTAAGAATTCTTAACCTTTGTCCAATGGACCCTTTAGGAGTCTGGTGAAGTCCCTGGACCTCCTTCTCAGATTGTTTATAAATGCATACAATAAAACACAAGTATTACAAAGGAAACCAATGATATTGAAATACAATCATCAAATATTAATACAACAAATTGTAGTAGTGCTTCTTTATTTATGTATGAAATGACAAGATCTAGCAGGAAGTGTAAAAACTATCTTCACTTTCAAGCTAGGGCCCGTCTCAGGTGGCTCATGCCTGTAATCCCAGCAATTTGGGAGGCCAAGGACTGAGAATCACTTGAGGCCAGGAGTTAGAGACCATAGTGAAACCCCACCTTCATAAAAAATGAAAAATTAGCTGGGCATAGTGGCATGTGCCTGAAGTCCTAGCTACTGAGGAAGTTGAGGAAGAAAGATCATTTGAGCCCAAGAACTGAAGGCTGCAGTGAGATGAGATCTGGCCACTGCACTGGGCCTGAGTGACAGAGACCCTAGCTCAAGAAAAAAAACCAAATTCTTTTTGGCTGGTCACAGTGGCTCACGCTGGCAATCCTAGCACCCTGGGAAGCCAAAGTGGGAGGATCACTTGAGGTCAGGAATTCCAGACCAGCTTGAGCTAGACTGAGACCCCCATCTCTACAAAAAATAGAAAAATTAGCCGGGTGTGGTGGCACACGCCTGTAGTCTGAGCTACTTGGGAGGCTGAGGCAGAAGGATCACTTGAGCCCAGGAGTTTAAGTTTCAGTGAGCTGTGCTAGAGCTGCACTCTAGCCAGGAGGACAGAGTGAGACTCTATCTCCAAAAAAAAAAGTTTTTTTGAAGCTTGTGATGACTATAAATGATATTTTGAGTATTTGTAACTATAAAATGATATGAAAATACCATGATTTCATATAGGTATTGCTAATGCTACTGTGGTTTGTTTCCTACAGTCTTATTTATTTATTTTTTTTTTGAGACAGATTCTCACTGTGTTGCCCGGGGCTAGAGTGCTGTGGCATCAGCCTAGCTCACAGCAACCTCTAACTCCTGGGCTCAAGCAATCCTACTACCTCAGCCTCCCGAGTAGCTGGGACTACAGGCATGCGCCACCATGCCTGGCTAATTTTTTCTCTATATATTTTTAGTTGTCCAGCTAATTTCTTTCTATTTTTTTAGTGGACACGGGGTCTCACTCTTGCTGAGGCTGGTCTTGAACTCCTGAGCTCAAATGATCCACCCACCTTGGTCTCTCAGAGTGCTAGGCTACAGTCTTAATTGAAATGCTAAATTTCAGTTGTACTTAAAAATATAATTTTTTCCCCCATCCAAGTTCACAGACCTCTTACTGGGAGTCTATTGACCTAGGTTAAGAAGTCCTTAGTCCAAAGCTCTTAAGTAAGCACTGAGCTTCTTCCCATAGCTAAAAGGCTCAGACTGCAGAATTAGGCAGTTGCCCAGTTCTCTACCCATGGAATATGAGGAGGGGGGTGCAGTGGGGGAGGCAGCTGCCAGGGGGGTCAGGAAGGCAAGACCCTTTCTCACATTAATAATTATCCCACTGGAGCATTAAAAACCACTGATCTCTTTCTCCTTTATTTCATGTTGTAAGGTACATACAAAGGTTAACTCTATTATGCTTGAAAGAGGCAGGAGGATCACTTGAGGCCAGGAGGTCAAGACTAGACTGGGTAGCACAGTGAGACCTTGTCTCTAAAAAATTTTTTTTAATTACCCAGGTATGGTGGCATATGCCTTTAGTCCTGGCTACTTGGGAGGCTGAGGCAGGAGGATTGCTGGAGCTCAGGAATTCTAGGCTGTAGTGAGCTGACTGAGCCACTGTACTAGCCTGGGTGAGATGCTGTCTCTAAAAAAACAGAAAATAATAAAAAATTTAAAAATATAGATCAGTATTGAGAAAAGGAAAGAAATTTTAAAAAATAAATGAATAAAAATAAATTTAAATATTATGCCTGCAAGGGCAGAGTATGCATAAAATGCTATGTAATTCCTAATATTGGGGGATCACAAAAGTAAATGCTTTCAGCAACTAGGCAGATAACTTGAGAGAAGTGAACAGGTAATAAGTCTGTTTCACTATTTAGGAAGGTCCAGTGATAAGATCACTGGAGAACAGGGACGAATGATAACTGGCTCTATTGTGAGGTACAGTGGCTGATGCCTATAATCCCAGCACTTTGAGAGGTCAAGGCAGGAGGATCACTTGAGGCCTGGAGTTTAAAACCAGCCTGGGCAACATTGCAAGACCCTATCTCTAAAAAAAAAAAAAAGAAAAAAAAGATCATCAGCTCTACCTGTTATTGTCAGGTGGGAATAAGAAAAAAGGGCTACTTTTAGTTTTTCTAAAAAAGGAAAAGCTAAAATGTGGATTTTTTAAATGACCTTTTTTCCCCATTTTTGAATGTGGTGAGCTAATTTAAAAACATTTTTTTAACTACATAGATCAAATAAAATACATCTCAGAACCTCTGGTCACCAGTTTTGTTTTTTTTTTTTTTTTTTTTTTTTTTGAGACAGAGTCTCGCTTTGTTGCCCAGGCTAGAGTGAGTGCCGTGGCGTCAGCCTAGCTCACAGCAACCTCAAACTCCTGGGCTCAAGCGATCCTGCTGCCTCAGCCTCCCAAGTAGCTGGGACTACAGGCATGCGCCACCATGCCTGGCTAATTTTTTCTATATATATTAGTTGGCCAATTAATTTCTTTCTATTTATAGTAGATATGGGGTCTCGCTCAGGCTGGTTTCGAACTCTTGACCTTGAGCAATCCACCCGCCTCAGCCTCCCAGAGTGCTAGGATTACAGGCGTGAGCCACCGCACCCGGCCCTGGTCACCAGCTTTTGAAAGTGATTATTCAGGGAGTACCTTGCAGGGGCTATGCACAAAACAGGCAGTCACTAAATACTTACAGATGATGGTAAACTTCAACATCTTTAGTGCATCCAAAGGCAAGGGCATTCAGACATTGTCTTCAGAAATGGGATTAAAAAAAAAAGAATAAAAATAATATAAATAAAAAAGATTTAAAAAGTAATTTAAAAAAAAAAGACAAAGGCAAGGGCATTAAATGCTGTAAAGGACTTCAAATGCAGAAAAAGACAAGATGAAAGTTTTTGTCCTGCTCCAGGGCAAATCAGGGAGCAAAGAACTTCCAGGGTCTAGGAGAGGATACAGGGTTCAAGAATGGAGCACATAATTCACAACAAAAGGCCAAATTCTCTTCAGGGGACTTTATTTCAAGATAAAGCATAACTTCTACCCAGGCCACGATTCCAAAGGTATGGCAGTGCAAACGTCTCTAAAATGCCTCTGCATGGTTCTCAGAGGGTATAGTCCAGTCATTGAAAATGCTTCTCCATTTTCAGCTGAGGTTAGATTTGTTAGGAAACCTCTGTAACAACTTATTCAATTTCTTGGGAGGTAAACTCCCAGACTCTCCCAGGGTCTCCTGGATTGATCTCATCCTTCGGGCTTCCTGAAAATACAGAACAAAAACAAAAATGACAGTTCTAAAGTTTGTTCTGACCTAGGCCCATAGTTCTCATTCTCACAAAGCCCTAAAGTGCACCAATATATTAACCATCCCAGAGAGATCTGTGTCAGTTACTTTCAACAGAAGAGACTTGGAAGCTACAAATGACTGTATAGTCAGAAGCTACTATGCCAGCTAGCAATTAAATATAGGCCAGAAACCAAACAACCCATCTTTAGATAACGTCACTATCTTTAGTTCTATTTCAGGAAATAATGTCTACTTAAGCAGTATAATTCCAAAGTTTCAAAATGGTTTTCCTATTCATTATTTCATTTGACACTCACAAAATTCTGTATGGTGGTTATTAATATGAACCTCATTTTACATATGGCAAAGCTAAAGAGCAGAGTAGTAAATAAATCGGTCAACATAACACAGCCTTTGGCGGGGTGCGGTGGCTCACACTTGTAATCCTAGCACCCTGGGAAGCAGAGGCTGGAGGATGGTTTAAGGCCACGAGTTCAAGACCAGCCTGAGCAAGAGCAAGACCCAGTCTCTACTAAAAACAGAAATATTAGCCAGGCATCGTGATGCATGCCTGTAGTCCCAGCTACTCTGGAGGCCAAGGCAAGAGGATGCCTTGAGCCCAGAAGCTTGAGGTTGCTGTGAGCTACGATGACAGCATTGAACTCTACCTAGGGCAGAGTGAGACTCTGTGTCACTAGTGAACTCTAGGGCAGAGTGAGACTCTTTGTCAAAACAAACAAACAAAAAAACCCTTCAAAACTAGTTTTCCCTCCTTTTCTATGTGTGATGTAGCTCCCAAACGAATGAGAGGGGCTTTTCTATTACTTAGCAAAGGGCAAGGAGAACTATTACTTGTATCCCCCCATTCTCTTCCCAAGAAGGCACCCAAGAGCCATGTCACCTGAGCTTTCGAAGCACAATCGAAGAAGCTCTGGATTTCTTTTCTGCATGCATCGTCGCGGAATTCATTCTGCTTCCAGCAGGCCATCATCACCGACATCTCCGTTATGCAGGTCGCCTCTGAAGGGGCAGAACAGCGGGACCCTCAGTGACGAGAAAGCACCTACCTTTTCACCCTCATACCCAGGTGCCCTTTCCCCCTTCTGGCTTCCACTCCGGGGCTTCCTCAGCTCCAAATGCTCACCGCCCCTCTCCCGGCGCCGCTCCCCGACGCGGTTAGCTAGGATAAGGGGTTTGTTGGGCTTCAGTACAGGCCTCCGCGGGTTCCCAAGGCGCGCCAGGCGACCCCGCAAGCTGGGCGTCGCCATTGTGCGCCGAGCTCCCAGCAGGCTCCGCGGCTGCGTGCGTGACCTCACGTAACCCCTAAGGGCAGGACGAAGCTCGGCGCGGAGCTGGCGGAAAGGTGGGTAGACTGCTGCTGTGCACCTCTTTCTTTTCGTCGCCTGGTCAGCAGCAAGGCTGGTGTTCATGCCCAACAGTAGGTTAGGAGAAGACTCTGTGCTCTCTGAGCTCTTAAATCTCGGAACAGTATTGGGCTGGGGACTTCCAGGAAAGGGCCCTGATAAATGGACACGTTTCTGGTGGATGACAACTGGTCTACAGAGTGATTGACGTGGTCAAGGGCAGAAAGGATGGGAGCAAATCAAAACATGAAACTTTTAAGATGTAAGATTCGGAAAGATTTCTGTCTTTTTTTTTTTTTGAGACAGAGTCTCGCTTTGTTGCCCAGGCTAGAGTGAGTGCCATGGCGTCAGCCTAGCTCACAGCAACCTCAAACTCCTGGGCTCAAGTGATCCTACTGCCTCAGCCTCCCGAGTAGCTGAGACTACAGGCATGTGCCACCATGCCTGGCTAATTTTTTGTATATATATTAGTTGGCCAATTAATTTCTTTCTATTTATAGTAGAGATGGGGTCTCGCTCTTGCTCAGGCTAGTTTCGAACTCCTGACCTTCAGCAATCCACTCGCCTTGGCCTCCCAGAGTGCTAGGATTACAGGTGTGAGCCACCGCCCGGCCAGATTTTTATCTTAATAGACCTACAAGAATTGTTTTTGATTACCTTCAGGACCATTCAGAAGCTACAAAGTAAAATTAGGCTCATCTATTTTATTTATTTATTTATTTATTTGTATTTTATTTTATAATAACTACTGCTAATACAGACACTGTTTGCTCATTTGTAACGATCTCATTGGGTACAGTGAGGCTTAAACATTTTCTCATTCATCGTCTTTTTAAATCCTCTCGCCAATCTTGTGAAGGTACTTGGTAGTATCATTCCTATTTATAGACTTGGACCTTCAGTAGTTCATAAGTGACTTCTGGCCGTTTACAAAATTCATTCCAAAGATGTGCCGTGTATTCTCTAGGCTTTTCTAGATTAGCTCCAAGAAATGTTTCTAGTAATGAAAGCAACTTGAACACGCCTGTAGTCCATGACTACTTTGGAGGAACAATATTTATCAAATTGTCTTTTGGGGTTTTTTTGAAATGAGGTCTTGCTTTGTTGCCCAGGCAGGAGTGAAGTGGCGCAATTCACAGTTCACTGGAGCCTTAAACTCTTGGGCTCAAGTGTTCCTCTGGCTTCAGCCTTCTAAGTGGTGGGCATTACATGAGTGCTGCCACCACACTGGGCTTTTTTTTATTTATTTATTTATTTATTTATTTATTTATTTATTTATTTTTTTTTTTTGAGACAGAGTCTCGCTTTGTTATCCAGGCTAGAGTGAGTGCCGTGGCGTCAGCCTAGCTCACAGCAACCTCAAACTCCTGGGCTCAAGCAATCCTCCTGCCTCAGCCTCCCACGTAGCTGGGACTACAGGCATGTGCCACCATGCCCGGCTAGTTTTTTTTTTTTTATATATATATATCAGTTGGCCAATTAATTTCTTTCTATTTATAGTAGAGACGGGGTCTCGCTCTTGCTCAGGCTGGTTTTGAACTCCTGACCTTGAGCAATCCGCCCGCCTCGGCCTCCCAAGAGCTAGGATTACAGGCGTGAGCCACAGCGCCCGGCCTGGGCTTTTTTTTAATTTAATTTTTTTTAGAAACAGGCTCAAATTCCTTGCCTGAAGGGATCCTCCCATCTTCTTACTGTCTCAACCTATTTATTTTCTACCTAGCACCTATCACAGTCTGAATCGTCTAGTTCATTTGTTTATGGCCTTACCTATCCCCAACACTTATTTTAAAATGTAAACATGAGAGAAGGGCCCTTGTCTATATTGTTCATTACTGAATCCTCAGTGCCTAGAATAATGCAGATAAATACTTGTTAAATCAAATGTTTGAAATACTGTTTTTACAAGTTTCCAACTTTATCATCCCCACCCCCCAAAAAATAACCAAGCAGACGACACTATGTAAAAAGCAATTTATTATACAAAATGAAGCCCAAGATAATAGAAATAGCAACACTTCCAGTAATAAAGGCATCAGCCTAGCACTCCACCTCCATATTCCAGAAGTGTGATTAAAACAGACTCTGATTAGACACTTCTACCACCAATAATCCCAACATGTACTAAGTCTGCTGCTATATACAGAGCAAGCTAGGCCCCAAATCAGAGAAAATTCACATTGCTTGCTTTCTCTGTAGGGAAAGTGAAGCTTTTAGTTGTTAAGTACCTCATGGCTATTCCTGGTTCTATAATACTTTCTCCTGTGGAAATGTAACAGGTTTACTCTGCTCTTTTGTGAATACTTACATGGTGTTAAGGATAAGGGAAAAAGTCTGGGAAGCACCCAAGCACAAAGAGGCCTGAGATACTAGCACCAGTGATTCATAAACAACTGCCCTATTTTGTACACAAAAGTGCTAAAAGAATGCCAATATGAGCTGATGTAATTAGGAGAGGTAAGGATGATTCTACACCTTGTATAACTGTCATTTACCCTTTTTTTTTTTTTTTCGAGACCAAGTCTCACTCGGTTGGCCAGGCTAGAGTGCCATGGCATCAGCCTAGCTTACAGCAACCTGAAACTCCTGGGCTCAAGCAATCCTCCTGCCTCAGCCTCCAGAGTGGCTGACTACAGGCACTTGACACACGTCCGGCTAATTTTTTGTTTCTACTTTGTAGTTGTCTGGCTATTTTTTTAATTTTTAGTAGAGACAAGGTCTCATGCTTGCTCAGACTGCTCTCGAACTCCTTAAGCAATCCTCTCACTTGTCCTCCCAGAGTGCTAGGATTACAGGTATCAGCCACCATACTTGGCCTCATTTACCCTTTTTATTGCACATAATGAAATTTAAGTCCTATCCTAGGTCTGCATTTGTGTGATATACATTTTGCACTGTAAATCAGCATCTGCATTTAAAAAGATTGCAAGCATAGAAATCACAGTCCTGCATTTGACTTCTGTCAGTGTCTGTTATATCAAATTTTTTTTTTTTTTTTAAATAGAGACGGGGTCTCGCTATGTTGCCCAGGCTGGAGTACAGTGGCTATTCACAGGCGCGATCCCACTACTGATCAGCACGGGAGTTTTGACCTGCTCCGTTTCCGACCTGGGCCGGTTCACCCCTCCTTAGGCAACCTGGTGGTCCCCCGCTCCCGGGAGGTCACCATATTGATGCCGAACTTAGTGCGGACACCCGATCGGCATAGCGCACTACAGCCCAGAACTCCTGGGCTCAAGCGATCCTCCCATCTCAGCCTCCCGAGTAGCTGGGACTACAGGCGCGCGCCACCGCGTCCGGCTGTTATATCAAATTTTATTAGATGTTTTGATTGTTTTTTTTGTTGTTGTTGACAGGGGGCATCTTGCTTTGTTGCCCAGACTGGAGTGCAGCGGCTATTCACTGCACAATCATAGCATACTGCAGCCTTGAACTGGGTTCAGACAATCCTCTGGCCTGAGCTGTTGCGACTACAGCCATTTACCACTGTACCTGGTTCAGATTTATTTCTAAAGATCAGTCTCTCCCTCTTGTTCTTTTCTACAAAAGGCTGAACAGGTTAAGCAAAGTTTCCATGCTGTTACAAAGGACCTATTTTATAAAGAATTAAATGAAAAAAGAACAACTTTGGCAATGAAAGGAATCCAGCCTAAATTACAGCTTTTCTTGGCCACATCCTTAGACGTCAGAATATTAAATGTGGACCCCAGTTGTTGAAGCATCTAACATACATCTATTTTTGTATCTATATATAGATATATAGGTATAAATTTATAACCAGATATGTTGATAAGCTATGGAACTTCTCTAGTGATAATCGATTAAGAAAACAGTACAACCAGAATAGCACTAAGGTCCAAGGTAATCTTTCTTGTTCCACTGCCCCAGAGAAAGCACGTGGTCTCCTTGCTCTTTAGGCTGTATGTTCAAACCACAGCAACAGAAGGGTTTGGCTTTATGCCCAAATCTGACTAAGCTTTTTATTCAGTCAGCCTCTTAGGGTGGCTTAAGTCTTTTGCTTACCTTCTCATCCCCTTGAGCAGATGCCATCAAAAAGTAGGCTCAGTACTATAAAGTTGTATGTAAGTAATAGAGTGAATGAAGGTGGACTGTTCATTGCACTTAAAGTGAAAAGTGCTACAGATTATGAGACTGCTGGGCTTTTTCCATGACTCTTTGCAGCAAATAGGACTTTGTAGTATATAAAAACAGTAAAATAGAAGAGTTCATTAGGTAGACAGAAAAGAACAAAGATCTATAAAAATTTGCACTCCTTTTTTCCTTTTTTTTTTTTTTTTGGTCAACCTACTCACCAAAATTTGCACTTTGATTCATATTGGCCTATTTTAACATTTCAAAATCATTTAAATTTTTAAAAATGTATATATGTGTGTGTGTGTGTGTGTATATATATATATATATATATATAACTATTTCTGCCATGATTTCCAGCCTTAGTCTCCATCTTTGATCTAAAACAGAACAGGAAAGGCCAGGTGTGGTGGCTCACACCTGTAATCCTAGCACTCTGGGAGGCCGAGGTGGGCAGATTGCTGAAGGTCAGGAGTTCGAAACCAGCCTAAGCAAGAGTGAGACTCTGTCTCTACTATAAATAGAAAAAAAATTAATTGGCCAACTAACATATATAGGAAAAAATTAGCTGAGCATGGTGGCGCATGCCTGTAGTCCCAGCTACTCGGGAGGCTGAGGCAGGAGGATCGCTTGAGCCTAGGAGTTTGAGGTTGCTGTGAGCTAGGCTGATGCCATGGCACTCACTCTAGCTTGGGCAACAAATGGGAGACTGTCTCAAAAAAAATAAAAATAAAATAAAATAGAACAGGGCAATACATTAAATTGACATGGCATATAATAGCCACTGAATCCTACTATTCTTGAGATGAGAAGGAACCCCAGATATACCCTAAATAAGAAGTAAACCAGCAGTAAGAATAATTAATAGCAAAGTTTCTGTATCACCATCACAAATTGTGGGAAATGGCCTAAAACCAGGAAAGGAAAAGCCATTTAAAATAAAAAGTTTCCCAGAAAAACAAAGTAAATGATATAAAAAAATACAACCCTAAAAAAACAGAATACAGGCCGGGCCCAGTGGCTCATGCCTCTAATCCTAGCTCTCTGGGAGGCCGAGGCGGGTGGATCGTTTGAGCTCAGGAGTTCGAAACCAACCTGAGCAAGAGTGAGACCCCATCTCTACTATAAATAGAAAGAAATTAATTGGCCAACTAATATATATAGAAAAAATTAGCCGGGCATGGTGGCACATGCCTGTAGTCCCAGCTACTTGGGAGGCTGAGACAGAAGGATCGCTTGAGCCCAGGAGTTTGAGGTTGCTGTGAGCTAAGCTGACACCATGGCACTCTAGCCCAGGCAACAAAAGCGAGACTCTGTCTCAAAAAAATAAAATAAAATAAAATAAAATAAAATAAAATAAAATAACATTTTATAGAGGAAGAGATGAGGAAAAGAAATTATTGGGAAAGGTACTGAATAATGAGGGGCTTGGGGACTAGAACAGAAGTTATAAGTCATAACCTGGCCCATATTACTTTACTGGTAGTGAAGAACAGTCGAAAGGATAAAACAGAAAAGTGGGCAATCCTTTTAAAATTCTTTTATTTTTTTTTTATTTTTTTATTTTTTTGAGACAGAGTCTCGCTTTGTTGTCCAGGCTAGAGTGAGTGCCGTGGCGTCAGCCTAGCTCACAGCAACCTCAATCTCCTGGGCTCGAGAGATCCTTCTGCCTCAGCCTCCCGAGTAGCTGGGACTACAGGCATGCGCCACCATGCCCGGCTAATTTTTTTATATACATATCAGTTGGCCAATTAATTTCTTTCTGTTTATAGTAGAGACGGGGTCTTGCTCTTGCTCAGGCTGGTTTTGAACTCCTGACCTTGAGCAATCCGCCCGCCTCGGCCTCCCAGAGAGCTAGGATTACAGGCGTGAGCCACCGCGCCCGGCTAAAATTCTTTTAGACCAGCACCTCAAATCAAATGGGTGTTTCAGGCTTCTATTTCCCACTGAACCAAGAATTATATGCCTCTGTCTCTCCTTGATGCCCTATTTCCATAGGCTGAGACCTTAGCTCTCCATCATTAAGATAAAATAGCAGTGGATATAATTGGAATTCTCTGAATCCACGAAAAGATAATGTTTAGTAAGGGTCTGTGCAGTGGATGTTCCTTATGTTCCATGGCAGAATAAGATCTCCTTTGCTCTACCAAGTTAAAGAATCTTGCAAGGGCAGTTAGAGATTTTGGTTCCTTTTCATGAAGATCTTATGTAGGTAATCCCAAAATTTCCTTTCCTGTGTTTCATTGTTGTGGATCATAGCAGTGAGAGCTTCCCCCTGGTCCAGACCTTGCCAATAATCTTGCAGCCACATGTCCTTCCAGCTGAAATATCAAAATGGGGTTGGATTATTGAACTGTAGCACAGCTATAAGTCCTGCTTTTCTCTATATAGGGCCAAAGAAATCTTAATCAGATACAGTAGTCTTTGGACAGGACAAGATTCTGCTCTGAAGGGAAGGAAATGTGAAGTAAATCCACTAGCCCACGTGACAGGGAGTAAGCCACAAACATAAAGATATTACACAGCCATCCAATGACTTAAAAATCCTGATCTGCCTTCTTCTGGCTCCCAGATGTGGAAGGAGTTCACAGGCAGGCACAGCAGTGGCCAAACTATGGAAGCAGTAGTCTCCCTAAAGAAAGTGAGGGAGCACGGGTCTTCATATGGATAACTTTTAAATTTCACTTTTTTTTGGTTTGTTTTTTGAGAGACAGGGTCTCACTCTGTCACCTGGTTGAAGAGCAGTGGTACCATCATAACTCACTGAAACCTCAAACCCCTGGGCTGAAGTAGTCCTTCTGGCTCAGCCTCCCAAGTAGCTGGGACTATTGATGTACCACCACTACTAAGCTCAGCTAATTTTTTTTTAAGAGACAGGATATTGGCCAGGCGCGGTGGCTCACTCTTGTAATTCTAGCACTCTGGGAGGCCGAGGAGGGAGGATTGTTTGAGCTCAGGAGTTCGAGACCAGCCTGAGCAAGAGTGAGACCCCGTCTCTACTAAAAAAAATAGAAAGATATTAGCTGGACAACTAAAAATATATAGAAAAAATTAGCCAGGCATGGTGGCACATACCTGTAGTCCCAGCTACTTGGGAGGCTGAGGCAGAAGGATTGCTTGAGCCCAGGAGTTTGAGGTTGCTGTGAGCTAGGCTGATGCCACTGCACTCTAACCTGGGCAACAAAGTGAGACTCTGTCTCAAAAAAAAAAAAGAAAGGGACAGGATCTCACTATGTTTGCCCAAGCAAGCCTTTTTTTTTTTTTTTTTGAGACAGAGTCTTGCTTTGTTGCCCAGGATAGAGTGAGTGCCGTGGCATCAGCCTAGCTCACAGCAACCTCAAACTCCTGGGCTCAAGCAATCCTGCTGCCTCAGCCTCCAGAGTGGCTGGGACTACAGGCATGTGCCACCATGCCTGGCTAATTTTCATATATATATATATATATATATAATTTGGGCAATTAATTTCTTTCTATTTATAGTAGAGACGGGGTCTCGCTCTTGCTCAGGCTGGTTTTGAACTCCTGACCTAGAGCAATCCTCCTGCCTCAGCCTCCCAGAGTGCTAGGATTACAGGCATGAGCCACCACGCCCGGCCTTATTTTCTTAATGTTTTACATTTTTAAATACTTTTCCTCTAGGAAATCCCAATATTATGTTCGGCATAGAGTAGGTAGAAATTACTTGGTTAGGGACTCCACCATCAGGACCAAACTGTGCCAGTGGCATAGTAACAAAGAGCCCTCTGCTGCCATCCACTGTCCAAGTCAGTCTCTGCAGGCCATTCTAGCAACCTCTCTTTCTCCAGTTTAATTATTTTTTTAGTAAATATATATATTTTTTCTAGAGACAGGATCTCACTATGTTTCCCAGGCTGGACTCAAGCGATCCTCTCCCCTCAACCTCCAAGTAGCTGGGACTATAGGGACTACAAGTGTGTGCCACTGCACCTGGCACTCCAGTGTAATAATCTTATTACCTCTCCCCCGACAGGTATGGCTTGCTGCAAGTGGCTTCAACCCCACCTCCCATGCCTACCTTGTTTTCTGATGCCACCACCTGCCACCTACTATAGCAGCCTACTCACTTCCCTTCCAACCCATACTGCCCACCATTATTAATCTTTTGAAAGCATTCCTCCAATTCTGTTAAGATGAATATAATGTATCATCCTAATCAGGGTACTTTTTTTTGAGACAGAGTCTCACTTTGTTGCCCAGGCTAGAGTGAGTGCCTCGGCCTCACAGCTAATCAGGGTACTTTTAAGGGTGAAAGGAGGTGCTACTAATAATTAATCTTGGCTCTTCTAGTTATGCTCTTCTAGTGTCCCCATACACAGTAGCCACCAGGAGCTTTTTCTCAACACAGCTGCTTTAAAAAGAGGAAAAAAAAAAAAAAAAGAGCCAGGTGTGGTGGCTCACGCCTATAATCCCAGCAACTGGGAGGCTGAGGCTGGAGGATCAATTACTTAATGCCAGGAGTTCAATACCAGCATGGACAAAGGAGTGACACATGGTCTTACAAAAAAAAAAAAAAATTAATGCCTGGTTAACAGGTGTAAGCCTATTGCAGGAACACCTCCCTTAAAATACTCATGTCTGCATTCCCCACCATATAAAAGGTACTCAAATAGCTGAGTTAATTTTCAGGACAGTCCAAACTCCTGAGCCTAGTATTCAGAATATTTATAGTCTGGCCACAGTTTATTTGCCAACTTTCTCTCTCCCTCATCACCTCCCTGCACAGGCCCTGTGCTCTAATTCAAGACTTTTTTGAACCACTATTGCAAATGTCCATATAAGCCAATCTTCATATGTTGTTGCCTTGAATTATATTTTACAACCCTCTCTCTCTCTTTTTTTTTTTAAAGGCAAATTCTTTGCTCTAGTGCCCAGGCTGGAGTACAGTGCCATAATCATAGCTCAGGGCAGCCTGGAACTCCTCGGCTCAAGGGATCCTCCTACCTCAGCTTTCCTAGTAGTTGGGACTACAGGCATGCACCACCACACCTGGCTAATTTAAATTTTTTTTTTTTTTTTGAGACAGAGTCTTGCTTTGTTGCCCAGGCTAGAGTGCCGTGGCATCAGCCTAGCTCACAGCAACCTCAAACTCCTGGGCTCAAGCGATCCTCCTGCCTCAGCCTCCCGAGTAGCTGGGACTACAGGCATGGGCCACCATGCCTGGCTAATTTTTTCTATATATATTAGTTGGCCAATTAATTTCTTTCTATTTATAGTAGAGACGGGGTCTCACTCTCGCTCAGGCCGTTTTCAAACTCCTGACCTCGAGCAATCCACCCGCCTCAGCCTCCCAAAGTCCTCCCAAAGGATTACAGGCGTGAGCCACCACGCTTGACCTTAATTTTAATTTTTGTAATGAACGAGTCTCATTGTGTAGCCCAGGTTGGTCCCAAACTCCTGGCCTCGAGTGATCCTCCCACCTCGGTCTGCCGAAGTGCTGGGATTACAGGTGTGAGCCACTGCACCTGGCTATTTTACATCTTTACTCCGTCTTCTCAGTTTGCCTATCTCCCCCACTACACTCTTGATACCGTAAAGGGAGACTGAGTCTATGTGATAATTTCCTCCTACACTCGCCTCGACACCCAGTGCTAGTTCACTGCTCACAGTAAGTTGATTTGATAGCCGCGGGGAACCCCAGCAACTCTTACCTGTCATTCTCAGGAATCTCTTCCACACTGCCAAACCCAGGTGTGGGCATTGGACAGTCCATGTGTGAGGGCTGGGCGATGTGAGGCTTAGGGACAGGGATGTCCCCAGGAGAGGCTGCGTGGGCTTTCTCGGCATCTAGACGAGCCAGCTCATGGTCACAGATGAAGCACTCAAAGCCGTTGAGATAGTTAGGCAGTAAAGGATCATTCACTCCCCACTCCCGGTGCTTCAGACTATCCAGAAGGAACTGGTTGGTGATGCCCCCCGGTTGCTTGTATGCCAGGTATTTCATATATTCCTCATCATTCTTGTCTAGAAAGTCAATAAATTCTGCCAGCTTCTGAGGAGACTCAAAGTCATCAATAAGGATGATGGAGTGATTGTTCGGCATCCAGTCCCTCACAGAAGGAGAGCCTCGATACACGGGCACTGCACCCAGATGCATGGGGCGCCACAGTTTTTCTGTCATGTAGTCGTTACAGATGGCATTTTCGAGGGCTAAGTGGAACTTATAGCGGGACAAGAAGGCCAAGAGCTCTGGATCCTCGGTGGTGGCCGTGGCCGTGTCCTGTAATCGCGCGGTGGGCAGCTCCCGATTCTGTAGGCATTTCCCGTATGAGTCCACCTGAGCGGGGCAGAGTAAGGCGGTCAAGAGGGCATGGCCTGGAGGCCTGGACACCTGGGGTCCTGGCCTCTGCCCGGCCCATCCCCTCCCCGCCCTCACCCACCGGGATGTAGCGCATGAGCTCCCGCACATAGCGGTCCCGGTCCGCAGGCACGTCGCAGTGGGACTGCAGGTACAGCAGCGGCGCGTAGCCCCGGCGGCGCCACTCCGCGCGCTCCTGCAGCGGAGGCGCCGGGCGGCGCAGATAGCCAGTCCCGGGCAGCCACTGCAACGACAGCGGGTAGTCCGAGTGGCGGCTGAAGGTGGAGGTGAGATTGAAGAGGCGGATGCCCGGACCGTGGCTCAGCAAGAAGTTGTTGAGGGGCGACTCCTCGTGCAGGAGCGCCCAGCTCTGGTGCGCCAGGCGCGGCAGCGGCGCGTCGGACGCGCGGAAGTCGGTGCCATAGAAGAGCAGCGCGCGCGTCCGCGAGTCTCTCTGCAGCCGCCTGTCCCGGGACGCCACGCACGCGCCACGCGCACACTCGATGAGCTCCGAGTCTCCCGGGAAGTGGGGAAACAGCCCTGGACTCCACCACAGCAGCACCGGCAAGTCTCCCGCCTCCTCCCTCCCCGGCCGCGGGGTCCCGGGATCGCGCACCACCCCCACCGAGCCCAGCGCCGAGGGAGGCCGGAAAACCGCGCCGTCCCACGGTTCCGCCCACTCCGCCTCCCCGCCGGCCTCTCCCTCTGCCACAGGCCCAGAGCTGCAGGCAGCACACACACTGAGCACCCCCAGGGCGGCCAGCACAACCCCCGTGGGGCCGGCCGCCATGTCCACTCTGGCAGCCGGCGCCCCTCGGACAACACAAGTCCCCGCCCCGCGACCAGTCGTGACCGGACGGGGTCCTACGCCACAGGGGCACGGGGCGCATGCGCGACTCCACACAGCTGACAGGGCCAAAGGGGAAGTGAGACTTCGCATTTAAGAATGAGCCTACTGGTTACATCTTAATTTATTTCTTTACAAATTAAAGATGCATTGAAAAATAAACCAATGAAGAGAAATGAGAATCCAGAGCAGGGGCATCCCAGGCTGGGGGCAGGCAAGCCTGGCCACCATCAAGCCTAGCCCTTGTCCTGCCCCAGCCAGTTGGAGTTGGAAGATAACTGTCAGCCACTCAAATCAATACCAAAGCCCAAGTAGTGTCCTGGCGGGAGAGAACAGAGAGCTCCAGCTGCCTCTGCCTCTCTCCCCAATAACCCCCGGCTTGTGTTTCCAGTGGGAGCTCAGAGTGGGATGTGAGCTGGCTCTGTGAGGTATTGCAAGTTGATGACCAGGCCCCCTACAGAACCATCCAGTGTTGAGGCATCTCCAGATGGAAACGAGGCTGGTATCTCTCCCAAGTTTTAATATACTTTGCAACTCAGTTCCCAGGCTCATTCAACTCTGATAATGTGCCTCTATCCATGGAGTGATCAATCATTGCAGAGAGAGTGAGTGCAGTGGAAACAGAAACACACAAACCACCCTCATTAACTGACTCGACTGCTGACTTCCAGGCCCAAGAACAACTGATCGATCACTTTCTCTTCACCACCTATGGTCTATACCCCAGCTCTTGTGCACCTGTATGTTTTATCCCTAATATAGGAAGTTGTTGATGACACTGAGCTGAATAAACCATCCCCTGTAGTAACCCTGGGATCCCCACTCTTTCCTGCCTGCCCCTCTCCTCTTGGAGGCTGGTCCAAAGGGACACAAAGTATTGCCAGAGTCTGGGTGCCTCCAAACCCCCAACACCAAATCATATACAGTGAACTGAGAAACTACATTCATTATGACAGGATTAGCAGGAAAAGGAGGGTAGAGTAAGGGGACAGGGGCACCTTCCATCAGCAGGACATGACAGAGTGGTAAGATAATTGAGCCCAGAAAGAAGGTGTCTCCTTACATCTCCCCCTCCCCCCAAAGAGACTGAGGTCAGCTTACATAACTTATAACATATAGAACTGTCCCAATTTCTCTGTTGTCCTGGGGTACTTTCAGGAAGCTGGCCTGGGACGCTATGCCATTTACCAACTTGCTTTAGCTCAGTAGTTGCCGAATCTCCTTGTGCATATGACAGAGAAAGTCCACATAGGATGCTCCCCCACTTAGGCTCTTGTCTTCCACGAGGAAGTGCTTGAACAGCATCTCCAGCTTGTCCTCCTGTTTCACCACGATAAGCTAAGGCCAGAATGCAGGGTCATGAAGTAAGGCCAAAGGAAATTAAACATGCCCAGGAATCCTATTATATTACCCAGTTATTTATTCATTCCCCACCCCACCCCCCTTCCAGGTGAGGACTTGTCAAGGTACGAAATCCAAGGTGCAAGGCTGGGCGCAGTGGCTCACGCCTGCAATCCTAGCACTCTGGGAGGCCGAGGCGAGTGGATTGCTCAAGGTCAGGAGTTCGAAACTAGCCTGAGCAAGAGCAAGACCCCATCTCTACTATAAATAAAAAGAAATTAATTGGCCAACTAATATATATAGAAAAAATTAGCCGGGCATGGTGGCGCATGCCTGTAGTCCCAGCTACTCGGGAGGCTGAGGCAGCAGGATTGCTTGAGCCCAGGAGTTTGAAGTTGCTGTGAGCTAGGCTGATGCCACGGCACTCACTCTAGCCTGGGCAACAAAGTGAGGCCCTGTCTCAAAAAAGAAAAGAAATCCAAGGTGCAGATCAGTGTTACCTTCATGTACCGTGATCTCTGTGCCCTCAAGCTATCGATGAGGTCTCGAACCTTCTTGGACAGTGGATTATCCAGAACTGGCAGAACACTCTAAAACACAAAATTCATTCATCCTTATAATAAGGTGCTCTGAGTTCAGTCAAGATGGGGCAGCACAGATTTATGCATCATCTGAAACTAGGAAGCCTAGGAAGAATGGCAGCACCCTCCCTTCTCCCCAGGTGTTCCCTGACATCTAAGAGTAGCACACTAAATTAATTGGCTCCCACTCATTTCACAAAGCATATTTCCACACCCATATTCTCCTTGACTCCCTGCTCTCACCAAGCCACTGGTGATCTGACTGAAGGAGGAGACGCTGAAAAGGCTCTGGACAACACCCTGCTGGACACTTGCTCCCACCCAGAGGAAGAGGTTGAGCCCATTCTCCAGCAAATACACATCCCCGTTGCTTAGACGCTCTTCAGATGCTCGAACTGCTGGTGGCTCAGTAGTACTCTCGATGGGAGACTTTGTCTAGACAAAAAGAAGGGGGCAAAAGTTTACCAAGGACTATAAGATAAGCTTGCCTCCAACCACACACAAAACTCAGAAAGCTAAGTCCCCAGACACCACCCCTTCTGTGGTCTTAGTAACTCTCTCAGTATGAGAATTATACCCGATAATGTATATAAAAACAAATTCATTGGTGTCATACACAGATAATATTAACCATTCCTTTTGTCCTTCTAAAAGGGCCTTTTCTCAGTGCAATGTCTCATACTCCAACCCTCAATCGCACCAACGGTAGGAGCCGAGGGTAGAAGAAGACATTGGTCTCAGCCACATCCATGGAGGTAACTAGCTGTCGGACATAGGCACGATCATCAGTAGTGACTTCAGCTCCAGGCTGCAGGACATCACTCTTCAACACACAGTTCAGGTAAACTGGGAGTAGCTTCATGCACTCAGGAAGGATCAACTGAGGAGGTTATCAAAATAAAGTCGATGATCATGAGAAAACCTTCTCAAATGCAAACATTTGTCCCCGCATCCCCTGCTACTTGCCCCACCTGTCCTGCAGAGGAGGGGCTGGCACAGTTCTTTCTGTAACAGGCCAGGATCTGGGCACACTGGGTGATAAGAGTGTCACGAACAGCCTTCACAGGATTACTTAGGACTCCCCGGTATGCTGGATGGGAAAGGGAGATACACGGTCACTGGTCAGCTGCCCATCACATACACCTTCCCACCGCCATACCTACTCAGGCATGCTGAATCACTGACCATCCTGGACCTTTCTCTCAGCCCCAGTCCCACCCTGCCCTGCCTCTGTCCTCACCAAATTTGGCCATGTAGTTGATGAGCGTGTCAGTCTCACAGTTTCGATACAGATCAGCCAGCTGGGTGCAGCAGTTCAGAGCCAGGTTATGAATTCGGAGCCGACGCTGCCCTGCACAGCTGGTATAAAGCAGGGCACACTAGGAGAAAGGAGAAAGGAGGAACTTACACTCCTCCCTCACAAGGCCCTCTGAAAAACTGCCCCTTTGCTATGTTACAAACTACAAGAGAGAAATGAGCCACTCCCCCACCCAGTCTCTTCTTCTAGTGCTTTCTACCCACTCCTCACCCTTTTTTTCCCTGCAGCCTATTGATACCCAGCAAATGACACCTGACACCTCCTCCCTAACCCCTGACCCCTGGCTGACACCTGCAGGAGGGCTCCACTCTCTTCATTGAGCCGATCATCATGCTTGAACTCCACAGTCACCGTCTTGTCCCCATCCAGCCCAGCCAGCTCCACATCTGTTGTGTTGCTCATGTAGAAAGCTCCAAAGAAATCTACAGCACGGATACCTGAGGCCACATGCATATAGGGTCAGAACTAAAAGTATGACAGGTACCATATGCCTCCCTCCTAGACTTAGCCCCCCACCTGCTCTTCCGCAACTAGGACTGACCAGTGCTCGTCCGGACCCGCATCACAGCATCAAAGCCAACAACCTTCTGGACATCACGACGCAGATCACTCAGGAACCGTTCCTGGTCATTCTCCACCTGCAGCCACACAGGCCCAGAGTCACCTCACTATGTAGCTCATCCTGCAGACAATCTCTCTGCACCTCTTTTTTTCACTCTACAAGGCTGCTTCATCATAAGGATAACATTGAAGATGATAACAATGTTGATGACAATAACTTACTTTTTTTTTTTTTTAAAGAGACAGGGGTCTCGCTCTGTCACCCAGGGTGGAGTGCAGTAGCACAATCATAGCTTGCTGCAGCCATGAACTCCTGGGCTCAAACAATCCCCCCAACCTCAGCCTCAGCCTATAATAACTGGGTCTGCAGGTGCAAACCACTGCACCTGGTGGCATATATGGTGATAGCTTTCAAGCACTTACTACATGCCAGATACCACACTGAGTGCTTTACATACAATGATCTAATTCTATAGACAGATCTTAATAAGTATTAGTCCCCATTTTTGGCCGGGCACGGTGGCTCACACCTGTAATCCTAGCACTCTGGGAGGCTGAGGCAGATGGATCGCTCAAGATCAGGAGTTCGAGACCAGCCTGAGCAAGAGCAAGACCCCGTCTCTACTAAAAATAGAAAGAAATTAGCTGGACAACTAAAAATATATATCGAAAAAATTGGCCGAGCATGGTGGCACATGCCTATAGTCCCAGCTACTTGGGAGGCTGAGGCAGGAGGATTCCTTGAGCCCAGGAGTTTGGGGTTGTTGTGAACTAGGCTGACATTACGGCACTCTACTCAGGGCAATAGAGTGAGACTCTGTCTCAAAAAAAAAAAAAAAGAAGAATACATTTCCAGCCCTGCTGCACGTGCCACCCAGAATCCCACAACATACCTGAAAGCAAGCATATTTGTAGACGGAGCCACCAGTGAGCTGGGGGACAACAGAGAGCGTCGCTACATCCACATACTGATTAGGAAAGAGGAAGAGATCTACACAGCAGCCTTGGGCTACGCACTCTTTGGCCAGGGTCTGATAGGCACCTGTCTGAGGCTGGAACAGAGTCTGGGGAGAAGCAAAAGAAGATGCTCAAGTATCTCAGCTCTTCCCTATTTGAGAACTGTATATGTAATATGAGATACTCAAACACATGTAAGACTTCAGATCTACTTCCTGGGAGTTTGCTATAGTAGTAGAAAGTTTTCTTTAAAAAACAAGAGGCTACCAAGATGGTAGACTACTATGGATGGTAAGTGAGATAGGTGACAGGGTAGAGAGGTGTGGCAGCAGTAGAGAAGGTTGGCAGTCACAGATGTGACATATGAAAGCAAAGTGACTGGTCCTAGTTCCCATCAAGAAAGTTAAGAGTATGGCATTTTGAAGAGTCCCCACTTTCCTCCATAATGGAAAGTCCTCCTCCAACCTATCTTCTAGTTCCACACCTTCTCCTTGTCTGTGTTGATTAGCTTCCTGTCATCTCTGTTCTTCAGTTTCCCTGGGGCCTCTGCCATGGGCAGTGATGTATGGAACAGAAAGAGCTTCCCTGCACACTCAGCAGCCTAGGAAAAAAAGAGAGGATTACTTGTTCATTCTTTCTTTATTCATCCACTATTCATTCATCCCTTCCCTTGCCATGTATTAAGCACCAACTATGTCAAGACAGGTTAACTACTGGACAGTCATCAATCACTGAAGCAGCAGAGGTTGTATTCCAGAGAGTAAGATGGTCAAAAGAAAGTGAGGAAGAGGAGGTTGCTGGGGACTCAAGCTTACCTTCAGAGCCTCCATCCCAGCTTGAATAACTGGGGCAAATACTGTCTCTGTTTCCCTTGTGTCTGCAAACATTTCTGGAATCTGATCCAATAAGCTGAAGAGACAGTAACAGGGAACAATCAAAATTGCTACATAGATTCCAGATGCCTCAGTTCTCAATTCCCTGACGAGTCATCTTGCCTCCACATACTGACAACTCCTGAGCCATACTCCCCCATCCATCTACTGTCCAACCCCTCTGCTCAACTCTCTGGCCTTCTATGATTGTATTCATGCCAGCCCCATGTCTTCCCTTTACCTCTATAGCCTGACTCTTACCTGGTGATGACTGCCCGAGACTCATTGACATTGACCAGGAAGCCATCCAGCAGTGGCACAAACATGTCAGCCACATCAGATACAACCATCATCTGTGGCTGGGCCAATGAGCTCTTCACATTGTAGAAGTGGAGCACCTTATTGTAGGTGACAAAGCCAACGCGGATTGCTGACTCTTCTGCCCCGCCCTCCCTGTAGAAGGTGACATTGTTACCCAGACCTGCCACCTTGTCCACCACCTACAACTTCATGATATTAGGCTCTATCTGTCCAGTCAACCCAGACACCCCCATCACCAACCAAAGGAAGCACCTTGGCTCCATAACTCTCACCTAGGTAGAAAATCTAACAGTGATTTGAGCTCCTCACAGAGGAGCCTAACAAGACCAGTCCTAATGGCATTGTAGGAGACGTCAATCATGAAGATGAAGGCAGGAGGGCTGGGGAACTTATTGTTCTGTGGAGGAAGGAAATGTTGGGGGGAGAGGGGTATCGGTAAGCAGGCTAGTTGCCTAAGGGGAAGTCAGCATCAAAGGGGTGAGGGAAATAACAGCAATTCTTAGCTGTCTCATTATCCTCCACCCACTGCTCCTCCCATGCTACCTTCCCTCACCTTGCAGTAATCTACAGTGGCCAAGAATTCATAAGAGCCCAGGGATAACTCAGGACGGTCATAAGCATCCACACGTTTGCCGGTATGATCCAGATGTTGAAAATACTGGGGGGGAACTGTGGGGAGTATGGCAGTGTGTTACTCAAAGATCCACTCTCAATCTTAGTATGTCTAGCTCTGGCTAAAGTCACTCTGCTGGCCCACATTCCCACGTGCGCCCTACTCCCCCAGCTCCTGAAAAACAGACCCTATCTATCTAACTAGAACAAGAACAATGAAGATGCATTCAAGACCTTCCCCTGCCCCAGATCACAGCTTCTGTGAACATACCATCATTGATACAGCTACAAAAGCAGCACTGGAAGCGCCTCCCTCCCTCGATGAACTGCATGAAGGGGCACATGTATGCTTTGCAGCGATTGCAGCGCAAAGGGCCAGATTCCCCATGGTCCACAACATATGGTGAAGCCTAAGGAGCAAAGGGGAGGGGATCAGACATACAGGGAAGCTACAGTAGGTTCAGACATGTGCCAACAGATGAAGAAGAACAACCTGGAAGGAGAAGGGGCGTGGCTCAGATCTGTGCCTGGGGAGGGAGTACAATAGAAGGGAATGAGGACAAATGATGAGGGTACTGATCACAGGAAAATATCCCTAAGAGTCTAAATTCTATAGTTTCCTCTTTCTATTCCCCAGCCCCAGAACTGCATGTCTCACTGAAAGAGAAGAGGCACTGTGAAACTGGCCATACCAAGCCAGAGGCTGCCATGGGCATATGAGGAGAAAGCTGAGATTACCTAGGATTCATGTTTCTGGCCCCATCTTCAAGCCTCTTCACTCTTGCCCTACGGATCTTGACTTCTGCTTCCTTCTCTAACCAAGTCTCTATAACACTTCTCCTCCCCCATCCCTGGGATTCTGTGACACCAAGCAGATGTCACTCTGCAGATAAGAGACCAGTGTCCAACCATCCCCAATGGGACCCAGAAAGAAACAGAAAAACACACAAAGGGAGCAGAATATAAACTGAGCCTTGAACTTCCAGTTATAGAGAACTCTATTTAGATAAGTAAAGCTTGAACTTGAGGGTTTCCTACCAAGGCCTGGTGCAATAGCGGTCTAGCTGTCTCTTTTTTCATACTGATTTCAGATACTGGGGTGACAGATCAGGGCCCAAGCCAGGTGAGGGAAGAACTACTGGATCCTAATCTACCTTTTCTCTTATATCCTATCCTAACATGCCTAACCTACCTGGGATGACAAGTCAGCATATAAGGAAAAAGTAGAATAATGTCCTTATCATCATCTGGGGATGACCATGATATGAGTGGTTCCTACACTCAGTGGTCTTCTCCCCTATTAAGCTGGCCCTGCCTGTTTTCATATTGTTTATTTCCTCTATGGACCCTGTTCCCACCCAGCAATTTCTTGGACTTTGCTCTCTTCCCTACCATATCCTCCGGGCATGGGGCCTGGGATAGAAAGCTACTAAAACTACTCTCCCCTCTTGCCCAAACAAGATGTCTTCTATTGTGACAGCTAGAATCACATCTAGGAAGAAGGTTTATTCTCCCTCCTTCCCTTCCTTTCATTATACCCTAGCCCCGTCCCTGACTCACCTCCTCTGGGGGCAGCCTTGCCAGCGGCTTGATAACAGCTGCCAGGGGCACCTGAGCCTGCTTAGCCATGTCAGACGTGCAAGGGATATTATAGGATGTGCATCGGATGTATCGGGGACTTGCATTCCCTGACGGAGGAGGTAGAAGACATGAGTTAGATCACAGAATCCCTCCAGACACCAGGACTCCATTGGGGATCTACCCCATCACCTCTGCAAATGCTAGAGCTGATGGTGGTTTTTCCCCCCTAGAAGGACTGGGGGGAAATGGTCTTTGGTTCAAGACTGACAAAAGCCCCATCCAGAGTTAATAATCTTGAAGAAAAAGCCACTGTAGGGAGGAGTTAATACCCTTCTCACCTTGATCTTTCACCAGGAAGTTGGTGGTGACTAAGGGTGGCACCTGGCCCCGTACTCCAGTAACAAATGGCTCTGTACCCCGGTTGTTCCTGTCATCTTCAATGACCTGAATCTGCAGGGAAGAAGTGAAATGAGTGTAGTGACAGAAGAAAAGGAAGTGCCTGGTCCCAGAGTACCAAGAAAAAGAAAGGCTAGAGCTGCAGCACAGAAACTAAAAATTTGACAAAGAACACCCCATGCACCAGGCCTGCTGTCCTCGCGAGATCATATAAAATGCTACAGTGCCAGTCTTCCACTCTACAGCACCAAGATACTGGGCAGGCAACACTGAGAATGGGCTACTTTATGAATTACCCCGACCCCCAATCAATGCTGAGCACCCTCCTATTCCTCCCATTCCAGGAAAGCTCCAGCTCTCGTCACAAATCTTCAGACACGATTAGATTCCACTCCCCTGCCCCATCAAGCCTTCCTCCCTCCTTTCCCCAAGACACATTCTGAGTCAGAGCAGGAAAACAGACAACAGTAACCATGTATAAATGAATCTACCTAGAATGACTCTACACTCAGTGAAATTACAAGGGACAGGGTGAGAAGAGGATTAAACAGCCAGAAATGATCAGGTACAGTGAGGAAATAGATGCTGCCTTACTTTCAAGTAAGCATCAGTGTGGATATATGGGAGGAGAAAATAAGTACCCAATTCCTATAGCTCAGTCCTCAGTCCCCCACATTGTGACAGCCCAGTGAAGGGAAAAAAAGGATTTGCAATGCTAGTAAGACCCTTGTGCAGAGTGATGACCTTTGGTCAGTTACTTCAAGATGGGTTTGGTAAAACCAGAAAAAGTAAAGGGCAAATAAGACTTTGTATCTCATAGCAGAAACATTGAAGTTTAGAAATATATCAGAGTCAAAAAGACTCTCTAGATGAGAAAGTGGCCCACACTTTCCCAAACCAGCAGTCCCTTCTCCTGCAAGAAATGCCAGTTTGGGATACCATGAACCTGTACATAAGTAGCCACCTACCCAACTGCTTCTCAACAACAAGCTATATACAAATCAAACCCAAAGGGGAAGGATTTACCACTCAACTTTGTCCTGTTCCATCACACATCACATGCAGGCTCCTGGAGGAGGCAGCAAGACTAAAACCAAAGCTTAACATGCCACCTGGCCCACCCTTAGAGCCTGACCTTCTACCATCCCATACTCAAGGCACTGCTAACACCTTGCTACCTCTTCATTACATGGTACCTTGAGGCCTGGATATCCTTCTAGCTTGTAAAAGTGAGGATCTAGAAAGGCTAAGGGAAGAGAATGGAGAGGGATGGACATGGTGGATGAGGTGAAGATGAGGTCACAGGCATGCATGGATGGCACTAACAAAGGAATGACACACACACACCCACCCTCTGCACTTACTGGACTAGGAATGGCATCAGGGTCTATTCTGTGCCTGGTTTTCTGCTGAGGAGGCAGCTCATTAAGTTGCTTTTAGTGTTTTAATAATAAAGGCAGCAGGGGAATACAGGGAGGGAGACAAAAGAACAAGAGGCAGATGTTACTTCTCTCAACCCTGATGAGTTAGACATGAGCAGCTGGAGCCTAGCTTACACTGCTGAAACAAGTCCCCTCTAGATATGAAATTCCAAATCTTTCTGGCCTAACACAGAGGCTTTAATGGCTCAGACTGTGATGTGGAAAGTTAAGGGAATGGGGCAAACAGGAGGCAAGCAGGGGTTATACAGGGCGGGGCTCAAGGGAAGAAATCTTAAGGAAGAGGAATGTTCCAAAAGGCCAAACCTCCCATCTAAGGATGCATCTTATACTGAAAGAAGCCTCCCCTCACATTTAACTAGAATCTTCT
This sequence comes from Microcebus murinus, assembly GCF_040939455.1. Lineage (NCBI taxonomy): Eukaryota > Metazoa > Chordata > Mammalia > Primates > Cheirogaleidae > Microcebus > Microcebus murinus. The sequence goes on from NC_134117.1 coordinate 60,861,743, forward strand.
TCTCACTGAAGGAAGGGAAAAGAAGGAGGGGCTGCTTAATTCTCTCAAGTCCCCCTTAGCCAACAGGCTTCCTCACCTGGTAGTTCCCCAAAGGAAGAGGGAAGAGAACAGAATGGAATATGACAATGGCTAAGCATGGTGAGGTAACCGACGTAGCAAATGTTACAGACAGAACTATAAAGTCACCCCTACTTGGGAGTACAGTCCCAGTCTCTGAGTCTGATGAGGAGGGCCTCAGGATCCTGATGGCTCTGGGGGTGAGATTCACCCTCTTCTTCAGAGATGCAGTTTCCCCAGTGGGGCTTTACACACACACTGCCATCGTAAACTGTAGATGATGCCTCCCCATCCACACAGCAGGGACTACCAAACAAGAGTACCGGGGGCTTCCTCCTAAAACTGCCCAACTAAGAGGAGGGAGAAAACACTGAAGCTTTCCTTCATTTAACATCTAATATTAGAGAATTTCCACCTGCCCTACCTATTAGGAAGAATGCTAGCCTATTAGATCTAAGGGGACACGAGCCAGCCACTACTCCACATAAGGGCAAAGGTTCCCATGCTATGTATATCCAACAGTGACAGAATGCAGCCCTCAACCCACAGTGATCTACTGACACTGATCACTCTTGGCTTCCCTTCCCCATCCCTGCCCAGCTATAGAGTAAAACTGCCCCTAAAAGACTCCTGGAACTTCAAGCTCTAGTTAAAAGAATCAAAAATCACATTTAGATTCTAGGCCTACAAGATGATGAACAAAAAGGGAAAATTTTCAGAAAATGCTGGGCAAACATCTCATCTAGATTGACCTGCTTATCTGGCAAACACAAACTCCTTCCCCAGGACCAGGTAAGTATCTACTCACAGGGCTTGGGATGGCATCCGGGTCCAGGCGCTTAGGAGGCAGAGGCTGAGGAGGCCCAGGCTGACTGCCAAAGGTGGCTGCTCCAGGATAGGGGCTTCCATAATTAGGTTGAGGGCCCCGGGCTGGTCCAAAAGAACCTAGAGACAAGGGCACAAGGTTGATAAACTCAAAATCCCCTCCCTACATCTTCTTAAGGCCTTGCAAAAATGACTAGATTCCTATAAACATAGAATTATGAGGTACACTAGTGCCTGGTAAAGCCATTCAGAGAAAGACCACACTTTGAACTATGAGAAAAAAAGACTATCTTATAAACCCCACATCCTAGTAATAATACCCTGAATTTGTCCACCTAGTGTACCACTTAGCAAGCAACACTAAAAACAAAAACCAAAAAACATCTGAATAGCTGAAGCCTTTGGCTTTTAGCTAGACTTTGGCAAAGACTCACCATTTTGTTGCAGCTGATAGCCTGGCTGCTGGGGGGAGTGCATAGGTGGTGGTGGTCCCGGGGGCCCAGTCATTTGGGTGCCAGGGGGCAGAGCTTGAGGAGAGGGTGAGGACACATGGTTGGGCTGGCTCACTGGGGGCCCTCCAAAACCCTGTCCAGGCAGGAGTGGACCAGTCACTGAAGGCATCCGAGGACCCCCTGAAGCTGGGGGTGTGAAGCTGGAGGCCTGTGATGGGGCAGATCGCTGGGGAGTCTGGACCCCAAGATAACCTTGGGCCTGGCCAATGGGAGGAGCCTGGCCCTGAGGATAGGAGCCATACAGACCAGAGTTAGGGAAACTTCCTGAGGCTGAGGCCAGCGATGTTGGTGGGCCTAAGAAGTAGAAGAGGTAGAGTCAGAAGCCCAGTCATTCTGCCTTCTTGTTCAGTAAATCACTTCCCTCTCCACACAAGAGGGGCAGGTATGACTGTCTCGTCTTCTGGGGCTCAGAGGCACAGGAAATAAAAAGAGATTCAAGTATACTCCCAGAGCCTAATGCCTCTGAAAAGAAGGGAACAGTATCAATCTGTGGTCACAGCTACTTACCATAGCCCAGCCCTGAAGTGGGAGGAGCTGGGGCCACAGCACCGCTGATCTGCATTCCAGCCAGCTGTGTGGTCACCTGTGCACTTGTCGGGGGAGGGCCATAGGGCTGAAGCACAGCTGGCTGGCTGACCACAGGGGCCAATGGGGACCCAAATGGTTGAGACCCAGGTAGCCTGTGAAGATGAAGAGAAGGAAAGAAGTGACTAGTGGGACTGGGACAGCCTTTGAAGTTGGCAGGAGCTCTACATCATAGAGGAAGCTACTTTGTTTTGCAGCATCTTACTCCCACCCTGAGCTCTTTTATTGCTTCATACTTTATTTGCAGGCAAATTACATTCCTGATTATCTACACTATGATTATTTTTAGACCTGTTTTGTTTTTTTTTGAGACAGAGTCTCGCTTGTTGACCAGGCTAGAGTGAGTGCCGTGGCATCAGCCTAGCTCACAGCAACCTCAAACTCCTGGGTTCAAGCAATCCTTCTGCCTCAGCCTCCCAAGTAGCTGGGACTACAGGCATGCGCCACCATGCCCGGCTAATTTTATATATATATTAGTTGGCCAATTAATTTATTTCTATTTATAGTAGAGACGGGGTCTTGCTCTTGCTCAGGCTGGTTTCGAACTCCTGACCTCGAGCAATCCGCCCGCCTCAGCCTCCCAGAGTGCTAGGATTACAGGCGTGAGCCACCGCTCCCGGCTTACACTATTATTATTAATGGAAAATCTTTTTTCCACTAGGTTCACTCGACAAACATATGCCGAGCACCCTCAGGTCAAATATTATTTTTCTCTGCTAATTAAATTATTGCCTCCTCTGCCTCAATTCTTTGTTGACAAACCTCCTCAGCGTTGTGATCTGAAACCCTGAAGGAACTGAAAGGGAAGGCACACATAAGCATGTACACATAGGCACTAATAAATGTGGTATCAAACAAATGCAATTTGATTATTCAACTTTTAAACCAAAGTATTTATTAGTTTATCCTGGGAAAAGTGTTAGAAAAATCTGTAAGATCAGAGAAGCAGCCCAGCTGAGTTTGGCATTCAGTATTGATCAGAATGATGATGCTAACTGTACCAGAAATGGACTACAGAAACAGGACATAAACTGGGTAGCCTTCCAGCTGGGTCTATTTAGCAACACCTTGTTACTTGGATAGCTATGTTGGAAACCTGCATGGTATCAGACAGCACATTTAAATATAAATAAAAAAGTCATTCCAATATAATTGCATGCTAACTATAAGCAACTGCACTGATATTTTATGCTGATATTACTGCAGATGTCTACAGCATAGGATGGTTTTTTCTTAATTTTTTTTTTGAGATGGCAACTTACTCTGTTACCCAGGCTGCAGTGCAGTGGCATCATCATAGCTCACTGTAGTCTTGAATTCCTGGACTCAAGAGATGTTTCTGCCTCAGCCTCAGTCCTTGAGTAGCTAGGACTACAGGTGTGTACAACCATGCCTGGCTAATTTTTTTTGTTGTTTTCTTGGTAGAGACAAGGTCTTGCTATGTTACCCAGGCTGGGTGTGAATTCCTGACCTCAAGGAATCCTCCACCTCAGCCTCCAAAGGTGCTGGGATTATAGGCATGAGCCACTGTGCTTGGCTTGAATAGCTTTTTAAGTGTTCTTTGGCCAATTATATCTCTTATAAAGTACTAGTTCTAGTTTTTTCCATTATTTTTTTCAATTGAATTGTCTTTTTATTGGTTAGCAGGAGTTTTTTATATATTGTGAATATGACTTCATCTGTTTATGTCTATTTTATGTGTAAATATCTTTTTCCATTCTACAACCTATCTTTCCAGTACAGTTTCCACTCAATGTCTTCCTCTCTGATTATTTCCATCAGCACAAAAGCATACAAACATCTCAAAAGAATAACCAAGTACAGTGGAGACAACTCAAATGTCTCTCAACAGAAGAATGGATAAACAAAATGTGGTGTATAACCACGTAATGAAATACCACTTGCTCACCCAAAGGAATGAAGTTCTGATATATGCTACACAACACAACACAGATAAGCCTTGAAAACATATGATTCCATTCTTCTTTTTTCATTCCTTAGAGACAAGGTCTCACTATGTTGCCCAGGCTAGTCTCAAACTTCTGGCCTTGGCCTGGCGTGGTGGCTCACGCCTGTAATCCTAGCACCCTGGGAGGCTGAGGCTCGAGGGTAGCTTGAGGTTAGGAGTTCAGAACCAGCCTGAGGGAGAGTGAGACCCATCTCTACTAAAAACAGAAAGGAAAAAAAAATATGTTAGCTGGTGTTTTGGCACACACCTGTAGTCCCAGCTCCTTGGGAGGCTGAGAAGGAGCATCACTTGAGCCCAGGAGTTTGAAGATGCTGTGAGCTAGGCTGATGCCGCTAGGACTCTAGCTCAGACAACAGAGTGAGGATGTCTCAAAAAAAAAAAAAAAAAAAAATCCAACCAAATGACCTCACAGCCCCTTCAATCTTTTTGCTCCCCTTTTTGTTAAACATTACCAAAAAATTGGTTTACTTTGTCTCTAATTGCTGTTTCTTTCTCTCTTTAAAGATCCTTCTTCGGCCGGGCACGGTGGCTCACACCTGTAATCCTAGCTCTCTGGGAGGCCGAGGCGGGTGTGAGCCACCGCGCCCAGCCTAGTGGGTTATTTTTCTGAATATTTTCCATCCACAGATGATTGAATCCACAAATGAGAAACCGATGAATACAGAGGGCTGACTATATTTTCAATACCCCTATTACTACCAAATCAAGATTATCTCTTACCTGAACTACTACAGTAGCCTCCCAATAGGATTCCCTACTTTTCCTTTAAAAAAAAAAGCAGATCCCATGGAGAACTACCTATTTTTACTCTTGAATCCAGCAAAGGGATCTCTTTTGTTTTTAATTTTTAATTATTATGGGTACATAATAGTTGTATGTATTTAGAGGGTACATGTATATTTTGATACAGGTATACAATGTGAATTAATCAAATCAGGGTAATTGGGGTATCCATCAACTTATTTCTTTGTGTTAGGAAAATTCCAATTCCACTTTTAGTTATTTTAGGGCTTTCTGTTGTTGTTGTTGTTGAGACAGAGTCTCACTCTGTTGCCCGGGCTAGAGTGCCATGGCGTCAGCCTAGCTCACAGCAACCTCAAACTCCTGGGCTCAGGCAATCCTTCTGCCTTAGTCTGCCAAGTAGCTGGGACTACAGGCCCATGCCTGGCTAATTTTTTCTATATAGTTTTAGCTGTCCAGCTAATTTCTTTCTAATTTTAGTAGGGGCAGTGTCTCACTCTTGCTCAGGCTGGTCTCGAACTCCTGAGCTCAAACAATCCTCCCTCCTTGGCCTCCCAGAGTGCTAGGATTATAGGCGTGAGCCACTGTGCCTGGCCATCTTTTAGTTATTTTACAGTGATCTGTTTTTTAAAATAAATTTTTTTTTGAAAATTATTAGAGAATGGGGAGAGCATATACAAAATAAATTTGACGTTTTTAGCAATAACATTGATGATCATGTTATTACTGTTGTATTGATTACTGTTGCATGTAATAAAGGATGGAATAAATGAGAAATTGTGGCATATTCCAATATTCTATCATCCCCATGTCCTTAAGAACTAATATTCCTGGTATGAAAGAAAAGAGATACAGATGTAATAGAGAAAAGGTTAAGTAAAGGCTCTGTAGTCTTGAATTTGAAGTACAAATATAAGCAAATGAGGTAGTTTATCTTTAATATACATAAATGCATGTTTCTTAGCTCTGGTTAGCTAAAGGGCCTAGAATATAATGAGTCCAGGAACAATGAGCATTCCTTATGCCCAGATTATAGCCTTGAAATATCATTTCTCACTAAAAATAAGGATTTCTTGGAAAAATGGCTAATTTCTAGCCTGGAACTACTAGAGTCATGTCAAAAGGACTTAGGAGCCAACCTGAACTTCAATGATGATAACTGCAGTACACTAAAACCCACCAAATACATTGAAACCTAATATTCATAACAACATTTAAGAGAAGAAGAGAGATGGGGTGTGGTGGCTCAAGTCTATAATCCCAGCACTTTGGGAGGCTGAGGTGAGAAGATCACTTGAGGCTAGGAGTTTGGGACTAGCTTGGGTAATATAGCAAGATCCTGTCTCTATAAAAAGAAAATTAAAAAAAAAAAGAAGTACCTAGCAGGGAAAGGTGGTACATGCCTATAGTCCCAGCTACTTAGAAGCTGAGGTGGGAGTATTGCTTGAGCTCAGGAGCTCAAGGCTACAGTGAGTTATGATTGTGCCACTGCACTCTAGCCTAGGTGACAGAGCAAGACCTTGTCTCAAAAAAAAGACTGGTCATGTACAGTAGATGACAGGGAACCAATGCATTCCCTTGTAAACCAGTAAAGAAAGGTAAAGAATCAAGTATTTATCCTACATGAAGTGGTAGGATATGAAACTGGTAACCAAATAACAGATAATGAGAATTGACTATAATGGTATTCAAACAAATAAAAAAGAAAAAAGAAATGTTATCACCGTTTTGTAAACTCCTTGAATTAACACATATAGGCATTAAGCATCAACAACTGCTAACATCACAAAAAGATAGAAAGCAAGACATTATTCGCCTTCTATAGTCTTGTCCCACACTATCCAAAGGATCAAATCTAAGTCTGACACAGTCTCTGGATCTAAATGCCAATCTGCAGAAAATACAGAGGGATAAGAAACATGTTGACCTATAACATGAATATGCAACTAGAAGAATCCAGACTGCGGGAAAATCTTCTGGCCAATTGGCTTGTTTTCTTCAACAGATAAATAGTAAGAAAAAAAGTAAGGGAGAGGCAGAACCTATAAACTTAAGACACATCAAATTTTTTCATGTGGGCAAAACTAAATCATGTTATCTAGGGATGTACATTTTAGTGTAAACTATTTTAAAATCACAAGAAACTAGTTACTATAAAAGTCAGAATAATAGTTACTTATGGGGAAGGGAGAGAGCAATGGTTGAACTGGGGCACATAGAAAGGATTCCTAGGTGGGGGGCAGGGTTCCATTTCTTGAATCATAATTTACTAAGACATATATTTGTTTTATATGGGTTTTTTAATGGGCTTCATATCACAATGAAAAGATCCACTACATAAACAAACAAATAAATAATGGAAATGTTTTTCTCTCCAGCTTAAAACTCTCCAATGGCTTCTCACTACTCCTAAAATCAACTTTAAACTTCTTACTATGGCTTATAAAGCACTATATAATATGACTCCGCCAATGTTTCTACCTTGTCTCTTCCGCTCTGCTCTAGCCACACTGATCTTCTTGCTCTTCCTCAGGGCCTTTGCACTTATTGTCCCTTAATATACTCTTTCCTGGCTGGGTGCAGTGGCTCACACCTGTAATCCTAGCACTCTGGGAGGCCAAAGTGAGAAGATCGCTTAAGGTCAGAAGTTCCAGAGCAGCCTGAGCAAGAGTGAGACCCTGTCTCTACTAAAAATCGAAAAAATTAGCCAGGCAAGTAAATAACAGATTTATTTGGGTGTTGTGTCAAGTACCTGTAGTCCCAGCTACTAGGGAGGCTGAGGCAGGAGGATTGCTTGAGCCCAGGGGTTTGAAGTTGCTGTGAGCTAGGCTGACCCCACGGCATTCTAGCCTGAGCAAGAGAGTGAGACTCTGTCTTAAGAAAAAAAAAAAATTCCATAGAGGTGGTACGAGTAAAAATAAATAAATAAATTAAAAAAAAAAAAAAAAAAAAGATACTCTTCCCCCCAGGTTTTTGTATGGCTCATAACTCACTTCACTGAGGTCTCAAACATCACTTTGGAGAGGCTTTCTTTGATTAGATTATTTAAAATAGCTCCCTATCTCCTCACTAGTCAGTCTCTATATCCTCACTGTGTTTTATAACTTTATGTATATTTGTCAACTTATTATCTTGTATGTACTCCACTCATTTGCCTTACCAAGGCTTACAGTCAATGCTAAAAATATGTATTCTGGACACCCAGTGAAAGCATCAGAAAGTGACTCTTTCATTACCACACCCTCTACCCAGTTATACCTTATTCTTTATTTACCAAAAACAAACTACACTCCAACAGAGATGACTGCCCTCCTTTAATGAACTTCCATGCTAAGATGAGTTTATTGGGTCATGCACCACTGAAGTTTTCATGATTTACTTGGTTTTCTTTTGAGTATCTTTTGGTTCATAAATGGTCATTCCCAAATTTAACCAGTCAGTCCTATTAAGTGGCTAGTAGAAGAAAGAGGAAGTCAGAGGAGACAAATAATCCTGAGGTCGCCTCTTCCCATTTCTCCCTTAGAGTGGGTTCAGTAGGACTCTAACCATTATTAAAGATATATGTCAGCTAACAAAAAAAACCTCGAGTTTATAGAAAATGAAGAACATGAAAAGGAACCCAGGTACTAAGATAGGTCAATAATCCACATGGCCGGACATCAGCAGCACCTGTAACTTGGAAAAAAGAACAAAAAATACAAAAGGGTAAAGAAAAAAGGGGATATGTAAGAAAGGCAAAGGGGAAAAAAAAGGAAATAGACCCCCACACATACCTAGCCTTTCTACTTTTCACCAGATCCACTTTAGGTTGACCTAAATACATACCTTTGCATCTGAACAGTGGAGCTTGGCCCATTCTGTACATCTCCTTGGCCAAACTGGCCATATGTAGGCTGGGCACAAGGGGCCTGTGTTGTTGAGGCTGGAGCCCCTGAGGAAGGTGGGGCTCTTGACATACCTGAGGGTAAAGGACAGAAACTAAATTATTGGGAAATAACTTTCACCTCCACCCCAAGCCAGGAATGTAAAGCAAGGATCGATAAGCTCAGACCTTCACTGACCCAATACCACAGCTTCAAAGCAAAAATGACACTATAACATGCAGCTCTAGCTACAGCAGATTCTGAACACAGATGTCTAACAGAGGGCCAACACTCTCCTAGACAGGCATCCTAGAAGTGAAGCAGTAGCTACAGCCACAAAAATGTAGGGCCTTCCTGTTATCACCATACTTTCTCACTTAATCCAGGACAGTCTAACATTCTTATCATAGACAAAAAGTCAACATTTTTAAGGAAAAGATCTAACTCCAGAACTCAGAAACCTGGAGCACATATGGCACATATGTGCCACAGAAGATGACCAAGTGATATGCTGAACTAGGTTTTAAAGAAAGGCAGCTCTTGCCAAGTGCAGTGGCTCACACCTGTAATCTCAGCACTTTGGGAGGCTGAGGCGGGAGGATCCCCTGAAACCAGGAGTTTGAGGTTACAGTGAGCTATGATCACGCCACTGCACTCCAGCCTGGGTGACAGAGTGAGACTCCATCTCTTAAAAAAAGAAAGAAAAAGAAAAAACAAAGGCAGCTCTTGGGGAGAGTATTTTGCCACCCTCTTCTCCATTCATTCTCCTTATACTAACCATATCCATTTTAACCAGTTCAAAGTATGGAAGCTTCCAATAGCACATGACTGAGCAAAGTGTCCCCATAGGCTGGAGACCTTGTTTCTCCCCAATAGTTCAGTCAGGACAGTTGGCCTGTCCTCCCATTAGTGCTGTCACCTATAGGCTCACAAAAGCTGTACTCTGTCCTTTTCAGTCATCAGAGCTGCCAGCAAAGTTACTTCATTAACGAGGAATGAAATGTAGGAAGTGATTAGTTATTTGGCACATCACTTTTGAAATGTTCATGACCCCTGTTCAAAGAATTGCTTTTCGTTTGCTCTGCCTCAGTAGAGATTAAACATTATAGAACCTGCCTGCTGGACCATGATTTGTAAACTTTCTCACTAACCATCACAGAACCAGAATGTTTTCCTCTCCATAACAAAGCTTTCTCTTGAGAGAATGCCAAACTCCATCTTTTTTTTTCTTAAAACAGAGACGGAGGTCTTGCAATGTTGCCCAGGCTGGTCTAGAATTCCTGGCCTCAAGCAATCCTCCCACCTCAGCCTCCCAAAGTGCTGAGATTATAGGAGTGAGCCACCACATTGGGCCTCAAATTCCATCTTGATAAGTCAGGACTTGACAAAGCAGGGATGAACTCTGACCAGCCAAAGTCCTAGCCCAGAGTACAGCTCTTCTAAAGATCTGAGACCTAATTTCACCACTTCAAATTTATTTTTCAGTTATAATTAAAATGGTAATGATTCATTTCCCAACTCTTACCTATGCCTCCGTGGTGCCTTCTTTTTCCCATATCTCTTTATGGAATTCATTCTCTTAAAAAGCATAAAGAGTCGGGTGTATCCTAAGTCCTCAGGTAGCCTAGAGATCTGCTGTTAACTACTTTCCAAAAAGCCTCTCTGGATAATCTGTAGAGTACCAGCTGCTCTTCTTGAAAAAGTAATGTAAAAGTCAAACACTAAACCTTAAGGAGCATCAAATTAGTCTTCTCTGATTGCTCTGATATTATAGAGCAGCTAAGAAGCAGAGGAAACTCACACAAAGGAAAAGGAATGATATCAGAAAAAGATATGAGAGGTACCAAAAGTCAGGCACACAAATACCACATTTTTCTAACTATCTCTCCTTGCCCCAGAGTCATTTATAGATAGAACTAGCAGTCCAATGAGAAGCAATCTCAATATATATGAGCAACAGGTGATTTCAAGGAGACTTTAGGTCAACAGGAAATATTCAATCCTGGCCATAGACTCTGGAGAAGCTGTGACCACAACCCTTCCATTCAGCTCTGAACAATGCAGCAAGGTGAGGCTGCACCACGTAACACCCAGAGGAAGTGATCTGCCATTGAACCTGGAAGATGTGCTCCCACTACATGTCTTAAGGCAGAAACACAGTCACCCTACCTAAAAGCAGGGAAGCGCAAACTGCCCACAGGGGTCTCAGTTACAGAGACCCAGATTCATGTCCCTCAATCCCAGTCACCCAAACTCTCCAACTAAGGCAGCTTAGCTAGAGCAAACAACCCAACCTGAAGACTTCTTTTCCTAGCTCAAAGGAAACTTAGAAACATACCTTGGGGAGGTGTCTGCTGATAGCCTGGTACTGGGCCATTGTAAGCTCCATAGGGAGTGGGGGGTGCTGTGGACCCTGGCTGCCCACCATAGCCAGATTGATGATACCCTGGATAGATGGGCTGGGGTTGCCCAAATGGCGGCACAGGTGGAGCTGACTGGTTGACGTTCATTATGAAAGCATCCCCGATTTGGTCTCACCTATTAGATAAGAGAGAAAAGAGAAATTAGTCAAAAGGAACTTTCTAAAGAAAGAGCAACTAATCAGGGCTGGAAAAAATGATAAAAAGAAACTGATCATATCAGGCAGTGGTCAGTTTAATCATTCCCACACTATCACAGGATTTTAGTAATTTTCTGCCCCAGCCAGTACCCAAATTACCTCCTAAAAGCAGGGATTTTGTTACTCTGAATGTCATGTTTTGTCACTGCCAGGAGGGTATAAATTTCAACTTCAGACAGGCCCACTGGAATGGAGCAGCAGTCTCCATTCCCCAGTGGTATGAGTTCTAGTGTCTAGTCACACAAGGTGTCCTGTGGCTGATGAATTACTATGTTACAGGCAAGTGAAACAGTGTTCTAACTTTCCACTCATTCATTCTAGCATCCATTCATCCATTCATTCGACAAACATTAAGTACTCTCTAGTGTGCTAGTCATTTTAAATCACTCAGGCTAAATGTCTACAACAGATCAGCTAACATTGTTCCTCTTCAATGACAAAATTTTGAGTAATGACATTCTTTGGCTAAACTGACATAATCCCTGCCAAGGCAGTGGACTTGAGCTAGCAAGAAAAAAATAATAATAAAATAAATAAACTGCCATAATCCAAATGCTACTCCATCCCCAGTCTTTCCACCAAAAGAGTGGATGGACCTTAAAATTGAAACCTTAAAATCACGAAATGCAAAGGACACCTGAAAACTCTATCAAGGCAACAGATTAGAACTGAATGCAGGCCCGGCACAAAAACTTCTTCACATAATCAAGGGAAGCAGTTCAAGAATCAGTGGCAAATCTAGATTTCATGGAAAAGATCACTTATCTTTTCCCTCAAGCAGGAGACTGTAAGTATTGTGAATCCCAATGCACTTCTCCAACTATCCTGTTTCTGCTCCCCTTATATGATTGTTATAAATCTAGGCCACCATCAAAATTATTACAATCTTGCTCAACAACAGAGGGATGAGGATGCCTTTCTAGGTCGGGCCTTTCCAAGAAGAAAACTATCTGACCACATCTAAACAGCCTTATCATTCCAATAGACTTCCTATAGACTGAAGTGGCCCAGGAAGCAGGAGTGCTCACAATTGCTGCAGTGGAACAACAGGCCTCACCCTTTTGCTAGGAAGGGCCATCTTCACTAAGAAAAGCAAAGCTGATTCTGGACTAGAACTTTATAAACTCAAAGCCATCTCAGTAGCTGTTCTTCCAAATCTTAAACCTTACACAGATCATTGACATTAAGCTTGACAGACGTCCCCCTTCCTTTATCTTTCTAAAGTCAGCAGGGAGGGGAAAGGAAAGGATCTTCTTCTCCAGGAAATAATCTCCTCAAACACACTCAAGAGTCTGAAATCAGGCTGAAGTCTCGACTCTATTCTGGGTGGATAGTTGAGGGTGACAACCCAAAGGGGCGGGGCAAGCTTCCTAGAACTCTGAAAGTAGTCAAGCTGTGGAGGCTGGGAGCGCCGAGGATCAAGATCAGGAAGCCGGGACGCCAACTTCTAGGGCCACGATAAGAGAGGCGGCTGGTCTGTTAAGCATAGAGCCCGAGCGTCTTGCGCCCCTCAATGGGCTAGGGGCAGGAAGCGGGAGCCGGAATCTGGGCCGGGAGGCGAAGGGAGGGTCTAGGACCTATCCAGGATCGGGGATGCGTGAGGGTCCCTTCCTGGGCCCCGCCCCCAGGCCCCTCCCTTCCTTCTGAAACCGTACCCCGATCTGGCCAGTAATACCCTGGCCTCTCCTTTGCTTTCCTACCCACCAACGTCCCAATGCCACTCCTCACCCGGCTCCAGATCCAGGTTCGACTTCGTTCCTAACGTCAAGGCTCCCAGGCTCCACTTCCGGTTCCGAGGGAGCCGTTGCGTCACCCCCGGAAGTTCCTCCCCCACGCTCCAGGGCAGGACGACTACTTCTGCCACGTCTGCACTAGGCACACATTCAGAAACCCGGATGCCGCGCATGCGCCACTGCTCTCTCCCATCATGGCCGCCCCGGGTAGGCTCCGCTGGGTCTGATGCATTTTTTTTTTCTTTTTGTTCTTTTTGTTTTTCAGGTGTCCTGGTCACTTTATGGCCTCACCAAGTGAGTTGCGATTTAAAAAGCTGAGTCAAACTATCTTTAGTAACGCCCCTTCAATCCATCTTTGTCATATTAGTGACCTCTGATCTAGAGTCTTGTCATTTCCTGTTGACCCCTGACCCCATTGATTTCCATCCTCTAGGTGGATTTCACCCACGACCTTTGCTGGTCATGAAATTTGCAGAACGTGTGGTGGTGGTAAAGGGCACTAACTCTGCTATCAGGCTGAGCATGGGATTGAGTTCTGGTTCGGTAGTTTGGGCAACTTAATCTGTGCATCCAGTATTTTTATCTGGAGTTATAATGGAGATAATACCCATCCAAGCTTGTTGAGAGGATGGAATTAGATAGGTCGCATAGATTGCATGACATCATAGTAAGTGCTCAGTAAAGGTCAGTTGTTATTAACCATTTTTATACAGCACCTGTTTAGGTACAGAGCTCTACCACAGCCAAAAGATCTCTGCTCTCTGTAGAAGAGCTATAGTTCCTGTAGCAAGTATTATTACCCCATTTAATAAGAGTAATTGTAGATAACATTTGCAGGATTTTTTTTCATATACATGATCTCTTTTAAGCCTTTGAATACTATTTATTCGCTGTGAACTAAAATAAAATCTTAAGGGACACCCCCACACACACTGAATGGACCTCCTCTTGGCCAAGGGGATATCCTAAAACTAAATTGCCTGCCACAAGGAGGGAGGTCAGACAAGCCTCTTCATGCCCCCCACTTCTTGGAGGCATCCTTTGTAACTCATTAACAGGCCTAAAGGTATGCAAGACAAAACTGCAGGTGCTCAATTTACACAATAACTATATGTCCAGGGGCTTGTCTCTGATTAACAGCTCCTTATCTTAATCTTAAAACATTCCAAGCCTTTAGACAAAGCTTCATGTCTTTTAGCCAATTACAAGTCAAAGAATCTTTAAACCCCACATATAACCCATAGCCCCCCCACCCCCCAACCCTGCTTTGAGATGGCCCCCCACCTTTATGGGCCAAACCAACGTATGACTCCCACATATTGATTTATGACTTTACCTGTAACCCCTGTCTCCCTGAAATGTGTAAAACCAAACTGTAACCCAACCACAGCCAGTCCACTTGCTCAAGGTTTTTTGGGCGTGGCTCCAGGTCATGGTCTTCACATTTGGCTCAGAATAAATATCTTTTTTTTTTTTTTTAAGCTTTATAGGTCTTGTACAGAATAAATATCTTTAAAGTTATTTTACAGGGTTTGGCTTCTTTTCCATTAATATCACTTAATAATTTTTTGAGCACTGCTGTGTGCCAAGCCATGTTACAGGTTCTGGAAATACAATAGTGAACAAATGTTCTTGCTCTCATATTGTTGGCAGTTCATACTAGTTATTCTGAGACACAGAATGGTTCATTCATTGAAAAATGTATACATTAGTCTGTACTGGAAACTATATTAGTCATTGAGGAAACAGACATTCTGTATCAGTATATAGTTGAGGTCAGTGGTTATCAAAGTGTGATCCTGGGATCAAAAGTATCGGTATCACCTGGGAACTTGTTAGAAATGCAAATTTCAGACTTACCCTAGATATATAGTCAGAAATTCTGGAGGTTGGGCCCAGCAAGCTATAGTTTAACAAGCCCTCCAGAGGATTCCGTTGCCCACTGAAGATCGAAAACCACTGGTCTAGAATAATTTGCCAAATCCAGCTAACATTTGTTGAGCACCTGTCCTAGGCTGGGCCTTCTGCTAAGCACTGTCCCATTATTATCCCACTTAACTCTCATATCAGCATAGGAAAGTAGGTATCCTCTGTCTTGCTTAAGATTTCACCCCTATTTGAACATTAGAACTCATGGGAAAGAAAAAAAAAAAAAAGATTTCACCCCTAGTAATTGGTAGATCCTAGATTCATAGTATCTTGAGGACAGAGGCTTATGTGTTGCATTTAGTTGAGTTTTGTAGCTCTACTCAGTGATTCTCAACCTTGGTTGCACATTAGAATCATCTGTGGTGCTTTTAAAATTCCAATACTGGTTGGGCGCAGTGGCTCACACCTGTAATCCTAACACTCTGGGAGGGCAAGGTAGGAGAATCCCTTGAGCTCATGAGTTCAAGCGAGACCATGAGGTTGCTGTGAGCTAGGCTGATGCCACCACACTCTAGCTCAGGTGACAGAACAAGACTCCATCTCAAAAAATTTGTTTTAATTTAAAAAATTAAAAATGTCAATACTGAGTAAGAGACCAATAAAATTGGAATCTCTAAGGCTGAGGCCTTGGGGTGGGGGGTAAGTTGTATAAAATCTTATTACACAATCATCTAATCCTATATGGTTCTGTCCTTTTTTTTTTTTTTTTTTTAAGAGATGGATTTCTTATGAATGATCTGTGGGGCAAAAAAAAAAAAAAAGAGAGAGAGAGATGGAATTTGGCTCTATCACCCAGGATGGAGTGCAGTGGCACAATCAGCTCATTGCAACCTCCAACTACTGGGCTCAAGCAATTCTCCCACCTCAGCCTCCCAAGTAGCTAGGACTACAGGCACATGCCACCATGGCCAGCTAATTTTTTAATTTTTTGTGGGAACTGGGGTCTCAAATTCCTGGCCTCTCAAAGTGCTGGGATTACAGGCATGAATCACCATACCCAGCCTATGCTCTCTTATCATAGGGAATTAATAGCTTTAAAAGTTTTCCAGGTGATTGTATTATATACTGTGGGTTAATTGAAAATCACTGGTATAGCACAATGACTCACTCACATGTAGCTGACACTCAATAAATGTTTGAATAGCGAATGAATGGAATATTTCGATTCTTTCTTTACTGATGAGGACAAGTGACTGCCTGAGGTCACACAGCTAATAAATAATGGAACAAGAACTCAAATCCAGTTCTGAACCGAAATCCCAAATGTTTTCTATGACTACATCATACATCAAGGCAAACAGCATTTAGTGCACTAGGGGAGCAGCTATTCCACAAAACTGTGTAGCCCTTTGTACAGTTACAGCACCATGTCATGTTTTGTAACAGAAAAAGATCTCTTAATGTAGGGCACATTCGTGTACTGGAAACCTAGAAACAGGTACATATTTTCATAACATTGGTTAGCATATTTATACACACCCGTCTGGGTCTACTTTTCCATAATGACCTATGTATGTGTTGTAATAGGTAATTTAATTCGGCAAGCATTTATTGAGTACCCAATATATCAGTCATTACCCTGTGGGCTGTTGATTGGTTGTTGTCCTTGCCCTCAACTTTCTCACAGTCTGGGAAGGAAGATAGGCAAACACACAAACTATACTAGTGGCTGAGAAATACAACAGTAGAAATATGAACAAAATACATATGTTGCCCACAGAAAGGAAGGATTAATTCTATAAGTGGGGAGTCGGGAGGTGGTCAGGAGAGTTTTTACGGAAGGAGAAACAGTTCAACTTGAGCAAGGCTGGTCAGAATTCCTCTTTACGGCACCAAGCACTGCAATAGAATATAGATTTCCATTTTGATGAACAAGTACATTCATATAGCAAGGGGGCACTCTTTCCTAGAAGTCTCGGACTTTGTGGAGCCAAACAAGCCATCGTTGCCACCTCTGAAATTGAAGCCTCTGCTATTGCCACTTTGAAATGGGCTTTGGAGAAAAGTGGTTGGAATTAGTCCATGATCCTATCAGGGAAAGTGCAGTTCCTGAAAGGGTGTACATTAGGTATAAAGCTGGGAGAGTACTCTGAGTCCTGAGTAAAAGGCTCATACAGGAGAATGAGGGACATGGAGGGCAGAAGTCTGTACTATAATTAGCTCTAGGAGTAACACAGATGGGGGAGGGGGAGAGGACAGCAGGCAACTATTTTGAGCACAGCTCCGATTGACGGGACACGTGTGCTGGACTGTACTGATCCCAGGGCCGAATTGCCTGTCTGTAATGTGTGTTGTGGGGGAGGCCCAGGGCAACAGGAACAGGACAGCCGGACAGGCAGGCCGGACCGAGTACTAGCACCTCGACTTCTCTCCTTGGGACACTGTCTAACCTCCAGGGGCCATAGACCAAGCTGAGCGATGGGTGCTGAGGAGGAGGTGCTGGTCACACTATCAGGGGGAGCACCCTGGGGCTTCCGACTTCAGGGGGGGGCCGAGCAGAGGAAACCCTTACAGGTGTCCAAGGTAAGGGAGAGCCCCTGAAATGAGGTTTCAGGGAAAGGGGAGCCCAGTGGATCCTGGGAAGTCTCATGTATTGGCCGATGGAGTGGGGGAGGAGGCTATGAAGATGGGGTGGGTAGGTGGGCAGGGAAGCATGCTCAAGTCTGGTAGAGGGAGTAGTGTCTGACCACAAGTTTTTGGGGGGTTATTAAAAAAAGAGAATTCCTGGATTCTAGGGAGCAGAGAAAAAGAAAGGCTCTGCGTTTATTCCCTACAGCACCATAGTAGTTGAGGTCTGGGTCTGGTCATCTAGTGTTTGCTCTCCTGCGTATGTGCTTCTACTCCAAACTCCAGGAATGTAGGGAAGGTCCTAATTTCTCTCTCTGATGAAACTGATGTATAATGAATTGAGGCTGTCTCACCCAGCCCAGCCCTGCCCTGCCCATGCCTTCACTGCCCCTCTTTCCCTAAGTTAGACCCTTTCTCTCACTGGGTAAGACTCTTTTAGGTACTAGGAGGGTTATAGGCTGGCCTCTCAGATGAGAGTCATTACCCTTTTGGCTTCACCCTACAGACTAGTTTTCTGAATTGTAAGATGTGGATAATAATAGTATCTGTACCATTCTAAGGATTAAATGCAGTAATACATATAGTATGGTGCCCAACACTTAGCAAGAACTCAATAAATGGTAGTCACTATTTTTTTTTATTATTTTAACATATGTACATGTGTGCACACATGGCACACACAAACACACATAATCACAATCTCCTAGAATCTGCTGGACTCCCTCCAATCTAGAATACCATTCTAAAATCTTGACTGTGTAACGGCACCTGGAATTCCAAGGCCTAGGAAATATTGGCCAGTATAGACATTGCCCTTTCTCATGCAGTTTTCCCCAAGCCTCTTTCATTCAGTGGTTACCCTTCCTCCCATCATGTGATGTATTACTCCCTTCAATCTGCGTACCTTCTTCCCCCTAGACAGACTCCTTCAACTGCAGCTCCACATACATCCCCACCCATCTTACTCTGCAAAGTAAAATCCCTTCACGTGGGTCCTTCCTGTCCTCTCTTTTCATTCTTTCCCCTTTGGAGCCCTCCTTCACCTATTATCTTTCCTCCAACATCTCAGATCCGAAGACGTAGCCAGGCTGGCAGAGCAGGACTCCGAGAGAGGGACCAGCTCTTAGCAATCAATGGGGTCTCTTGCACCAGCCTCTCTCATGCCAGTGCCATGAGCCTCATCGATGCCTCAGGGAATCAGCTTGTCCTCACTGTGCGGCGGTATGGACCTCCCTCCCTTCTTTTTCCCTAGTCTAGGACTCCTATTGCCTGTCTCAGTTCTATGTCTCCCTGGCCTGGCTTCAGCAACTAACAAGTGCCTACTTCTGCTTGTGTATTTCTGCTGGAGTGTGGATGTTTGTGAATGTCTCCCAAAGGGCTTGATTTGTATCTGCAATTAAGGCACGGGGGTGTCAAGTGGATATTTGAGTGATGGGCCTACTTCGACCCCTGCCTGACTCTTCATCACATCTTCCTCTAAGCCCATTTCTAAGCACATCTGCCTCACAGTGTGTCTTCATATCTTCACTTTTCTCGGCCAAGCCATTCCAACTATGTACCAGTCCCCTCTGTCTCCTTTACCTCTTCCCCCAATCCCCTCCAGAGCTCTCAAGCTGTCAGTCACCCAGTACATCTCTCAAGTTTTGGCATCTTTTCCATCCAGGGCAGCAGACGAGGGGTCTGTGCGATCTCCATCTCCTGGTGAGCTTCAGGTGCTGTCACCCTTATCTCCGCTGAGTCCTGAACCCCCTGGTGCTCCAGTTCCCCAACCTCTTCAGCCTGGGAGCCTTCTCTCACCTCCTGACAGTGAGGCTTACTATGGAGAGACAGACAGTGATGCTGATGGTCCAGCCACCCAGGAGAAACCCCGCCGACCTCGCCGCCGAGGTCCTATGAGGCCCACTCCTCCCGGTGCCCCACCTGATGAGGTCTACCTGTCTGACAGCCCAGCAGAGCCAGCACCTGCAATCCCTGGCCCTCCGAGCCAGGGTGACAGCCGTGTGAGCTCACCATCTTGGGAGGATGGAGCAGCCCTTCAGCCACCTCCAGCTGAAGCCCTGCTGTTACCCCATGGCCCACTCCGGCCTGGCCCTCATCTCATCCCTATGGTGGGGCCTGTTCCCCACCCAGTGGCAGAAGATCTTACTACTACCTACACGCAGAAGGCCAAGCAAGCCAGTGAGTGCACAAACCCTTTTTCCCCAGCCAGGGTCCTTCAATCTGAGCCCTAACTCTACCCCTTCATAACCATACATTCTACCTACCTTATGTCCCTCAGATACAGTCTTGAGGACAAAAGGGAAAAAGTGATGGCTGGAAGGGAAGCATAGTTACTGTCATGGTCCCCATTATTTTTGTTGTTTGAACCAATCTAGCAAAAAGGTACAGCAGGTTCAGTCCAACCCAGGAACAGGATAAGGAGGGAAGTTGGAAAGGGACATGAATAGATGAAGGGTTTGGTGGTGGTTGTTGCTATAGATTGTCAGGATTGTATAAGGATGGGGTGAGGGCAGAGTATGGACTCAGGGCAGGGAAGTATTGGAAAGGAGGGTGAGGCTATAGGGGTTCTTTACAGAGTTAATTGCAGGCATAGCATCAGAGCTACCTTTGAGTAAGTTCAGTTAGGATTCCTGGCAACTGGGAGGCTATGGCATAGTCATAAGATCCCTAGGAAGTGGTAGAAGGAGAGATCTCTACCTCCTTATCCTTATCTCAAGCAAGAATGTTGGCCTGGACAGAAAAAGCCAGTTCTACTTATCTCAGGCTCTTTGCTATTTTTGATGTGAGCTACAGAACAAGGTCTATGGGTGAACTTTCTCCCTGCTCTATGCCTCCCATGCCCCTCCCACAGATACCTTACTTGTTACCCTGTAAATCTCAGGATTCCCCCTCTGGTTTTCATCTTTCTTTCCTCCCCTCCACCATTCTGATTCCTGATCCATAGAATTTTGTGCCTCTAAGTTTGGAATACAGGCCAAGTACATGATGGTTTAGAGTCTGACATCCCTGAGAGTGACCAATATCCCACAAAGAAATTCCAGAGGCAGACTCAGGATCCCATGCTTTCCCCACATCTCAATTTAGCACCCCCTCCCTTCCTATCATGCTGGGTGAGACTGTAGTTAGTGGCTCAGAGATATTTTTAGCCAAGCAGACCTCATTGTCCACTGAGGTGGAGTTGGGGGAAGGGGAGGCAGGTGCCCACGTCCATCACACCAGGGCTTGTGGGGCAGTGGAGAGAAGGGAGGGGGCCAGGTTCCAAAAATAGTACAGTGAGCTCATTCAGCTGCCAGCTCTTGGGACAAGACAAAGGGGCTTTAAAAGGCGTGGGGGGTGGCTCAAGCTGGTCCTGCTCCAGCCAACACTGCCTTTCTCGGCATGGAGACCTTTGAGCCCATCAGCCAAGAGCCCCTCAGTCAAGCCTACTGCGACAAAACCCCAGACCCAGTTCCTGAGCTCCAAGACTCATTCTATGCAGGTACTATACTCCCATGTCTAAGAGAGTTCTGGGGTCTAGAATGAAGGGGAAAACATCAACAGTTTAAGAAGGGCAGTCTTTGGAAAGGTCTTATTCTCTTGTTCCCTCCTTTTCCTGTCCTCTTTCTCCTTTTCTCAGGAGAGTTTTAGTGCTCCTTTCTCAGTGGTGCTATGGCCACATGTCAAAGGGTTTTATGACCACATGAGCCATAAAAAACTCATGAGAACAGACTATGTGTGTGACAGGTCTGAGTACACTATGAATACACGAAGGCATGCAGGCATGAGTCTGTGGGAGAAGATGTGTGAATAAGAAAGTGCCTATGTGTGTGCTAGAGAAATCTTTGACAGTAGCAGTTCCTCACAGTGGACCATAGTGTTGTGTTCAGTGCTAAATTTACCTATATTATGGTCACTTAATCCTATTAGCAATCCTGTGAGGTAGCCATTATCACCTTCATTTAAAGATGAGGAAACTGAAGTTCAATGAGGTGAAGTAACTCTCCCATTATCAAAATCCTGAACAAACCTGTCTCTAATGCCTGTTCTCTCATCCACAGTACTGTTCTGTGGTATAAACGTTGGGATCAGAGGAATAAGAATTTGGTATCTTGAGTGGAAAATAGATGGAATTTCGAGAATTTTTCAGGAGGAACTGGGGACCATCAACCAGAGAATATCCATGGCCAAGACAGGGTCCTAGCTGGAGAGCAACCTCTCCCATTTCCTGGCCCCACCTATCCAGGCCCCACATGGCATGGGAAGCCCTGCCCTGGCTCCCTTTAGCACATAGTCCTTGCGTGCCTGCCTGGCAGCAGCTGCCAAAGCTCTTTACCTAGAAGGCTTGAAAAATAGGGGGCAGCTCTGAGGCCCAAAGAAGCCTACCCACGACCATCCCCAGCTTGGAGAAAAGGACAATATATTTAGCTGATGACCTTGAGATATTCTAAAGATTTGGAGGGTTACTTTGGAGACCAGCACTCTGGGTTTTCCTGCATCTTGGATTCAAGACTACCCCTGGCTGTGAGTAGCAGGGATGTAAAGCACACAGGAGTGCCCTGGCAACTGGAAGGCCAAGATAAACTCTAAAATTCTGTCCAAACTGTTAGCAACAGGATCTCCACAACGGAAAGTCTGGGAAGAAGGGGCACCTGGAGCATGTAGGTGTATTTGAGTGTGTGTTTTTGTATGGGTATTTACATATTACACATGAGTATTTACATATGTGTGCGAGAACTGAGGTGTACATAAGCTGGGGTATATGTGAACGAGAAAGTACGCCTACAGTCAGCTTTCTAGACTAGACTGCTATTCTCGTTGAAATGATGTGTGGTGGGAGTTATTTCTGTGAATGTTTATCATGTTTATCATGATGGGGGTGGAATTGTGAATGAAGATCTTCATTGCTAAGGGTCCTTTGTGTCTTTATCATAGGAGTAAGGGGTGGAGAGAGGGCATGAGTCCTAAACTTTGTGAGAAGTCTCCTAACATGGTCTCTGTGGTGGGAGAAAAACGTCACTTCTCATCTTCTCTCTCCCTGGGACCTGCCTCATCTCCCTGCCTGCCATGGAGAGTGACACATTCCCCCCTCCCCCAATTGCCAGTCAGGAATGGGAGGCAGGTGAGGAATGTGTGGGGTGGATAAGAGCACATCTCTGGGAAGCTAGAAGCAGAATAGAGGAAAGAGAGGCTAGAGGAGCTGTGGTCAGAGTAGTGTCAGGGCAGCCAACTGGACTCTGCCTTCCCTTTAACTGTCCTTGATTTCACCTTTCACCCTCAATTGTATCCCCAAGTCAGAGGTCTTTGCCACAGGCTGGAGACATTGTGGATCAGGCCAGTGAAAGACAGGAGGTAGGAGATGGGAGGCAGGAGGTGGGAGGTGTGAGGGCGCTGGCTGGGGCACTGGGTGAAAGTCTTGGAGAACAAGGCTGAGGAGCTGGCTGGGGAAGCCCCACTGACAGTTCTCCCTCTTGCCCTCTTCAGAACTGCAACGTGCGGAAAGCCTCCAAGAGAAGAGTGTGAAGGAAGCCAAGACCAAATGCCGGACAATTGCATCCCTGCTAACGGCAGCCCCTAACCCCCACTCCAAGGGAGTGCTTATGTTTAAGAAACGCCGGCAGAGAGCCAAGAAGTACACCCTAGTGAGCTTTGGAGCTGCTGCTGGGACAGGCGCCGAGGAGGAGGACGGCATTCCCCCCACTAGTGAGTCAGAGCTCGAGGAAGAAACCTTCTCCGACGCCCGCAGCCTCACCAATCAGTCCGACTGGGACAGCCCCTATCTGGACATGGAGCTGGCCAGGGTGGGCTCAGGCAAAGCGGAGGCGGGAGGGCAGCTGAGCGAGGCCTCTGGGAGAGGGGTCCAGCTCTTTGAACAGCAGCGCCAGCGCGCAGCCTCCAGCACCCAGGAGTTGGATAAGGTTGGCTCCGCAGCCATGAGCAATGGGCAGGGCCTGCAGTCACCACCTCCACCTCGGGCCCAGAGTGCTCCTCCGGACGCGGCTGTGCTCCCACCCAGCCCTTTGCCGGCCCCTGTAGCTAGCCCCAGCCCCTTCCTATTGGGTGGTGGGGCCTCCACCCCAGCTCCAAGCGTTTTTAACCGGTCGGCCAGGCCCTTTACCCCGGGCTTACAAGGGCAGAGGCCAAGCACCAGCTCGGTTATTTTCCGGCCCGTAGCCCCCAAGAGGGCGAATGAAAGCCTGGGAGGCCTCAGCCCCGCCCCACCCCCCTTTTTGTCCTCTCCACAGGGGCCCACCCCTCAGCCCAGCTTCCCCTCAGGGGTTCTCAGCCACATGCCAACCTCGGGTTCCGGCAGCACCTCCCGCGCCTCTGGGCCTGTGACGGCCACCAGTTCTCTGTACATCCCAGCCCCCAGTCGGCCTGTTACCCCAGGCGCAGCCCCAGAGCCCCCAGCTCCTCCTAGCGCAGCTGCCATGACGTCCACCGCGTCTATCTTCCTATCCACACCTCTGCGACCCTCTGCGCGCCCAGAGGTGCCAGCCCCGGGCCCAGCGGCCCCCGAGTCCCGCAGCGCCCGGGAACAGCGCATCTCGGTGCCAGCTGCACGCACCGGCATCCTGCAGGAGGCCCGGCGCCGGGGGACCCGGAAGCAGATGTTCCGGCCGGGAAAGGAGGAGAAGAACTCGCCCAACCCCGAGCTGCTCTCGCTGGTGCAAAACCTGGATGAAAAACCCCGGGCCGGGGGTGCTGAATCTGGTCCTGAGGAGGACGCTCTGAGCCTCGGGGCTGAAGCCTGCAACTTCATGCAGCCACCAGGGCCCAGGAGTTACAAGACCCTGCCTCACGTGACACCTAAAACCCCGCCTCCAATGGCTCCCAAGACCCCACCCCCGGTGGCTCCCAAGACTCCACCTCCAGTGGCTCCTAAACCTCCATCTCGAGGGCTCCTAGATGGGCTAGTGAATGGGGCAGCCCCTTCGGCTGGAATCGCTGAGCCACCAAGGCTTCAGGGAAGGGGTGGGGAGCTGTTTGCCAAGCGGCAGAGCCGTGCAGATAGGTATGTGGTGGAAGCTACACCTGGTCCCGGCCTTGGTCCTCGGCCCAGAAGTCCTTCTCCCACCCCCTCACTGCCCCCTTCTTGGAAATATTCACCCAACATCCGTGCCCCACCTCCTATTGCTTACAACCCACTGCTCTCCCCCTATTTCCCCCAGGCTGCCCGAACTCTCCCAAGTAAGGCCCAATCCCAGGGGCCTCGTGCAACCCCCAAGCAGGGCATCAAGGCTCTGGATTTCATGCGGCATCAACCCTACCAACTTAAAACTGCCATGTTCTGTTTTGATGAGGTTCCCCCAACTCCTGGCCCCACCTCCTCAGGGGCTCCCAAAACTGCCCGAGTCCAGGAGATTCGCAGATTTTCCACTCCGGGGCCCCAGCCTACTGCGGAGCCCCTGGCTCCCACCGTGCTTGCCCCCAGAGCAGCCACTACGCTGGATGAGCCCATCTGGAGGGCAGAGCTGGCCTCAGCCCCTGTTCCTAGCCCAGCCCCGCCTCCAGAGTCTCCCAGGGGCCTTGGGACTCCTCCCAGCTCTTGTGGTTTTCAGGTAGCCAGGCCCCGATTCTCAGCCACCAGAACAGGATTGCAGGCTCATGTATGGAGGCCTGGGGCAGGGCACCAGTGAGCAGGGCACGGGTCCCAGGACCAAGGAGAAGTGGAACATCCAGTTCCTAAAGTTGCTTCTCCTACCCTATCCCACCCCTTCTTTTCAAGCACCTGGAGGCTAAATTTCCTCCCGCCAGAGATAGTTTTAGAGTTGGTGTCCCATCCCCCAGCTTCCTCTTCACTCCCCACTTCCCTGCTGCTTTCCAACCTACTATCTCTGCTTTGATATCTTTGCTTTCCTTTGTCTCTGTATTTCCTTGCCTGTACCTCTGTCTTTATCTCCAGGCTTCTCTGCTCATATTCCTGCACAGGTCTCTGTTTCTTTACATTTGTGCTTTTCTCTGTGGGCCTTACTTTAATGTTCAGTGAGAAGCACACAGAAGTTACCACTGGGACTTCAGGCAAGAAGCTGGCCACCTGGCAGACAGCAGAGGGACTGACCTGTTTGCACTAAGCTCCTCCCTACTCTTCATTCTGCTTTTCCAAGCTTGGGTGGCATATACCTTAGGCCTGTACATGTGTGTGCAAGTATGTGCAAGTGTGTGTGTGCACAGATGTTCTCTTCTGTCTGAGGCAAGAATAAGAGCGGAGCTCTAAATAAAGACCGAATCTGGGTCTTATCCTTGTACTGAGAGAAGGGTCAGATATTCCCACATAGAGCTTAGTGGGGAGAAACAGATTCACTAGAGGATAACTGCTTAGAGACCAGTGTCTGTAGCAGGTGTACAGCATCTTGTGAAACTAATGGAGTATGAGAAGACTGAAGGCCCAGGACAGTTTGCATGGGCTGAGTTATACCAGTTAGACAAAGAACAGAACTAAGACTTCTTCTAATCATCAGGATTTCAGAAAGTTAGCAACTTGAGAGCCCCATGCTGAGCAACCCAGTATCCAGGAAGTGAAAAAAATAAAGAAAAATTCCTCTGAAAATGAACAAATCATTGGCTTCTTTGCCTCTTGAGCCTAAGACAGTAAGGAGGGAAAAGAGAGCCATGGTGTGGAGAGTGAGGCAGAAGCCAGGAGCAGAGCAGAAATGAGTGACAGTGTGACAGGAGCGTGTGAGGGAGAGTGCAGTGTTGGCAGAAAGTAAAGTTGGGTAACAAGAAGCCAGCCAGGAAAAAATTGGGGGAATCAGGAAAAAATCTGAGGGAAAAAACTGAATTTGTTCAAGTAAAGGGGGATGATGGTGGGAGGGAGGTGGGAGGGTGTGTGCTGAATGCTGAAAGAACAGTTGGTGTCTGTGCGACCTCCTTTGAGTCTGTCCTTCAGTTTGTCTTCTGCAGCTTGTCATGACTGCCTGGGAAGGAGCAGGGAAGCACCAAAAGCCAAAACCTCTTTTCAGTCCTACCCTATCCTCAAAACCCTAGTTCTTGTTCATTTTCAGCTTCAGGTCCTGATCTCTGACCCTACAGGGATATGGACTCCCCCTTCACCAAGACCACCGCCAGCCACGTTTGCTGTTTCATCTGGAAAGTGAATAATCCCATTTGCATATTGCGCGTGCGTCATGAGTCACAGGACTTTGGTTTGTGCACAAGAATAAACTTATGCCCCGTGCCTTCTGTTGCTGTTTTCTTTTCTAGTTTTATACCCAAATCCTGATCTCTCCTTGATCTTCTCTAACCCATTCCCCTGATCTGATTTCTGATCTCTGTCTCTGTTCCTGTCCTCCCATTTTCACTCTTTTGTCCTCACCTCCAGGTCTTTTGCTCTTCCCTACCAATTCTGTCCTGCTCCAATTTAGCCAACTCCACCACTCCTTGTGGTTCCTTCTCCCTGCTGCAGTCTCTATTTAGGTTCTCCCCTTTCCTTTCCCGTTCCATACTTTCCAGGCAAGGCCTCAGTTTACAGAACTGAGAGAAGTTGGAAAGGTCCTCTGAGCCCTTTGCCATCAAAATTTCTTAGCTCCCTGGAGAAAGCAACTATGTTAATAGTCTCTGGAAATTAAAGGAAGAGAAAGCAATGGCTGGAGGTGAAAGTGGGATGGGAGAGGGAAGGAGGAGAGAAAGGTAGACCAGTGTGGACTGAGATTGATAAAGAAGAGAAGGCCATGGAGGCAGGCTAGAGTTAAAGACTTCTGAGAAGGAAAGTGCCAGTGCTCCCCTTCTACCAGCAGAGGGCACATCTGTACCAAAGACCAGACCCATGACGTATAGTCTACATTGTAGACGCTCCCAAGTATAGTGTCTCAGAATTCCAAAGAAAGGGCCCAGATACAGGCTAACTAGCTTGTTTTCACCCACTCAGTCCTTACAGGTACCCAATCATAGGAGATCAAACTTTCCCTTTGTTTTTGTTTTTGAGGGCGAGGGTGGTAGTGATAATGAAATCACCTTTTGCTATTTATGGTTTTTCTTCTAATTGCTTCCTTTGTGTTGGAAAGGAATGGAGAAGGACAGAAGATGAGGGGTCTGGAGGCACAGCTGGTCTGGGCAGAGGCCAGCTGAGAGGGGTATATTTTAGCCCTTAGCCTGAACCCGAAAAAGTACAGGATTGGGGAAGGTGTGGTCAGCAAGAGAAGAGAGTTCACAGAGAACAAAAGAAAGCTACAAAAGCTACTTCCTGGCACAAGCCCGTAGTCCTAGCTACGCAGAGGCTGAGGCTGGAAGATCAGTTGAGCCCAGGAGTTCGAGTCCAGCCTGCACAACATACCAAGACCCTGTCTCTTAAATATATATATATATATATATATATATATATATATATATATATAATTTTTTTTTTTTTTGAGACAGAGTCTCACTTTGTTGCCCAGGCTAGAGTGAGTGCCGTGGCGTCAGCCTAGCTCACAGCAACCTCAAACTCCTGGGCTCTAGCAATCCTCCTGCCTCAGCCTCCACAGTAGCTGGGACTACAGGCATGCGCCACCATGCCCGGCTAATTTTTTCTATATATTAGTTGGCCAATTAATTTCTTTCTATTTATAGTAGAGACGGGGTCTCGCTCTTGCTCAGAGTGGTTTCGAACTTCTGACCTCGAGCAATCCACCGCCTCTGCCTCCCAGAGTGCTAGGATTACAGGCGTGAGCCACCCCACCCGGCCAATAAATATATTTTAAAAGCTACTTCCTAAGGCAGCTGTAACAAGGTGGTCCTGGCTGTAGCAAAGATGCAGCAGCAGCTGGTTCCAGAACCTAAGCAGAAGGTAGAAGACCCACGGTGTTCCTGCAGCTACTGAGGAAGAGGCTGGGCAAATAACAGGCTTTTCCCAAGGGAGCTCTCATGTTTGTGCCCCTACCCAGAGGCTCCTTTGGAACAGTATGGGACAGTCCAGATCCTATGGGGTGTGTTCTCCATTTGAAGGAAATATGAAATAGGAACCTCAGAGAACAAGCCCCTGTCAAGTTAGAGGTCTACATGTGCTTCTCAGGGAGACATGGATGTCTGTCCTTCACAGCAGGCCAAACTGAACACCCCAATAGTAAATGGGGGTTAAAAGGCAGATCCAAGTATTCACCTGTACTTAGAGCTGCCAGAGTTTAAGAGGAAAGAAAAGGGAGTCAGGCAGACAAAATAATTGCTCAAATCTTTCCCATATCATTCCCACATTCCATGCCTGGGAAACACTGGGTTTGATTAATTTGGTATCTTCTTCTGCCAAGAGCTGGCCCTCACAGAGAAAAGACCAACTTATGTAGGAACTTAAAAGAGCAGTTCCATTGTGAAGACTTCCTGTCCCCAAACATAGTGTTTTAAGTCCTCCCTCCCAAATATACCCCAGATCTCTCCAGTTTTGGCCTGGATTGGCTGTGAGCAGCCCTCAGGGCATGTTCTCCAGGTTCTCTCTCTCCCATTCTGAATTCCTATCCACCACTTGCTGCCTGCTTCCCCTCTTCCTTTCAGTCTTCAATTTCTCCCTCAGTATTTTTCTGGATCTAGATTCTAGGTGTGAAGGGAAAGGAAGTCGCTGGGCAGACTGGTCCCTGGCTCAGACAGCTCAGCGGGAAAATCCCAAAGGTCTTTTCTACCCTTCCAGAGCCTCTGGGCAAGGAAGACACGATCTTGGTTCCAGGGTCTCAGTGCCCCCTGTGCCATTTGAGCTGCTTGCACTCATCATCTCTATTAATAACCACCCTCCCTCCCCCACTGCCAGTGCTGCCCCCACGCCTGCCCAGCTCGTGTTCTGCGGTCACAGCAGCTCAGTCCTCCAAAGCTGCTGGACCCCAGGGAGAGCTGACCACCGCCTGAGCAGCCGGTAAGTCTCCAGCTCTATGGTCAGAGGGGCCGGAGCCCACTCTGTTGACTTCTGTGTCTGTGCCTAAAACTTTGATTCTTGATCTGGGGGAGTACCCTCCTCTCCATCTATGCTTAGCTCCCAGCTGTCCAGTTCAGGGGAACCACAGAGAGTTGGAAAGAGAGAGGTCTAGGAGGTTAGGGGGAATGGAGATGTTGGGGGGGGCACTAGAAAAAGGGGAAAGTAGACCCTACTAAGTTTACAGTAGAGTTGTGGATGTGTTTTTGAAACAAGATTCAGCAGAGGACAGCATTTTGCTAAGTGCCAACTTCTGTTAAGGAGGGGCTGAAGTCTGTATCTTCTCCTAGTTTGTCCTCCTGCACTGCCAGATCCTATTACTATGTTTCTGTCCTTCCTCAACTCCCCACTGCTGCAATGATATTGCTGAATTGACATATATCAGCGTTCAAATGCCACCCCCCCCCACTCTGCTCTGAGGTCTGGAGTGGGAGAGACTGAAGGAGCAGAGAGCACGGCTGTGACCTCCCAGGCCATGTTCCAGCTGGCCCAATGGAAGAGCAACAACTCTCCTTCCTATGGAGAATGTTTTTGGCTGAATCTCCTCAAGCTTGGCAGAACATTTCTCTGCCCCCCATGGGGCTTAGGGGAAGACTGAGGAGAGACCAGAGCCTGGAATCATAGCCCCCCCCAGTCTGATCTCTCAATGCAAATAAAAAGTTCAAATCATGCCAAGTCAATGAAACTTGGGTGCATGCCTTGCTTGTATTATTGTTATTTTTCAAACACCCCCCCACTATGTTCTTAAGCTCTGCATCCACTCTATGTAAAACAGCTCACAGGAGGCTGGGGGCTGGGGTACCCAAGATGTACTCAAGATGGGGGCTGGGGTACATCTATACTTCCTGCCCTGCTTCCCAGGAAATTGAAGCCATAAAGTAGTGAGTTTTCATCTTTTGGCAGAATACATATTTCTTTGAAAATCTGATGAAATTTTGTACCCTGAAGCCTTTAACCTAAGGTTAAGAAGTCTACCCTTGGCTAGGCGATGGCTCATGTCTGTATTCCCAGCCCTTTGGGAGACTGAGGCAGGAGGATCACTTGAGCCCAGGAGTTTGAGACCAGCCTGGGGAACATAGCGAGACCCCCATCTCTACAAAGAATTTTAAAAATTAGCAGAGTGTGGTGGTGCATGCCTGTAGTCCCAGATATTCAGGAGGCTGATGCAGGAGGATTGTTTGAGCACAGGAGGTGGATGGAGCCCATAGTGAGTTTAGATCGCGCCACTGCACTTAAGCCTGGGTAACAGAGTGAGACATTGTCTCTTAAAAAACAAACAAACAAAAAAGCAATCAGTCCCTATCCATGCTCCAACTCCTCCTTATCCAGGGTGAATCCACCTCCACAATGCCGCTCTCAGGAACCCCGGCCCCCAACAAGAAGAGGAAATCCAGCAAGTTGATCATGGAACTTACTGGAGGTAGTGCATGTTTGATTTACCTAGTGTGGGACTTCCTAAGAGCACCCCTGACCCAAGAGTCCTGGAAATATCATAAAGTTAGATATGTCTTAGGGTGAACAAACAAGAGGAATTCCAGTAGCCGGAGGGAGGGGGGTGGGAAGGGTAAGAAGGGCAGGGAGAAAGGATTCAACACTGTCTACTCATCCTTCCACCATTTTCACCTTGTAATCTGAAACAATATCCTGCCATATCGCCCAGCACAGGTCCAGAGCCAGAGGACCCATGGATCAGTGAGGTGTATTTCAGAAAGAAAATATGGCACAGACCAAGTTCTCAATACTTTCCTTACTTCTTTCGCCCAAGGCTAGGAAGCCTGTGTAAACACTTAAAATGGAAAACTGCACAGGCATGTTTCCTGGGGGTGTGCAGGAGTGCACGCATGGGAAGAATTGTCCCTATACCGAGGTTCTTGGGAGCCAGAGCTCACTGAGGGGAAGAAAAGGGAAAGGAGTTAAGACAGGCATCTGGGCTGGGTGCTGTAGCTCATGCCTGTGATCTTAGCACTCTGGGTGGCTGAGGCGGGAAGATTGCTTGAGGTCAGGAGTTTGAGACCAGCATGAACAAGAGCATGACCCAGTCTCTACAAAAAATAGAAAAATTAGCCCGGCGTGGTGGCTCATGCCTGTGGTCCCAGCTACTTGGGAGGCTGAGGCAGGAGCATCACTTGAGCCCAGGAGTTTGAGGTTGCAGTGAGCTGTAATGATGCCACTGCACTCTAGCCTGGGCGACAGCGTAAGAATCTGTCTAAAACACACACACACACACACACACACACACACACACACACGACAGGAGTCTGTATTTAGGGATGGCCAACTCCACACAGGACTGGCTGTGGGCCCTCCTCCCATGCTATAGTTTCTCCAGGGGCCTCCATTTATGATGTTCCTTTACCCTTTGCTCTGCTCTCGTGCCCTTGCCTCTTTTATCCAATTCACCTCTCCACTCTAGTATCCCTGCTGTCTCTCCTCTGCACCCCAGATCCCATACATTGTCCCCAAGTCCCAGGAAATCAGAATCCCTCACAAACAAGATAAAGTTTGGTCAGATATCACAGATAGCGTCTGCCCCTCTAAATAATCTCTTCCAGGAGACATATACTTAGTTGTGGATGGGGTCTCCATTTAGAGCCCAGAAAACACTGCTTTCCTATTTCCCTTGCCTCTTTCTCCCCAATTCTCCAAAAGGTGGACAGGACAGCTCAGGCCTGAACCTGGGCAAGAAGATCAGCGTCCCGAGGGATGTGATGTTGGAGGAACTGTCGCTGCTTACCAATCGGGGCTCCAAGATGTTCAAACTGCGGCAGATGCGTGTGGAGAAATTTATCTATGAGAACAACCCTGATGTTTTTTCTGACAGCTCAATGGTGAGCTTGGAACTTTACCACTGTCTCAAAGCTTAGTGCCTTGTTTAACAGCTTCTTAGGAAGCCCAGAAACTCCAAGATACCATCAACCTCTCCTCCCTGAAAATTTATAAAGTTGCTAAGCCCCCAGATGTATTGAGCCCCCAAGAGCTCCAGGGTGAGTGGCAGCCCACCTCTGAAACTCAGTCTCCATCTTAGAGCCAGTGATGGGGTGGGGAGCCCACATCCTCAGGGAGAAAATTCCTTCCCTGTATGGGTAAGCGTTAAATATAGGGTTGCGAGATAAAATACAGGATGCCCTAGTCCTATATTTTAAAGTTGAGATATATAATGAATAATATTTTTAGTAAAGTATGACCTATGCAATACTTGGGGGCATATTTACACTAATAAAGTGTTTATTGTGCATCTGAAATTCAAATTTAAGTGATATCCTGTAATTTTATTTGCTAAATCTGGCAACCCTAGAAAGAGTTCAGTGGGTTTTTATAGCTATCTCCTGCTGGAGCCATTCTTTCATATAAAGGGTCAGTCTCTTTCCTAAGGATCCCAATGTAGAGACTGAAACTGTCCTTCTTCAAGATCCTGCATCTTCTAGTCAGGCTCTTTGTCCAAAGAAAGAGAAATAGGGATTGGAGAGAGCCCAGGCACAAGGTGTTATAGCTGAGAAGGAGGGGACCTTCTCCATTTCCTTTCTTCCTCCTCCACCTTCTCTGGATAGCTGGGGGAGAGTGGAAATAGATTCCTATGTGGGGCCAAGGGCAGAAATGTCTGCCATTAGCCATTATGTAGGAGCAGAGTAAAAGTGCTGAGCTGCTCGTATCTAACTTTAGGAGGCCAAAAGCCCTCCTCCCTGCCTGGGTCTGATTACACTGGGTGGGGCATGAGGATGTATGTGGTGAGATGGCCAGGAGAGCCTCCTGAAGGAGTTGGCCAGGTTATTTTTAGGCTTTGGGGCTGAATCTAGTGTTGTCCTTTTGGCCACCCTTCCCTCCACCCGCTACAATTTCACTGTCAGGAAGTCCTGGTCCAACAGGCACCAAGGGGACAGGAGAGAGAGAGAGAGAGAGAGAGAGAGAGAGAGAGAGAGAGAGAGAGAGAGAGAAGAGAGAGAGAGAATACGATTCTGACTTTTGAACAAATTGAGGGGAGGGAGGCAGAAATCTCTCTAGTTCTTCTAATTAAGACTGGGTTCTCAGCCGGGCGCAGTGGCTCACGCCTGTAATCCTAGCACTCTGGGAGGCTGAGGCAGGAGGATCGCTCAAGGTCAGGAATTCGAAACCAGCCTGAGCAAGAGTGAGACCCCATCTCTACTAAAAATAGAAAGAAATTAATTGGCCAACTAAAAATATATAGAGAAAAAATTAGCTGGGCCCAGTGGCTCACGCCTGTAGTCCCAGCTATTCTGGAGGCTGAGGCAGGAGGATTGCTTGAGCCCAGGAGTCTGAGGTTGCTGTGAGCTAGGCTGACGCCACAGCACTCTAGCCCGGGCAACAGAGTGAGATTCCGTCTCAAAAAAAAAAAAAAACTGGGTTCTCCATGGCAACTCCATCCTTTCAAATTTTAGTTGAGCAGAAAAGTCTTGGTTGTCTTTGCCTGGGTACAGGTGGGAAAGGGGAATATGGAGAATGAGCAGCCCTCAGTGTAAGGTATAATTGGAGAAAATGAGCCAAGGGGGTCCTACCTCTTACATAGAGTTTAATTCCTCTAAGTTAGCCTATCTATTATCCATCTGTTGCAGGGGAGAATCTTAGTGTCTTCTGATTGGCTACTGTCTCTGATCATCTCCTCCTTTGCTATACATACTTCTGTCTTTGTATATTTGCCATACCTGTTGCTAACCTTCCCCTCACTTTGTCCTTTCTTTTCAGGATCACTTCCAGAAGTTCCTTCCCACAGTGGGGGGACAGCTGGGCACAGCTGGTCAGGGATTCTCCTACAGCAAAGGCGGCAGCGGCGGTGGTGGCGGCCAGGCAGGAGGCAGTGGCTCTGCTGGACAGTATGGCTCTAACCGGCAGCACCATCAGGGCTCTGGGTCTGGAACTGGGCATACAGGTGGTCCTGGGGGCCAGGCTGGCAGAGGAGGAGCTGCTGGCACAGCAGGGGTTGGTGAGACAGGATCAGGCAAGTACTCACATCCAAAAGTAACATATTTGGTTAGAGCAGAGATGTCCCCAGGAATGAGGCCTAGGCTTGGTGTGGGGAGCAGGGGAGGCCAGCTGACAGATCTTGGTAGACTCCCTGAGTCCAGGAGGATACAGAGATGTGTATATTTTACCTAGAAGCCTTGTCTTTCAGTCATCTTTCTGGCTTTTCAGATTCAGTCACCGATCTGACTGATCTGACCCCAGACTGTTGTTACATCACAAGCAAACAGTTACCAGGATATTATACCCTTGGTCCCTGGCTCCAGCAACTTCTCTAGTATAGGGGTGTGGGATTAACTTTAATTGGCAATTAACAGCTATTATTTGACTTACTTTTCTCTCCTATGGCTAACAGGAGACCAGGCAGATGGAGAAGGAAAACATATCACTGTGTTCAAGACCTATATTTCTCCATGGGAGCGAGCCATGGGGGTTGACCCCCAGCAAAAAGTGGAACTTGGTATTGACCTGCTGGCCTATGGAGCCAAAGCTGAACTCCCCCAATATAAGTCCTTCAACAGGTAGGGGTGGTGGGGAAGGAAGACATACATTCCAGTGTGGCACCATGCCCTTAGTTAGGATGGAGACCTTAGTTCAGATGTTTCAGATGGAGGTTAAGGAGGCATGGTAGGAATATGGGGGCCTCAATCAAAGGCTTTTGCTCTGTTTACTCTAGCTTAGCTTCATCACAGCAGTGTGATGAAGGAAAAAATTGCAGGAAGGCAAGATTCGAATTCTAGTTCATAGGCCACAATTCTAGTTCATAGCTATGTGGACATTGCAAAGTTGCCCTGCTTCTGAGCCTTGGTTGCTTTGAATATAAAATGGAAATAATATGTTAAGTGTTTGAAGGCCTCTTGAGGGTCCCTTCCATTCAAGGTTATGATGCCATTATTGTCCCTGTAGTATGATTCTATTTCCTATACCCTGCTTTAGAAGGCTTTAAGTATCTGTTCTGGAATTGGGTTTCTCTAGACCATGGAAAGGAGATCTATGTGAAAGCAAGCTAGAGAAGTGCTTTTGCAATTGGCCCTAAGGAGCCTGGATTTTCCAGGCAATATTAATTCCTCTCAGCTAGTCTATCTACTATCTGGGGTTGTAGGTAGGGATTAGATAGAGGGGGTGGTCTCTACATTGTAATTTAAGGTGGCTCCAGTCCCTTGGATCTATAGTGTTCTGGATCACTTTCTCTGAAATGCTGGTCTGGGTCACAACTATCCACAAGACTTTTTTCTAGTACCCACTAGATGCCTTTTCTCCCATCCAAGTACTAACTGCTTAGCTTCTGAGAGAGACTCCTTTTCTCATTATTAGCTTTGGGGAAACAAGCAAACCAGGAAGACAAAATGGGGTGCTAAGGGGAGAAGAAGACTAAAGAGTGCAGAAGCAATCTCAAACTAGAGTTCAAGGACTTGTCCATTTTCAAGACAGGGTAACATCTCATTGCTAAGGCTCTGTCTCTTTTGTTCTGATTCTTAATTACATAATGTTTCGCCTCTTCAGGACAGCAATGCCCTATGGTGGATATGAGAAGGCCTCCAAACGCATGACCTTCCAGATGCCCAAGTTTGACCTGGGGCCCCTGCTGAGTGAACCTCTGCTTCTCTACAGTCAGAACCTCTCCAACAGGCCTTCTTTCAATCGAACCCCTATTCCCTGGTTGAGCTCTGGTGAGCCTGTAGACTACCATGTGGATATTGGTGTCCCCCTGGATGGAGAAACAGAGGAGCTATGAGGTGTTTCTTCCTCTAATTTGCATCAAGTTTCCCCTCTCTGGT
The DNA here is from genome assembly GCF_040939455.1 of Microcebus murinus. Lineage (NCBI taxonomy): Eukaryota > Metazoa > Chordata > Mammalia > Primates > Cheirogaleidae > Microcebus > Microcebus murinus. Next base: position 60,897,745 of record NC_134117.1, read on the forward strand.
TCCAATTTGGAGAGGGAATGCTGAGCAGGATACCCTCACTGTTAATCCAGTATCCTTGTGGGAATGGAGGGAAAAAGGAGAGAGATATCTGCCTTTCCATCCTTCACTCCAAGTCCCCACTCCAAGCATCCTTCCTCACCAACTCAGAGCTCCCCTTCCACTTGCTCCATATGGAACCTGCTCTCTTATGGAATTTGCTCTGCCACTGGTAACAGTCAATAAACTTCAAGCAAATGAACTCATTCTTCCTCTGATATTTTTTTTTTTTTTTTTTTTTTTTTTTTTGAGACAGAGTCTCGCTTTGTTGCCTAGGCTAGAGTGAGTGCCGTGGTGTTAGCCTAGCTCACAGCAACCTCAAACTCCTGGGCTCAAGCAATCCTTCTGCCTCAGCCTCCCAAGTAGCTGGGACTACAGGCATGCGCCACCATGCCTGGCTCATTTTCCTATATATATTAGTTGGCCAATTAATTTCTTTCTATTTACAGTAGAGACCGGGTCTGGCTCTTGCTCAGGCTGGTTTCGAACTCCTGACCTCGAGCAATCCGCCCGCCTCGGCCTCCCAGAGAGCTAGGATTACAGGCTTGAGCCACCGCGCCCGGCCTTTCCTCTGATATTTGAGGGCAGATGAAAGCTCAGGATAACAATGCATAAAGACTAATTAAAGCCAAATATTAAACATTCATTATTCAGTCATTAAGACCAGACCTGAGCTCTGGTTGCTTACATACCCACACCCACAAAACCACACTCATAGGTATACACAAAGACATGTTTATTCAACAGTACATTAAATAAATAATCATGCACAAACACATGTGCTAGCCCATATGTGGACAAAGCTAGAAAGCTACTGTGCATTGCAGTTAGGAAACAGGTGTTGGTGACCCTGGTGTTATCTATTTATGTAGTTGATTAGAAGCTGAGATAATCAGGGTTACCCTAATTCTCATAGAACTAGAGCATGCCATAAAGTTTACAGATGACAACAGAGTGGGTTTTGGGATATATGTATCAAAGGTAACAGATTCTCAAAAGGATGAAATAGAATACGCAGCCATGTGGAATCCAGAAGGGAATGAGATAAATCAGGTACAGTTGTAGTATACCTGGCTCTGTGTAGATACAGCAAGAAAAGATCTAAGGATTATGGGGTATTGCAGTGATGCCCAGAAAACACTGTGATTGGGAAGAAACCATGAGAGCCCACCAGAAATGAGCAACAACATTCTTTTTTATTGATTTCAAGCATGAGGTCTCTCTAGAGTCCCAGGCTTACTCCCACATTCCATAAAGTAAGAGTGATGTAGACCAGGAAGAATAAAGAGATGTTAATAGGGTCTGGGAAAACAACTTCTAAGGAGAGCTGACTGAATTCAGCCAACTCCATGAGCTGCTGATAGTTAAAGTTGCCAGACGTGCATTAGACTGACCAAATTTTAGTGGACCTTGGGTTGTGACATTTATCTGGGTCATCTTCATTTATAACCTGAAGAATGAATTTTGAGGCATTCATATCTCCCCTAAACTTTTTTGTTTTTGAGACAGAGTCTCACTTTGTTGCCCAGGCTAAAGTGAGTGCCGTGGCATCAGCCTAGCTCACAGCAACCTCAATCTCCTGGGTTCAAGCAATCCTACTGCTTCAGCCTCCTAAGTAGCTGGAACTACAGGCATGTTCCACCATGCCCAGCTAATTTTTTGTATATATATTTTTAGTTGGTCAATTAATTTCTTTCTATTTGTAGTAGAGATGAGGTCTTGCTCAGGCTGGTTTCGAACTCCTGACCTTGAGCAATCTGCCCGCCTCGGCCTCCCAGAGTGCTAGGATTACAGGCGTGAGCCACCATGCGGGTCCTCTTCTAAAGTTGTAAACAAAACTCTATTGCTGGCCGGGCGCTGTGGCTCACGCCTGTAATCCTAGCTCTTGGGAGGCCGAGGCGGGCGGATTGCTCAAGGTCAGGAGTTCAAAACCAGCCTGAGCAAGAGCGAGACCCCGTCTCTACTATAAATAGAAAGAAATTAATTGGCCAACTGATATATATATAAAAAAAAAAAAAAATTAGCCGGGCATGGTGGCGCATGCCTGTAGTCCCAGCTACCCGGGAGGCTGAGGCAGAAGGATCACTTGAGCCCAGGAGTTTGAGGTTGCTGTGAGCTAGGCTGACGCCACGGCACTCACTCTAGCCTGGGCAACAAAGCGAGACTCTGTCTCAAAAAAAAAAAAAAAAAAAAACTCTATTGCTAGGCCAGGCGTAGTGGCTTAGGCCTGTAATCCTAAACTCTCTGGGAGGCCCAGGCGGGGCAGATTGCTCAAGATCAGGAGTTCAAAACCAACCTGAGCAAGAGTGAGACCCCGTTTCTACTACAAATAGAAAGAAATTAATTGACCAACTAATATATATAGAAAAAAAAATTAGCCGAGTATGGTGGCACATGCCTGTAGTCCCAGCTACTGTGGAGGCTGAGGCAGAAGGATCGCTTGAGCCCAGGAGATTGAGGTTGCTGTGAGCTAGGCTGACGCCATGGCACTCACTCTAGCCTGGGCAACAAAGTGAGACTCTGTCTCAAAAAAAAACCCCAAAAAACTCTATTGCTATGTGTATTTTTATAAAAAGAAGGCTGTTATAGTTTGGATTTTCCCCCAAACAGACCCTGAAACAAAGATTTGGATGCAAGTAGTTTATTTGGGAGGTAATCCCAGAAATCCAAGCACTATAAGGGAGTGAAAACAAAGTCAATAAAGGGTTCTTTGGGTAACTGGGGCAGAATCTCACTGGGGAATCTCAGGGAATACTACTACTCAAAAATGTGGTTCATGCATTGGCAGAATCAGTAAATCCTAGGAGCTTAGTTAGAAATGTAAGGATGGGTATGGTGGCTCACTCTTGTAATGCACTTTGGGAGGCCAAAGTGGGAGGATCGCTTGAGGTCAGGAGTTTGAGAGCAGCCTGAGCAACATTGTGAGACTGCTGGACATGGTGGCTTGGGAGGCTGAATGAGGTAGGAAGACGGCTTGAGCCCAGGAGTTTGAGGTTGCAGTGATCTATGACAACACCACTGCATTCATGCCCCGTTTCAAAAAAAAAAAAAACCAAAACCAAAAAAACAGAAAAAGAAATGCAAACTCTTGGGCCCAGGACTATGTATATTATGAATCTCTCTAGGTGATTCTCATATGCTAGAAAATTTTGAAAACCACTATAGTAGAACATACCTCAGAATTGCTCCACTAAGGTATGAGGAACTGGAGTATTTAGCTACTAAATCTCATCTCTCATTGGTTGTGGATTGTTCCCGTTAAAGTTAACTCGGCTGGCCCTTTCAAACAAAGAGATAATCAGGTATGAGGTAGGAAGCTCTGGGCCTGTACAGAATCTGTCTACCAAAGTTGTAGTGATCTTTGGGTGGGGTAAGAGGATATGGGTAGGGCACAGATAAGATCTGGATAAGGGTTCTTTTTTTTCTACTTTTTAATCTGATGAGCTTACGGACTAGACATGGATAAGGGTTCTTATCCTTCATCAGATTCTCAGGTTTGTAAGTCTGTGAGCCCTTCAAAAGGTTAAGGACTATATTCATGGCTAGGTATGGTGGCTCATACCTGTAATCCTAGCACTCTGGGAAGCTGAGGTGGGAGGATCACTTGAGGTCAGAAGTTCAAGACCAGCCTGAGTGAGAAGGAGACCCAGTCTCTACCGCCCGTGGTGGTGCATGCCTGTAGTACCATAGTCCCATCTATTGGGGGGGCCTAGGCAGGAGGATGGCTTGAGCACAGGAGTTTGAGGTTGCAGTGAGCTATGATGATGCTACTGTACTCTAGCCAGGGCAAAAGAGAAACTGTCAAAAAAAAAAAAAAAACATAAAAAGGACTTGCATTTCTTAGAATGCATCCCTGTTCAAAAAAAATTTTAAATATAAATAAAAAAAGGACTATATTCCTTTAACAAATGTTTATTGCGTGCCTACTGTATACCAGGTACTGTCAGGCGAAACAGGTACAAAAAGTAACTTTCATGTGAAAAAAAATTTTCAGTTAACCATAAAATGATAATTAAATGCCTTTTCTTAAAGTTGGAGAAAAACGTTCACAGTCTGCTAGTCAATAGCTCTGAAAACCCAGAAACTTAATTTCTTCAGGCTCAGAACAAAAAATCATGATGCAAGCTTATTTATTTATGGGGATCCCAGGTTGGTTGTAAAATTATCTCCTGAGTAGAAAAGTCTACTTAGAAGTCAAATTATGATCATAAGTTGCAATGTGGCTTAATGCATTCAACTGTACCCTTGTACAGAATCCAGCCAGAAAGCTAATTCTCAAGCTTTGACATCCCCTTGCCCAGGTACTATTCTTCTGTTAAAATATTCTTTCTTCAAAAATGTTCCATACATTTGAATACCATGGATCACAGAGGCCATACATTGGTAGCAAGCAGAGTTAACTGTTTATCCTGCTGATAGACATTTTCTGTTTGCCATCACTGTGTTTTAAAACTCAAGAGAGGTAGCCCTTTTAGACAGGAACTTGTAGTCTCAGGGTGTCCTAGTCTCCCCTACTACCTACTGTTTTGCTCCAGGACATCTTTCATTGTTACTTGCCTAGCCTCTATAGCCATGTGAGTTAGCAACTTCAAGGGTTTCTTTTACATGATCCACACACCCATGATACCACTCCCCACCCCACACAGATTGCTCAATCATTACTCTAGAGTCCAGGTCAATGCTGTTCAAAACTGTAGTCACTAGCCACATGTGGCTCATGAGCTCTCAAAATGTGCCTACTGTGAACTGATATGAGCCCTAAGTATAAACACCAAATTTTGAAAACTTAGTACTAAAAATATGTAAAATATCTCATTAATAACATTGTTTATATGTTGAAATGGTATTTTGAATATGTTGGGTTAAATAAAATGCATTACTAAAATTGATTTTTTTTTTTTTTGAGACAGGGTTTTGCTTTGTCTCCCAGGCTGGAGTGCAGTGGCACAATCAGCTCACTGTAATCTTGAACTCCTGGGCTAAAGCGATCCTCCTCCGTAGGCCTCCCAAAATGCTGGGATTACAGTCCTGAGCCACAGCACCTGGCCCTAAAATTAATTTCATGTTTAAAAATGTGGCTACCAAAAATTTTAGATTGCATAATGTTGCTTGCAATGTATTTCAACTGGACATCACTGGTCTAGACTTATGCACCTTATGAGAGCGATTTAGGACCTTTAAGAGTTGAAAACGTATTCTCCATTATTTCTATTCCTTTGTTTTAGTTTCACTCTTCCTTGTTGATCAGCGTTCTTTTTTTTTTTTTTTGAGACAGAGTCTTGCTTTGTTGCCCAGGCTAGAGTGAGTGCCATGGCGTCAGTCTAGCTCACAGCAACCTCAAACTCCTGGGCTCAAGCAATCCTCCTGCCTCAGCCTCCACAGTAGCTGGGACTACAGGCATGCGCCACCATGTCCGGCTAATTTTTTCTCTATATATTAGTTGGCCAATTAATTTCTTTTTATTTATAGTAGAGACGGGTCTCGCTCTTGCTCAGGCTGGTTTCGAACTCCTGACCTTGAGCAATCCACCCGCCTCCGCCTCCCAGAGTGATAAATGTTCTTTAAAACCACTTTCTGGGCCTGGTGCAATGGCTCACCCCTGTAATCCTAGCACTCTGGGAGGCTGAGGTGGGTGGATCGTTTGAGCTCGGGAGTTCAAGACTAGCCTGAGCAAGAGCCAGACACCCCCCCCCATCTCTACTAAAAATAGAAATTAATTGGCCAACTAAAAGTATATAGAAAAATTAGCCGGGTATGGGGGCACATGCCTGTAGTCCCAGCTACTCGGGAGGCTAAGGCAGCAGGATTGCTTGAGCCCAGGAGTTTGAGGTTGCTGTGAGCTAGGCTGACGCCATGGCACTCACTCTAGTCTGGGCAACAAAGCAAGACTGTCTCAAAACAAAACAAAAACTACAAACAAACCAAAAACTCCCTTGCTCTTCATTTAGTCTGCATTTACAGTTGTCTGTGAGCAAAAGGAGAAAGCCCTACAATTAAATGTTGAAAAAGGCACCTGGTAAGGGTGCATCCACAGGCAGCAAGCAACAAGTGCAAGGTTCAAATCACACACCAAAGCCGTCCCCTTCCGCATCCAAGACGAAACACCTGTGCTTACGTTCAAAAAAATTTTTTTTGTAACTTATTTCCTTTTTTGGTCTAGAGAACTGATGGGGCGGGGCACCCGCGAATAAACATTTCTGTTATGCCAAATACCATTTACAAACCAGGAATGGGTTGGAAGAACGGATGAAAACTTGAACGAAGGAATGAGAAGATGGGAAAGGTCAATTTCTAGCTTGCCTTCTCCATCTCCAACTACTCTGCCTGTATATGGAAAATGCTGGAGAGACGACCTCCAGCTAAAGGCGACACTATGAGTTTGAGGCAGTTGGGAAAAGGCCATATCCCTAAAGTTATTCTAGTGTAAGGTCAGCCATAATAACTTTCCCCAGCTCCGATGGACCGTCCGGCCTGCAGTAGTATTGCGACTCTTAGCCTGCTCAAGCTTCATCTTAGCCCGCGCCCCACCTCCAAACCTTTCCGGACTATCCCCAAAACGCCTTGCGGCCGCCATTTTAAACACTACTATCGCGAGATATACTTAGCAGCCTGCAGCCTGACTCATTTACTTTCTTGCGAGAGTCTCTTTTCGGCTGTTCTCGCCATAGTTGAGGAAAGTGTCGCGAGAGCTGGTTGCCTTGGCTCCCCGTAGCTATAGCAGCCGCGGCGGTTAAGTATGCGGCGGCGGGAGCAGTGAGTGCGACACCCTCAGGGGGGCGGGGCCGGAGGTAATGGGGTGCGGGAGGGTAGTGCCTGGGGAGGGGGGCGTGTGGGGAGGGTTGGGTCGCGGGAGGAATCGACCTGAGTGTGACGTGTGGGGAAGGACCCAGGTCCTGTGGCTACAGGGACGGGGCGCCAGTCTGCGCTGGGGCACGCGGCGAGGGCTAGAGCTGCTGGGAGGTCCAGGGGGAGGGACCCGGGTGTAGTGAGGTTGAAGGGGCACGGGCCCGAGCTTGGAGGGTGTGTATATTGGGAGCAAGTTGTTTATTTACCCTGACTCGGAACTGGATAAGGGACCGGGCTACATCGGGGAAGAAGTGGGAAGAAATGGGGTACAGCGAGGAGGAGGGTATGTTGCATGGGAGCACAGAGGTTGGGCCCAGTTTGCTTTTCACTGGCTAGGAAGGTGGGGAGAGAAGGGATCAGACCTTTGCAGCTCTCCGGCTCCGCCAGAGGCTGATCGGGTACAGCGCGCCAGGACCTGGGTCCTAAATGGCATGGCGGGAATGGTGGCGTCCCAGACCTTCACTGCCTCCCTTCCCTCTTTCCAGAGAAATTCCAGACGGGCACTCTGAAAGGGGAAAACAGAGTTCTGGTGAACTAGTATTAGTTGGGAAGGTTCTTTTGGCGGAGACTAAATGGGGCAATGAATGATTGCTATTCTAAAATAAAGCGTAGTGTGGGGGGGCGGAAGAGAGATTCTTGAGAAGAAAAACTGAGGTTGTTTCCTCTGTAGTGTGTTGAATTGGAAGAAGTGGGTGTGTGCTAAGATAACGTTTCTTACCAGATTCATTCAAGTGTACAATTCCTTTACGGTGTACTTATGAAATATATGCAGTGTAAAATCAGTTTAGATGATACAGCGAAGAAATGTGCAGGACGACATTTAAACCTTCCGCAAATATAACTTTAAAACTAAGTGTTTGTATTGCAGCAACAGGCTGAACACTAAATCTAGGGATAGTTTTAGTTACTTGGATGTAAAACCTAGTGTTCCTAAAGTGTGCCTATTCAGGATATTTGCTTTTTAAAGAAATGGATGAGGTTTTATTTTGGGAGATGGAACATGTTTTGAATATCTTGTCAATGTGGAAATAGTTGTATCCCAGAAGCTAAAATCACTGACAGGGAAACATTTAGTCTCTGAGTATTAAGGACTGTTTGCTGGAGACAAATTTGGACCACTTTGCTTGTTAACTCTTATTTCTAGAGAAAACAGTGGCTTCAAGTGAGGCATAAAAATAATTTATCCATTTTAATCTTTAGGTACAAGCTTTCCGATCATTTTTCTATCTTATGTAGGTATAAATTTGCAAGGGATAACCTTTTTTTTTTATTACATAACGGGATTTTCCCATGTTAAGGTTCACAAATTCATTAATTAGAATAATGGCTTTTTAAATCCTTCTTGAGCTGACCTTTTTTTTCTTTTTTCTTTTTTTCCCACCCCACCTAACTCTGTTGAGCTGATCTTAATGTGGTTAGTCATTGAACCCATTTATTTGACATATGTTAGAGTAAAACTTTTAATTTGTAATGTCAGTAGCTAAACTTTAAAGTAGAAGTGCCTTTCTAAGGCAAGTTAAAACTTTGTGTGGTGGTTGGATCCAAAAGATTTCTGCATGAATCCAACAAGCTTTACTGAGTTCCTATTATGTATAGAGTACTGTGTAAGCCATTGCAGGGGAAAAATGATTAATTAATTCATTTATCCATTCAACAAACATTTATTGAGATCTATTTTGTGCCTGATTATTAAGCCTTCAAAATACAGGTAAAACTTGATCTCTGCCTTGGAATTGCTCAAACTTTAGGAGGACACACTGATAGAGAAAAAAATAATTACAATGTTATAAGCACAATACCGTGTTTCCCCGAAAATAAGACAGGGTCTTACATTTATGTTTCCTCAAGAAGACACCCTAGGGCGGGCGCGGTGGCTCACACCTGTAATCCTGGCACTCTTGGAGGCCGAGGCGAGCGGATTGCTCGAGGTCAGAAGTTCAAAACCAGCCCGAACAAGAGCGAGACCCCGTCTCTACTATAAATAGAAAGAAATTAATTGGCCAACTAATATATGTAGAAAAAATTAGCCGGGCATGGCGGCACATGTCTGTAGTCCCAGCTACTTGGGAGGCTGAGGCAGCAGGATTGCTTGAGCCCAGGAGTTTGAGGTTGCTGTGAGCTAGGCTGATGCCATGGCACTCACTCTAGCCTGGGCAACAAAGCAAGACTCTGTCTCAAAAAAAAAAAAAAACCAACAAAAAAGAGAAAAATTTGCTAGGTATGATGGCTAATTTTTTAATTTGTATATGTTTACAAACAGGGTCTCGCTCTGTTGCCCAGGCTGGAGTGCAGTGGCCTGATCATAGCTCATTGTAACTTTGAATTCCTGGGCCCAAGTCATCCTATTGCCTCAGCCTCCTGAGGAGCTGGCAGCAGCTAATTTTTTTTTTTTTTTTTTAATAGTGATGAGTGTCTTGCTGTTGTTGCCCAGGCTGTTTTTGAACTTGGTCTCAAGTGATTCTCCTGCCTTAACCTCTCAAAGTGCTGGGATTACAGGCACAAGCCACTGCATCCAGCCATGAACTTCTAAGTGACTTACCCAAAGTCACATAGCTGCAATGTCCCAGATGTCCTGGTTTCCAATTAAGTGTTCCATGTATCCTACCACACTGCCAAATTATATTTAATAATAATTGCTATTATGTGGACTTATAGATGCTTTTGGCTAATTTTGGGAAACCAGTGTTGTCAGGAGGTTATTAATAGATGACAGGGTACAGACTGATTACTTGTTTACCTTGTATTGCACTTATACTTTCTACTGAGGATAAATGCATTCAGATAATTTATTCAAGTGCTTCCCATATTTGCTTCCTATATTTGGATTGGTATATTACTGTTGCGTTTTTCTGTGTCCAGTTACATTGTCAGGCCATGTTAATATTTATGTGTCTTAGAAAAAAGTGGAATTGTGATACATAATATTTTAAGGAAATACATGCAGATTTCCAAGGTGAGTCAGTGATGTAGTTTTCATTGACTTTATGGGACTTCTCCAGTTGGGTTAAAAACCGAAAGAACAGTTGATAATGTATAAAAACTGTGGTCTAAAAGCATTCTTTTAAAATATTTTTAAGAGACAGGGTCTCACTCTGTAGTCTTTTGCACAGGCTGGAGTGCAGTGCCCTGATCATAGTTCATTGTAACCTCCAATTCTCCCACTTCAGCTTTCCAAGTAGTTGGGACTATAGGTGCTCATCCCCATGCTTGGCTTTTGTTGTGGTTTTTAATTTGCATTCTTTTTAAAAATTATTTTTACAGCCGGGCGCGGTGGCTCACGCCTGTAATCCTAGCACTCTGGGAGGCTGAGGCGGGCGGATTGCTCGAGGTCAGGAGTTCGAAACCAGCCTGAGCAAGAGCAAGACCCCGTCTCTACTATAAATAGAAAGAAATTAATTGGCCAACTAATATATATATAAAATTAGCCGGGCATGGTGGTGCATGCCTGTAGTCCCAGCTACTCGGGAGGCTGAGGCAGGAGGATTGCTTGAGCCAGGAGTTTGAGGTTGCTGTGAGCTAGGCTGACGCCACGGCACTCACTCTAGCCTGGGCAACAAGCGAGACTCTGTCTCAAAAAAAAAAAAAAAAAAAAATTATTTTTACTAGGCCGGGCGAGGTGGCTCACACCTATAATCCTAGCACTCTGGAAGACCAAGGTGGGCGGATTGCTCAGGAGTTCAAAACCAGGCTGAGCAAGAGTGAGACCCTGTCTCTACTAAAAATAGAAATAAATTAATTGACCAACTAAAAATATATAGAAAAAATTAGCCAGGCATCGTGGCACATGCCTGTAGTCCCAGCTACTTGGGAGGCTGAGGCAGGAGGATTGCTTGAGCCCAGGAGTTTGAGGTTGCTGTGAGCTAGACTGATGCCAGGGCACTCACTCTAGCCTGGGCAACAAAGCGAGACTCTGTCTCAAAAAAAAAAAAAAAAAAATTAGTATTACTTATGAGGTTGAACAGCTTTTTATTTTATTTTTCATTTATTTTTTTAGAGACAGTCTCTGTCTTTCACCCAGGCTAGAGTGCAATGGCACGATCAAAGCTCACTGTAACCTTGAACTCTTAGACTCAAGAGACCCTCCCAAGTAGCTGAGACTACCGGTGTATGCCACCATGCCCAGCTAATTTTTTAATTTTTTGTAGAGATGGGGTCTTATTTGGGGTCAGCCTGGGGTTGCCCAGGCTGGTCTTGAACTCTTGGCCTCAAGTGTTCCTCCTGCCTCGGCCTCCCAAAGTACTAGGATTATAGGCATGAACTACTGTGCCCGGCCCATGATACAAATATTTGATGAAATAGAAGGCTTGCTATAATTTAGGGGGTCTGTTTGCTGCTGAACCATCAGTAACATGGATCTAATCAGGTCAGAAGTTAGGAGAGCTAGGTTAGGACCATCTAGAAGAACCTAGAAGAAATGCAGAATTAGGCCAGGCCTGGTGGCTCACACCTGTAATCCCAGCACTTTGGTAAACTGTGGTGGGAGGATCGCTTGAGGCCAGGGGTTGAAGACCAGCCTGGGCAACATAATGAGACGTAGTCTCTACAAAAAATAAATACCCCCTTCCCAGCCTCTGGTAACTATCATTTTGTTTTACTCTTTACCTCATGAGATCCACTTTTTTAGCTCCTGCATACGAATGAAAACATGCGATATTTGTCTTTTTGTGCCTGATTTATTTCATTTAACATAATGACCTCTGGTTCCATCCATGCTGCTGCAAATGACAGGATTTCATATGTACCACGTTTTCTTTATCCATTCATCTGTTCATGGACACTTAACGTTGATAGGATTGGCATTTTAACAAGATATCCAGGTGATTTGTATGCACCTGAAAGTCTAAGAAACAGTGATCTAATATGCAGTATCTAAAGGAGTGTGGTAACTTCAAGCCCAAAAAGTCTAATTTAGAAGTTGGAGCTAGTGCAGTATCTTGTACCTGTAATCCCATCTACCTGAAAGGCTGAGATGGGAGGATTGTTTGAGCCCCGGAATTCCAGACCAGCTTGGACAACATAGTGAGACTCTGTCTCTTAAAAAAAAAGTTGGGGTAAAGCAACAGAAGTTGAGATGATGGGAGCTATAGAAATTTAGGCAGGTACTAACATCATAGTTCTAGATGATTCACTTATTCACTGTAGGACCTGCTCAACAAGCTGGGAATACAAGGAACATCTTGCAGGAGAGAGGGCTGGCAATATCTTGGAGATGTGAGTGGTCACCAGCCAAGAGTTTGTCATTCAGAGCAGGAGTGTTAGCTCCTGCAGGAATCTAGATTAGCTATGCTCTTCAGTATGAAGGCCACTAGCCATGTGTGGCTATTAAAATTAAACAAAGGTAAAAATTCAGTTCCTCAGTCTTACACACCACATTAAAATTGTGCAGTAGCCACATCTGGTTATTATATTGGACAACTCAGATATAGAACAATTCCATCAATGCAGAAAATTCTATTGAATAGCACGGGGAGAAATAGGCAGAGAGACCAAGACAGGATGTCTCCCTTAAAGGCTGTGTCAACATGGCCAAGTGTAGATGTAGGTAAAGATCTGTGAGTTACTGGTTACACATGTAACTCCACCTCATTACAGCAATCTGAAGGACATCAAGAGGAGATGAGGGCCGGGTGAGGTGGCTCAAGCCTGTAATCCTAGCACTCTGGGAGGCCGAGATGGGAGGATGGTTTGAGCTCAGGAGTTTGAGACCATCCTGAGCAAGAGCAAGACTCCATCTCTACTAAAAATAGAAAGAAAAAGTTCTGGGAGCAGTGAGTTTCAAAGTGATTTTCCAGATATCTTTAAAAGAAATTCCAGAGCATTGGGAAGAGTAGGAATGGTTGAGTATGCAGTTGGGAAAATAATATGAAGTTAAATAATATGAAAATAATATGAAATAATAATAAGAAGAAAATAATATGAAAGGAATATTTAGCTAATAGAAAAGCAATATTGTTCCTGGTAGAAATAATACTGGAAATGAATTCTAATGTCCAGGTTAATGTGGAGCCAGTCACAAATTTTATCATATCTTCACTAAAGTTTTAAATTTTATCAATATTAAAAATATAGAGACATTTTTGATGTTTAATAAGAATTAGTGGAAAAGTAGAATTTACTTTGAGGTTTTTAATCTTTTCCTCCCGGAGAGTACATCTATAGCAGTGGTCCTCAAACTTTTTAAACAGGGGGCCAGTTCACTGTCCCTCAGACCGTTGGAGGACCATTGGACATTGCGGCACACATTCCACACATGCGCACTGTGGGCCTGGGATGAGTCGGCTGCTAAGCAGGACAGGCAGCGGGCAAAAACATCCGGTGGGCCGGATAAATGTCCTCTGCGGGCCACATGTGGCCTGTGGGCCGTAGTTTGAGGATAGGCCTGATCTATAGAAAAGGCGATTCAAATTCTATTATATTTATGTTAGGTTTGGGAACAGTTCCACATAGTAAATTGGTGAATAATTTCTTGTTTTCTTTTATGTCTTATATCAGACACACACATAAATATTTATATATTCAGGAGATATGATTGTGGTATATACAAAAATGTTTTTAGTTCTGTATTACTCTTACTAGAATTTTTCTCATTTCTTTCAGTTTGGCAATATAAATATTCTCTGTAGACAAGTGGCTTTTAAGGAAAGCTATTACATCCATTACTTAGCTTTTTACAAATAGGAAATCTGGCCCTCTCATTGCTGCTATGAGGCTAATTAGCTTTTCCAAAGCCCATGTTTCAGTACTTTGGCACTTTGTGGTAGGAGTACCTTCCTGTATCAGGTTGAAAGCAAGAAACATCCTACAAAGCACATTTTTTCAAATAGCATTTGAGTTTTTAAATGAAAATAGAAGCTGAAGGTGAGACTGTATTGGACTCTTGCAAAATATATTTTTGTCAGTCTTATGACCTGTGTATAGGTTCATATTTTTCTAAGATGTGAAAGATAGGTTTCTAATATGAAGCTGTCAGAAGTCAGTGGCTTATTTACAATTCTTGGAAGAAAAATATTTTCTCCTGAGAAGTTTCTGAAGAAACATCTTTAGATAATGAAGTAGTTTCAAAATTCATTCACTGTGGAAACTTATTTGTGTGCTATTATCTTATTTCTGACCTGGGCTCAGCTTTTATTTCTCTGTGCAGATCCATTTCCTTTGGTGGTACAGCCTGTCTTGGATGGTGACCCCAGTCAGAGCTGTATAGTGCCAAAAGGTGATCCTCTTTTGCCATTTATTTCAGCCCCTTATTTATCTTTACTTGCAGTCATTGAAAACCAGAAGGGTATTTATGAACAACAGAGAATTCCATGTTTTCCTTCAGTATAGGAGGAGCCCCAGAGAGAGGTAATATCATTTTTGTCTTTTGTTGTTGTTGTTGTTGTTTTTCCATTCTTTTTTTTTTTTCTTGAAGTTCATTAGGATATATTTTAGTCTTGGGTTTTCATCTTCCTGGGACCCACCAGGTCTAAGGGAAAAGTCAAGCTTATTTCACAGACTTGAAATAAGAGACTTTGTATTATAATTACAATATTAAGCTATAGACCCCTCAGTGTTTGAGAGTATTTACTGACATCTAGAACACATATTTCTAGGGTCCATGCCTTTTTATATAAATTTTAGAATGAGGTTTTATATGTTTACTTTAGAAAGCCTTGCTGCAATTTTGATAGGCATTGCATTAAACCTACCGATCATTTTGGGAGAGAACTGACATTTTTTATTATGTGAATCTTCTAAACTATGAACAAGTCTATTTAGGTTTTCAGCTTATCAGCATTTTGTAATTTTCACCATACAGACCCTGTACATGTTTTGATAAGTGTGATACCTGAGTATTTAATTTTCTCTGGGGTCACTATAAATGATAATATATTTTTAATTTCACTTTCTTCATTGTTAGTATATAGAAATATGATTGATTTTTGTGTTTTGGTCTTGTATCCTGTGACGTTGTTGTTACTTCCAGGAGCTTTTTTATAAATTCTTTGGAATTTTTTGACATAGATAATTATGTCATTCACAAATAAGATGGTTTTATTTCTTCTTTTTCAATCTGTATGCCTTTTATTTTTCTTTTTTGCCCTACTGCAGTGTCTAGAACTTCCAATACTATGTTGAATAAGAGTGGTGAGGGTGGACATCCTTGCTTTGTTTCCAGTCTTAGGGGGAAAGCATTTAGTATTTCACCATTAAGTGTGATGTTAGCTGTAGATTTTTTTTTTTTTATATCATGTTATTCTGTTTTTTTTTTTTTTAGCTGTAGATGTTTTATTAGATACTCTTTATCAAGTTGTAACCACATACTTCTAAAAAGTCAGCTGAAATAGTATTTCTTCTGCAGTGCTCTTTCAGATTACCCCAAGCAGAGTTAGTATTTACCCTCCATGTTTCAACAGCATTCTGCTTACACTATCATTGACACGTTGATTTGTGTTCATTCGTCCTTCTCGTCCCTTTCCTAGACACACATACCTTCTAGGCTATGAGAACAGAGGCAGTTTTATTCATTTTTTATCAATAGCTTATTACAGTGTACCTGGCACATTGAATTTCTTGATTGAATGAAGGAATGAGTGAATGAATGAACCAACAAGTGAATGAGAGACTCTCTCTCATGGGACTTAAGATAGTTTTAGTGGCCAGGGCGTGGTGGCTCACACCTGTAATCCTAGCACTCTGGGAGGCCGAGGCAGGCGGATTGCTCAAGGTCAGGAGTTCCAAACCAGCCTGAGCAAGAGCGAGACCCGTCTCTATTATAAATAGAAAGAGATTAATTGGCCGACTAATCTATATAGAAAAAATTAGCCAGGCATGGTGGCACATGCCTGTCGTCCCAGCTACTCGGGAGGCTGAGGCAGGAGGATTGCTTGAGCCCAGGAGATTGAGGTTGCTGTGAGCTAGGCTGACGCCATGGCACTCACTCTAGCCTGGGCAACAAAGTGAGACTCTGTCTCAAAAAAATATATATATAGTTTTAGTGATAAGAGTGTGGGTTTTGAAGCCAATCGCAGCCCTTTCCATTTAGTACTACTCTGGGAAGTTGGGCAAATTGTTAAATATTTCTGAACCTCAGTTCCCTTATGTGTGAAATTAGGATAATAATAACAACCTGCCTGAATAAATTAAGTGAAGTAATAGATGTCAGTTCTTAGCACAGTAGCTATCATGTAATAGGCACACAGATTTTAGTTTTCTCTTTTCCCTTCATTGAACTGTTTTAAGTGTTAAGAGATAAGTGATTATAAAATTACTTTGTAAACTGTGTACAGTTATTTCAAATATTTGTTCGTGTTTGTGTTAAAAACAGTCAAACTAATTTTGATTATATTGGTTTAAGGGGGGAAAACAGGGAAATGATAAAGTGGAAAGTTTGAATAACTTGTTAGCAATACCATGTGCCAGGAACTCTGCTTAATGCTTTACATGCAGTAATCCATTTAATCCTTGCATCTCAATGAAGCACCTTTCTTCCTCTGAAGGATTATTTCTTAGTATTTTAATTATAGTTTTATTTCTACCCTTTCTGAATAAGCCTCAGGAATGGGGTTAATAAAAATTTAATGCAGACTTCAAATTTTGTGTAGAATATGACAGATAATTAACAACTATTTTTTTTCCAAGCTACTGTCCTTAGTATTTGGGGACTATGTTCTTTCTTTAGGCTAAGTCTTTTTTTTATCAAACCCTAGTGGTAGTATTTACTTTCTACCTCCAGTCTCTAGAAGTACATTAGCTGCCCCAAATATATTAGGTTCTTTGAGTATATGAAACTGATCAGTTAAGAGTAATGATTTGTTGCCTGTGATACAGTAGTTTTTTCTAACAAATATCACCAATAAAGCTTGAATTGATTTTTGATAGAGGAGAAAAGCAGCAGACTGTTTGCATTTTAATTTAGAGTGTTTCTTATTATCTTATATTGATCAGGCTAAGACCTGTATTTTTTGTTATTGTTGTTTTTTAGAGATGAGAGTCTTGCTGTGTTGCCCTGGCTGGACTTGAACTCTTTTTTTTTTTTCTTGAGACAGAGTCTCACTTTCTTGTCCAGGCTAGAGTGAGTGCCATGGCGTCAGCCTGGCTCACAGCAACCTCAATCTCCTGGGCTCACGGGATCCTACTCCCTCAGCCTCCTGAGTAGCTGGGACTACAGGCATGTGCCACCATGCCTGGCTAATTTTTTGTATATATCTATTTTTAGTTGGTAAGTTAATTTCTTTCTATTTTGATAGAGACGGGGTCTCGCTCAGGCTGGTTTCAAACTCCTGTCCTCTAGCGATCCGTCTGCCTTGGCCTCCCAGAGTGCTAGGATTACAGGCCTGAGCCACTGTGTCCCTTGGACTCAGGTGAACTTTCCACCTCAGCCTCCTGTGTAGCTGGGAATACAGGCATGTACCCATGTGCCTGGCTTTCTATTTTAATTAGTTCTTTGTTTTTTTTTAAATTGTGGTAAAATACATATAATGTAATATTTACCATTTTAGCCATTTTTAAGTGTACAGTTTAGTAGTGTTAAATACATTCACATTGTCATGCAACCTATTTCCAGAGCTTTTCATCTTGTAAAACTGAAATTCCAAGCCCATTAAATAACTCCCCTATCCTCCTTCCCCTGAAGTCCCTTGCAACCACCATCCTACTTTGTTTCAATGAACTTATTCTAGGTGCCTCATATAGATGGAATCCAAGTATCTGTACTTTTGTGACTGGTTTATGTCACTTAGCATAATGTCCTCAAGGTTTATCTACCTTGTAGCATGTGTCACAGTTTCCTTCCTTTTAAAGTTGGAATCAATTCTATGTATATGTGACATTTTGCTTATCCATTCTCTCAGGTTGCTTCTACCTGATGGCTGTTGTGAAGATTATTGCTATGAACATGTGGTACAGTTATCTCTTTGAGATAGTGCTTTCAGTTCTTTTGGATATGTAACCAGAGATGGAACTGCTTAATCATATGGTAATTCTATTTTTTCTTTTTGAGATGAAGTCTTCTGTGTCGCCTAGGCTGATGTTGAATACCTAGGCTCAAGCGATTTTCCTGCTTTAGCCTCCCGAGTAGCCAGGATCATAGGCACATGCCACTGCACCCAGCTTTATTTTAAATTTTCTGAGGAACTGCCATACTATTTTCTGTAGTGGCTACACCATTTTACATTCCCACCAACAGTGCTTGAAGGTTCCAATTTCAATACATCCTTGCCAGTACTTTGTTGTTTTGATAGTAGCCATCCTGATGGGTATAAGACAATATCTCATTGTGGTTTTGATTTTCATTCCCCTAATGATTAGTGATATTGAGGATCTTTTCATGTGTTCATTGGCCATTTGTATATTTTCTTTGGAAAAATGTTCAAGTCTTTTATCCATTTTTAAATCATGTTTTGTTGTTGAGTTGTAGGAGTTCTTTACATATTCTGGATATTAACCCTTATTAGATTAATGATTTGCAAATATTTTCTTCCATCTAATGGGTTGCCTTTTCTATTGATTGTGTCCTTTGATTCATAGAAGTTCTGTTTTTTTTTTTTTTTTTTTTTTTGAGGCAGAGTCTGACTCTGTTGCCCTGGCTAGAGTGCCATGGTGTCACCCTAGCTCACAGCAACCTCAAACTCCTGGGCTCAAGCAATCCTTCTGCCTCAGCCTCCTGAGTAGCTGGGACTATAGGCATGTGCCACCATGCCTGGCTAATTTTTTCTATGTATTTTTAGTTGTCCAATTAATTTCTTTCTATTTTTAGTAGAGATGGAGTCTCACTCTTGCTCAGGCTGGTTTTGAAGTCCTGACCTTGAGCCATCCACCCGCCTCGGCCTCCCAGTGTGGTAGGATTACAGGCGTGAGCCACTGTGCCTGGCCTAGAAGTTCTGTTTTTTAAAAAAATTATTACATATTATTTAAGGCATTTAAAAAGAAAAATAGAAGAAGCATCCTTGTAACCACCATCTAGAACATTACTAAATTAGTTGGCCCTTGGGTTTTGCCTTATTGATCACAAGTCTCTTACCATTCCTCAAAGGTAACCACTAATGAATTTGATGTTTCTCTGACTAGTTTATACTCCTTAGACAGCCTGGTAGTGTTTTAGTAGGTAATCATGGCCAAAGTAAAAATAGTGCAGAGGTCCTCTGGAGAAGGCTAAGGTAGAACAGATTCTTTCTTTTTTTGTGGTGTTGTTCAGAGCCCAGTTCAGTGCCCTGTCAGAGTACATAAAAAGTGCACAGAAATACTTGTTTTTATTTATTTATTTATTTTTTATTTCGGCATATTATGGGGGTACAAATGTTAAGGTTTCAAAAACCTTCCCCCCCTAGAAATACTTGTTGAATGACTATTTGGTACCCATGTACTTTTTTTTTTTTGAGATGGAGTCTTGCTCTGTCATCTGGGCTAGGGTGCCATGGTGTCAGCGTAGCTCACAGCAACCTCAAACTCCTGGGCTCAAGCAATTCTCCTGTCTCTGCCTCTCAAGTAGCTGGGACTACAGGTGTGTACCACCATGCCCGGCTAATTTTTCTATTTTTAGTAGAGACAGGGTCTTGCTCTTGCTTAGGCTGGTCTCAAACTCCTGAGCTCAAGCGATCTTCCCGCCTAGGCCTCCCAGAGTGCTAGGATTATAGGTGTTAACCACTGGGCCCAGCCGCTCATGTATTTTTTTTTCTTGAGACAGAGTCTCGCTCTGTTGCCTGGGCTAGAGTGCCGTGGTGTCAGCCTTCCGTCTCAGCCTCCTGAGTAGCTGGGACTACAGGCATGTGGTGCCATGCCCGGCTAATTTTTTCTATATATTTTTAGTTGTCCAGCTAATTTCTTTCTAATTTTTTTTTTTTTTTTTTTAGTAGAGATGGGGTCTCGCTCTTGCTCAGGCTGGTCTTGAATTCCTGAGCTCAAACAATCTGCCCTCCTCAGCCTCCCAGAATGTCAGGATTACAGGCGTGAGCCACCACGCCCAGCCCTCATGTACTTTTGATTGAAGATATTTAGTACCATTGTTATATTATTTTGAAGTGAAATGAAGTCTACATATCTTTGGGTTAGGATTATTGTGTGCTTTATCAATAAATAGACAGCTATGGCAAAGTAAATGTTTTCTTGGTGGTAGTATAACTGAGAGGTAAACCTGAATTTGGAATAGTTAGCCTTAACTGCATGTAGCACATTTAGCTACCTTGGCTAATTCAGACATGTAGACAGGGCAAATGGAATAGAGAGATGTTGAGGCACTGCATTCGGTTCAGGAAAATGGGTTGTAAGTTATGAAAGAAGGGGTGATTCTGGTAAGGTCTGACTGTGGGCAAGGGACTATTGATAAAAACAGTGCCATGTTTCCAGGGTAGTGGTGAAGGACCTGTCCTCCATTATAGCTGAAAATGAAGTCCTTCTGTATCGAGGCCATAATAGCAGCAGCAGCAGCAGCTGCTGCTGCTGCTGCTGCTGCCACTGACGTCTGAATTCGGTGGCCATGTGAAGTGTCTAGAGCAGGAAATGATTCCATGGCACTAGGCATATATAAGGAAGGACTTGTTTTGGCTCTGGCTAAGTGGTTGTACAGGTTGTGGGTGTCACTTTAAACATACAAGGATCTGCTTGCTGTAGGAGGAGCAGCTTCTTGAGGATCAGGTGCGTGTCTGAAGGGATGAGCTCATCCTTCTAACCAGACCTGCCCTAGACGCTGACTGAATGTTTTCCTAATTGCAAGTCCTGCAGCTGGGAGAAGCAGGAAATGATTGAAGCTTCGTGCACTTTGTGAGTAGCAAGGAAAAAAAAACATTTTGGGGAGTTTTTTGAAACATGTGGCTCTAAATATCAGGTTGAAGGTCACACTCACACACTCTCTTAGTCTCTAAGCTGAGGATTGCAGTAAAGTATATAGTAGATTGAGGAAAGCTTTGGTGGTTCTAACTTTATGCTAGTGCTTCTATTTGAGCTGAGTTTTCATGACTTAATAAATTTGTTTTCTATATTGATTTAATTGCTTTCGAAAATAAGAATCCTTTGGCTCTTTTTTCTTTCTTTTTTTTTTTTTTGAGACAGAGTCTCACTCTGTTGCACAGGCTAGAGTAAGTGCTGTGGCGTCAGCCTAGCTCCCAGCCATCTCAAACTCCTGGACTCAAGCAATCCTACTGCCTCAGCCTCCTGAGTAGCTGGGACTACAGGCATGTCCACCATGCCTGGCTAATTTTATATATATATATTTATATATTTTATATATAATATTATATATATATATTTTATATATATAATTATATATATATTTATATATATATATATTTTTTTAGTTGTCCAGCTAATTTCTTTCAATTATTTAGTAGAGACTGAGTCTCACTCTTGCTCAGGCTGGTCTCGAACTCCCGAGCTCATACAATTCACTTGCCTCGGCCTCCCAGAGTGCTAGGATTACTGGTGTGAGCCAGGTCTCCTGGCCCTCATTTTTCATTTTCAAGGATCTTGATCTTTTTTTTTTTTCGTTCAATGATAGTTTATTGGTCCGTAGCATTAACATCTTAATTACCAAGGTAAATTCACATACACAACTGCAGGTAAAAACATGTAAAATAATATAAAAATAATTTGAAGGCTACTTTTATATATTTACTGAATTAAGTAGTGTAATAAATACTATAATAAGCAATACTGCTAGAGTGCAGTATCATAGCTCATTGCAACCTCAAACTCCTGGGCTTAAGCGATCTTCCTGCCTCAGCCTCCTGAGTAGCTGAGACTATAGGCATATACCAGGATGCCTGGCTAATTTTTTCTATTTTTAGTAGAGATGGGTCTCACTCTTGCTCAGGCTGGACTTCAACTCCTGACCTCAAGTGATCCTCCTGCCTCAGCCTCCCAGAGTGCTAGGATTATAGATGTAAGCCACCGTGCTGGGCCATGATACAAATATTGAACCTAGGCACCATAATGTACAATGATTATAATTAATTTTTTGTATAACTTTTTATTATCCTATGATGTAGTAACTTTCTTGCTTTTTTTCATTTGTCTAGTTTTAAAACTTTCTTTTTCTTTTTTAGACTACCGACACAAAAGCCAAAGTTTTAAAACTTTCAATCACTAAATCATTCCTAGAATCCTAGCTAGAACCATTAAACTCTGCTCCATTCATGTAAAACCAGTAGACAACCTGCCAGTCCTTTTTTTTTCCTTTGAGACTTCCCTTGTATAATCTTCTTCATCCTGCTTTAATATGGGTTGGTTGTTACTTAGGCCTGCTTTGCAGCTGTTACCCTGGGAATTCTGTTTCCTGAATTATATGTAATCTTTCTTGGTTTATTTCCTCATTTTGATGAAGCACATCTTCCAGAAGCCTTTTGAGAGCTAAACGTTTATGAGAGTTAACATTTTTTTTTTTTTGAGACAGAGTCTCGCTTTGTTGCACAGGCTAGAGTGAGTGCCACAGCATCAGCCTAGCTCACAGCAACCTCAAACTCCTGGGCTCAAGCAATCCTCCTTCCTCAGCCTCCTGAGTAGCTGGGACTACAGGCATGCACCATCATGCCCGGCTAATTTTTTTCTATATATATTAGTTAGCCAATTAATTTCTTTCTATTTATAGTAGAGACGGGGTCTCGCTCTTGCTCAGGCTGGTTTCGAACTCCTGACCTTGAGCAATCCACCCACCTCGGCCTCCCAGAGTGCTAGGATTACAGGCGTGAGCGGCCGCTCCTGGCCGAGAGTTAACATTTTTGAAACCTTGTATATATGAAAATATTTTCATTTTATCCTCAAATAATACTTGGGAATAGAATTCTATGTTGGAAATAATTTTCTTTTATAATTTTAAAACGCATTGCTGGCCGGGCGCAGTGGCTCACGCCTGTAATCCTAGCACTCTGGGAGGCCGAGGTGGTGGATTGCTCAAGGTCAGGAGTTCGAAACCAGCCTGAGCAAGAGCGAGACCCCGTCTCTACTATAAATAGAAAGAAATTAATTGGCCAACTAATATATATATAGAAAACACTAGCCGGGCATGGTGGCGTATGCTTGTAGTCCCAGCTACTCGGGAGGCTGAGGCAGTAGGATCACTTGAACCCAGGAGTTTGAGGTTGCTGTGAGCTAGGCTGATGCCATGGCACTCATTCTAGCCTGGGCAAAGTGAGACACTGTCTCAAAAAAAAAAAAAAAAAAAAAAAAAAGGCATTGCTATTTTCTTCCTATGTTGCTGATGAAAATCTGATGCCATTCCTTTGATCTTATTTTTATAAGAACAAATGGTAGTTTATTAAATAAAAATATGTAATTAATTTCTAGCAAAACAGTAACTATGGATAGGATTTACAATGCATACATTTTACTTTTGAAATTCTATAGAAAAGGTAGTATTTTTATGGGAGCTGATTCTTTTTTTTTTATTTCAGCATATTATGGGGGTGAGCTAATTCTTATTATAGGGACGGGGGCGGGGGGAAGGCAAGGGGAAAGTTCTCTTTGGCCTTCTGAAGGTTTGGTGAAAAACCCATTCGCAAATGCAGGTTAGTTGCAGAAAAGGCATACAAATTTATTTAATGCATATACATGGGAGACTTCAGAATGAAGACCCAAAGATACAGGGGAATTGTCCATTTTTATGCTTAGGTTCAATAAAGTATGGACAGCTGTGTGGAAATACGAGCAAGGTATGATATGTTAATAGACTCAGTAGGGAAACCTAGCAATGCCTGTCTGTCTAGATTCTTCTTGGCCACTATCAGCATGCATCCTTTCCTTCTGGGTATGGGTTAGGACCCTTTCTGGAATGGAGGTCTCATGACCTGTAGTCAAACATGGTAGGCCAGATAATTTCTTTTTTTTTTTTTTTTTTTTTTGAGGTAGAGTTTCCGTCTGTTGCCCTGGGTAGAGTGCAGTGGCATCATCATAGCTTACTGCAACCTCCAATTCCTGGGCTCACATAATCTTCCTGCCTCAGCCTCCCAAATAGCTGGAACTACAGGTGTGCATCATAATGCCTGCCAAATTTTTCTATTTTTAGTAGAGATGGGGGGGTCTCATTTTTGCTCAGGCTGGTCTTGAACTCCTGAGCTCCAGCAGTCTTCCCACCTCAACCTCCCAGAATGCTAGGAGCCACTGTGGGTGAGCCACAGAACCCAGCCTAAATTTTTTTTTGTTGTGGTTAAATATATACATAACATAAAATTTACCATTTTAACCATTTTTTTGTTTTTTAGAGATGGGGTCTTTGTCACCTTGGCTGAAGTGCAGTGGTGAGATCATAACTCACTGCAGCCTTGAACTCCTGGGCTTAAACAATCTTCCTGCCTCAGCCTTCCAAGTAGCTGGTACTACAGGTGCACACTACCTACCATGCCTGGCTAAGTTTTAAATTTTTTATAGAGGTGGGGTCTTGCTATGTTGCCCAGGCTTTAAGCAAACCTCCTACCTCAGCTTCTCAAAGTGCTGGGATTATAGGCCTGAGCCACCACACCCAGCCTTAACCATATTTAAATGTATAGTTCTATGGCATTAAGTACATTCACATTGTTGTGATGCCATTCTGATTCCCAATTCTTTGTATGTGATCTGTTTTTTTTTTTCTCTCTAGAAGCTTATACAATTTTCTCTTTATCCCTAGTGTTCTGCAATTTAGTATTTTTTTTTTTTTTTTTTTGAGACAGAGTCTCGCTTTGTTGCCCAGGCTAGAGTGAGTGCTGTGGCATCAGCCTAGCTCACAGCAACCTCAAACTCCTGGGCTCAAGCAATCCTCCTGCCTCAGCCTCCCGAGTAGCTGGGACTACAGGTATGTGCCACCATGCCTGGCTAATTTTTTCTATATATATATTAGTTGGCCAATTAATTGCTTTCTAATTTTATAGTAGAGATGGGGTTTCGCTCTTGCTCAGGCTGGTTTCGAACTCCTGACCTCGAGCAATCCACCGCCTCAGCCTCCCAGAGTGCTAGGATTACAGGCGTGAGCCACCGCGCCTGGCCTGCAATTTAGTATTGTTTATGCCTTAGTATGAATCTTTTTTATTCAATATACTGGGGACATTGTGGTTCTTTTAAAATGGAAAACTTATGACCTTAAAATCTGGGATATTTTCTGTTTTTTTTTCTTAGATACTTTCTTCTTCTCTTACCTCTTTTAATCTTTTTATAGAAAGTTGGATTGATTCTGTAGTTTTCTTACCTATTATCTTTTCTATTTCTCTTTTTATTTCACTTTTTGGGAGGTTTTCTTTTTCTCTTTCTTTCTTTCTTTCTTTTTTTTTTTTTTTTTGAGACAGAGTCTCACTCTGTTGCCTGGGCCAGAGTGCTGTGGTGTCAGCCTAGCTCACAGCAACCTCAAACTCCTGGGCTCAAGTGATCCTCCTTCCTCAGCCTCCTAGGTATCTGAGACTACAGGCATGCACTACCATGTCTGACTAATTATATATATATATATATATTTTTTTAATTGTCTAGCTACTTTCTTTCTATTTTTTTTAGTAGAGATGGGGTCTCGCTCTTGCTCAGGCTGGTCTTGAACTCCTGAGCTCAAATGATCCTCCCACCTTGGCCCCCCAAAGTACTAGGATTACAGGCATGAGCCACCACACCTGGCCGGGAGGTTTTCTTAACTTTGTCTTTGAAGCCTCCTTTTGAACTTTGTATTTCTTGTTTTACAGATAAAAAATCTTATTTCTTTGAGGAAATACATTTTAGGTTTTTAAGTTTTCTTGTATTCCCTGGAGTGTCTGTTTCCTTCAAGCTTTTTTTTTCTGTTTGAAGTAGTACCAGTTATTAGTATCTGTTGTTGTTCTTTTGTACTGGTCAGTTTTCCCAGATAGAAATCCTCCAATGCAAGTGAATTTGGTGCTGAGAGGGAGAAGAGAGATTGGAGATCTCATCCCTTTTAGTATATAGACTTTCACTTAATCTCCCCATGCTTTTTTTTCTTTTTTTGAGACAGAGTCTTGGTCTGTTGCCCAGGCTAGTGCATCATCATAGCTCACTGTAACCTCAAATGCCTGAGCTCAAGTGATCCTCCTGCCTTAGTAGCTGGCACTACAGGTGTGTACCACCACACCTGGCTAATTTTTAAAATGTTTTGTAGAGACAGGGTCTTGCTTTGTTGCTCAAGCTGGCCTCGAGCTCCTTGTCTCAAGTGATCTTCCTGCCTTGGCCTCCCAAAGTGCTAGGATTATAGGCATGAGCCACTATACCCAGCCATACCTGATTTTTAGAAATTATTCTTTTTTTTTTTTTTTTTTTTGAGACAGAGTCTCGCTTTGTTGCCTAGGCTAGAATGAGTGCCGTGGCGTCAGCCTAGCTCACAGCAACCTCAAACTCCTGGGCTCAAGCAATCCTTCTGCCTCAGCCTCCCAAGTGGCTGGGACTACAGGCGTGCGCCACCATGCCCTGCTAATTTTTTGTATATATATTATTTGGCCAATTAATTTCTTTCGATTTATAGTAGAGACGGGGTCTGGGTCTTGCTCAGGCTGGTTTCGAACTCCTGACCTCGAGCAATCCGCCCGCCTCGGCCTCCCAGAGAGCTAGGATTACAGGCGTGAGCCACCGCGCCCGGCCAGAAATTATTCTTTTATTTAAAAAATTTTAAGGCTAGTCAAGTGAAAAAGTGAGAGTAGAGATGGAACAAATAAATCTGTAACTGGCTATGATCAATTGTAAACACCACTGGGCCAGCCGAAATCTCCGTTTTTGATAAGGTGTTTCACCCAGTTTAGCTCTGGCTGGTGTCCCAGAGTCATACCCGCCTTTGGCTCACATTCTTCAGAAAGTAAGCCTACAGTCTTCTGCTGTAGGGGAGGGGCATTTGCCTGGTTATATCTGGTTGAAGGAGAGAATCTGAAGCATCTAACTGCTTCTTAAACACGTTTTAATCACTCTTCCATTTTTAAGTCCCATCCCAAATCCCCACCTGCAAAGGCTTTCAGTTCCTGAGCTTTTCCTGAGTTCTGTAGTGGGAGTAGGTGTGTTTCTGGTTGCCACTATCTACCTTCTACTTCTTTCTCTGATAATGTTCATCAGAGCATTTATCTGCTTTCTAGCTTCCAAAATTTTGTGTCAGATACACTCTTGCAGTCATTTAATTTCCTAGTTTTTTTGTCCTTGTGGATTTATACCTTTTGTATGCCTTTATTCTTCTTCTTTTTTTTTTTTTCTTTTTTTTTTTTGAGACAGAGTCTCACTTTGTTGCCCAGGCTAGAGTGAGTGCCGTGGCATCAGCCTAGCTCACAGCAATCTCAAACTCCTGGGTTCAAGCAGTCCTCCTGCCTCAGCCTCCTGAGTGGCTGGGACTACAGGCATGTGCCACCGTGCCCGGCTAATTTTTTTCTATATATATATCAGTTGGCCAATTAATTTCTTTCTTTTTATAGTAGAGACGGGGTCTCGCTCCTGCTCAGGCTGGTTTCGAACTCCTGACTTGAGCAATCCACCAGCCTTGGCCTCTCAGAGTGCCCTTTATTCTTAGTTTTAGTGAAGATTTAATTTGGGAGGAAGAAGAGATAAATGTATATGTTTAATTACCATGTTTAGACAGAAATGCCAATTCATTTATAATATTTCTATATATATAAAGATTAAATAGATCTAGTTTATTCATTTTTAAATGATGCACAGTCTTAAATCTTAAGACTATCACATTATATTTATCTGTTCCCCTTTGATGAGCATTTAAGTTGTTTTCAGTTTTTCTCTGTTTAATGAAGATACATGTGTGAGAATCTAGGCTATGACAAGAAGTGAAATTGCTAAATGCATTAGTTGTATTGTTCCATAATAAATTGCCCCCAAATTCAGTGCCTTAAAACAATAAACATTTGTTATCTTATAGTTTCTTTTTTTTTTTTTTTTTTTGAGACAGAGTCTCGCTTTGTTGCCCAGGCTAGAGTGAGTGCCATGGCGTCAGCCTAGCTCACAGCAACCTCAAACTCCTGGGCTCAAGCAATCCTCCTGCCTCAGCCTCCCAAGTAGCTGGGACTACAGGCATTCGCCACCATGCCCGGCTAATTTTTTGTATATATTAGTTGGCCAATTAATTTCTTTCTATTTATAGTAGAGACGGGGTCTCGCTCTTGCTCAGGCTGGTTTCGATCTCCTGACCTCGAGCAATCCGCCCGCCTCGGCCTCCCAGAGAGCTAGGATTACAGGCGTGAGCCACCGCGCCCGGCCTATCTTATAGTTTCTATGAGTTAGGAATCTAGGTGGTCTTAGCTATGTCTTCTGGCTCAGGATTTCTCACAAAGCTGCCATCAAGGTGCTAGTTGGAGGCTGAGTGACTCATGCCTGTAATCCTAGCACTTTGGGAGGCTGAGGCAAGAGGATTGCTTGAGGCCAGGAGTTTGAGAACAGCCTGAGCAAGAGCGGGACCCTGTCTCTACATAAAAATAGAAATATTATCTGGGTATGGTGACACACATCTGTAGTCCCAGCTACTTGGGAGGCTGAGGCAGGAGGATCACGTGAGCACAGGAGTTTTAGGTTGCGGTGAGCTATGATGAGGCCACTGCATTCCAACCTGGAGAACAGACAGAGACCCTGTCTCAAAAAAAAAAGAAAGAAACAAAGAAAAGAAAAGTATTAGCTGGAGCTTTAGTTTCATTTGAAGTTTTATGGAAGATCTGTTTCCAAGGTCTTTCATATGGTCGTTGGCAGTATTCAGTTCTTCACAGGTTGATAAACTGAGGGCCTTAGATCCACACTGGCTGTTGATTAGAGGCCTCCTTCAGTTCCTTGCCCTTATGGGACTTTCCATAAAGCAGTTTACAATGTGGCAGCTGGCTTTCAAGTGGGTAAGAGAGCGGGAGAGAGCGAAGTAGGTGGAAGCCAGAGTTGTTCTGTAACCTAATCTTGGAATTGACATCCCATGGTCTTTGTGGTATCCTTTTCATTAGAGGTCACTAGATTCAGCCCACACTCAAGGAGGGTGCATTACACAGGGGCAAAAATAAAGTTGTATACCACACAGGATCATAGGTATACTAGGATACTTAGTGTGAAAAGATGATTAAGGGAGCACATGAGATCTGCCTTATGTATTTGAAAGGCTCGTGTAAAGACAAAAGAGTCTATCTGCTTTGTTTTGGAACTGAGATTGAACTAAGACCAGTGGGTGAAAATTAAAATGTGCTGTTTTATGGGATAATGTGCTCTCTATCCTAGGATATATTTTGGCAGAGGGTAGGTGACCCCTTGTAGAAAAGTTAGTGAAAGGAGTTCTTGCATTAGGTTTGAAATTTAACTAGATGCTCTCTAAGGATTTTTTCTAAGTTTCTATAATTATACATGAGTGAGTTTCAAACTGTTAGTATTCAAATAGTTTGTCAGTTATTGTTGAGGAAGAACTATATAATTAAAGATGTGTATTTGCACATGTGAAGTTTCATTTAGAAGATTCAGGTTTAAGAAGTTAAGATTTATGAATTTATACTTTGAGTTATTAAAAATTCACTGTTCATATCCTATTTTTTTTTTTTTTCTTTTGAGACAAAGTCTCACTTTGTTGCCCAGGCTAGAGTGAGTGCCCTGGCGTCAGCCTGGCTCACAGCAACCTCAAACTCCTGGGCTTAAGCTATCCTTATGCCTCAGCCTCCCAAGTAGCTGGGACTACAGGCATGCGCCACCATGCCTGGCTAATATTTTCTATATATATTAGTTGGCCAATTAATTTCTTTCTGTTTATAGTAGAGACGGGGTCTTGCTCTTGCTCAGGTTTCGAACTCCTGGGCTCAAACAATCCACCCGCCTTGGCCTCCAGAGAGCTAGGATTACAGGTGTGAGCCACCATGCCCGGCCTTTATCCTATTTTTATTTTATATTCCTTTGGCTACCGTAGAATGCTTACTAGTATAATTCTTATTTTAAAAAATTAGGCTGGGCGCGGTGGCTCATGCCTGTAATCTTAGCTCTCTGGGAGGCTGAGGCAGGCAGATTGCTCAAGGTCAGGAGTTCGAAACCAGCCTGAGCAAGAGTGAGACCCCCGTCTCTACTAAAAATAGTAAGAAATTAATTGGCCAACTAAAAATATATAGAAAAAATGAGCCGGGCACGGTGGCGCACGCCTGTAGTCCCAGCTACTCGGGAGGCTGAGGCAGAAGGATTGCTTGAACCCAGGAGTTTGAGGTTGCTGTGAGCTAGGCTGATGCCACAGCACTCTAGCCTAGGCAAGAGAGTGAGATTCTGTCTCAAAAAAAAAAAAAAAAAAAAAAAAAAAAAAAAAATTAAAAACATGCAAGTACAGAGAAGTTCAAAAAATAAAATAAAAACAACTCTGAATTTTTTTCTTCTAATAAATAATATTTTCATTGCAGATAAAAAAGAAAATACAAACAAGGAAAAAAGTAAATACCCTAAAATCTTTCTACCCAAAGATTATATGCACTCTATTAACACCATGATATAATATAACTTCTTTGACCTTTTAATTTGCATACACAAACACATATATATACTCTCATTATTTGCAGTAGTTATGTTTTATAACTATAAAACATAAAGCTGCTGCAAACACAGAATTAGTGAATACTGAATCATTGCTCCTAGGGTACAGGATTAGGTTGCTATGAGCCTCTAATCACAGTTTTGTTAACTGATCAACATTTTAGCTTTCTTTTTTGTTGTTGTTGGCCATATAATTTCTATTTTAGTAGAGATGGGGTCTTGCTCTTACTCAGGGAGGTCTTGAACTCTTGACCTTGAACAATCCGCCTCCCAGAGTGCTAGGATTACAGGCATAAGCCACCATGTCCATTCTCACCTTGTTTTTTGTATGTTGTTGTTTAAAGACACCTTACTTAATATATGTTATTGATTTGTTAATATTGAACTCACAGCAAATAACACTATAACTCATGCCTGAACAAATCTTATCTTTTCTCTAGAAGACATGTCACAGTCTTCTTGTATGTAGGAACATTAGACAGCATTTCAACATGGGGGTCATTTGAAACAGCAGAATCACCAACATAAACCACAAAAATGCAAAAAACATGGCACTAAATAAATAGACTCACCACTCTGTTTAGTATGAAGGCTGAAACAAGAAGTCAGAACATTGTTTTGTTAGTCGCCAGCTGGGAATGTGCACACCAGGCAACTCAAATTTCTGTGCATGCAAATGTCTGTGAATGACTGCAGAAATGCTGTAGGCATTGATTTCAGGGTTACGTGTACATTTTAGTGAGTAGGCAAATATGGAATTCATAAATGAGGATTGGCAGAATGTGGAGTATGTGTGTGTATGTATTTGTTTTCCATTTTGTTTAATTTTATAAAAATGAAATAATTTTGAAAATACTGTTATATTCTCTTTTCACCTGACATCCTAATCATTCATTCATTCAACAAGTATTTATGGAGTACTCACTATGTACCATGCACTGTACTAGGCTCTGGAGATACAGTAGCAAACAAGATAGGCAAGATCCTTGCTTAGAGAGCTTATATATATTTTTTTCTTTTTTCTTTTATTTTTTTAAAGGCTGGTCAAGTGAAGCAGTGGGAGTGGAGAAGGAACAAAGGAATCCGTAACTGGTTGTGATCCATTGGTTATAAATACCACTGCACTTGGACCAACCTGGGAGCTTATATTCTAATGAGAAGATAGGTAATAAGTAATGTCTGTTAGTGATAAGTATGATGAAAAAAACTAAAGCAAGATAAGGACAGGGAGGCAAGTGTTAATTTTAGATGAGATATTCAGGGAAGTCCCTTTGTGGATGGTGACATATGAACGAAGAGACCTGAACGCAGAGACCTGAACGAAGTGAAGAAGCAGGCTATATAAACAACTGGGGAGTGAGTGTTCGAAGGTGAGGGACTAAATAGCAGGTGAAAAAGTCTTGAGATGGGAACTAGCTTGGCATCTTTGAAAAATGATGGGCAGAGAACAGTAAAGCAGTAAAGATGAAATCGTTGAAGTAGGTAGGGGCCAGATCATGGGGAATTTAAGATTAAGGAATTAAGATTTTGTTCAGAATGTCATGGGAAGACATCAGTGTTTTACCATAGAGTAATGACATGATTTGATTTATATTTTTAAAAGTTATCGTGATTGCTATGTGGAGAAATAATTGTAATGGAGGCAAGGAGACTAGATAGGAGGCTATTGCAGTATGCTAATAAATGGATATAGTTGGCTTTGTCAAGGATGGTAGTAGTGGAGGTAGTGAGGAGGGATATATTTTGAAAGTAGCACAAATAAGATTTGCTGATAGATTGATGGAGGTGTTAGGGAAAGAAAGGAGGCAAACATGATGCAAATTTTGGCTTGAACAAGTGATTGAAGGAGCTGATTGGGGTGTATATGGTGAGAACTAAGATTTCTCCTTTGAACATGTTAGGTTTGATATAACTGAAAGTGTTTTTCAGTTTTTAGTAAACTGAAAGTGTGGTGATTATAACTCCATGTCAATAAATTTTTATCTATAATTTTTTCATGGTTGCATAACGTTTCATTCTGTGAATGTATACTGTACTTTGTTATGAATAACATTGCAAATTCTTACTTTAATTTTTCCAGACTGTTTGCAGTGCAGTTCTGACACTACCTGGAGTTACCTGAAATTTTACAGGGGCATAGTCCTCCCTTACACACTAGACACAAGGTTGGGAGTCCCCAGCCCACCTATACTTCTAACCAAGATGCTACAAATTCAAGGATTCCCACAACCCTCTCAAGATGCTAGAACAACTCAAAAAACTCAAGAAAGAGTTATACTTAATGTTTACAGTTTTATTATAGCAAAAGGATACAAATCTGAACCAGCAAAAGGGAGAGATACATAGGGTGAGTTCTGGAAGGGTCCCAAATGTCAAGCTTCTATCTCCTCAGGATGTTACCCTCTGGGTACATCAATGTGTATCCCAACAAGTGAACCTCACTGAGCCTTGTTGTTCAGAGTTTTTATTGGGGCTTCATTACATAGGCATGATTGATTGAATCATTTGCCACATGATTTAACTGGGTCTTCAGCCTCTCTCTGTTCCCCAGAGTTCAGGCTGACATCCTATGGAGTAAAGCCCCAATCCTCTAATCATGTGATTGGTCTCAAAGACACTCATATCATTTGGGAAATTGCAGAGATTTAGATGCTCTCTCCTAGGAACAAAGTACCAGCAAAATTCTTCATTATACAACAATGTTAAAACCCAATT
Source organism: Microcebus murinus (assembly GCF_040939455.1). Classification (NCBI taxonomy): domain Eukaryota; kingdom Metazoa; phylum Chordata; class Mammalia; order Primates; family Cheirogaleidae; genus Microcebus; species Microcebus murinus. The sequence continues at coordinate 60,930,724 of NC_134117.1, forward strand.
CAGATATTACTTTCTCTGGAAAGCCTTTACAGACTTTCCGATGCATTTTGTTCATATCTCTATTATAGTTTTTTTCTCTCCTTAGTGAATATTTTGAAGGACCCATGCCTTTGGTCATCTTTGTATCTCTAATATGGTTAGCACTATATCTGGATTATAGTAGATGCTCAGTAAATAGTTAATAAATTAAAATATTTACGATATAACTCATGAGTAGATGGGAAGTTCAGTGTAAAATTCTCTTAGAGTTATTTTAAGATGAAATAGAATCAAATTTTACTTTATTCCTTCTATATTCGTCCTCATTTGCTTTTCAAATATTTTTATACTTTTTAATGTGGGCATCAGATTTACAAAAAAAAAAAATGAAAAGGAAATTTTGCTTTTTAAAATAATTGATCAACAAAATAGCAAGATTTTCGAATGCATTTAAAATATACCAAAATTCCATTTACACACAGTTTGTAAGAATTATATTATCATGTAATCATTTAAGCATTATCATGTTTAACACATTAACTGCCATGTGAGTTATATTTAAATCTTGGCTAGTTTTGAGACTGGGGCCTGCATTTGGTTCATGAATATCTTACTTGTTGATGTTCTTATTGTTATAATTAGAATATTGACAATTTAATTGCATATAACTCATACACAGAAAACAATTTTAAAAAACCAAATTTTTCATTAAATTAGAAAGGATCATTTTGTTTTTAAAGTTTTTGTTTTATTTTCATAATAAAACACTGTGGCCCCAAAGGAAATTTTTTTTTTTTTCTAGTGTGGCAGTCAATGTGTTACCCTGTGTGAACCTCCGAGGCTCTTTATGGTTTCTTCTTCTGGTTCTAAGGATAAGTTCTAATGGCTTCTTGTGTGTGTCTTATCTGTGTTTAGGAATAGTACTTAATAAAAACAATTTAAAACCATTGCTTTTAAATATCCAGCAATCTGAGATATATATGATATGATATTATATATTAGATTTAATAATATTCGCTCAACTATTTTCTTTGTGTTATGATTTAAAATTTTTTTTTTTTTTTTTTTTTTTTGAGACAGAGTCTCGCTTTGTTGTCCAGGCTAGAATGAGTGCCATGGCGTCAGCCTAGCTCACAGCAACCTCAAACTCCTGGGCTCAAGCGATCCTTCTGCCTCAGCCTCCCGAGTAGCTGGGACTACAGGCATGTGCCACCATGCCCGGCTAATTTTTTATATATATATCAGTTGGCCAATTAATTTCTTTCTATTTATAGTAGAGACGGGGTCTTGCTCTTGCTCAGGCTGGTTTTGAACTCCTGACCTTGAGCAATCTGCCCGCCTCGGCCTCCCAAGAGCTAGGATTACAGGCGTGAGCCACCGCGCCCGGCCTTTAAAAAATATTTTGAATATCTTTATCATTATTTGGGCTAATTTCTGTTAAACAATATTTCACTGGGAATTATTCTTTTTGGAGTATTATATATACTAGAAGTTACTTGCATGTGATTTATTTTTACTTTGTATTTAATTTTTTTCATTTGCATGTGAGTTTTAAAAAATGTTTTTAAAAATAGTTAATTCATAGTTAGAAGGTCCCTTTTATGTTACAGGATCCCATCCAGGATACCATTACATTTACTCATTTGTACATTTACATGTGTAGTGGTTTCAGAATGTTAATCTGTATGCCTGTGGGAAACAGTTCTATTAACTAGAGTACACTGCTAATGTGTAGTTCCTTGTGATTTTAGTCTCAGCAGACTCCAGTCATTTCTAAAGTTACTTAGGTTAGTACCTTTATCCACCACCCCCTTCAGTGCAGTTGTTTTATACATTTGTATCTTCTTTTTTTTTTTTGAGACAGAGTCTCACTCTGTTGCCCTGGCTAGAGTGCCATGGCGTCAGCCTAGCTCGCAGCAACCTCAAACTCCTGGGCTCAAGCGATCCCCTGCCTCAGCCTCCGGAGTAGCTGCAGGCTGGCTACTTGGCATGCGCCACTATAGGCATGCGCCACCATGTCTGGCTAATTTTTTCTATATATTTTTAGTTGTCCAATTAATTTCTTTCTATTTTTAGTAAAGATGGGGTCTTGCTCTTGCTCAGGCTGGTTTCAAACTCCTGACCTTGAGCAGTCCACCCACCTCAGCATCCCAGAGTGCTGGGATTACAAGCGTGAGCCACTGCGCCCTGCCTGTGGACTTTTAGATTGCTTCTAGTTTTTACTTATTATAAACAGTACAGCTATAAACATCCTTTTAATTTATCTTTGCAAACTTGTGTAAGGTTATTCTTGGGGTAAATTCCTAGACATTGAATTGCTGAAACAAAAGATGTAAGCATTTGAAATTGAGATATACTGCCAAATTTATATTCCTACCAAGAGTGGGCCTGGTATACTTATAATGCTAGCACTTTGGGAGGCTGAGGTGGGAGGATCTCTTGAGACTAGGATTTCAAGACCAGCCTGGGAAACATAGTGAGACCCCATTTATATAAGAAATAAGAAAAATTAGCTGGGTGAGATGGCATGTGTCTGCTGTAGTTCTAGCTACTCGGGAAGCTGAGTCAGAAGGATTGCTTGAACTCAGGAATTCAAGGCTGTAGTGAGCTAGAATTCAGCCCAGCCTAGGCGACAGAGTGAGACCCTGTATCAAAAAGAAAAAAAGAGAAAATTAAGATTTCTCTTTCTTCACACTCTCATCTACACTAATTTTACCCAACTTTTAAATATTCAACAATCTAAAGGATAAAAAACGATAGTTTCCTTTTGTATTTTGTTAATTATGAATGAGATAGGACATTTTCCCTATCTTTAAGCCATCTATTTTTTTTCCTTCTGTGAACTGACTATTTAAATTATTTGCTTGTTTAAGAAAAGAAAACAGGACTAAGGAGGCGGCTGTGGTGGCGGTGGCGGTGGCTGAGGCGGGGACGGAGGAAACAAAAAATTTAAAAAAAAAAAAAAAAAGAAAAGAAAAAGAAAAAAAAAGAAAAAAAGAGAAAAAAAAGAAAAAAAAAAAAAAGAAAAGAAAACAAATTGGCACAAAGGGCCAATTTCCTATTCCAAACCATTAATACCATGCTCCCGCCTCCATTCCCCTTTCCAGGTCTGATCACCAATTCAGGAGTGGTGCTTCAGTCATTTTAATGAAGGTAAATGGTGGCCCATTTTTTCCTTTTCTTTTTCCTCCCCACTTCCAAAGGTTCGTTAGCTCTCTGTTTTTTGTCCACCCGGGGTATGATCAGATTATTAAGCAGATGGTTTTAATTTGGCTTCTGAGTAGAGAAATATGCTCAATAAGCAATAGGAAGGCTTTCTACAGACCTGTGGGGGAATGTTTGTAATTGTTTAGCAGAGGGTGTGCCCATCAAGCATCATCACTTCAGCCTGCCTTGTTCATCTGTTGTCTTTCCACCCAAACATAAAACATGTACTCTAACTTTTGCTGCTGTGCCATTTCAGTGCATTATCAGCCTTATGTTTGTGAGGGTGCATTTTCTGTCTTCATCCACCATGGACATACGTGTAACAGATAGTATTGCTGTTGGCTTCTTGACTGGGGAAATGGTGATTGCACTCTGTCTTAATTTAAATGACAATGTCAGAAAAGTGAGAATGGATTGACAGCCTGATTTTCTTATGTATTCTTTCAAATAATTATTCAAAATCTTGTACACACAGAAGTTGTTTGCTGAGCATGTGAAGTCACCCAGTTTTACCAGGTGGCAGCTGCTGTCGTTTATGGGGACCTGATTTAAACCACAGACTTGAAAACAAAAGAGTGTCCTTATTTCACAAAAAGGGAAACTGATTTTTAGAAAACAACAGCTTTATTGAGATACAATTCACATGCCATACAATTCACTCATTTAAAATGTACAATTTATTCCAAGCTTGAGATCTGCCCAAAAAAAAAAAAAAAAAAAAAAAAAAAATAAAATGTACAATTTAGTGGTTTTTAATATATTCACAGCATTGAGCAACCCTCACCACAATCACTTTTAGAACATTTTCATCACTCCAGCCAGGCGAGGTGGCTCATGCCTGTAATCATAGCACTCTGGAAGGAGAGACAGGAGGATTGCTTGAGGTCAGGAGTTTGTGACCACCCTGAGTGAGACCCCATGTCGACTAAAAATAGAGAAATTAGCTGGGCATCCTAGTACATTACTCTAGTCCCAACTACTTAGGAGGCTGAGGCAGGAGGATCGCTTGAGCCCAGGAGTTTGAGGTTGCTGTGAGCTAAGATGACACCACTATACTCTACCCAGGGCAATGGAGCAAGACTCTGTCTCAAAACAAACAAACAAACAAACAAACAAACAAACAAACAAACAAACAGAACATTTTTATCATCTTCAAAAGAAATGCTGTACCTATTAGAAGTCCTAATAGGTATTTAGATTCGCCTATTTTGGACATTTCATATAAATGGAATCATACCATAGGTGGTTTTTGTGACTGGCTTCTTTTCCCTTAGTGTGATGTTTTTAGGGTTCATCCATATTGTAGCACATATCAGTACTTCATTCCTATAATGGCTGAGTAATATTCATAGTATGAGTATAACACATTTTATTTATCCATCAGTTTATGGATGTTTTGGTGGTTTTCATTTTTTGGCTACTGTGAATAATGCTGCTGTGAACACTTGTGAACAACTTTTTGAGTGAATATACATTTTAATTTCTCTTGGGTATATACGTAGGAGTAGAATTGCTGGGTCAAATGGTAAGTCTATTTTTAATCTTTTGATGATCTGCCAGACTATTTTCTAAAGTGACTGTGCTATTTTATATTTCCACCAGCAGCATATGAGGGTTCAGATTTTTCCGTATCCTTGTCAACATCTTATTAACTGTTGTTTTTTTTTTTTATTTTTTTTTTAATATTTTTTCTTATCCCCATATGATTGCATTGATAACTGTTGTTTTGATTATAGCCATCCTTGTGGGTGTAAAATGTTCTCATTGTGGTTTGATCTTTATTTCCTTGATTTAATTTAACCTGTGTTTAGAAACTTTTTTTTTATTAATAGACTTTATTTTTTAAAGCAGTTTTAGATTTACAGAAATATTGAGAAGATAGTACACAGAGTTCCCACATTCCTTTTCTTCCCCCAGTTTTCCTTCCTTCCTGATTGATTGATTGAGACAGGGTCTGTCTAACTCTGTTGCCTGGGCTAGAAGTGCAGTGGTATCACCATAGCTCACGGCAACCTCAAACTCCCTGTAACAGCCTCCCCAGTAGCTGGGACTACAGTTCTGCACTACCATGCCTGGCTAATTTTTCTATTTTTTGTAGAGCGGGGTATCTTGCTTTTGCTCAGGCTGGTCTCAAACTCCTGAGCTCAAGCAATCCTCTCGCTTCGGCCTCCAAGACTACTAGGATTATAGATGCCAGCCATGGGTGCCCAGCCTCGTCTTAACTTTTTAATTTGATTTTGTGAGTCTGTGTTTACCCTTATGACCATGCCTCCAAAACTTAAGTTCACTCTAAGTCCAGGAGAGCCTGCAGCAAAGAGAAAGGTGATTACAATGGAAATGAAAGTAAAAATAATTAAGCGTTTGGAGAAAGGCCAGATACCTTCATTCATTGGGAAAGCATTAAGTTTCAGTCTCGGGACTATCAGAACAATTATAAAGGATAAATTCACAACAGTGAAACATGTAAAAGGCAGTGCTCCAGTGAAAGCATCATTATTAAGCAGCGTAGTGGATTATTTACTGAAATGGAAAGGTTATTGTTGATTTGGTTAGAAGATCAAAATAAGTGTAACTTTTCTATTAGCCTAGGGTTGATGCAACATTAGGTGAGTGTTAACCTTTCATATTCTTTTTTGACATTTCTCCTGTCTCCTTTCTAAACTTTTTGTGTGAATTTGTTTTTCTGTTATGTATGTTTGAATTGAAAGAAAGAGCACAGTCGTTTCTGTAACATTATTACAGTACAGGGGAATTATTGTTAACAGTCTTACACTGTGTTTTTATTATCATATATCATCCTTTATAATATTATTATTACTATATATGTATACTGTTCATGAGGGATCCAAATTACATACAAATTTGACCTAAAGATGTTCTCAGGAATGTATCTCATCTGTAACTTGGGGACCACCAGTACAGTGCATTTGTTACAATTAATAACCAATATTGATGTTATTAACTGAAGTCCATGGTTTATTCAGATTTCCTCAGTTTTTATCTATTGTCTTTTTTTTTGTTTTGAGACAGAGTCTCACTCTGCTGCCAGGGCTAGAGTGCCATGGCGTCAGCCTAGCTCACAGTAACCACAAACTCCTGGACTTAAGCGATCCTCCTGCCTCAGCCTCCTGAGTGCTGGGACTACAGGCATGTGCCACCATGCCCGGCCAATTGTTTTCTACATATTTTTAGTTGTCCAGCTAATTTCTTTCTATTTCTTTTTTTTAGTAGAGATGGGGTCTCGTTCTTGCTGAGGCCAGTTTGGAACTCCTGAGCTCAAACGATCCTCCCGCCTTGGCCTCCCAGAGTGCTAGGCCACTGCACCCAGCCTGTCTTTTTTGTCTGTTCCAGGATCCCATGTAGAATCCTGCATTACATTTACTTGTCATGTCTCCTTAGGCTCTTCTTGGCTATAAGAGTTTTTCTGATTTTCCTTTTTTTTTTCTTAAATACTATAGTAGTTTTCCCCTTATCCATGGGGGAGGGATGTCCCAAGACCTCCAGTGGATGCCTGGAACTGTAAACATACTAAATCTGATTGCTGTCAATTAGAACATGTGTCTGTTCATGTCTTCCACCCCCAAAGTTAATGCTGTTTCCATCTTAACTAAGCACTTACCTCACACACTGTGCTGTGACTTTTGCAGTTTGAGGTGTGACAGCAAGCTAGCACAAATTTTTGTTTCCTTCTTAGCAATTTCACGGGTAGATTTTGTCAACGGAAAAGAATGCAAACTCTGTAAAATAAAGAGGTTTATTTTCAGGCAAATATGTGCAACCATTCCATGGAGAGCCACAGCCAAGAAACCTTGTGCAAGTGGTCTTGCTGTGGTTGGGTTATAGTTTTGTGTTATACATTTTAGGGAGACAGGAATTATATGTAAACTCATAAAGCAATATGTGGAAGGTGTACATTGGTTTGGCCTGAAAAGGCCTGAAAAGCTGGTTATTACAGGTTATAGGTGGGTTTAAAGATGCATTGATTTGTAATTGGTTAAAGAAATGAAGCTTCTTCTAAAGGCTTGGGATGTTTTAAGATAAGGAAATCTGTTAATCAGAGACTAGCCACCCAGACATATACAGAGAGACTCAAATGATCTGTTAAGTAAATTAATGACCTGCAGGTGTGATTTAAACCTTTTCTTGCACAGCTTTAGGACTATTACAAAGGATATCTCCAAGAAGGGAGGGGGACATGAAGAGGCATATATGACTTTCCTTCCCACGGCCAGCAACTCAGCGTTAGTGTATTTCTGGGTTCCCTTTGGCCAAGAGGGAGTTCATTCAGTCAGCTAGGGGTGCTTAAGATTTTATTTTAGTTCATAATTTGTTCTTACTGTGGATCTTAGCAGCCTTCGTGTATGATTTTTTCCCCTTAAGTCAAGAACTTCCCTTTTCACTTAAAGGAAGCACTTTATAGCTCCTCTTTGACCTATTCAGATTTCCAGCATCTATGCTCTTGCACTTTGGGGCCATTATTAAGCACAGTAAGGTTCACTTGAACACAAGCACTGCTAGACCATAACATTTCATCTGATAACTGAGTTGCCTACTAAGTGACTAATGGGCAGGTGGCATAGATGGATGGCATGGATATGCTGAACAAAAGATGATTCATGTCCCAGGTTGGACAGAACAGGATTTCATCATACTACTCAGAATGGCAAGTAATTTAAAACCTAAGAATTCTTTCTTTTAGGAATTTTCCATATAATACTTTGAGATCCTGGTTGACCTCAGGTAACTGAAACCTCAGAAAGCAAAACCATGGACAAGGGGGAACTACTGTATTTTTCATACATTGAATTATCCTGGCACAACTGTGCAATTCTTAAGGTTTGGTGGAATGTGGGGAAAAATATAGCCTTTGCATCTTAATACCTTATTAGTAACCTATGCAAAATGGGTGAAGTTTCATAAAGTGAGGTAGAAATCTCAGAGGCTTTCACTACACTTAGATAACACCAAAAATGATAAAGTAAACAATGTTGCCAAAAACATAAATTACTCTGCTAATAGTTTACCGCACTATAGACTTGATTTAGTTCTTGAGAAATCTTTTAAAGTGGGAGCTTTTCTTTTGGAATCTTCTGTTTTAGCATACAAAATCATTTCAATGACAAAGGAAGGTGTTAGCAGAAATAGGAGCAAATTGCTCTTCACATTGTTCCTGATTTTACTTGATGCCCATCCTGGACTTTTGGCACCCTCACCACTTGTCCCCTACTCCTCTTATATGTGCCTATCTCAGATCTTCTCAGATTTAGAGAATGAGTACTAGAAGAAAGAGCTCTTGAAGTGGATGTGGGGCCTAAAGGTTTGAAGAGGTTTGGCATAATAGCAATAAGGATAAGAAAAGAAAAATAGGCCAGGTAGGCTCTTGCCTATAATTCTAACACTTTGAGAAGCCGAGGTGGAAAGCTTGCTTGAGGTCAGGAGTTTGAGACCAGCCTGAACAAGAATGAGACCCTGTCTCTACTAAAAATAGAAAAATTAACTGGGCATGGCAGCGTGACCTATAGTCCCAGCTACTTGGGAAGCTGAGGCAGGAGGATCTCTTGAGCCAGGAGTTCGAGGTTGCAGTGAGCTATGATAATGCCACTGCATTCTAGCCTGGCGGAGAGAGCAAGACCCTGTCTAAAAATAAAAATAAAAGAATAGGTGAAAATGAAAACATTATAGGGTTTATAGGGTTAGGGACCAGAAATGGTCTGAGAAAATTGGAAGGAGAGTGTTAGATGTAGAAGCAGCATAATTGGGCCTCAGTGACTTTTTCTACTTATATAATTTATAGGAATTTCCTATAATTTATAGGAAACTCTGTGTGGTCTGATGAGCTCACCAGACAGGGTCTCTTTGTTAACTTATTTGTTCTGGGGTCTGTAGAACAGAATAGGCTACCAATATAATTTTTATTGGCACTCAGTATGTGGTCAGCTTCCCTTCCCTTCTTATCATTTTCTTCCTCTTTTTCTTAAGCATGTCTCTCTTCTTCCTTTGATTATGCCTTAAACTTGCAGGTTTAAAGTTTAAAAGAGAATGAGAGATTCATCTTTTGACCACTTTTGGTGAGACAAACATTTAGGTGATCCTGTGGTATACTTGAGGGATTTTCATTCTTCCTGTTTTCTAGGAGTTTTAAGTCCAGTTGGAGATATTTTTTAACCCTTATTCTAGAGATGCATTGATTAATGCTCATAATGGCATTTCATATAATTTATGAAATTATTAAATGCTATTTCATATAATTTTTAGAATTATGTGTTGACCTAAAAGAAAGAGGCTAAAGCACAAAATACATTTATATGGCTGGGTGCAGTAGCCCATGCCTATAATCTCAGCATTTTGGGAGGCTGAGATGAGAGGATCACTTGAAGCCCAGAGTTAGACACCAGCCTGTTCCACATAGTGAGATCTCATCACTACAAAATAAATAAATAAATAAATAAAATAAATAAATAAAATAGCTGGGCATGGTGGCACATTCCTATGGTCAGTCCTAGATGCTCAGGAGGCTGAGACTGGAGGGCTCTTTGAGCTGAAGAGTTCAATGCGGCAGTGAGCTGATTGGGCCACTGCATTCCAGCCTGGGATACAGAGCGACACTCAGTCTCAAAAAAAAAAAAAAAAAAGACTTTACTTAAGCCAAAGTGAGGATAGCTGCTCCCAAGAAGACTCAGACCCAAGTAACCTTGGAAATGAGCTTCATTGGCCTTTGTTACAAGCAGGTTTTTTTTTTTCTTTCTCCCCACCCTATAAGCAGGGTTTTAAAGACATAAAAAGGGGATTGGGAGTGGGCTGATACAAAGTTGTCTGTCATGAATTCTGATTGGTTTATAGAAATAATATTGATTACATGGTACTCGCTCTAGCCTGGGCAACAAAGCAAGACTCTATCTCAAAAAAAAAAAAAAAAAAAAGGAAATAATATTGATTGGTAATTGGTTATACATTGTTAAGCTATGGGGTATGTGTTGTATTGTCCAGCACAGCATCAGGTTAATTTACAGCTACTTGTGGCAATAGCAAGCAGTGTGGAGAGATGTATAAATAGCTGAAAAGGGAGGATTAGGTTGTGATTGCTATCTCTCTTTTTTTAATACTTTTTTTTTAGATAGAGTCTTGCTCTGTTGCCTGGGCTAGAGTGCCATGGTGTCAGCCTAGCTCACAGCAACCTCAAACTCCTGGGCTCAAGTGATTCTCCTACCTCAGCCTCCAGAATAGCTGGGACTACAGACACACGCCACCTGGATGAGATATGAAAAGTCATGTTATTGTAGTTTCATTGTAGCCAGAGTTGAAGCTCTATAACTCTGTCCCTATAGTCTGGTTTTATTTGATTAGTTCCACAATGAATAAATACTAATCTCTTAACAACTTGATTGAAGAACTTGGTCTTTTTTTTTTTTTCTTTTTGGTAGAGATGGGGTCTCACTCTTGCTCAGGCTGGTGTTAGAACCCCTGAGCTCAACTTATCCTTTAGCCTTGGCCTCCCAGAGTGCTACGATTAAAGGAATGAGCCACTGCACCCACCTAAGAACTTGGTCTTGATGTTCGTGTATCTTTCTTTGCATTTAGCACTGATAAATAGAAATCCTGTTTTACACTTTGAGATGGCACTACCATCCCCTTCCCAACCTGGTACTTAGAATGCTAATTAATGGTTAGCAAGAAAAGAAAAGCAACAGTTTTTTAAAATTTTTGGCATTTCTCTTGTTGCCAAAGGACTACCTTAATTTAGTATGCTGTATTGTTAAAATTTAAGAGCTTAATTAGTTTTGGACTGTGCCCATGTCTGTTTAATTTTACCAGTAAATCTTAATTATAATAAGTTTTTTTTAGGCAATTCACATATTTTCTCTCAATCTATAGAAATACAACAGATTTTCATATTTGGCAAGGATTCTCCTGATGAGTTTTTTCATCAGTATGCTTATAAAACAACTTTTTTCAATAAAGCTGTTTTATAACCCAGAGTAATACATAGAAGGGTGTGTGTTAGTCCTCTGGGGCCTTTGTGCCCTGCCTGCAAATGCAAGTTCTGGGGTGACTGATCACATGTCTAGGGGCAGGGCCCTGCCTGCTGTTTGTTCTGGGTGATATAACTAGGTCTCTTCCCTGACAGAGGGGTGGAGATTTTTCACTGTCCTGGACTTTGGGGCTGAGAACCTTTAGATCCGAAGCATTTTTAAATTGACTTACTAAATTCCAGCTGCTTAGTTTACATAATAATTTTTGTTAATAGTGTTTCCCGTTTGAGATATTAAAATGATCAGATATAATTTAAGTCCAGACAGTCTTGGAATTCTGAATTAGGGATTCAAACAATGACATTAACATTGAAATAAACAACAACAACATTGTTTTGATTATTCTCTAAAGCACTACAGAAGTGTCTTCTAGGATTCCCTTTGACTATAGTGTGCAAAGGACTGTTTTTATAGCACTGGCCCTTTGGAAGCAGCTGCCACCCTGCAAACCTTATTGTTTGGATGACCTTTGTCATCAGGAATGCCCCTGGAGGAAACAGCCTCATAATTGTTTTTCTTAAGCCTCTGGTTGAAGTTTGTGACATGTTCTTTCAAGTTACTTTTGGTTAGCTTCTTAAGTTTACTTTGTTTGCATTTAATTGGAAGCTCTACCTTTGTAGCTTTATTATAAATTGTTCGGACAGAGTTCCTGGTAGTTGGTAAAAAGAATTTCGTTCCCCTGATATCCTGTTCTTCTAGAAGCCTTTGTGATTTAGAATCACAATTTCCCATTGTTGCTAGCTGTGGTTGTCCCCTCCCTCCTACTCTTCTCTCCCCACAGCTCAGCTATTCCCTTGTCCCTCCGCATTCCTGTATCATTTGTCCCACAAAATGTCCTAATAATTGGAGGTCTTTTGCTGGAGGTTGAATGTGCTTTCTGGTAAGTATCGTAGTTGTGGTAAAAATGGGTAGAGGGAGGGAGGCAGCAACTGGTCAGTCTTTGTGAAGTGTTTCTTTTAACAGCAACAGTTTAAACTTTGAAGTTAAGAGTTTAGGACTCTCTCAACTTTCAGGATGCATCTTTTATGCTGGCTGTTGTTTCTGCTCTTTTCCACTTCTCTCTGTTTCATTTATTAAATTTAGGAGATTTGATATTTTTATTATTGGTTTAAAAAACCATTTTTATAGCTTTTCTTTAGCTTGTTAGAATTAAAGGCAAGAGTTGGGTTCCTTCTGAAGTGATGATAAAAAAAAGAGTTGGAGATTTAGTATTTTAAATTTCCTTCAAACAAGGTTATTTGTGATTTTTTTAATATTTATTTTTAGTATTAACATACTGGTTAAAATAATAACAAAGAAAAGAGCCTATTTTTATGGCTAAACTAGAAAGTATCATTTACTTCCAGAATCAGAGTAATTCTTTATTCCTATTAGTAGAATGTTGTTGGCAAAATTCACTAAGATTTTGGCAATATGTTGTCAATTCTGGGAAATGGTTTGCTGAATACTTCAGGATAACAGATGCTTCTGGGAATTATTTTTGGGAAGTTCGATTTGTTGATTAGCACTTCCTCCCTTGATGTGTGGCCCTATAATCCTTTTAAAAGTAAAATATTTAATATTTGGTGTTTAGATTGAGTCAAACATCACTTTAATAATGGGCTTTCTGTTTCTTTGGGCTGTATGTTTTGATCTTCTACTAAGAAACAGTATTAGTGTGTGTATTTTTAAAAAAAATACTGCATGGTTGATATTTTGGTATTTCAAGCAGTTGTAAGTGATGAGCCTTGAATTCTACAGAAGTACTGCTAATTACAAGTTATCTTCATGGTAGATAATGTGAGAGAAAACTTGTTTGTGGGATTTTACTGCTGTTCAGTTGACTCACTTATTCAGGTGATGGCTGTACTTGTATAATAATGATTTCTTGAGCTGCTACTATGAGTCAAGTGATAGGTCCTGTTCTGACTGCTTTGCATTGACTTCTTTTTTTTTTTTTTTTGAGACAGAGTCTCACTTTGTTGCCCAGGCTAGAGTGAGTGCCGTGGCGTCAGCCTAGCTCACAGCAACCTCAAACTCCTGGGCTCAAGCAATCCTACTGCCTCAGCCTCCTAAGTAGCTGGGACTATAGGCATGTGCCACCATGCCTGGCTAATTTTTTTTTCTATATACATTAGTTGGCCAATTAATTTCTTTCTATTTATAGTAGAGATGGGGTCTCACTGTTGCTCAGGCTGGTTTTGAACTTCCGACCTCCAGCAATCCACTGCCTCGGCCTCCCAGAGTGCTAGGATTACAGAGTGAGCCACCGTGCCTGGCCTGCATTGACTTCTAATTGCCAGGACAACGTGGCCAGGTAGGTAGCATTATCCCTCTGGGAAGTGGTTATACATAGGTAGAAAGAACATGGGTTTTTCTTTTCTGCAAAATGAGGAAAATAATCACTATTTGGCAAGTTAATTGTGAGAATTAAAGGACATGCTGTGTGTCCAGTGCCTAGCACAGTGCCAAACACATGGTTGGTGTTCATTGAGTGGTAGCCACTATTATTATAATTTTACAAGTGAAAGAACCAAAGAGAATAAGAAACTTGCTGAAGGTCACTCAGTGGTAAGAGCTAGGATTTGAACTGGCTTAAAACCTCTAGTTTGGTAGCCTTGGAGGAAAGGCTTTTAGAGCAGATTTCAGCAGAATCAGGGCCCACCACCCAGAGAGGAATGCATTCCCCTGTGGTTAGGGGTCTTGAGGACACCAGCTCTGACAGGAAGTAACCACATCCCACACCCGGTCATCCCAGTATGGACACAGGCTATAGCCAAGCTGACCTATAGTCCAGGGGAAGGACCACCAGTGACACAAGTGCTGATGACACAAGGTTGCTGGGGGGCCAGAGAGAGGGCAGGCAAGATAGGTGGATCTACTCATCCCTCTACATCCTGCCCCTACAGGTTTTTTGTTTGTTTGTTTGTTTTTTTAGTCAGTCTCTCTGTCACCCAGACTAGAGTACCCATGCTTGAGCCTAGCTCACAGCAACCTCAAAGTCCTGGACTCAAGCAATCCTCCTGCCTTATCTTAGTAGCTGGGACTACAGGCATGCACCACCACACCCAGCTAATTTTTTCTATTTTTAGTAGAGATGGCTAATTTTTTTTTTTCTTTTTCTATTGTTAGTAAAGATGGGGTCTTGCTCTTGCTTAGGCTGGTCTGGAACTCCTGACCTCAAGCAATCCTCTGGCCTTGGCCTCCCAGAGTGCTAGGATTACAGGCGTGAACCCTCCACCCAGCCCACAGATGAGCAGTTCTTTATGGATGCTTTTCTTTCTTTGGTATCTTCTGTCACCTTCCCAGTCAGTCATGTGCTTGCTCTCTCACACTGGAGTTGCTTGTGCCATTCAGTACCAGTGTTCTCCCAACAGAAATGAGTCAAGCTGGTTCTGTCAGTGGCTTCCCTTCCTATTTTCCTCTTGTTGATAGAGCTGTTGTACTTTCATTATTGTTTGTGCTGAAATAATTTGAGTACTGGTATGCTTATAATGAGTCATAACTAGTGCATAGTTGCAATCAAGTGTTTAAATTTAAAAAGCCTTAGTGATTTAAAAAATTAGGGGAAAAATTCTCTGGTTCTAAGTTAGTGAACCAGAGAGGGTTATTATATAGGGCAACTTTATGGAAGTCATGCTTATTGTTTTGTTATCCAGGGGCCTAATAAATTGGTATTGATTCTCTTTCCTTTAATCACTGCTGTTATTAGTTTGCTGCTATTGGCAGTATAGTTGAGAGAGAACATTTTGTTTGTCCTGAGGGCCATAAAATAGAGTATCTTTCTTCCAAAGATATTTTTAAAACACAGAGTATGATTTAGATGTGCATGATTTAGGGCAGGAGATTCAGGTAAGAGCTAGAGAGCTGATTGGTTGTGCCTATAACTGAGCTATCTCTAAACTGAAAAAACATGAGTTTGGTTTGTTTCACAAAAGCTTAGTTCTTTTTACTCATTTAACAAGTAATGAGCATTTGTTGAGTATAAGTCAATGTAACTTTCTACATTATATTCTAAGTACTGATATTCTGGTTAAATATTGATCAATGAAATTCCTGGGAGGGAGAAAGAAGTTCCAACTGGCGGAAAGAGGTATTTAAAAAGAATCCTTTATACCCCTGGCAAGGCTAAAAAAAAAAAGGAAAGAAAAAAAAGAAAAGGAAAAAAAATAACAAGAATCCTTTGTCACCAGCCTGAACAAGAGTGAGACCCCATCTCTACTAAAAATAGAAAGAAATTATCTGGACAACTAAAAATATATAGAAAAAATTAGCCAGGCATGATGGCGCATGCCTGTAGTCCCAGCTACTCAGGAGGCTGAGGCAGAAGGATTGCTTGAGCCCAGGAGTTGGAGGTTGCAGTGAGCTAGGCTGACTGCTCAGCACTCTTACGGGGGCAACAAAGTATGAAACTCTGTCTCAAAAAAAAAAAAAAAAAAAAGAATCCTTTGTCAATCACTTATAGCATACATTTTTTTTTCAGTCTTACAGAGTTTCCAACTAAAAGTATCCTAGATTTTTGACTGAAAACTTATTCCAACATAGAATGAGCAACTGAATTTATGTTTTTCTCATTTATAAATTAATACTTTCTAGTAATGAAAGGATATCCATTGGGATCCCTATTGTTTTAGAAAAATCATGCATATACTATATACTGGAATGGAAAATGTAGTTTCTTTTTTTTTTTGAGACAGAGTCTCACTCTGATGCCTAGGCTAGCGTGCCGTGGCATCAGCCTAGCTCACAGCAACCTCAAACTCCTGGGCTCAAGCAATCCTTCTGCCTCAGCTTCTTGAGTAGCTTGGGACTACAGGCATGCGCCACCATGCCCGGCTCATTTTTTTTTTCTATATATTTTTAGTTGGCCAATTAATTTCTTTCTAGTTTTAGTAGAGACGGGGTCTTGCTCTTGCTCAGGTTGGTCTCGAACTCCTGACCTTGAGCGATCCACCTGCCTCCCAGAGTGCTAGGATTACAGGCGTCAGCCACAACGCCCAGCCTCAAGGCAGTTTTAAAATTATTATTTTTTCTTTTTTTCCCCCAAGATTCATATATTGAAATTAAATTATTATTATTATTTTCTAGATCCCATGAACTTTGTTTTCTTTAAGATATATAAGCCTTAAATGAAACGTACAGCTGCTCATTTTTGTAAGTGAATTTGGAAAGTTTAGGAATGGATCCAATTTTAATATTGGTTATATGGTGAATAATTTGTAATAATACTTTAAATTGCTAATATACATCTATTGGGAAAAAAATAAAAAGAATCCTTTGGGAAATGAATTAGCATAAATCATTACTCCTTTTTGGTGAGTTATGACTATCATTAGTCCCCATCATTGTAAGTAGTCAGAATGACTTCTTCAGACAGGTTTGCAGAGTGAAAAGGGTTGTTAATATTAGGTAGGACTGGATAGATGAGAGTAGAGAAGGGGGGCATTCCTGAATTGAGCAAAATGGCTAGCCATGTGCATGGAACAAATCTTTTTTTGTGTTTTAAGGGGAGTAGTGGTAGATGACTTTGGAAGAATACATGAGATAAGATTGTGGAAGGCCATTCAAAGCCAAAGAGTTTTGACTATATTTTGTCACTTAAGTTTTCTAAGCTAAAACAGTGATTGATCAGAGTTTGCTTTTGGCAATATTGTATAAATGGGATAAGAGGGGAAAGATAGGCCGGGCGCTGTGGCTCACGCCTGTAATCCTAGCTCTTGGGAGGCCGAGGCGGGCGGATTGCTCAAGGTCAGGAGTTTGAAACCAGCCTGAGCAAGAGCGAGACCCCGTCTCTACTATAAATAGAAAGAAATTAATTGGCTAACTGATATATATATAAAAAAAATTAGCCGGGCATGGTGGCGCATGCCTGTAGTCCCAGCTACTCGGGAGGCTGAGGCAGGAGGATCGCTTGAGCCCAGGAGTTTGAGGTTGCTGTGAGCTAGGCTGACGCCACGGCACTCACTCTAGCCTGGACAACAAAGTGAGACTCTGTCTCAAAAAAAAAAAAAAAAAAAAAAAAGAGGGGAAAGATAGTTAGGAAGTTAATTACATTAGTCTAGGTGAATTGTATTGAGAATGTATTATTTTTAGGATACATTTTCTCCCATTTAGATATGGCTTTGGGTTTGTGCTATCAATTATAGTTTAATCTTATGGAATTCTAACAGTGGGTTTATGTTTGTGTGTTTTTGTATGTAAGAGAGAGAGGAAGAGGGAGGGAGAGAAAAATGGGTATAGAGGATGGTCAGTTATCATCATCATAGCTACTACTTATGGAACTCCTATTTTCTATTTG
Organism: Microcebus murinus; assembly: GCF_040939455.1. NCBI lineage: Eukaryota > Metazoa > Chordata > Mammalia > Primates > Cheirogaleidae > Microcebus > Microcebus murinus. The sequence continues at coordinate 60,948,217 of NC_134117.1, forward strand.
GCCTTACATGTTCAGCATACATTATTTTTTTGAATCCTTTCAACAAATCACATTTATTATAGGTAGTAAGTGGCCCCAAAGTGATGGAGTCAGGATTGGAATATAGACTCATCTTATTCTTCATTGTCATCAAAACATTTATTCCATACTTACCACATACTAGGTATTGGGCTAATAAATTATACATGTATATATTATTTGATTTAATCCTCATAACAATCCTATGAGATATTATTTATTTTACATTTACATTTACAGATATTATACATTTTACTGATGAGGTAACTTAACTAAGACAAATTCAATAACTTAGTCAAGATGAGATAACTGTTAAGTAGTGGAGTCCAGACCTCTTGTAATCCAATACCTCTGTGTCCCCAAATTGTATAATTCACATTGTGTTCTCTGGGAATGGCACCTATTGGATGTGCACTAAAAGCATGGGCCTCCTTAGATTCTACAATGTGGTTGACCTTGCAGAGGCTATACTTTTAGTCACTGTGTTCTTTCTACTACCATGCTGCCTCCTTTAGAAGTCAGTAAATTATCTACATAGCTCTGGATCTTTATAAGGAGAGGTTAAGTTGCCTATAACTGTCATTTCTTAGTTCATACACTTTGTTAGTTCTAACAAAGTGAAACATGCCATCTTTTTTGGCATTTTCTTTCCAACTGGTTTTGGACAAATTTGTTATATGACAGTTTTCTAAGTTCTTATAATAGGACAAATAAGATTTTCTGTCCTTTATCAGCATACCATTCTTCGTGTTGTACATGATGTAATAATTTGAAGCTGCCAAAGTCCAGCCCTCAGAAAATTGTTTGAGTTGAGTAACTGTTCACTGGGGAGTTTAAGATAACCAGCCCATAAATCAACAAATAGCATGGCCTTTTTATGGTTGTATTTGTTTATCTCTTTATATGTTCAAGCTTGAATCAGAAGCAAATATTGATTCCATTGATATAGTCTTTTTTTTTTTTTTTTTTTTGAGACAGAGTCTTGCTTTGTTGCCCTGGCTAGAGTGAGTGCCCTGGCATCAGCCTAGCTCACAGCAACCTCAAACTCCTGGGCTCAAGCAATCCTCCTGCCTCAACCTTTCGAGTAGCTGGGACTACAGGCATGCGCCACCATGCCCAGCTAATTTTTTTTCTGTATATATTAGTTGGCCAATTAATTTATTTCTATTTATAGTAGAGACGGGGTCTCGCTCTTGCTCAGGCTGGTTTCGAACTCCTGACCTCGAGCAATCCGCCCACCTTAGCCTCCCAGAGTGCTAGGATTACAGGCGTGAGCCACTGCACCTGGCCTGATATAGTCTTCATTAGAAAAAGTTGTTAGCAGTATCTCAAGCTAGGTATGGACATTTTGGGGGCTGTTTAAGGAGAGTCAGAATTTATCAGGTTATTAGAATTAGTTGTTCTAGGTAGTTATTCCTTCAAACAAAAAGTTTTCTCTTTCAATTAAACTCTGAATGGTTCAATGCCTACGGTATCCAACCTCTGTGTGGAATAAAAAGATGCCCTTCAGGAATGTAAAATGTAGTCCATGTACAGAAATAACTGTAACATGAAGGAGAATGTGAATGTTTTAATCTAAGTCCCACATGCACTGAGAGCACCGAGGAGGATAAAATAAATTGGAAGATGGGAAAGGTGAGAGGGGAAGAGGATCTGAGAAGACTTTTAGTATAGCTGTTCCTTATAGGATAGTTATGATTTTCAAGAAGAAGGGGAGAAGCAGAGACCTTCCAGGTAGAGGCAATGTTAGAGCCAAGGCAATGAGAAAGTAGAGAGTTTATTTATTATACAGAAAGGAATCCAGTTCACTTGTAGTGGACGATGAGTGAGGGGCACATAATAGATGTTAAGTGAAATGTCTGATGAATGAGTGAGTAGAAAGTGAAGCTGGAAATGATGGTAAGGTCCAGTGATTCTTAAACTTTATGCTGGTGCTAGACATGTTTAATTCCATCTTACAAATTAAGAATTTTATTGGCAGAATATGTGAATTTCAAAAATATGTTGTATAAAAATCACAATCCTGAACATGAGTCAATAAGGGAAAAAAGCTGTCAGAATTGGTCCGATTGACTGTTTTGATTTTTTTTTCCCGTTAAGTTTGCTATTTGTTCATGTTTTTACTTGCTAGCAGAATAATTATATAAGAAAACATTATGGGAGAAAAGCTTGTGAAAAATCCATCCAATAATTTTCTCCCTGGTGAATTAGAAAAATATCATTATTTCTAGCCAAAAGAACATCCCCTTCTAGAAGCCATTGAAGATTTTGAAAAGGGGAGTGATGTGGTCTGAACTGCATTTTAAGAGTACTTTGGGGGTCACATGTAGGATTGGAGGGCTGGCAATGAGTCAGTAATGTGGTGCAGTGGTCCAGAGGTGGAGAGGATCTGAACCGTAGCAGCAGCAGCAAATATAGAATGAAAGGCAATAGAAATCCAAATTTGGCCCTCTGTTTCTAAATAGGAAGTAGTTATTAATTATTAAATAGCTTTTATATTGTTAGGATATTATGTGTTTCAATGGTTGGTGGCTTCTGGTCTGGAGTCCACTCTATTTTGAAGGAAAATGATTATAAATCCCTACTTTTAGTTTTACAGATTATGGATTATTTATGAATTATAGATAATTTAGAAAATAAAGAGGGAAAAAAATCCACAATTCCATCATCCTAACAAGACCCCTGTTTTTTATATTTACTTACCCTTAATCTTGTAGATTTTAAAACTTCTTTATTAGTTCATTCTAGGTATTTCAAGCTCTGAGAAACAGGTTCCTGAACTAATAAAACTTAACCCATTAACTGCAATACTGTAATGTTAAACATAGTGAACCAAGAGGTTTCACATGAAACCTTCAGTGAACTCAGGATTACAAACCATGTCAATGTCTCCTCTATTCCTATAAATTAATTGGTCTTGGTCTACCTACCTTTAGACATATAGATACTAATCTTCCAAAAGCCTTAATTCTCTTTGGGCCCAAGTTTCCATCTCCCTCAATGAATTATTTACATAAATGAAGAGTTTTTTAGTTTGAACCAATTTTGGGCTTACAGAAAAGTTGCAAAAGGAGTACAAAGCGTTTTATTTTTTAAGAAACAGTGTCTTACTCTGTCGCTCAGGCTGGAGTGCAGTGGCACGATCGTAGCCTGCTGCAGCCTTGAACTCCTGGGCTCAAGCAATCTTCCTGCCTCAGCCTCCTGAGTAGCTGGTACTACGCATATTGTTTTTTTTTTTTTTTTTTTTTTTTGAGACAGAGTCTCGCTTTGTTATCCAGGCTAGAGTGAGTGCCGTGGCGTCAGCCTGGCTCACAGCAACCTCAAACTCCTGGGCTCAAGCAATCCTCCTGCCTCAGCCTCCCACGTAGCTGGGACTACAGGCATGTGCCACCATGCCCGGCTAATTTTTTTATATATATATCAGTTGGCCAATTAATTTCTTTCTATTTATAGTAGAGACGGGGTCTCGCTCTTGCTCAGGCTGGTTTTGAACTCCTGACCTTGAGCAATCCGCCCGCCTCGGCCTCCCAAGAGCTAGGATTACAGGCGTGAGCCACAGCGCCCGGCCCGCATATTGTTTTCATATGTTCCTCACCCAGTTTCCTCTAATGATACTGTATTATGTAATCATAATACAATGATCAGAACCAGGAAATTAACATTGGTACAATACTATTAACTAACGATCTCTTTTGAACTTCACCAGTTTGCCCACCATTGTTTTTTTGTGTGTGTGTTCCAAGATCCTATTTAGGATCTCACATTGCATTTTAGGTATTTTTCTTGTTTAGTCTCCTGCAGTCTGTAAATGTTTCTTAATCTTTCTTTGTCTTTTATGACCTTGACATTTTTGGAGAGTATTGATCGGTTATTTTGTCAATGTCCCTCAATTTGGATTTGTCTGATGTTTTCTGATGATTGAATTGAGACTATGTGGTTTAGGCAAGAATCCCACAGAAATAACATTGTGTACTTTTCAGTGCATCATATCATGCCATTTATGATGTCAATATGTATTATTACTAGTGATTTTGACTGTGATCCTTTGGTTAAGGTGGTTTCTGCTGGGTTTCTCCATTGTCAAATTACTGTCTTTTCCTTTGTAGTTAATAAATATCTTAGTGGAGATACTTTGATACTATGATTTGCAGAAATGCCGTGGAGTTCTCTACACATGGAATTATTAAAAGTAGTGTCTATTTAGAGACCTCACTGACTTCAGTTACTGTGAAATGAATTCCTGTAAAGACCATCTATCCCCTTCTAAGCTTCCTGTACTTTACACCTGGTTTACTTAAAGGGTCCCTGGGCTTTGCAGGAACAAATCGTATCTAGTCTTCATTGGTCTCAGTTCCCTTCAAGCCTCATTCATAATGGATCTTCCATGCTAATAACCTGTAGCTCTCTGTACCTCACTTACCCCACTGTCTGTTAGGGTTCCAGGCTCTTCCTGGCCCTGGCCTCAGCGTCCTTTATGCACAAGCCAGTATCATTTGATTGACTACTTGGGGCTTTTTCAGAAACCGAGGCTAAGAGAAACTGATTTTGTTGGTGAGGAATACAGTGGGGGATAATTAGGATAGCTGCAGCTGCAGCTTGGTTTTATTACTTTGGCCTGAGGAAAATGGCAGCATATTAAGCTGTACTGTGTATACTTTTGTGAAGGACTCATTCTTTGTATTTCATTAATACAGAGAAGATAAGTTTTTTCTATAGGCCGGCAGCTTCTACAGCTGTACCTTTAATGCTGCAAGTCTTAGTCTGAATTAAGATCTTTTTAGTTTAGCCCTGTATTTTATACCCTGTGGACTGTGGATCCCTAGTAGAATTACTACAATGAGCATAAGAATCCAAGATCCAAATGTGGACCAAACTTTGTATTTAGATCTATTTAGTGCTAACAAAATTTATACAATGAGTAACATTATATGTTTCTTTGATTAATAAGCTACAGATGTATTAGTATTACTGAATTCAAGGTAACATTTGAATTATGTACTTTCTCAAGTAACATACACTATGTTACAGAAAAGTCCAGTTTCTGTAACATAGGCAGGGGCAGATTCAGATTCTCTGAGGCCTGAAGTTTATATAGCTCAGGGGTCCCTCTTTAAGGAAAATATTTATTAAAATAGAAAATTAGAGACTAGGCCTTGAGGATCCATGTAAGAGATGAGCCATGACACTTAAGTTTCATTAGTGTATTGGTAAATCAGCCTCTAGATGTGGGGGTCTGCCAAAAGGTTGGAACCTACTGTTTTCTATTGTCTCATGCATGGAAAGGTTTTTGGCCTGCCCACAGAAGGCTAGTATTTTAAGATTGGGAACAATGGACATATAACTTAGTAACTCTATTACACAAGGAAATAGGTAATAACATGACATGCTTCCTTCTCAATTTTGGCTTCTACCTTCCTAGAAGTTTAGCTGATGTCAGGGACAACAAAGTACTGTAGGCTGTTTTGACTTAGTTAATCTTAGGAGGTAGGTAGTAATGATTAACTATGAGAATTTGTGAGCAAACTTATTTGGAGTTCCTCAGAGTTTGTTTAGCAGTAGTAAAATATAGGTCACTATATGTTTTTCAGAGTTGAGAGTAACACAGTAATAAGATCCTAATATGATCTTTCTTCTTCCACCTATGACTGATTACTCCATAGTTTAGTTTTAGGAGTTGGCCAGAAACTAGTAAATGTGGGTAAAGATGATACTTTTTCTGTAAAAAAGACTTTGGGGATAAGCAGTAAGTTATTCTAGCTGCCATGTAGCCTGCTATTTGTGTTTCTGTAGGCTAGAACTATTCACTGCAGGATGCTTTGAGCCCTTTGTTTGCTACTGCTACAACGGCAAAATCAATGAGACAGGAGTACTAGGTAATAGACTATGAAGCAATTTTAATTTAAATTTGGATAAATTTATATATACAACTTAGTTGCTATTATCAGGTGGTAGTTTTTTAAAATATTTTTTATAATTTAAACAATTTTTTGTTCTTTTTTTTTCTTTAGCTCTGTTCACTCCAAATTCCTTTCAAAGGTGGTAGTTTTTAAAAAAATTTTTTGAGATAGAGTCTTGCCCTGTTGCTAGAGGTAGAGTATAGTGGTGTCATCATAGCTCACTGCAGCTGCGAACTGGGCTCAAGTGATCTTCCTGTCTTAGCCTCCTGAGTGGCTGGGACTGACTATAGATAGATGCCACCATGCCCAGCTAATTTTTTATTTTTGTAAAGACAGGTGTCTCACTATGTTGCTCAGGCTGGTCTCAAATTCCTGACCTCAAGCAGTTCTCTTGAGAAAACTCCCATAGTGCTAGGATTACAGGCATGAGCTACTGTGCCTGGCTTCAGATGGTAGTTTTTTTTTTTTTGTTTTTTTTTTTGAGATAGAGTCTTGCTCTGTCACCTGGGCTAGAGTGCTGTATCGTCAGCCTAGCTCACAGTAACCTCAAACTCCTGGGCTCAAGCAGTCCTCCTGCCTCAGCCTCCCAAGTAGCTGGGACTACAGGTGAGTGCCAGCATGTTTGGATAATTTTTCTATTTTTAGTAGGGACAGGGTCTTGCTCTTGCTCAGGCTGGTCTCAAACTCCTGAGCTCAAGTGATCCTCCTGCCTTCGCCTCCCAAAGTGCTAGGATTACAGGCGTGAGCCACTGTGCCTGGCCTCAGGTGGTAGTTTTTAATAATCTGATTATCTGGCATGAAAGCTAAGCAAATTCCGTGCTGAAAACTGTTTGTGAACAACTTCTTCAGAACAGATTGGCATTGGCAAATAAGGCAAGCTTACCATTTTTTTTAAACCAAGTATCTAAGGGTATGTCTCTTAGATGCCTTTGTGCAGAACTACCTTGCTAGGATCTCATCAGCCCAAAACTGTGTGATATTCCATAAAGTTGCGGTCTCCAACTCCTGGGCTGCTGACCAGTGTCAGTCTGTGGCTTATTAGGAACCAGGCTGCACAGCAGGAGGTGAGCAGCGGGTCAGTAAGTGAAACTTTATTTGTATTTACAGCTGCTCCCCATCACTGGCATCACCACAAAGGTCTGACTCCTGTCAGATCAGCGGTAGCATTAGATTCTCATAGGAGCGTCAACCCTACTGTAAACTGTGCATGTGAAGGATCTAGGTTGTGTGCTCCTTATGAGAATCTAATGCCTGATTAACTGAGGTGGAGCTGAGGTGATCATGCTAGCGCTGGGGAGTGGCTGCAAATATAGATCATTAGCAGAAAGGTTGCACAATAAATGTAATGTGCTTAAATCATCCCCAAAATATCACCCCGCCTTGTGGAAAAATTGTCTTCCATTGTCTTTCATGAAACCATTCCCTGGTGCCAGAAAGGCTGGGGACTGCTGCCTGAAAGTGTTTTGTTTTTTTGAGACAGAGTCTCGCTTTGTTGCCCAGGCTAGAGTGAGTGCCGTGGCGTCAGCCTAGCTCACAGCAACCTCAAACTCCTGGGCTCAAGCAATCCTCCTGCCTCAGCCTCCTGAGTAGCTGGGACTACAGGCATGCGCCATCATGCCCGGCTAATTTTTTCTAAATATATTAGTTGGCCAATTAATTTCTTTCTATTTATAGTAGAGACAGGGTCTTGCTCTTTCTCAGGCTGGTTTTGAACTTCCGATCTTGAGCAATCCGTCCGCCTTGCCCTCCCAGAGTGCTGGGATTACAGGCGTGAGCCACCGCACCCGGCCCTTAAAGTGTTTATATCGACAGTGAGAAATGTCTAAAGTTTCAACTTAGTCATATTACTATAAGAATATCTTGCCTTTTAAGGTAAAGCAATTGTATGAAAAAGTTAAAATATGTATATATATTTAGAATCATGCTTTTAAATTAGAATCATAGTTTATAAATAGAAAGATGGGTTATATGGCAAATAAAAGAATCAGTAGTAAAATCCTGTGATAATTTGTCACATAATAACAATATGAATTTGGATATAACACAATTGTCTTCTGACCTCCATTCATTTCCCATGCTTAAATGGGATGGGATAAAGCCCCTTATTCACTGAGGTTAAAGAGGGACATGGAGGGGGAAGGGGCCCTTAGAAACATTGGTATAATATATTAGAAACATTAATTGTCCATAAAATTAGAGAAAATTTATATAGGAATTCAGAAATGGAAGAGATGCCTTCAAGCTTGGGATGGTCATGGAAGGTTTCACAAAGAGGCTGGGTAGCATATAGAGGGGAAGAAAGATAGTGAACATCCTAAGTAGGTAAAACAGAATTAATACAAACACAAACATAGAAAAACACTTTGGGAAGAAGGCTCATATAGGAAAATAGCAGGATAAAAATGGAAGAGGTAAGTTAAAAGTTCAGCTCAGATTGTATTATTGAGAATTAGGGTACAAAGTTTGGACATTATTCTGCAGGAGAGACCTGGGAAAGTTGTGTGTGTGTGTGTTTGTGTTTAAATTGACACTTTAGAACATGTTTTAAAAAATTATTTTAAAAATCTTTGGTAATTTACATAAAGCTCACTTTTTTTTGGTGTAGAGTTGCATTTTGTCAAATGTACGGAGGTAGTATAACTACCACCATAATCAAGATACAGAACAGTTCCTTCACTCTGGTGCCGCCCCTTTGTAATCAACTCCTACCTTCACCCCCAACTCCTGGCAATCTCTGATCTATTTTCTCTTACTATAATTTTTGAGTTTTCCAGAATGTCATATAAGTGAAATCATATAGTATATAGTCTTTTTTTTTTTTTTTGAGACAGAGTCTCGCTTGTTGACCAGGCTAGAGTGAGTGCCGTGGCGTCAGCCTAGCTCACAGCAACCTCAAACTCCTGGGCTCAAGCAATCCTTCTGCCTCAGCCTCCCAAGTAGCTGGGACTACAGGCATGCGCCACCATGCCTGGCTAATTTTATATATATATTAGTTGGCCAATTAATTTCTTTCTATTTATAGTAGAGACGAGGTCTTGCTCTTGCTCAGGCTGGTTTCGAACTCCTGACCTCGAGCAATCCGCCTGCCTCAGCCTCCCAGAGTGCTAGGATTAGAGGCGTGAACCACAGCGCCCGGCTTAGTATATAGTCTTTTGAGTCTGGCTTTTCACTTAGCATAGTACATTTAAGCTTCTTGTTGTCTATATCAGTATTCTTTATCTTATTAGGTCATGGTCTATAGTATGGATGTATCATTCACCAGTTAAAGACCATTTGGGTTGCTTCCAGTTTTGGGTGATTATATGTAAAGCCACTATAAACATTTGTGTACAGGTTTTATGTGGATATACTGTAAGTTCTCATTTTTTTTTGGGTAAAATACCTAGGAGAAGTATTGCTAGGTCATATGGTAAAAGTACAGGTATGTGTCACTTAATGATGGAGATATCTTCTGAGAAATGTGTCATTAGGCAATTTTGTCATTGCATAAAGATAATGGAGTATACTTGGACAAACCTAGATGCTATGCCCTGTTATACACCTAGACTATTGCCTATTGCTCCTGGGCTGCAAACTTGTTCAACATGTTAACTATACTGAATATTATAGGCAATTGTAACACAATGGTAAGTATTTTTGCATCTAAACATAGAAAAAGTACAGTAAAAATATGGTATTATAATCTTATAGGACCACTGTTGTACTTGTGGTCTGTTGTTGACTATTATGTGGCTCATGGCTACATATTTAAGTTTATAAGTAATTGCCACCTGCATCATTTTATACTTCCATCAGCCATTTAGGAGAGTTCCAGTTGCTCTGATTCCTCATCAGCACTTGTGTTGTCAAGTTTTACATTTTTTTGTTTTTAGCTGTTCTAATAGGTGTATAGGATGGTTTTAATTTCTATTCCCCTAATAACTAGTAATGTTGAGCGTCTTTCCCTGTGCTTATTTGCCATCTGTGTATGTTCTTTGGTGAAGTATCTATTCAAATTTTTTGTCCATTTAAAAAAAATAGGCAGTTTTTTTATTCTTAAATTTTGAAAATTTTATTTATATATTTTAGATATAAGCCATTTATCCATTATGCACTTTACAATGTTTTCATCTAATCTTTTGGCTTGTCTCTTCATTAACAGTGTTTTTCACAGAGCAGAAGTCCTTAATTATGATGAAGTCCAGTTCTATGATTATTTTTTCTTTTATGGTTCATGCTTTTTTGTTGCTGTATCTAAAGAATCTTTGCCTAACCAAAGGTCACAAAATTTTCTCCTGCCTTCTTCTAGATTTTATAGTTTTAGGTTTTCCATTTAGGACTATGATCCATTTTGAGTTATTTTCATAGAATATTTAAGGGATGGGTTAAGGTTCAATATTTTTTGCATGTGGTGGGTGTCTCAATTTGTTCCAACATCATTTGTTTAAAAGACTGTCATTTCTTTATTAAATTGCCTTTGTACCTTTATCAAAAATCAATTAACTACATGTATAGGTCTATTTATGGGCTCTCCATTTTGTTCCATTGATCTGTCCTTTCACCAGTACCATGCTGTATTACTGAGTCTTCCAACTTTGTTCTTTTGTCTGAAAATTGTTTTTGTTATTGTAATTCCTTTGCCTTTCCGTAACTTTCATAATCAGCTAGTTAATTTTCTAAAAACAAAACAGTCTTGCTTGGATTTTTTATTGGAAATTGCATTGAATCTATGGATCAATTTGAGTGAATTGACATCTTAATAAAAATGAGACTTCCAATTCATGAACCTGGCTTACCTATCCACTTATTTAGGTCATCTTTGATTTCTTTGACCAGTGTCTTGTAGTTTTCAGTAGGTCCTACACGTAATTTGTCTGATTTATACCTAAGTATTTTATATTTTTGGTATTACTCTAAATGATACTTTAAAAGAATTTTGATTTCTAATTGCTCATTGCTAGTATATAGAAACACAATTGATTTTTTAATATGATTTTATATTCTTTGACCTTACTGAACTCACTGATTAGTTCTCAGAACTTTTTTATAGATTCCTTGGATTTTTAAATGTAGAATTATCATGTTGTCTGTGAATAAAGACAGTTTTATTTCTTTCTTTCCAATCTACATTTTTTAATTTGTTTTTCTTACCTTATTGCGCAGGCTAAGACCTCCAACATGATGTTGAATGGGAGTGATGAGAGTAGATATCTTTGCCTTGCTTGGGACCTGGGAAGATGAGAGTGATCCTGTAAAAATCTATTTTGGCTGACAACTAACATTGCTCTACTGCTAAGGAACAATTCAAGCCTTCTGCCTTTTCATGTAAAATGCACACAAATAAATAATGAGAAATATTAAAGATAAATATTAATTAAAAACTTTAGTTATATAACATGAATTTGAATAGTAAGAGACAGGCCAGAATGAGTGATCTGTTGCAATAGTTTAGATGGAGGTAATTGGTGGGTAAACTAGGCTGATGACATTAGAAGTGAAAAGGAATGATCAAGGCCAGGCACGGTGGCTCATGCCTGTAATCCTAGCACTCTGGGAGGCCGAGGCGGACGGATTGCTCGAGGTCAGGAGTTCGAAACCAGCCTGATCAAGAGCGAGACCCCGTCTCTACTATAAATAGAAAGAAATTAATTGGCCAACTAATATATTTAGAAAAAATTAGCCGGGCATGGTGGCGCATGCCTGTAGTCCCAGCTGCTCAGGAGGCTGAGGCAGGAGTTTGAGGTTGCTGTGAGCTAGGCTGACGCCACGGCACTCACTCTAGCCTGGGCAACAAAGCGAGACTCTGTCTCCAAAAAAAAAAAAAAGAAAGAAAGAAAACAGCAAAGGAGAGAGAAAGTGACCTGTCAGAGTAGTAGAAAAACCAGCATTTATTTATCATTCTTTCATTTTCTTATTAGCCTACCCAGTGAATCCAGGATCATATAGTATCAAAGTAACTTGGAGGGTGGGATGGCCAGCAGTTCTAGGTGTTGCAGAAAAGTTAAGAAGAATGAGACTTGCGGAAAAAGCCGGTAGGTTCTGAAATTAGGAGATTTCTTTAGAAAGCAAATGTTCCATGAAGTAAAATTGTGTTGGTAGGGTGAGGGAGCAGTACCATGTTCTGAAGAGATTGATGGTGAGCAAGGAGAGACAGCAGTTGTAAATTATTAATTCTAGAGACATTTAGTAGTGGAAAGATGAAAAGATTTAGGATAACAGGCATTGAAGTTAATAAGTTCAAGGTGGTCTTTATTGTTGCTATTGTTTTTAAGAATATAGGATATCAGTATGTAGTTATCATTAAAGGGAAAGGAGCTCATGATGATGGAATGTTTGAAAGGCAGTAATGACAATAACAATCATTCATCTAGAAATTACTATATGCTGGATATTGATATTAGCACTTCACATGTATTAACTCATTTTAGTTCTCACAATAAACTCTAAGATAGATATCATTTGGATTTACTGACATGTAGGGTGTATGTACCAATGCAAACATAGTTTCTTAGATAAATAATAAGTTGCTATAAAGATGAACAGAAACTAGAAATGTGAACAACTATCCCTGCTTAAACTGTTTGGATATTTCAGTGTGGTACAGTTTGTCTTCCCAACGTTTGGATTACTTTTGGCTTTAATCACTAGTAATCCTAGCACTCTGGGAGGACAAGGCGGGAGGTTTGCTTGAGCTCAGGAGGTTGAGACCAGCCTGAGCACGAGCGAGGTCCCATCTCTACTAAAAGTATAACAATTAGCTGGGTGTAGTCAGTCGTGTGTGCCTGTGGTCCCAGCTGCTCGGGAGGCTGAGGCAGGAGGATTGCTTGAGCCCAGGAGTTTGAGGTTGCTGTGAGCTAGGTTGACACCAGGGCACTCTACTCAGGGCAATGGAGTGAGACTCTGTCTCAAAAAAAAAAAAACAAAACACACACACACAAAAAAACGCTCTTTTTCGTGGCGCCTGGGAGGCAATCAGCTGCTTCACGATGAAGCTGAATATCTCCTTCCCAGCCACTGGCTGCCAGAAACTCATTGAAGTGGACGATGAACGCAAACTTCGTACTTTCTATGAGAAGCGTATGGCCACGGAAGTTGCTGCTGACGCTCTGGGTGAAGAAGGGAAGGGTTACGTGGTCCAAATCAGTGGTGGGAACGACAAGCAAGGTTTCCCCATGACGCAGGGTGTCTTGACCCATGGCCGTGTTCTCCTGCTACTGAGTAAGGGGCATTCCTGTTACAGACCAAGGAGAACTGGAGAAAGAAAGCGCAAATCTGTTCGTGGTTGTATTGTGGATGCCAACTTGAGTGGTCTCAACTTGGTTATTGTAAAAAAAGGAGAGAAGGATATCCCAGGACTGACTGATATTACAGTACCTTGTCGTCTGGGGCCCAAAAGTGCTAGCAGAATCCGCAAACTCTTCAATCTGTCTAAAGAAGATGATGTTCGCCAGTATGTTGTGAGGAAGCCCTTAAATAAAGAAGGTAAGAAACCTAGGACCAAAGCACCCAAGATTCAGCGACTTGTAATGCCACGTGTCCTGCAACATAAACGCCGGCGTATTGCTCTGAAGAAGCAGCGTACTAAGAAAAATAAGGAAGAGGCTGCAGAATATGATAAACTTTTGGCCAAGAGAATGAAGGAGGCCAAAGAAAAGCGCCAGGAACAGATTGCCAAGAGACGTAGGCTGTCCTCTCTGAGAGCATCTACTTCTAAGTCTGAGTCGAGCCAAAAATAAGATTTTTTGAGTTAAATAATAAGACCATATCCTAAAAAAACAAAACAAAACAAAAAAAACCAACTAGTAATAGGACTACTCTCCCTTCATTAGAAACTGAGATACTGTTCATGGTTTTTCCATTTGAATCATTGATCAGTTGAACATGGTCATTCTTTATAGACCTTCTAAAATGTTAACCTGTTCCTTGTAATAGATTTAGTTATTTGCCTTTTTAAGTTAAACTTTGCATTTCAAAATTAATTGTGAAATTCAAATCTTTCTTCTAGCATGTAGTTAATTTGTGTTGACATACCACTTATCCTAGGTGAGGCCAGTTTGTTCTTTTTATACAATTAGTGGACGTACTCTTGTTGGCTTACAACTTTTTAGTATCCTGAGGTCTGCAAAATAAAATTTACCTTTTTACTTTTACACATAGCAGTACACTCATTTCATGAACTCATTCATTCTTTGTTTTCAAAATTTGCTAGTACTGTATTTTCTCATATTATTGCATTTAATCTCAACCACTGTGTGAAATAGTATTATGCCACTGTTTCACAGATCTAGAAAACAAAGTTCAGGACAGCTAAGTGTTGTAGTTTGTCTGGGATTATACAAAGTATTAAAAATGTGGAAATTGAACCCATGTCTTCTAACTCCAAGTCTAGCCCAAGTGCTCTTTGTATTATATCAAAGTTACTCTACATCACTTGCTTCTTGCAACAACTTGGCATTATGCTGTATTTGGAGCTAGTTTTTCATGTAAATAGTATTCACGCTTTATTCCATTTTGTTTTGTTTTCATATCTATACTCTTTTTGTCTTTTTCTTTTCTCTCTCTTTTTTTGAGATTGCCAATGTCATCTGGTTATTATCCACTAGTGATTTTAGTCATACTGTTGCATACAGTGTGAGGTAATTCTTACATAATTTAAAATTCTATCAATTGCTTTTCAACTTAAAAAATACAGTAATTTAAAGCATACAGAAAAGCTGCAAGAAGGCCGGGCGTGGTGGCTCATGCCTGTAATCCTAGCACTTTGGGAGGCCGAGGCAGGCGGATTGCTCAAGGTCAGGAGTTCGAAACCAGCCTGAGCGAGACCCCCGTCTCTACCAAAAATAGAAAGAAATTAATTGACCAACTAAAAATATATATACAAAAAATTAGTCGGGCATGGTGGCGCATGCCTGTAGTCCCAGCTACTCGGGAGGCTGAGGCAGTAGGATCGCTGAGCCCCGGAGATTGAGGTTGCTGTGAGCCAGGCTGACGCCACGGCACTCACTCTAGCCTGGGCAACAAAGTGAGACTCTGTCTCAAAAAAAAAAAAGAAAAGCTGCAAGAAATGGTACAAAGAATTCCCATATATTCTACAGCCAGATCTACCTATTGTTAAAATTTTATTGTGTTTGCTTTACCATGTGTTCTCTTTCTTTCCCTCCCTCCACATATACATATACAGAGTCATGAGTCACTTACCAAGGGGAGTATGTTCTGAGAAATGTGTTATTAGGTATAGTATAGTAAATATTAGGTAACTATAGTAAATAAATACATAAACTAGTAACATAGTCATTTATTATCATTACCAAGTATTATATACTGCACATAACTGTGCTATCCTTTCTTTTTTCTTTTTTTTTTTTTTTTTGAGACAGAGTCTTACTCTTTTGCCCGGACTAGAGTGCCGTGTCATCAGCCTAGCTCACAGCAACCTCAGATTCTTGGGCTCAAGCAATCCTCCTGCCTCAGCCTCCTGAGTAGCTGGGACTACAGGCATGTGCCACCATGCCCAGCTAATTTTTTTTTTTTTTTTTTTGAGACAGAGTCTCACTTTGTTGTCCAGGCTAGAGTGAGTGCCGTGGCGTCAGCCTAGCTCACAGCAACCTCAAACTCCTGGGCTTGAGTGATCCTTCTGCCTCAGCCTCCCGAGTAGCTGGGACTACAGGCATGTGCCACCATGCCCGGC
Organism: Microcebus murinus; assembly: GCF_040939455.1. Lineage (NCBI taxonomy): Eukaryota > Metazoa > Chordata > Mammalia > Primates > Cheirogaleidae > Microcebus > Microcebus murinus. The sequence goes on from NC_134117.1 coordinate 60,963,799, forward strand.
TAATTTTTTTATATATATATCAGTTGGCCAATTAATTTCTTTCTATTTATAGTAGAGACGAGGTCTCGCTCTTGCTCAGGCTGGTTTTGAACTCCTGACCTTGAGCAATCCGCCCGCCTCGGCCTCCCAAGAGCTAGGATTACAGGCGTGAGCCACAGCGCCCGGCCGCCCAGCTAATTTTTAAGTAGAGACAGGGTGTCACTCTTGCTCAGGCTGGTTTCGAACTTCTGACCTTGAGCGATCCTGCCTTGGCTTCCCAGAGTGCCAGAATTACAGACGTGAGCCACTGCACCCAGTGTGCTATACTTTTGTACAACTGGCAGTGCAATAAGTTTGTTTACACCAGCATTGCCACAAATGTGGGTAATGTTGCACTGTGACATTAGGATGGCTACCACATCAGTAGGTTATAGGAATGTTTCAGCTCCATTATAATGTTATGGGACCACCATGTGGTCCATTGTTGATTGAAATGTTGTACAGTATGACTGTGTGTGTGTGTGTATATATATATATATATATATATATTTTTTTTTTCCTGAACCATTTGAGAGTAAGTTGTAGACATTATGCTCATTTATACCTAAATACTTCAGTATTGCCTAAGAAGTTCTTTTTATATAACAAGTTAGACATTAGAGCAATATATAGATAGAATTATGATTTTCTTTCTCATCTTCAGTAGATGGCATTTTAGAAGGATTATGTTGTTTGATGCTGGACCTACAACTTAAGTGAGAAGTTTTTTGTCATCTGTTTTTCTCTGGACCATTTGTTACTGCCTCTACCTTTGTTCTTTTTGGCTTTTACCTCTAGTTTCTGACACACCTAGAGCAGGTGTGAGAACTTATTGCCTTACCCTACAATAATGCTGCCATTCAGAGCCTGGGAATCTTTTTTCTGCTACTGCCTTTTTTTCCCTTTGCTCCCTGTACTCAGAGGTATGTGTCATAGGGCAGGCTGAGTTTCAGTAAGCTCCTAATGTGGATACTGGAAACTCCACCTGCCTGCCAAGTCTTTTTGGCTACAAGCAAAGTGGAGGCTTGGTACTTGTCATTCCTTTGCAGTAGTTGAGCTGAAGGAATGCTGAATGGCTTGTTGGAAGTTGCTTAGCAACGTCAAGTCGGGTGTGTATGAGGGTGTGTGTAGAGAGGTGAGGGTCTTGTTGTCTGTGTGGGAGATATGGGTTCTTTCCTGGTGTCATGTTAATTATGAGGCAGTATTTATTGAGTGCCTCCTTATAACTACCACTGTGATGGGAGCTTCTGGAATAGAATAATAAAATACATAATTTAATCACAGTGGGTAATAGGTAAATAATTCTAGTTCTGCAACTTAACCATCTTTGAAGTGGGCAAGTTAATGTCTTTATGCCTCACTTTATTCTTTTGTAAAATGGAACCATTAATACCTACCTGATAGGGCTGTTATGAAGAATAAATAAAGAATGTAAATATAATGATTAGCACATGCCTGGCACTAGTTACTATTTCATTTTGTGTAGTCAAATTCAGGATTTATGACTGATACCATATAAAACAGAGAATAATAAAAACAGAATAATATGGCAGTATAATGTATAATCAAATACTTTAATTGTGACATGTAGATTATAAATAGTCTGGGAATTTAGAGAAGGGAAAGAACAGTCTTATGCAACCATTTAATACTCCTGTGCCTCAGTTTTTCCACTGGACACACTGTGGATGATGCTAGGTGATCTCCCAGAGAATGATAAAGATGTTAAAACATTTTGCTTTTTTAGGTGGTGCATATGATGGTGGGAAGGAAAGGAGAAGTTTGAGGAACTATTAGAAACCAAATTTAGCACTTAATATTCTTAATTTTTTCCTTATGCGGACAAGGCAGCTTTACAGGAAAACTTAAAGCTGGAGATAAGGTGCTTTCCTTCCAGAAAAGGTGCTTGCTTTGATATTCTCCCTGTTGCCTCACTGGCATTTTAATTAGTTGAAAACTAAAGTTGGTCAATGGATCGCCTCTGATTGTGAGCCCCTTTCATATAATAATCTGGGGATTTAAGTGATTTATAACCCACATTGTCTTTCTGATCCTCTGGCAGAAATTAAACAAACAAACAAATAGGGCAGAAGTAGATTTAGTTCTCTTGGACTAGATGTTAAGGACATGTGAGTTACTCACCGTCAGTGTTTCTCTGGGATGGGATGTCTTTGCTCAAAACAGTTTAGACTCCTAATTTGGCCCTTCTACCGTTAAGCAGGTTTTCATAACCATACAACTGGAAAACACCTTTTAAAAAGTGTTTTATTCACAACATCCAAAGGAAAACTGTTTCAATTCCTAATTTGGTGTGTGCATACTTAGTGATTTTTGTTTTGTTTTAAAAGTTTGTATTTGGTTTTTATTTCTGTTAGGATCAACTTTCTTCTCCTTCAAGAAAATTTCAGAGAAGTTTCCCCAAAAGTAAAGTTATTCATAGCCTTTTTTTTGCCTCTCTAGTTTGAGTGTTTCTCTCTTTTGTTGTTGTTATAGTTTTTTTTTTTTTTTGGCATTGTTTGCCAAGGTTTCAAGTTTATAGTGAGAGGTGAGGCAACGTTGATCTTGGCAGAACAGACAAAGCCAGTAGAGTCATTAAGTGACGCAAGCTTTTGATTTTTTTTTCTTTCTGTTAAAGTTCTCTGACACAGCTGGCTATTCTAGTCCCAGAAGAAAAGAGAAGAGACGTTCTGAAGATCTGGATGAGACGATAAAAGTTTGGGGCACATTAAAAAGAAGCAGTGAAAACCTCAACAAAACCTCAGATAATTCAAACAAGCTTCTTGGCTTTGTGGAGTCTTTTTCAGTTGCTCAGAACTTGAATTTTTACTTCAGAGGATGATGGGACAAGGCAGTAGTGGGAGAGGAGGGTTATGTTGGATTCCTGCTTATCTGCCTGCGTCTCCTTCCAGTTGGAAAAATCTTCAGTCCACAAAAAGCATTATTAACAAGACTGAAGAATACATCTCACCTGATCCTGGATGCTGTTGGCATTGAGGATTACATCCAGTGCACCAGGACCTTATGGAGGCAGTTCAAGAAAAATAGAGAGAAGCAATACTGTTTGCATTAGTCCTGTGCTGTGTCACATTTTGGGGATTGTTTGGAACAAGTGAGGGATGGCTCTGTCATTTGGATCTAAGAGGATATTTCGAGTACCTTGAACTACATATATGATGTTTGGAAGACAGTAAACTCAAAGACTTTCCACATAAATTCACTAAATTTTGCATTCTCTTTCTTTTGAGAATTCAGCAGACAGAAATTGCCTGCCAAAAAGATATAAGACTTTCTCTGCGTTTTTGGGTTAAATGTGAACAATAATGTCTTGGAAGAGAAATTATTTTTCAGGGGGCCGTGGTAGTGTCCAAGGGATGTTTGCACCTCGGAGCTCAACCTCCATAGCCCCCAGCAAAGGCCTCAGCAATGAGCCAGGACAAAACAGCTGTTTCCTCAACAGTGCCCTGCAGGTAAGGGTAATTTCTTTCTTTTTGGTGAGTTTTGACTTTTAATTGCTAATGCTGTATTTCTGATAACTCTTTTAAATATTATACTTGACAGTCTCTGAAGTCAGTAACCTGAGGTCATTTTTTAAGTTTATCTGTATAATCTTAGGCAAGTCACTTCATCTCTTTGTTTTTTTTTTTTTTTTTTTTTTTTTTTTTGAGACAGAGTCTCACTTTGTTGCCCAGGCTAGAGTGAGTGCCATGGCGTCACCCTGGCTCACAGCAATCTCAAACTCCGGGGCTCAGCGATCCTACTGCCTCAGCCTCCCGAGTAGCTGGGACTACAGGCATGCACCACCAGGCCCGGCTAATTTTTTGTATATATTTTTAGTTGGTCAATTAATTTATTTCTATTTTTGGTAGAGACGGGGTCTCGCTCAGGCTGGTTTCGAACTCCTGACCTTGAGCAATCCGCCCGCCTCGGCCTCCCAAAGTGCTAGGATTACAGGCGTGAGCCACCACGCCCGGCCTGTTTTTTTGTTTTTAATTTTTTTTTAAACTTTGTAAAGTTGTACAGTACACTTCATCTCTTTGAATCTCAATTACTTCATTTGTAAAAAGGAGGATTAAAGATAATAAGAGAAATAAATAATAACTATTATTTACCTGCCTAAAGGGAGGTACCAGGTGATCTTTCTACTTGTTTATCAACTTTTTCTTGAACTGACTTTACCATTTCCTTTTTTTCCTTTTGAGATCAAGGTGTCTTATCACTCTCGTTGCTTTTCTCTAGTATAGAAAGCAAAATTCTTTCTACAAGTCAGAGACTTCCAGGTATGTTTTTCTCGTCTCATAATATTTAGGCTCTTAACCCACACACTGAATGGAATCTGGTCTTTGTCCGCTTCTTCATCTCTTCTTTTTGAGCTCTCCTATATTGGCTTAGGATTGGTGTCTAGTCAGATATGCTTGAACAGAGCTAGAGGAAAATAAATTCCTTTAAGGTGATTATCTACCCTAGATTTTCCTTTTTGCTGTTGCTTGTTATTTTACTGGTCTCATAATCCCAAAGCTTCCTATTTGTCTGTTTGTTCTGCTTAGTCAGGCCCATGGAGTGTTAGGTTCATCTCTCTTGGCCTAACTTTCAAGTAATTATTTTCCCCTTTTGCTTTTCAGAGTAAAAGTAAATGAAATTTGCCACCCAAGGTAATTATAGTTGGGTAAAATATTAGCTTGACTGACTTCTCAGATGTAATGAGAAAATAGGTTACTATGAGAGAAGACAAGATAATGTATATTTGGTATAAAGAGCATTGGACTTGGGAATAAGGAGACTTGGATTCTAGTTTTAGCCTTCTATAGTCTAGTTGTGTGACCTTGTACAGGTAATAGTGTCTGGGTTTCCTCATTCATAATACAAGAATCTTGCCAAGCTTATCTATGTAATAAAAGTTTCAACTGGGTGTGGTGGCTCATGACTGTAATTCTACCACTGTGAGAGGCCAAGGCAGGAGGATTGCTTGAGGTCAGGAGCTTGAGACCAGCCTGACCAAGAGCGAGACCATGTCTCTACTAAAAATAGAAAACATCAGCAGGGGTGGTGGTATACACCTGTAGTTCCAGCTACTTGGAAGGTTGAGGGGGGAGGTTGGCTTGAGTCCAGGAATTTGAGGTTGCAGTGAGCTATGATGATGTCACTGCACTCTAGCCAGGGTGACAGAGGGAGACTCTGTCTCAAAAAAAAAAAGTTTCATCTTTCTGTTTTCAAGTTTTTATTTGAAAACATTTAAAAATCCTGTGCTGTCAAACCTATAGAAAGAATTTAGCTACTTTGCCCAATTACTACCACAAATTTCACGTAGTTGGGGAGATTGGTTAGGTTTTTTTCCAAGATGATATACATTACGTTTTTGAGTGACTTGATATGTTGATAAATCTTTTGTAATTTAGAAGCAGGCAAAATAAAGTATTACTATAGATGTATGTGTTTACCTTCTTCCTGGCCATAGTTCAGGTTTTTGTAATTCTGTTTCTCTCTATATGTTCTATCTATATTGTCAATTGAAACAATAATATTTATGACTTTCCATTCTAATTTATATAGTATATAAATTATTTTAGTAATATTTAGTAATTATTTAGTAATGTTTTATTAGTATATAAAGTATTCTAATTTATAATTATATGTGCCATATACAACATATATATATATACATACATACATATTTCTGTTTTCCATACTTCCAGGTTGAAGCATTGATGGTTTTAGAGTACCTACTATAATCATATTACGTGTTGAAAATAATTATTGCTATGAGTTAATATTCTGACTTTTGCCATGAAAGCTTTGTTTGCCACAGATGTGTTGAATGTATTACATTTGTGAAAAAAGGGATTATTTAGTTGGAGGCATAGTCTGTTTCACAGGACTTTTAGAGGCCAGGCATGGTTGTTCATGCCTGTAATCCCAGCACCTTGGGAGGCTGAGGCATGAGGATCACTTGAGGCCAGGAGTTCGAGACCAGCCTGGACAACAAAGTGGTACCCTGTCTCTACAAAAAGTAATAAAAAAATTAGCCAGGCATGGTGGTATGTATCTTACTTGGGAGGCTGAGTAAGGAGGATCACTTGAGCCCAGATGTTGGAGGATGCAGTGAGTCATGATTATACGACTACCACTCCAGCTAGGGTGACAGAACAAAGATCCTGTCTCTAAAAAGAAAAAAATCCTAGCACTCTGGGAGGCCAAGGTGGGAGGATGGCTTGAGCTCAAGAGTTTGAAACCAGCCTGAGCAAGAATGAGACCCTGTCTCTACTAAAAATATAAAAATTAGCCGGGCGTCATGATATGTGCCTGTAGTCTCAGCTACTCAGGAGGCTGAAGTAGGAAGATTGCTTGAGCTCAGGAGCTTGAGGTTGCTGTGAGCTAGGCTGACACTACGGCACTCTAGCTTAGGCAAGAGAGTGAGACTCTGTCTCAAAAAAAAAAAAAAAAGAAACCAAACCTTTTAGAGTATGTATCTTGAGACTTAAGTAAGATGAAGCTCCAGAGCTATGCTGTGATCTGGGGCTCCAGAGGTAGTGCTTTTCCATATTCATATTTCTTTAGTTTTTTACCTGGTGTCCCTTTTTCCAGGATCCCATCCACGTTACCATGTTTACATTTATTGGTCATGTGCTAGTTTCTCAGAATGTTCTTATTTTTGATGACCTTGATAGTTTTGAAGAATACTGATCAAGTATTTTGTAGGATGACCCACCCTTTATTGGAATTTTTCTGATGTTTTTCTCATGATTAGATGGGGGTAATGGGTTTTGGGGAGGAAGACAACAAAAGTAAAGTACCAAAGTACCATTCTTTTTTTTTTGAGACAGAATCTCACTCTGTTGCCCGGGCTAGAGTGCCATGGTGTCAGCCCAGCTCACAGCAACCTCGATCCCTGGGCTCAAGCGATCCTACTGCCTCAGCCTCCCCAGTAGCTGGGACTACAGGCACACGCCACCATGCCTGGCTAATTTTTTCTATATGTTTTTAGTTGTCCAGCTAATTTCTTTCTATTTTTAGTAGAGATGGGGTCTTGCACTTGCTCAGGCTGGTCTTGAACTCCTGAGCTTAAACGATCCTCCTGCCTCAGCCTCTTAGAGTGCTAGGATTACAGGTGTGAGCCACCATGCCCAGCCCAAAGTACCATTCTTATCCATCACATTAAGGGTATGAGCTATGACTATGATTTATTTATAACTGTTGGTATCACTATGATTTTTTATCCTATTGACTTAAGGAGGTCACCTCTCTCAGAAAGGTCCAAAAATTGAGAATTCAAATGAAGACAAAATTCTACACTATGATTCAAGCTTCTAATATAAATTTTAAAATAATCTTGCTTTTCTTGTGTGGACCATTAAAATAAATCCTTATTCTGTAGCTTTTAACCCATAAATTTCGTCTTCAGGATCACATTTGATGTTTGTTTACCATCTTTTTATGTGTGACCCTCACTTTATGATCAAATTAATATATATCCCAGAATATGGCCATTCATTCTTGTTAGATACCTCACTTTTTTTTTTTTTTGATACTCAAGAGATCTTTATTGATTTAACTATAACAGCAACCATTGATGAGAACTGAATTTTTTCCCTAATTTCCAAACACCCACTGGTTTGGAAGGACAGTTAAAAAAACAAATTGATCATGGGATCACACAGGACTGCCTGAAGGACTGCATGGTGCCCTCTGCTATCCATCCACAATAGTGGGACGGATGGGATGGGAGGGTGGGTGAGGAGACGACACATCAGAGAGACAGAGGGAAGACGAGGAAAGTGCTGGCAGTCTCCGCTTTTCCATTCAGAATGGATGGAACTGGGCCATTGGTGGCACTAAGGGAAGGGCTATTTTTATTAAATAAAATCTTTTAAGATGCTTAAAATGGACACCTTAGCATGTGAGTGTCCTTTGGGCTCTTCAAGACCCCTTCTTTAAGGTTTACCCCTGGGGTGGCAGAGGGTCTCCTCACCCAGGTGGACAAGGTTGGGCTCCATCTGCAGTGAAGGAAAGGCACTGGCACACGGTGCTGGGTGATCCCGATACAGACACCAGGTAGGAGCAGGATGGCTTACCCACAATTTGCTTAGTTCCTTCCCTCCCCCTGGTTTCCAGTTAAAATTACCCTTGATACCTCACTTTTTTGACATTTGTTTTAACATACTAGAATGAGCTTTTCTCTTGGAAATGAAGATATTTTCTGCATTCATTACCTATGTTTGCTTGAACTCTTTACTTTAAAATTAAATGGTACCTCTTCATAGAGTAATGAAGTATTTTCCCTTTTTTGCCAGGTTTTGTGGCACTTAGACATCTTCCGACGTAGCTTTAGGCAGCTTACAACTCATAAGTGCATGGGAGATTCCTGCATCTTTTGTGCTCTCAAAGTAAGTACTTCAAATTTGTTTCTTCTCACTACCTTTAAGTTGCCAAATGGTCAGTTTAGGTGGTTTGGTTAATTGGGGTGATGTTAAAGAATTTATTACTGAATTACCTGCTTGTGGTTTAGTGCAAAAATGAATATGATTATTTTTGCTTGCTTCAGAGAATTATTACTTGGCTTGGGTTATCTCTTTTTCTGAAACTTTTTTGCTTTTATAGCTTTAGTTCATGTGATAGGGTACTATTTAAGTGTGCTTCTAATTTGAATATTTACCCTCTGAGAAGCTAATTCTAAATTTTCATTTTAAAAGAACAGACAACTAAGTGTTTTTAATGGAATTTACTATTGTTAGTTAAAGCGAAGTTTAGCAACAAACTCTTCCTATTGAGAAATGCCAGTACTAAATATTTCCTATTTTCCCATTCCTTAATGTTTCCCATTACTACATTTAATAGATTCTTTATACCAGTTCCCACTTAATGCATTGTCTGAATTTCTGAATAAAATAAAACCAGGGATTTGTTTAGAGTCAAAGAAAATGGCCTAAAGTGAGAGATTTCTGGTATGCTGTTAATGAAAGAACTATGTATGATGTATAACAGGCCAATTCTCTCTTGCTTTATCTGTTTTCCCAATATGTAGCATCCCTTTGTTTTCTTGGTCTAGACATATAATGGATTATTTGTGTTTGGATGAGTCTGCCTGATTTCTGAGTAAGCTTCCACAGTAATTTTTCAGTCTTATAAAGTCTGAATTCTTGGTTTGTTACAGGGATGCTTGGATGTGATCCTTATATGTTTAATTTAGTTGCTTTTACATCTTCAAGTAGGAATCGTGACCAAAATTCTAGGAGAATTTCCCAGTTAAATTGGATATTTGCAATGACTGACTCAAAACATTTTTTTGACCAGCATAACTTTGGAGTTTTAAGTCCACGATAGGCAGATATCTTTAGAAAGAGATAAGTAAGTCTACTGAACTTTTTGCCACTTGGGTCACAAACATCTTTTTTTTTTTTTGAGACAGAGTCTCCATCTGTCTTCCCAGCTAGAGTGTAGTGGTGTTATCACAACTCATTGCAACTTCCAGTTCCTGGGTTCTAGTAATCTTCCTGCCTCAGCCTCCTGAATAGCTGGGACTACAGGCACACACCACCACGCCCAGCTAATTTTTTCTATTTTTAGTAAAGATGGGGTCTTGTTTTTGCTCAGACTGGTCTTGAATGCCTGACCTCAAGAGATCCTCCCACCTTGGTCTCCTAGCATGCTAGGATTACAGGCATGAGCCACTGTGACCAGCTACAAATATCTTTTTCTTCCCACCTTTTGTTTGGAACTATTGTAACTTATAACAAAACATACAATATAAATAAATTATTGGTTAGTTGGGGAGTTCAAATATGAATTTTAATAAAACCAAAATATTTTACAAGGTGATTATAACATTTCTTACTCTGCCTATTCAGACAGAAGCCTATCCAAAAAGTGCATTTGATCTAATTTTTCTGAAATATACATTGAGTATCTAATCTTAGATAAGCAAGAAACACAGTGGCTCCTTGGTAAATAAGTCCAAGGGAGATCTGATTCATGGCATTAAAACCATGCTAGGGAGATAATTTACTAGGGACATGTGAATCCTGGAGAAATCTCTGGTAGAAGAACTTCCTGAAACTAGAAACTTAATCTGTACTAAGAAGAGATGATAGAAATTGTATAACCTCTGACATGTCCATGCCTATGACTAGTCAGGACTGTGCTACACTCTACGTTGACCCAGGTAGGACCCTGGAGAACTGGCTGCCATATTCTTGTTATGTATGTTTCATTTTTCAGAAGGACAAATTGTAACTCTAATATAAATCAGTATTATTATGTAAGCCAGAGATAGGAAAAAACAGCCACTAGACTTTATGGTACAACCTCTGAGACACTGAAGTACAGAAGAGAAATTGTTTTTCAGCCCCTTGGGGCTGAGGAGACATCTTGGGACCCTTTCAGAGAAGCAGTTGCTTGTGATGGATAGGTGAATGGGCTTAGGGGATCAAAGGTTGTATTTTGGGTCTTGATAACTCTGGGGATATGTTAGAATTCTGGTACTTTACTTTGTACATCACTGCCTGATCTAACCAAGAGATTTATTTTCCTTCACTGACTCTTTTGTTATATTGAGAGTATATTAAAGATTTGATTATTTTCCCTAAAGTCCTTTTCAATCCATCCATGCTTATATAAATGTTAAATATAATTAAGCTCTAGTTTGTATAGATTTCACATTTTATTTATTTATTAATTTTTTAATTTTTTTGAGACAGAGTCTCACTCTGTTGCTCAGGCTAGAGTGCTGTGGTGTCAGCCTAGCTTACAGCAACCTCAAACTCCTGGGTTCAAGTGATTCTCCTTCCTCAGACTCCTGAGTAGCTGGGACTACAGGCATGTGCCACCATGCCTGGCTAATTTTTTCTATATATTTTTAGTTGGCCAATTAATTTCTTTCTATTTTTAGTGGAGACAGAGTCTCCCCCTTACTAAGGCTGGTTTTGAACTTCTGACCTCGAGCAATCCTCCCGCCTCAGCCTCCCAGAGAGCTAGGATTATAGGCGTGAGCCACCACGCCCAGCCAATTTCACATTTTATTTTATTTTTTTATTTTATTTTATTTTTTTTTGAGACAGAGTCTCACTTTGTTGCCCAGGCTAGAGTGAGTGCCGTGGCGTCAGCCTGGCTCACAGCAACCTCAATCTCCGGGGCTCAGCGATCCTACTGCCTCAGCCTCCCGAGTAGCTGGGACTACCGGCATGCGCCGCCATGCCCAGCTAATTTTTTTTTTTTGTATATATATATATTTTTTTTTAGTTGGTCAATTAATTTATTTCTATTTTTGGTAGAGACGGGGTCTCGCTCAGGCTGGTTTCGAACTCCTGACCTTGAGCAATCCGCCTGCCTCGGCCTCCCAAAGTGCTAGGATTACAGGCGTGAGCCACCACGCCCGGCACAATTTCACATTTTAGATGGCATTGTTTCCATTCTTTTAATTATCATATACTTGGCTGGGCATGGTGGCACATGCTTGCAGTCCCACCTACCTGGGAGGCTCAGGTGGGAGGATTGCCTGACCCTAGGAATTTCAGGCTTCATTGAGCTATAATTGCACCACTGTACTCCTGTTTGGATGACAGAGCAAGACCCTGTCTCTTCACAAAGCAACAACAACAACAACAACAACAACAAAATATATATAGTATACTTCATTTGAAAAAATTATAGACTTGCAATACAGATGGATTAATTTGAAAATGTGGAAGAGCTGGGCTTGGTCTTAGTAGATAAGAAGTTTAAATTGTTCGAATAGCTATAGTTTTTAGGAAATATTCCTTTATCCAGGCTGGTGGGCTTCATTTCCTTAGAAAAGGGAAGTGGTGATTAATGTATGAAGGAGTCAACTTGGGATGGATCATTAGCACTCAGATCCTCCTGTAGGTTGTCTCTTTTGTTCCCCACTTAAAAAATACCTTTATAGAATAGGAAAATAATACAACTCAACATTGAACCAGATTCTGGTCAGTGTGAATAAGATAACAAAAATATAAAGATTATAAAGGAAGAAATAGTTGTCATTATTTGCAGATGATATGTCTATTTAAAAAATCCCAAAGAATCTACTGATAAATCAGAAGAATCAATATGAGAGTATAAGACCTGCAATCCTAGCACTCTGGGAGGCTAAGGCAGGAGGATCACTTGAGCTTAGGAGTTTGAGACCAGCCTCACTAGACCCCATCTCTACTAAAAATAGAAAAATTAGCCAGGTGTTCACGTGGTGTGCGCCTGTAATCCCAGCTACTTGGGAGGATGAGGCAGGAAGATCACTTGAGCCCAGGAGGTTTCAGTGAGCTGTTATGACAGTACTACATTCTATCTAGTGTGATAGAGCGAGATTCTGTCTCAAATAAGAAAAAGAAAAAAAGAGTATAGCATATTGCTACATATAAGATGAAGGTGTAACTTTCAGTTGTATTTCTGTAACTAGCAACAAACAGAAAATGCAATTTAAAAAACTTTTATAGAAGCAAAGAAGTAAAGAAAAAAAAAGCAGCGAAGTATATGAGGTAGATACGAATAAGTTTTACTTTCTATGTAATCCATTCTTTACATTACTGTTTTTGAAACTTCATTATAAATGGAATCATTCTATGTAAATTTTGTGTGTGTGTGTGTGTTTTCTTTAGCTCATCAGTATGTTTATAAGATTATCCATATTGTTTTTTTTTTTTGTTTTTTTTTGAGACAGAGTCTCGCTTTCTTGCCTAGGCTAGAGTGAGTGCCATGGCGTCAGCCTAGCTCACAGCAACCTCAAACTCCTGGGCTCTAGCGATCCTGCTGCCTCAGCCTCCCGAGTAGCTGGGACTACAGGCACGAGCCACCATGCCCGGCTGATTTTTATATTATATATATTAGTTGGCCAATTAATTTCTTTCTATTTTTATGGTAGAGACGGGGTCTCGCTCAGGCTGGTTTTGAACTCCTGACCTTGAGCAATCCGCCCGCCTCGGCCTCCCAGAGTGCTAGGATTACAGGCGTGAGCCACCGCGCCCGGCCTGTTTTTTGTTTTTTTTGAGACAGAGTCTCACTCTATTGCCTGGGCTAGAGTGCCGTGGCATTAGCCTGGCTCACAGCAACCTCAAACTCCTGGGCTCAAGCAATCTTCCTGCCTCATCCTCCCAAATAGCTGGGACTACAGGCATGTGCCACCATGCCTGGCTAATTTTTTCTGTATATATTTAGTTGGCCAATTAATTTCTTTCTATTTTTAGTAGAGACGGGGTCTCACTTTTGCTCAGGCTGGTTTTGAACTCCTGACCTTGAGCGATCCACCTGCCTGGGCCTCCCAGAGTGCTAGGATTACAGGCATGAGCCACCAAGCCTCACAATCCATATTGTTTATAGGTCTATTTTGTTCATTTTTCCTTTTAATATATGGAATTTCTTTATGTAAATAAATTACTATTTATCCATTCTACTGCTGGTAGTCATTTGGATTTTTTCTATTTTTTTATTTTTATGAACAGTATTACTAAGAATATTCTTGTATATGTTTACATGTATATACATTTGTTTTGTGTACATGCCCAGAACCGGAACTGTTGGCTCATAGGGTATACATGTCTTCACCTTTTAAAGATAATGCTGTTTTTCCAATATTTCCATGTGTTTCCCAATGTGGTGGTACTAATCTATAATAATCAGGCTTTTTTTGGAAGTTGAGAACAGTCAGGCCTGAAATTTATTTGACAAAGAGTGAAAAATAGGGCACTCCTGAAGAATAATAACAAAGTAAATGACTTGCCCTATAAATCAGTCAGAGTAGGCTAAGTTATGTTGTGGGAACAACAGTAAAATCTCAGTGATAAATATACCAGAGATTTATTTCTCATCATGTTACTTGTCCACTGCAGGTTAATAGGGAAGCTACAGCTGTGACTACTGATTATATTCACTGAGGATCTCAGTTTCCAAAGCTACAACCATATCGAATAGTTTTTTTTTTTTGAGACAGAGTCTCACTCTGTTGCCTGGGCTAGAGTGCCATGGCGTCAGCCTAGCTCACAGCAACCTAAAACTCCTGGGCTTAAGCGATACTACTACCTCAGCCTCCTGAGTAGCTGGGACTACAGGCATGCGCTACCATGCATGGCTCATTTTGTATATATATTTTTAGTTGGCCAATTTCTTTCTATTTTTTTTTTTTTAAGTAGAGACGGATTCTCGCGCTTGCTCAGGCTAGTCTCGAACTCCTGACTCAAGCGATCCTCCCACCTTGACCTCCCAGAGTGCTAGGATTATAGGCGTGAGCCACCATGCCCAGCTGCATATCGAATATTTTTTTTTTTTTTTTTTTGAGACAGAGTCTCACTTTTGTTGCCCAGGCTAGAGTGAGTGCCGTGGCGTCAGCCTAGCTCACAGCAACCTCAAACTCCTGGGCTCAAGCGATCCTCCTGCCTCAGCCTCCCAAGTAGCTGGGACTACAGGCATGTACCACCATGCCCGGCTAATTTTTTGTATATATATTTTTAGTTGGTCAATTAATTTCTTTCTATTTTTAGTAGAGACGGGGTCTCGCTCAGGATGGTTTCGAACTCCCAACCTCGAGCAATCCGCCCGCCTCGGCCTCCCAGAGTGCTAGGATTACAGGCGTGAGCCACCGCGCCCGGCCTCGAATATTTTTAATTGCTATGCCAGAGGGTAAAAAAGATCTCTGGACAGTTTTGTGCAGGCAGTTAAATGCTCAGCAGGTCACTTCTGCTCACAGCTTGTTGACCAGAGCTAACATCTTGTCCCAGAGAACCATAAGGGAGTCGGAAATGTGATCTTTTTATGATCTTTGACAGGGGGAAGAAGCAGAAGTATTTGCCAACCAGTAGTAATGACCACCATACTTTATCAGATATCAAGAATTATTATAAAACTATAATAATTAAGATAATATAGTACCTATAAAGTATGACAAATAAACCAACGGAACAAAATCAGTTCAGAAATAGTCATATTGAAAACTTGTTATTTGTCCTGTGAATCAACAGAGAGAGTGGACTTTTCTATAAATGGTACTTAGACAATTGGTTATTCACATGAAAACAAAAAAAAGAAAAAAAGAAAATTAGATTCCTACTTCATACTGTATCAAAAATAAGAATTTCAGATGAATTAAGGACTAAAATATGAAAGACAAAATTTTGTAAGTTTTAGAAGAAAATATGAGAGACTATCATGACCTCAGAGAATAGGGAAGGAATAATTAAATATAACATGAAAAGTAGAAAGTTAAGAAGTTGAGGCCAGGTGTGGTGCCTCATGCCTGTAATCTTAGCACTCTGGGAGGCCAAGGTGGACGGATCGTTTGAGCTCACAGGTTCGAGACCAGCCTCAGCAAGAGTGAGACCCCATCTCTACTAAAAAAATAGAAAGAAATTAGCTAGACAACTAAAAATATATACACATAAAATTAGCCAGGCATGGTGGCACATGCCTGTAGTCCCAGTTACTTGGGAGGGTGAAGCAATAGGATTGCTTGAGCCCAGGAGTTAGTGGTTGCTGTGAGCTAGTGATGTGGCACTCTAGCCCTGGCAACACAATAAGACTGTGTCTCAAAAAAAAAAAAAAAAAGTTGATACATTTAGTACAGAATATTCTAAAACTTCTGTTCGTCAAAAGTCTCCATGAAGAGAGCAAAGAGACAAAACTATAAAGTGAGAGAAAATGTTTGCATATATATAACCAATAAAAGTATCCAGCATAGAACTCCTGAGAAGAAGAACTGTAAAAAATAAGTAAAAGACGAATGAGTCAAGAGAAAATTGGGAAAGGTATAAATAGGCATACCTGAGGATAGGAAACTCAAATAATCCCTAAGCATATGAAAGATGCTTACCTTCATTACTAATCTAAAAAATGTGGGCTGGGCGCAGTGGTTCACGCCTGTAATCTTAGCTCTCTGGGAGGCCAAGGTGGGCAGATTGTTTGAGCTCAGGAGTTCGAAACCAATCTGAGCAAGAGTGAGACCCCATCTCTACTATAAATAGAAAGAAGTTAATTGGCCAACTAATATATATGTAGAAAAAATTAGCCGGGCATGGTGGCGCATGCCTGTAGTCCCAGCTACTCGGGAAGCTGAGGCAGAAGGATCGTTTGAGCCCAGGAGTTTGAGGTTGCTGTGAGCCAGGCTGACGCCACGGCACTCACTCTAGCCTGGGCAACAAAGCGAGATTCTGTCTCAAAAAAATAAATAAATAATGTAAATTAAATTATACCCGTTAGGTCGGTAGAAATTTAAAAATCTGATGAAATTAAGTGTTACCAAAAAGATGGAATAATGAGAACTTTACATACATTGCTGGTTGGAATATAAATTGATACTACTACTTAAGAAAACAGTTTGTCATTATGTGGTAAAACTGAATTTCTGTATAACCTACCACCTAGCAATTCTACATGTAGATATACTTTGTAGAAAACTTGATGCATAATGTTCCAGAAGATGTATTCAAGAATATTCAAGGTGATATTTTTGTGATTTATAGAAAAATGGAAACAACCCATTCTAACTATAGATAGATTTTAAAATTATGATTTATTCCTATAGTAAAGTGCTATATAACAATGGAAATGAGTGACCTGCAGCTATATACAGCAACTTGGATTGATCTCAATAACATCACATTGATTGTTAAAAGCAAGTCACAGAAGACTACATAAACCATGATTCCATTTATATACAAATCAAAACTAGGCAAAACTAAACACATTGTTCATGGATACATGTGTATGATAAAACTGTAGAGAAAAAGGGAATGCTTTTCACAAAATTCAAGATAGTGGTTACCTATGGAAGGTTGAGGGAAGAATATGTAACCATTTGGGGAGCCTCAAACTCATGCTTAGTTTTTCCATTTCTTTCTTTTTTTTTTTTTTTGAGATAGAGTCTCACTCTGTTGCCCTGGCTAGAGTGCCATGTTGTCAGCCTAGCTCACAGCAACTTCAAACTCCTGGGCTCAAGCAATCCTTCTGCCTCAGCCTCCCGAGTAGCTGGGACTACAGGCATGCACCACCACGCCTGGCTAATTTTTCCTATATATTTTTAGCTGTCCAATTAATTTCTTTCTATTTTTAGTAGAGACGGGGTCTCACTCTTGCTCAGGCTGATCTTGAACTCCTGACCTTGAGCAATCTGCCTGCCTCGGCCTCCCAGAGTGCTAGGATTATAGGCATGAACCACTGCGCCCGGCCAGTTTTTCCATTTCTTAAATTGGATGGTAGGCACATGAACATTTATTATTCTTTGGCTATATATGTATACACATTATGTTTGTTCTTTTTTTGTATGATGATTTTTGTTATAAGATATAGAAAAGTACTATAACCATTCTAGAAAGCACACTGAAATATAAAGAAGAAAACTGAAAATTGCCTGAATTCCAGCACAGTGATTGTCATTTCTCTTTGTGCTTCCCCTCTGGTTTATGATATTTCTGGTAGTAAGTTTTTTGCCCACTGTTTTTGTAAAAAGAGTACTTTTTTTCAGATCCCTAAATTGCCACTCTATCTGTAGTATCTCCCCACTTCATTTATTTTAACCTAAGAATACCCTGGAATGCTATTTTGAAGGTACTATCTTATAACCTTCAAGTGGCTCCCACTTGTCTCTTAAATCACTTAAAAATGTCCGATTACAGACATTTTAAAACCTAATTTCACACTTTCTTTTCTTCTCCATTCCTATCCCAGGCAGTCTCCATTTCAGCTATGATAGCAGATAGTGCACTTGCTTTGCCTACCTCTTAGACATTTCAACGCCATTGACTTTGCCTGCAGTGTTCAATTTCCCTTTTGCTAATTCACATCACCTTTCAGAACTCTGCTTCAGAAGTTACCCTTTTCATGAAGTTTTAGAAATACTATCTCTATCTAAATCTGTGATGGTTTTACTTAATAGTATTTAGCATGGCTGAATGAGTTTTTGGGAAAGTAGCTCAGCTCTTCTTCCTTCTTGGTGTTCCTCACAATGCCTAGTACAGTGCCTGGACCATAAGGTCGTATAAACAGTCTACTTTTCTGGGTTGATTGAATCTTTTAGTAGTTCTTGGGGTTTAATTATGGAGTTTTTGATATTTGCCTTTTTCTTCTATTTTTCCTTCCATCTTTTATGATCTTTCTCACTTTTCTCCTATTTAATTGGAAAGAGATTTTCATACTGTGACTTTTGATCTTACCTTTTTTCATGGGTTTACTAATCTAGACCTTTCTGCCTTATTTGGTGAGGGAAGGGTAAGATATGTGTGTGGGGGGGCGGGATGGATGGGAAAGATCTGCTGAACGGAGCATGAAGGCCTGGGATTCTGTCAGCAAAACAGTTATCTGGTATCCTTAGGTTAAGTCACATGTTACCTTTTGATGTTTCCAGTGTGGGTGTAATTCTGTATATTTAAATCCCATTTTTTTACTGTTTCCCACTTAAAAATGAGAGGAATGTTTGGTAAGGCTAATAATTCCTTTTTTGCTGGCCCTTCACGACCTGTTTGCATTCTCTAATGCTAAATTTGATATATAAAATTCTTATTTCATAGATTTTTTTTCTAAAACAGGAAGCTCTAAAATTCCTCATTTGAAGTATAGTTGGCCCTTGAACAACAAGAACTTTTGTAGGTCTGGTTATACATGTTTTTTTTTTTTTTTTTCCTAATAAATATATCGGAAAACTTTTTAGAGACTTACAACCGTTTGGAAAAACTTGCAGACAAGCTGTGTAGCTAGAAATATTGAAAAAATATTAAGAAAAAGTAGGTATGTCATGAATACATAAAATATATGTAAATACTAATAGTCTGCTTATGTACTAATCACCTATTTATGTTATTGGTAAGGCTTCTGGTCAACAGTAGGCTATTAAGTTTTTAGGGAGTCAAAAGCTACATGCAGATTTTTGACTGAGGTTGGTGCCAGTGCCCCTAAACCCTTTGTTGTTGAAGGTGCAACTGTACTTTGTAATAACTTGCCAGTTCTGTAAAGTCAGGTTTCTTTATGTTGGAGCATAATTGTTCACTCTAGTAACCATTATTAAAGACAAAACAAAACAAAAAAACACTAACATGTTTCTAGGTGAATCAAAGTCTAACCAACTTTCCCTTAGCCTGATGTTTAGATGAGGGATTTGCCCTTCCATATACGATTGAAAGATGTGTCTTCCTGCCCTTTCTTTAATTATGTACTTTATCTAGCACCAACTCCTAAAATGCTCTTAATGTTGGCCTTATGTGAATACCTTTTGGTTCATGTCTTTAATATTTTGTATTTTTTTTCCTGCTCTTTGAACGTCTGTCAGTATTTTTGTGTCTTGTGATCTTTACCAAGTATTATAGTATATGTTGTATCTAGTGCTTATAATTCTTTATTTGTATACAATATTTATGATAATCTATTACATTTAGTCCTGTAAAATGTACTGTTTTTTTTTTCTGTTACTTGATATTGAGTCCCTAAGGTAAATTCAGCCTCAAAATCTTTTTTTTTTTTTTCTTTTTTACTTTTTTTTTTTTTTTTTTTTTTAGCAATCAAGACCCTAGTGAATGCCTCAAAATCTTGCTTGCAAGTTACTAATGATGCCTTTTATTGAAAGGAATTTGTGTCAGTATGTCATTCTGCTTACCTTGAATCATGATGTCAGTCAACTCTGACCTAAAAATTGAAGAAGTTTATGTGTTAATAACCCTGTTACCTCAAAAACCCCATTTAAGTTTTAACCCTGTACCCTCAAAAACACCTCAAATTTAATCCATCTAGTATTATAAAAGATCTTTTCTGACCTAAATTGTTGTCATGCCTATAGTCTAGAGCTCTATTTATTATTCATATTGAATCTGCTCATACACCCTCAGCCCCCAGGGTATGACTTTACTTTGGTGTTGGCTTATTTATTTATCTCTGTTCAGGGGAGGAAATCCGTCCTCTGTACTTAGTATGCCTCAAAGATTTTGTTCTTCTTCCAGGGATTGTACTAGAGGCTTTGCAGTGCCAGGATGTAGGACAGAGTGTTTTTTGTTACAGGCAAAGCAGAATGTGCGTTGATTGATTAAAATCAACAGATCTTCTCAATTAGTGATTTTTCTTTTATGAATGCTAGTATAAGGCATAAAAGCCTGGGAATGGTGCTTGAAGGGCATGGGTAGGTGGGGAGGAAATAGGGTTTTTTTTATATATAACATGTCCTATAATGTCTGTATATGCAGAGCAGTTAGACTGTTCTTATGGGGAAATTTGTGAATTCAGGGTATAAATCCTTTAGTATTTTTGAGTTATACCATGTATGTGTTTCTCTATTAGTTACTGAAGTATAAGTGCACAGGGAATAAAGTGATGTAAATTACTCATTCTTCTTCTTCTTCTTCTTCTTCTTTTTTTTTTTTTTTTTTTTTTGAGACAGGGTCTCGCTTTGTTGCCCAGGCTAGAGTGAGTGCCGTGGCGTCAGCCTAGCTCACAGCAACCTCAAACTCCTGGGCTCGAGTGATCCTTCTGCCTCAGCCTCCCGGGTAGCTGGGACTACAGGCATGCGCCACCATGCCCGGCTAATTTTTTATATATATATCAGTTGGCCAATTAATTTCTTTCTATTTATAGTAGAGACGGGGTCTCGCTCTTGCTCAGGCTGGTTTCGAACTCCTGACTTTGAGCAATCCGCCCGCCTCGGCCTCCCAAGAGCTAGGATTACAGGCGTGAGCCACCGCGCCCGGCCTTCTTCTTCTTTTTTAAGAAACAGGGCCTTGTTCTGTCACTGAGGCAATGTAGTGCAGTAGTGTAGTCATAGCTCACTGAAGCCTCTAACTCTTGAGCTCAAGTGGTCCTCCTGCCTCAGACTCCTGATTACCTAGGACTATAGGCATGAGCCCTTGTGTGCCCAGTGTCATTATTTAGTATTGATCTAGTCCTTTCTTCTGTAGATTGTAGGAATGGAAAGTTTTTCATTGTTCTAGTATCAGAGAAAAGTAAACTCATTATCTTGGACTGGCTGTTTAAACCAGGAAATTAGATTTCTAGTATGTTCCCTGGAAATTTTAGCTAGCAATAAACAACTCTCACATAAGGAAGTATGTCCTTATGTCTAATCCAGATATCATTTATTTGAGTTTAACTTTTTTGTTTTGATTACCTATGTGTGGATTTGAACATATTTGTGTGGTCCTTTGATTATCCTTCCTTAGTTTTAAATTGATATTAGGCTGTGTCTAGTTTAAATATTCTCAACTAATTTAACCATTAACATAACTTGAATAGTAGAAAACTGAATCCTTCATCCTTTTTAAAATTTGGAGTTCAGAATTATACATGATATGCAAATAGAGGGGTATGGATACAAGGAAAAATATAGAAGATCATGATTCTTTCCATTCCAGAATTTATGGCAGAGCCTAAAACTTAGATAATCTTAAAACCTTTGTGTATGTCCAGAAGGATTCTTGCTTTTAGTTTTCCCTGTGGGATAAGTGGTTATGTATTGATTCTCAAAATTTGACTTGAATATTGTTGGTAATCTATAAGAGTCCTGCATCTTTGATCTTGGCAAAAATAACTTGTTATATTTTATTAATTGTTATATTTTATAAAATCTCAACATTAGTTTATGATATACCATGAAAAGCAGTGCCATCCTCAGGTGAATTTGGCCTGTTTCTGTCTCTGTGTCTCTCTGTCCATCTTCTTGAAGTTGTGGTGTTTCTGTTCATCTGTATTTCTATCTTTGTGTGTATGTGGGTGTTTGTCTCTTTTGCACAAGTAGCAGGAATGAGTGTGTGATGTAGCTTATTATAGTCTTTAACCTCACCACTGCAGGTCCAAAATATTGAGTTATGAACTGAATGCAAATAAAGCCCTAAAGTCATGAGGTGATATAGTATTGATAACTGAATTTAATTTTGAGGAACTGATAAAGGATGTGTGAGTGCTTTTCTAATCAGGAAGTCCAGAAGGTAGCTGTTTTTAGACATAGAGAATCCCAAGGAAGAAACTAGCCAGCTATTTGCTTCCTTCCCCAAAGTTGGATCAAGAATTTATATTGGCCCAGTGCGGTGGCTCATCCCTGTAATCCCAGCCGTTTGGGAGGCCAAGGTGGGAGAATCACTTGAGGCCAGGAGTTTGACCAGCCTGTGTAACACAGTGAGACCTTGTCTGTACAAAAATTTTAAAAATTAGCTGGGCGCGGTGGCACACACCTGTAGTCCCAGCTATTTGGAAGGCTGAGGCGGGAGGATCATTTGAGCCCAGGAGTTGGAGGCTGTAGTGAGCTATGACCGTTCCACTGCACCCCAGCCTGGGTGACAGAGCAAGATCCTGAATCTTAAAAAAAAAAAAAAAGATCGGGTGTGGTGGCTCACACTTGTAACCCTATCACTCTAGGAGACCAAGGTAGGTGGATCCCTTGAGGTCAGGAATTCAAGACCAGCCTGAGCAAGATCAAGACCCTGTCTCTCCTAAAAATAGGGAAAAATTAGCCAGGCTGTTGGTGCATGTCTGTAGTCCTAGCTACTCTGGAGGCTAAGGCAGGAGGATTACTTGAGCTCAGGAGTTTGAGGTTGCTGTGAGCTAGGCTGACACCAGGGCCCTCTAGCCTGGGTGACAAAGCAAGACTCTGTCTCAAAAAAGAAAAAAGCTTATATTAAAATGACTGGATATTTAACATACTGAGGAATTATTATTACCTTTTTTGGGTATGGTAATGATATTATGGTTATATTTTCAACAAAAAGGGTTCTTATATTTTAGAGATAAAATATTTACACATGAAAAATGTCTGACATCTGCTTTAGAATGATCTGAGAGTGGATTAAGTGGGTGGGTGGTATAAATAAAATGAGATTGGCCACAGGTTGATAATTGTTGAAGTTGGATGATATATATACATGGGAGTTTATTGTACTATTGTGTTGACTCTTATATATTTGAAATTTTCAATAAAATGTTAAAATCCTATGTTATTGTTTTGGGATGCCAAAAGGGCAAACATTTGCCTACTTTTTCCCTTCTTGAAAGAGAACTTTCTACATTCTTTTGAACACACAACCAGTGAAAGTTCTTTTTTCCAGTAGTCAGTGATCCTCAAGAACTAGCTCCCTTATATTCCTTCCTTCCAGAGGGTTGTATTTACAAACAGGCTAGATGGGCCACATTTAGGTTCTGTGATTTCCAGGAGGTACAGAGAAAGGAGTGATTGTGACAGCCAAAATGGTAAGTGATTTGGGGAGTCTAGATCAAGAAGGTAAACCCTAAGAATTGAGTTAGTGGCACGGCATAGTGTGTCACACCTTTGCACAAGATATTGCTGGATACCTCACGGGTGAGTTGGGCTGCTAACTAGGGCACTTACAAAGATCTTGGGTTCAAAAGCAGCAAGATTAGTGACAGCTCTTCTCTTTAATCTTCACCTCTCTACTCATGACTTCTTTTAGATGTAAGACTAGGAAATCTTGAAAGAGAAATAAACAGCTGTTCCCTGATGAAAGACAGAGTCTGCGTTTTAGAGAAAAAAATACTTAAGCAACAGCTGCATTTTTAGATGCCAAAGCATAGAGACTTACTGTCTTTATGGCACTTTTCTCTTATTTACTTGGTTTTTACTAATCCAAATAATTATGTGTTCATGTGGATAGAATTGTTTGCTACTTGATCCAAGAGAGGTGGGTGGGGAAGCACCTGCTTTTAGTCATTAAAGTCTTGTTGCTTTTGTACTGCATCCAAGAAAATAGTTAACAGACAAAAAGTAATTTGCCTTTTCCTGAAAATGAAAAGGAAGACCTCTTTGGTTTCACTCTATGAAGAGCAGAGAGAAACCTCAAGGGTGGGTTTTTTTCTGCTTATTGAAATGGAACTATCAGGGACCCAACAGGGAAAAGTGATTCCTTGGTTTCAGTTTTTCCTGCCTTTTTTCTCTGCCTACCATAGAACTCAGCAATTGGAAGAATACCAGTTTTTGTTCCTTATTGGTGCTGCCACCTGTTCTTACTGCTGAACTAAATGTTCTTGGCTTTCTTTGGTGTGAACAGGATCTCCCTCTGGGAAAGGTGGGAGGAGGGTAAAATGGGAACGAGAGGAGGCCTGTTCCAGCCCCTGTGCTCATGTGAGAGGGACACACAAGGGTTAGTGTGCTGCTCTAACAGAGGGGCTTTGTGCTACAGCCTCATCCGGAGCTGTAGCTCCACAGATGCATGCTGGGCTGGCTCAGGCTGCTTTATCCCTAATACACTTGCTTCTTCCTAACAATAGCAGAGCAAGACTAGCAGCAATAATTAAAATAAGAAAATAAGGAAGATTCAGTCCGAGGCCATCTTGAATGCATTCAGATACTCAGTGTGTATGGAGAAGGCTGCCTGTAATTAAGAGATGAGTAAAGATTATAGCATGGAAATATTGATGCTACTGAACACAAGAGCCAGATCTGTTGTTACAGACCCACTGTGGGTACAGACAGAGCTCTGACCCTAGACCTTTCCCTTTCTCTGCTGAAACCCTTGTTATCCAGGTCATGGTAAATCTGCCTCTCTTGAATGGGAGCAACAGAATAGAGAATAGAAAAGAGTTTAGTTCTTCCTATCCAGATCTCAGAGACTGAAGAGTTAGCTCAAGGGAGAAGAACCTGACTCAGAGCCCTTCTTTGGCATAGCGTAGTGGCAGACAGGGTCTTCAGTAACCCAAAACAACTCCCAAATAGAATAATAATATAATAATAATACCTAATACTTAGCATTTACTATACTTCCAGGCATTAGTCTTAACCCTAGGTGGTAAATACTATTATTAACCCTCTTTTAAAAGAGAAAATGAAGCCTAGAGAAGTTAGGCTTAGAGACCTTGCCCAAGGTCACATAGCTAGTAAAGTACCAGGGTTGGGATCTTGAACCCACTTTGGCTCCAGAGTCCATGCTCTTTACAATTACATTGTGCCATCTCTGAGTGGCATGCTGTCTTCTCAATCAGGGTCCTCTGAACTACAGAACACAGAGAGTGATTTGAGTGCCTATTTTCTTAATTCTCCCTAGGATGGTATGTAAGTAGTACTATCCGTAGGAGAGAAGTTAAATTCATTAGTTAACAGTTGAGGCCTTAAAGTATTAGGACTTAATTCTTAAGGAAACCCAGTTGAGAAAGATTAAAGGGGCCGAAGTTTGCAAATGTCAGATTTGTACAGAGCTATCCTGGACATAATTTCCTATTGGTTTGTTTTGGAAACAGTTTTGGACTCTGAACAAAGGATCAAGCCTCACCCATCCTTTACTCTGAGGATTGAGCCCATGTCAGCAGTAATGTCCTACCAATAACAATTGAGAAAGACTAGTAAGTTGGGATATAATACTGGTCACTAAGTTTTGCTAAGCTGGAGTGACTTTCAGCAAGTCTTCAGGTTGTCAGGTCACTATGCAATTTGTAGAAGTGGTCACTGCTTTTCCCATCTTCCTTTTCCTTTGTTTCTCTTTATTCCTCTAAAGTTTCAAAATCCCTTAGGTCACTGGACAGTTATCCAACTTTTAAACTGTGGACCTAAACTTTCATTTTGGTCAAGTTAAAGAGGTCACTGAAAAACATTCTTCCCCTTCTAGCAGCAAATTATGGAAGGCCCTGCACTGCCTTTACCTGACCTTATATTAGACTCGTGTGTAGATTCCTAAGGTTGATCCCAAATAACTTGTAGTGATTATAATAGATTTCCCCAAAGCTTATTAAGTAATGCTAAATATGTATTGCTGGCACTGCCTCCTCCACATCATATGGAATCATTTGTAGGGAAATAATAGGTTACAGCAATTTCACTACTGGGCATCTACCCAAAAGATAAAATGACACTCTACAAATGGGACACCTGCACTCGAATGTTTATAGCAGCACAGTTCATAATCGCAAAGGTGTGGAAACAACCCAGGTGCCCATCAATACATGAGTGGAGTAATAAAATGTGGTATATGTATACCATGGAGTACTATTCAGCTTTAAGAAACAATGGTGATATAGCACCTCTTGTATATTCCTGGATAGAGCTGGAACCCATTCTACTAAGTGATGTCTCTCAAGAATGGAAAAACAAGCACCACATGTACTCACCAGCAAATTGGTATTAACAGATCAACATTTAAGTGGACATATAGGAATAACATTTATTGTGTGTCAGGTGGGTGGGTGGGGGCATGGGCAATATACGTAACCTTAACATTTGTACCCCCATAATATGCTGAAATAAAAAAAAAAGAAATAATAGGTTACACAGTAATCTGTTCTTAAGCTACTGCAGGGGTAGATATTCACTGTGTATGAGGAGGAAAGATGTTAGTGAGAGAGTAGAATGGTAAAAACAGTTTTGTCTTGAAATTAGCAGGACTAAATTTATTAATAATATCATTTTGCTCTAACCAGTTATATAGTACCTTAAGAAAGTTTTTCAAGGCCAGGCGCGGTGGCTCACGCCTGTAATCCTAGCTCTCTGGGAGGCCGAGGCAGGGGGATCATTTGAGCTCAGGAGTTCGAAACCAACCTGAGCAAGATCGAGACCCCGTCTCTACTATAAATAGCAAGAAATTAATTGGCCAACTAATATATATAGAAAAAATTAGCCGGGCATGGTGGTGCATGCCTGTAGTCCCAGCTACTTGGGAGGCTGAGGCAGTAGGATCACTTGAGCCCAGGAGTTTGAGGTTGCTGTGAGCTAGGCTGACGCCACGGCACTCACTCTAGCCTGGGCAACAAAGTGAGACTCTGTCTCAAAAAAAACAAAAAAAAAAGAAAGTTTTTCAGCTTTTCCAGATGATTCTTCACATGTTTAAAAAAGAGATAGGAGGCCGGGCGCGGTGGCTCATGCCTGTAATCCTAGCACTCTGGGAGTCTGAGGCGGGCGGATTGCTCAAGGTCAGGAGTTCAGAACCAGCCTGAGCAAGAGCGAGACCCCATCTCTACTATAAATAGAAAGAAATTAATTGGCAAACTAATATATAGAGAAAAAATTAGCGGGCATGGTGGCACGTGCCTGTAGTCCCAGCTACTCAGGAGGCTGACGCAGGAGGATTGCTTGAGCCCAGGAGTTTGAGGTTGCCGTGAGCTAGGCTGACGCCACGGCACTCACTCTAGCCTGGGCAACAAAGCGAGACCCTGTCTCAAAAAAAAAAAAAAAAAGAGATAGGGAACTTAATAATGTTTCCCCTTAATTGATCTACTCACATCACATGATGAATTGAGCCATCCATTCATTTATTCAAAGGTAGTTATTGGTTGTTCTTTATATGCCAGTACTGTCCTAGGTGTTGGGAGTATAGCAGGGAATAAAAGGATTAAAATTTATGTCCTCATACTTATATTCTAGAGAGTGGAGTCAGACAGTAAGTAAAATACATGGTATGACAGACAGTAATAAGTGCCATTGAGAAAAATAAAACAGGCTGGTTGTGGTGGCTCACCCCTGTAATCCTAGCACTTTGGGAGGCTGAGGCAGGAGGATCACTTGAGGCCAGGAGTTCGACACCAGCCTGAGTGAGACCTTGTCTCTATTAAAAAAAAAAGGAAAAGAAAAAGAAAAATTAGCCAGGTGTGGTGGCAAGTGCCTATAGTTCCAGCTACTTAGGAGGATTGTTTGAGCCTAGCAGTTTGAGATTGCAGTGAGCTATGATGATTCCACTGCATTCTAGCTCTGGGTAATAGAGTGAGACCTTATCTCAAAAAAGAAAAAAAAAAAATAAAAACAAGTAATGGGAGTTTGGGATGGGAGAGTAGATCTTGAGATTTTAAATAGGGTGATCAGGAAATACTATACTGAGAAGGTAATATTTGGATAAAAACTACAAGAAATGAGTGACTGAGCCACACATACCTAGAGGAAGAGTGATCCAGGCAGAGAATTCAAGTGCAAAGGCCCTGGGTCCAGAACATGTGTGGTGAGTTTGGGGCATGGAAAGGGGTCAGTGTGGCTGATGTGAGGTGAGCCAGATGTAAAATAGCAGGCCAGATTATGTAAGGACTTACTACTTTGGCTTTTACTGTGTATGCAATGGAAATCTTTAGAGGATTTTGAGCAGAGGAATGACATGATCTGATTTATATTTTCAAAAAATCATCTGACTATTGTGTTGAGACTACTGTGTGTTTCCTCAGGGAGACAAGAGGATCAGTCAGGAGACTATTACAGTCATCCAGTGAAGAGATGAGATGGCTTGGACTAGGGTGATAGCAGATAAGGTGGTGAGGAGTGTGACGACTAGATGTATTTTGAGGGTAGAAATAAGACGATTTGCTAATAGATTGGATGTGAGTTTAGAGAGCAAGAGAAAGGTCAAAGATGACTTCTACCTGGGAGGCTTAGGCAGGAGGATTGCCTGAGACCAGGAGTTTGAGGTAGCAGTGAGCTATGATGATGCCACTGCATTCTAGTCTGGGTAACAGAGTGAGACCGTGTCTCCAAAAAGAAAAGAAAGACTTCCAAGGTTTTTTTTTTTCTTTTCTTTTTTGAGACAGAGTCTTGCTTGGTTGCCTGGGCTAGAGTGAGTACTGTGGGGTCAGCCTAGCTCATAGGAACCTCAAATTCCTGGGCTCAAGCAATCCTCCTGCCTCAGCCTCCTGAGTAGCTGGGACTACAGGCACAAGCCACCACACTTGGCTAATTTTTTGTTTCCATTTTTAGTTGACTGGCTAATTTTTTCTATTTTTAGTAGAGATGGGGTCTCGCTCTTGCTTAGGCTGGTCTTGAACTCCTGACCTCAATCGATCCTCCCGACTCGGCCTCCCATAATGCTAGGATTACAGGCGTGAGCCACTGTGTCCAGCTGACTTCCAGGCTTTTTGGCCTAAACAACTGCAGGGATGGTGTTGTCATTTATTGAAGTGGGGCACAATACAGATGTATCTGATTTTAGGGGGAAAGAGAAGAAATTTAGTTTGGGGGATGTGAAATTTAAGATACGCCTATTGATACTGACATGTAGATATGAGTATATAATTGGATATACAAATCTGGAATTCAGTAGGGAGATTTGGGCTGTTAATGTATATTTGGGAATTACCAATTTATGTATGGTATCTAAAACCACAATACTGGCTGGGCGTGGTGGCTCACGCCTGTAATCCTAGCACCCTGGGAGGCCTAGGTGGGCGGATTGCTTGAGGTGAGGAGTTCGAAACCAGCCTGAGCAAGAGTGAGACCCCGTCTCTACTATAAATAGAAAGAAATTAATTGGCCAACTAATATATATAGAAAAAATTAGCTGGGCATGGTGGCGCATGCCTGTAGTCCCAGCTACTCGGGAGGCTGAGGCAGAAGAATTGCTTGAGCCCAGGAGTTTGAGGTTGCTGTGAGCTAGGCTGATGCCATGACACTCACTCTAGCCTGGACAACAAAGTGAGACTGTCTCAAAAAAAAAAATAATAATAATAAAACTGTGATACTAGATGAGACCACTGAGAGTATGAATGACTATAGGGAAATCAAGAGGTCCAGGGCCTGAATCTTGGAATTGAAAAGGAATCAGCAAAGGAGACTGATAAGGAGTGGCCAGTGAGATAAGAAGAAAACCAGGACCATGTGATGCTCTGGAAGCTAAGGGAAGAAAGTATTTTAAAGATCAGCTGAGTCAAACGCTGCTAATAGGTTAATAATTAAGGTAAGAACCAAGAATTGACCACTTAAGGTTGGTAAGGTTTCCTATTCTTAGATCACATAGGTAGATTTGTAAAGTAGGGTGTCATTTCTGGTCTCATTAGTAATGTGTCTGAAAAATAATACTGAGTTTTTTTAAATGAAGAAATCACTAATAATTTGGAGTAAGAAACATTCTTCTGGTCTGTTAGTATGTAATACATTGCTGAGTAAGTCATGTATCTGGGTGGTTTAGTGAGGATCTGGGATTCATGATGTCAAGGAGCACATTCTGTTCTTGGAGGAGGATCCAATACCACCTAGGAAGGACTCAGCAGCTAGGTGCCACTTGTTGCCACCTTTGATTTTATTCTCTGGACATTGTATTAATCAGGGTTCAGGTATAGGCAAAAATGGAGAAGATAGATGTATTTAATTACACCAAAAGAAAAAACTGTGCATTAGAATACACCATAACCAAGATTAGTAGACTAGGAGAAGATATTTGCAACAAGTAATACTTACAAAGAACCCAGAAGGACTAAATGTAGTTAGATTAAAATTTACCAGTCTGACAGTATTAATTTTTGAAAAGAATATGAGAAAGTTTATATTGTGTACTGGTGGAAGTATAAGTTGGCATTGTCTCTTTATAATAGCAAAACAAACAAACAAACAAACAAACAAACAAAAACAACAACAAAAAAGAGACTGACAAAACTTTTGTCAATAAAGAAATCGATAAATAGATGTACTAGGTTTGTGTATATTATCACGGCTAGATCTCAGAAACAATGCTGAATAAAAAACCCCACAAAATTCAGTGTGATACTTTCTATATAAACCAAAAGTACACATACATACACACAAAAGTATACTATGCATTATTTAGGGATTATATGTGTAAAAGTATTAAAAACAGGAGGTTATGCAACAAACTCATGATACTGAGTGGCTGATAGAGAGTAGAGCAATCTTTGCTGGGTGCAATGGCTCATGCCTATAATCCCAGCACTTTGGGAGGCCAATGCAGGAGGATCACTTGAGGCCAGGAGTTCGAGACCAGCCTTGGCAACACAGTGAGATTCCATCTCCACAAAAAATTTTTAAAAATTAACCAGGTATGGTGGTGCGTACCTGTAGTCCTGCCTACACAGGAGGCTGATGTGGGAGGATAACTTGAGCCCAGGAATTTGAGGTTACAGTGAGCTATGATTGTGCCATTGCACTCCAGCCTAGGCGACAGAGCAACACACTGTTTATTAAAAAACAAAGCAAAACACATTTGTTCTATGCCTTAATGGAATGATTAGATCAAAATGTGGGGCATAAATAGGGCCTATTATATTTTTTTTTGGGGGGGGCCTATTATATTAATACAAAGAGGATGGTGAGGTGATAGAGTGTGAGCGTGGGCAGTCTTGAACAGGGCAGTCTTGAATAGGAGTGTGTAGACTGGAAATAAACCTGGTGGGATGTTTATTTCTGGGTGTTAGACACAGGTTTGGGTTGTATCCTTTGTACTTTTTGGTAATTTTATATTAGCTGATAAATTTAAAAGAGGGAATCCAAGTTTCATAGGATGAGCCCCCAGGGAATTATTTGCCAATTCATATGTAACTTATCCTTTTTCACCTAAACATATACTTCTGTCTGTAACTGTATTATGTTAATTCTGACTATGGGTTCTCCTAATGTGTCCTTGACAGCATCACAATCAGGTGTAGGATTAAGGATCATTATTTTTTTTTTTTTTTTTTTTGAGACAGAGTCTCGCTTTCTTGCCTAGGCTAGAGTGAGTGCCGTGGTGTCAGCCTAGCTCACAGCAACCTCAAACTCCTGGGCTCAAGCGATCCTGCTTCCTCAGCCTCCCGCGTAGCTGGGACTACAAGCACGAGCCACCATGCCCGGCTGATTTTTATATTATATATATTAGTTGGCCAATTAATTTCTTTCTGTTTTTATGGTAGAGACGGGGTCTCACTCAGGCTGGTTTTGAACTCCTGACCTTGAGCAATCCGCCCGCCTCGGCCTCCCAGAGTGCTAGGATTACAGGCGTGAGCCACCGCGCCCGGCCTTAAGGATCATTATTAACACAGATTCTTACTCTTGATTTTTTTTTTCTTTCTATTACTATCTACAGCCATATCAATCCATGGAAAGCACATTTGGTTCCATAGCTATCAGCATGGAGATGCTAGCCTGACAGACTAGAATGTGTAGAAGCTTAATAACCGCATTGCACTTTTTCTCTTGTCTAACCTTTTCTCTACAGGGAATCTTTAACCAGTTTCAATGTAGTAGTGAAAAAGTGCTTCCATCTGACACTCTCCGCAGTGCTCTGGCAAAGACTTTCCAGGATGAACAACGTTTCCAGCTGGGAATTATGGATGATGCTGCGGAGTGCTTTGTAAGTGCTGGCCTCTGGCCCTCTTTGATATGGGGTGGGACTGTTGATGGTCTCAGGGACTGGCTACTTTAAGGTGGAATTTAGTGTGTCCTTACCTTTGCAGTTAGAACTAGGAGGGGTTTTTATAGTTTTTCAGAGCTCTAAAGTGTCTTTTATTATAGTGTAAATTGCCTAAAGGATTTATTATTTTTTTCCTTTAGGCTTAGGGTTGTTTTGTGCTTGACATTGTCCAAAACAGTAGCTCTTACCTTTAGAGTAGCCAGGGCTCATTAAAATACAAATTGCTGGGCTGTACCTCTAGAGTTTCTGAATCAGCAGGCCTGGTGCGGAGCCCCAGAATGTTCATCTCTAACAAGTTTCCAGGTGATGCTAATACTGATGCTGCTGGTCTGGGGACCACACTTTGATAACTCCTCCA
This sequence comes from Microcebus murinus, assembly GCF_040939455.1. Taxonomy (NCBI): domain Eukaryota; kingdom Metazoa; phylum Chordata; class Mammalia; order Primates; family Cheirogaleidae; genus Microcebus; species Microcebus murinus. Next base: position 60,996,163 of record NC_134117.1, read on the forward strand.
TTTCTAAAGATAATTAAACAGGGAATAACTGAGTCCCTAGCACAAGTGTGGGTATGCTATATATTAATAGATAACCACCTTGTCCCTAGTGCCCCTGATTCTTCTGAACTCTGTATTCTATCCATCAATGTTTAAAAGATTCTCTATCCATTTAGAAAATCTGAGAGTGATATACATCCCATCACAGGGCCAAAATTAGAGGTACTTCTGAGAAACTGGATCACTGATACATTGCTGGTGGGAATGTAAAATGGTGTAGCCAGTCTGGAAAACCATTGGTCAGTTTCTTTAAAAACTAAACATGCAGGCCAGGCGTGGTGGCTCATGCCTGTAATCCTGGGAGGCCAAGGCAGGAGGATTGCTCAAGGACAGGAGTTTGAGACCAGCCTGAGCAACAGCGAGACCCGTCTCTACTAAAAATAGAAAGAAATTAATTGACCAACTAAAAATGTATATACAGGCCGAGTGCCGTGGCTCACACCTGTAATCCTAGCACTCTGGGAGGCAGAGGTGGACGGATTGCTCGAGGTCAGGGGTTCGAAACCAGCCTGAGCAAGAGCGAGACCCGTCTCTATTATAAATAGAAAGAAATTAATTGGCCGACTAATCTATATAGAAAAAATTAGCCAGGCATGGTGGTGCATGCCTGTTGTCCCAGCTACTCGGGAGGCTGAGGCAGGAGGATTGCTTGAGCCCAGGAGTTTGAGGTTGCTGTGAGCTAGGCTGATGCTACGGCACTCACGCTCATCTGGGCAACAAAGTGAGACTCTGTCTCAAAAAAAAAAAAAAATGTATATACAAAAAAACAATTAGCTGGGCATGGTAGCGCATGCCTATAGTCCCAGTTACTCAAGAGGCTGAGGCAGTAGGATCGCTTGAGCCCAGGAGATTGAGGTTTCTGTGAGCTAGGCTGCTGCTACGGCAGTCACTCTAGCCTGGGCAACAAAGTGAGACTCTGTCTCAAAAAAAAATACTAAACATGCAAACTACCATATGATTTAGCAGTTGCATTCCTGGAAATGTATCCTAGAGAAACGAAAACTTATGTTTATATAAAAACCTGTACATGAATGTTCATAGGAGCTTTATTCATAATAGTAAAAACTAGAAACAGCCCAAGTATCCCTCATGGCTAGATGTTTAAACAAACTGTGAGCCGGGCAAGGTGGCTCACGCCTGTAATCTTAGCACTCTTGGAGGCTGAGGCGGGCGGATTGCTCGAAGTCAGGAGTTTGAAACCAGCCTGAGCAAGAGGGAGACCCCGTCTCTACTAAAAATAGAAAGAAATTAATTGGCCAACTAATATATATAGAAAAAATTAGCCGGGCATGGTGGCACATGCCTGTAGTCCCAGCTACTTGGGAGGCGGAGGCAGCAGGATTCCTTGAACCCAGAAGTTTGAGGTTGCTGTGAGCTAGGCTGACGCTATGGCACTCACTCTAGCCTGGGCAACAAGGTGAGACTCTATCTCCAAAAAGATAGATAAATAAATAAATAAACTATGATACTTTTATAACATGGCATACTAAGCAGCAATAAAAAGGAACCATTGCTTTATACAATTTATATAGATCTCAAGGGAATTATGCTAAGTGAAAGGTGCAATATCAAAAGATTATATACTGGCTGGGTGCAGTGGCTCATGCCTATAATCCTAGCACTCTGGGAGGCCGAGCTGGGTGGATCACTCAAGGTCAGGAGTTCGAAACCAGCCTGAGCAAGAGTGAGACTCTCGTCTCTACTATACATAGAAAGAAATTAGCCAAACAATTAAAAATAGAAAAAAATTAGCCGGGATGGTGGCATGTGCCTTAATACCAGCTACTCGGAAAGCTGAGGCAGAAGGATTGCTTGAGCCCAGGAGTTTGAGGTTGCTGTGAGCTAGGCTGATGCCATGGCACTCTAGCCCAGGCCACACAGTCAGACTCTGTTTCAAAAAAAAAAAAAAAAAAAGAACATTCTTGAAATAACAATGATAGAGATGGGAGAATAGGTTAGTGATTGCCTAGGAGTTAGGGGTGGGGTTGGATGAGTAAGGCTCTATAGGGGTAGCATGAAGGAGTCTTTGTGGTGATGGAACTGTTCTATATTGATTGTGGTGGTGGTTACCGTGTTTCCCCAAAAATAAGACCTACCCACAAAATAAGCCCTAGCAGGATTTCTAAGCATTTGCGCAATATAAGCCCTACCCGGAAAATAAGACCTAGTGATGGGTGTGGCTACGCAGCCTATCTGCACAACCCATGCATTTCGTAATGGAGCGGTAAAGAAGACTAGCAGCCTTTCTCATCTGCCTCGTCGTGACAGCTACTATCCCAGAGGTGACGGGAAAAGTGCTGGCAGCCCCACCAACAAGGTTGGCTCCCCTTGTCAGGTCCCGACCATCCTATACGTGCTGCAAGCTGACGCTTTGAGGGGAAAATAACACATCCCCTGAAAATAAGCCCTAGGGTATCTTCTTGAGGAAAAATAAATATAAGACCCTGTCTTATTTTCGGGGAAACACGGTACATGACTGTAACATGTGATAAAATTGCGTGGAGCCACTCATACACACAATGCATACATACACAAATGAGAGCATGTAAAACTGGTGAAATCTGAATAAACTCTGTGGATTATATCAATGTCCCTTTCTTCGTTTTGATAATGTATTATAGTTAGGTAAGAGGTTACTGTTGGAGGAAACTAGGTTATTGTTGGAGGAAACTGGGTAAAGGATACATGGGACCTCTTGTACATTTTTTGAAACTTGCTGTGAATTTATAATTATTTCAAAGTAAAAAGTTAAAAAAAAAAAATCTGAAGTATTTCTACCTTCCAGAAAGGCTGCTGTTTCTCTGGGTAAGCTGCTTACCGATTTGTATATTTATCTGTTAAGTATTATTGGTGTACTTTTTTGTTCTTTCCCTGTCAGGAAAACCTCCTGATGAGAATTCACTTCCACATTGCTGATGAAACCAAAGAGGATATATGTACTGCCCAACACTGCATTTCCCACCAGAAATTTGCAATGACATTGTTCGAGCAGGTGAACCCTACCTCTATCCCCATCTTTTCTTAGTCCTCTTCTTCAAGAACACTTTATCCTGGGTTGTGGGGTGTTAAATGGGTGCCCAAACAGTTCATGACTGTGGCTTCTTGGTTTTGCTTTTTTCTCCCTGGTTCAGTGTGTATGTACTAGCTGTGGCGCCACATCTGATCCACTGCCTTTCATCCAGATGGTACATTATATCTCTACTACTTCCCTTTGGTGAGTCTTACAGGGGTCTCTACTGTACCCTTAGGCACTCCTCCAGTTGATTGAGTTTTAACTGAAGGCATTCAAATAGCTGATAGCCTTATTGCTGAGTCTATGCTATATAGTGGATACTCAGAACAGTACTTTTAAAATAACTTTTGGCCGGGTGCAGTGGCTCACGCCTGTAATCCTAGCACTCTGGGAGGCCGAGGCGGGCGGATCGCTCAAGGTCAGGAGTTTGAAACCAGCCTGAGCAGGAGTGAGACCCCATCTCTACTATAAATAGAAAGAAATTAATTGGCCAACTAATATATATAGGAAAAAATTAGCCGGGCATGGTGGTGCATACCTGTTGTCCCAGCTACTTGGGAGGCTGAGGCAGGAGGATTGCTTGAGCCCAGGAGTTTGAGGTTGCTGTGAGCTAGGCTGACGCCATGGCACTCACTCTAGCCTGGGCAACAAAGTGAGACTCTGTCTCAAAAAAAAAATAAAAAAATAACTTTTGTTCTCCTTCTTTCCTTTCCCATGCCTCCCCTTTTCTTTGGCTCAGTTATGGAGGAATTGGGATTTTATGAGCTTTGGATTTTGGGATAGGTAGAGGTACTCATTGTGTTTGTGAGATACTAAGCCTGGTCAGAACAAGGGGCTTTGGTATAGTGAGCAGAGGAAGAAAGTCAAACATGTAAGTTAGGAGTTTACATGAATGGTATATTTGATTTAGCAGTAACTCAGTACATCTCCCACTATCATCCCCCTTCCATTCTCCATCTTGAAGCAATCAGGCTATTTGTATGCTGGAAAGAAGAGAAAAACCTTCACCAAGTATGTTTGGTGAGCTGCTACAGAATGCCAGTACCATGGGGGATTTGCGGAACTGCCCGGTGAGTTAAATAGGGTTGGGATTTTGAGTAGGAAGGGGAATCCTGGGATTAGTGGAATTGAGGCAGGGCCAATTCAGGAAACTTGTTGAACTAGCCTTATATGTGTATTTCAGAGCAACTGTGGAGAGAGGATCCGAATTCGCCGAGTATTGATGAATGCTCCACAGATTATCACAATTGGGCTGGTATGGGACTCGGACCACTCAGACTTGGCAGAGGATGTTATCCACAGCCTGGGTACTTGCCTGAAGCTTGGTGATGTGCGTGTTAATTACCTAATTACCTTTTCTCTGCTGTAAGAGTTCTTGTGTCTTAATATTGGTTAAGGCCAGTGAGAACTGAATGAACAGGCATGTCCTAGATGACAAGTATTTATACTCATTATGAGTTTATACCAGTATACAGTAGGGAAGTGTATTCAACTATGGGAGGTTTAAGGTCAAAGGAGTGGACAATCCTGACTAGAAACCCACTATGGAATGTGAAAGAAATAAAAGTTGATGACCTGAGCCCCAAAATAGGAAATTCACAGTGAGGAATCAATGTCTGTTGAGAAGATAATGAAGCTGCTTGGAAGAGAATTTAGTGGCTCAGTGGTTTTCTGTACATCTATTCAGAGAAACAAACAGGGAAAAAGACTTTAGACCCGAGTCTCTACCTTATTAGCTCCATGCCCCAGTATAGGGACAGCCAGGATTTTCCTTCAGTTCAAGAGAAGAACCAGAAACTCTGTGGTTTTCTTTCTACTGGTTTTCCCCTGGGATAATCCTATGACTAAGGAGAGCTTTCATTGTTGTTTTTTAATGTCATTAAGCCACAATTGAGAATAAATGAACTATATGGGATCTTATTTTAGGTTTACTTCCTAAGGAATCTGACCGGATTAGGATGTGGACAATGAAATCTTCTTTTTTCTAAATTCCTGTAGCCTATATATTCTGTACTGTAATAGTTTAACTTTTTGTTTTTTTTTTTTTTTTTTGAGACAGAGTCTCACTTTGTTGCCCAGACTAGAGTGAGTGCCGTGGCGTCAGCCTAGCTCACAGCAACCTCAAACTCCTGGGCTCAAGCAATCCTCCTGCCTCAGCCTCCAGAGTAGCTGGGACTACAGGCATGCGCCACCACACCTGGCTAATTTTTTCTATATATATTAGTTGGCCAATTAATTTCTTTCTATTTATAGTAGAGACGAGTCTTGCTCTTGCTCAGGTTGGTTTCGAACTCCTGAGCTCAAAGGATCTGCCTGCCTCTCGGCCTCCTAGAGAGCTAGGATTACAGGCATGAGCCACCGCGCCCAGCCATGGTTTAACTTTTTTTTTTTTTTTTTGAGACAGAGTCTCGCTTTGTTGCCCAGGCTAGAGTGAGTGCCGTGGCGTCAGCCTAGCTCACAGCAACCTCAAACTCCTGGGCTCGAGTGATCCTTCTGCCTCAGCCTCCCGGGTAGCTGGGACTACAGGCATGCGCCACCATGCCCGGCTAATTTTTTTTTTATATATATATCAGTTGGCCAATTAATTTCTTTCTATTTATAGTAGAGACGGGGTCTTGCTCTTGCTCAGGCTGGTTTTGAACTCCTGACCTTGAGCAATCCGCCCGCCTCGGCCTCCCAAGAGCTAGGATTACAGGCGTGAGCCACAGCGCCCGGCCATGGTTTAACTTTTGATTGTTTTCTCAACCAAATAAGTTTGTCAAAGCCAGAATCCTTTTCTTCAGAAGAAGTTTTTTTTATGTCTGTTAGTACTTAGGACTATGTTGGGCACCTAGAAATTGAAAAGCTGATAAACCAGCATGGCTATATTGTTCCTCCTTAGGGTTTTCTTACCCCCTACTTAGGTTCTCGACAGGAAATGTTGTTTATGGGGCCAGCTGATAAAAAGCCTTTGAAACTAGAAAGAGTTGGTTTTTTGTTTTGTTTTATTTTGTATTATTTATTTATTTTTTGAGACAGAGTCTCACTTTGTTGCCCAGGCTAGAGTGAGTGCCATGGCGTCAGCCTAGCTCACAGCAACCTCAAACTCCTGGGCTCAAGTGATACTACTGCCTCAGCCTCCCGAGTAGCTGGGACTATAGGCATGTGCCACCATGCCCGGATAATTTTTTCTCTATATATTAGTTGGCCAATCAATTTCTATTTATAGTAGAGACAGGGGTCTCACTCTTGCTCAGACTGGTTTTGAACTCCTGACCTTGAGCAATCCGCCCGCCTCGGCCTCCCAGAGTGCTTTTTTTGTTTTAACTTTCCTGGCTCCTCTTATGATGGGACGCAGTAAGAAAATATTGTTGAAAGGTATGTTATCTGGGCATAATGGCTTGCACCTGTAGTCCCTGCTACTTGGGAGCCTGAGGTAGGAGGCTGCAGTGTGCTGTGATTGCACCACTGTACTCCAGTCTCGGTGGGAGGAGGAGACCCTGTCTCTAAAAAATTTAAAAATAAAAAAAGGTATGAAGAAACATCACACCTGCAAGTTTACTGGCCATTATCCATCTTGCTTTTCCCTACTTTTTGCTTTTGTAGGTTAATTTCTGATGATTAGACTAGCAAAATACCTTAGACTGGAGTGAGAAGCAAGTCATTGCCTTAATTAAGAAATGTTGATGGAATCTGGGGCTGAGAGATGATGTGAGATGATTATCTGACTGTTCTTTCCTTTCTATTCTTTCCTCACAGCTGTTTTTCAGAGTGACAGATGACCGGGCCAAGCAATCTGAATTGTACTTAGTTGGAATGATCTGTTACTATGGCAAACATTATTCTACATTCTTTTTTCAAACAAAGATCCGCAAATGGATGTATTTTGATGATGCTCATGTCAAGGAGGTAGGAATATGCAAGCCTTCTTGAAGTGTTTGGTGACTATGACAAAAAACCAAGGATAATTATTTGTCTTCAGTATTTATGCCCCCAAAAGCTCTATAAGACATAGTATATACTTTATATTTTTCTGTCATTGAATTTATGAGGGTATTAGTCTTTTTTTTTTTTTTTTTAAGAGACAAAGTGTTGCTCTGTTGCCCAGGTTGGAGTGCCGTGGCAAGATTATAGCTCACTGCAGCCTCCAACTCCTGGGCTCAAGCATCCTCCTGCCTTAGCCTCCCAAGTAGCTGGGACTACAGGCATGCACCACCATGCCTGGCTAATTTTTTTCTCTATATATTTTTAGTTGTCGGCTAATTTCTTTCTATTTTTAGTAGAGATAGGGTCTCGCTCTTGCTCAGGTTGGTCTCAAACTCCTGAGCTCAGATGATCCACCCACCTTGGCCTCCCAGAGAGCTAGGATTACAGGTGGAAGCCACGGGCCATCATTAATTGTTATTTCCCTGAAGTGTCCTATCACAGATAAACATGTTTTTTGGGATTGTGTAGGAAAAGTAGGGCTATAATTATACTTAAAGCTGGAAACTTGATACTATGTAAACCACAGTGTCTGGGGCTGAAGTAGTTTAGGTTATCTGCAAGAGTTAGGAAGCCCTTATGATAAGGTTAGCAGCAAGGGGGACATGGTATGACTATAACCTATACCAATCCATGCATGGACTTTAAGCAGTATGTTCCACAAATAATAAAGTCTTTGTCAAATTCCCTCATTAGTTTCTTCTTTGTATCTTTTGTGCTGTTGTAATTTGGGACAATTTATATAAGTTCTTCGAACTTTAGGTTTTTCATTTGAAAAAATACCCTTACAAGGTATTAAATAAGATATACATGTGAAAAGCATATAAATATTTTTTAATTAAAATGCTGGTAATTCAGTTAAAAATATACTGAACTATTATGAACAAATCACTATGCTAGTTGTTCAACTCTAAGAGCACATCATCTAAGAAACGTGACTGGTTCAAGCTCCTCAAATGGGGTGAGTTTGGGGGTTTGGTTGGATTGTTTCCTTGTCTGTTCTGTCAGTCTTTTACACTGTGGTTGCAGGGTTGTATCCAGCACACGGCTAAGGCCGAGAAGTTCAGCTGTCTATTCTAAGCAGTTTGACATTTTGTGTCCTGCCATGTGTGAACTCTGAAAGCGAAAGTCATGTATTCTGAGGCAGTCTATCTGTAAGAGAGTTTCTGTCTGCTTTTCAGCTTTATTAAAGTGATTTTAATATTTAGGAGGAAATTATGGAAATGCAAATTTCTAGTGAGGTCTTCAACATGAAGTCTGTCAGAAGAAATTGGTCACCAAGGCTGCTGTATTTCCTTCACATAGCATATCCCCTCTGAGAACTTTTATTTATATTTTACAACCGAGTTGATGTTTCACAGAAATAAAAATAATTTTATTCATCCTTCCTTTCTCTTAAAAGGATTTTAATGCTTTCTAAAAGGATTTTGCAAAATAATAATAATAATAATAATAATAGTAAATGTGTTGAGGTCGAAGATCCCTTTTGTTGTCTGTTTTTCCAATTCTTATCTTTTCATCTCTTCTATGTCCTTTAGAAAAGCAGAACAAGAAGATATGTTTTGAATTGTAGATGTGAAGTATAATTGTCATGTTCTTCTGGTTGTTTCTGGTTCAGATTGGGCCCAAATGGAAGGATGTGGTGACCAAATGCATCAAGGGGCATTATCAGCCCTTGCTACTGCTTTATGCAGATCCCCAGGGTACCCCAGTGTCCACCCAGGATCTGTTTCCCCAAGCTGAGTTCCAGTCATACAGCAGGATGTGCTATGACAGTGAAGATTCAGGTGAGCAGCCTACCTCTTTACCTCTGCCCTCCCTCCATCCCATGTGATCAGACAGTTGGGACTCACACTTTTGTGCCTAGCATATAACCTAGCTTGGAGAAGGAGGGCCCATTAGAGGTAAGAAAGAAGTGCCAACTTGTGCTGAAGCCTAACTTACTCATGCTGGGCTTTGTTTTCTTCAGCCTTCGAGAGAGTGTGTTATCTAAATCACTTGGCCCCAACTCAAAACTGAGAAGGAAATTATGTTTAGACTGAGATATCAAGTTTGTAAGGCTTGGTAGTTAGCCTTCTAATACTGGTAAAGATGACTGGTTTTTTTTTTATTAGCAATTTAACAGTGACTTAGTGAATTGTTAAGACAAGAAAAATTATTTGAGTCACTTCAAAGCTGGTTATTTTGCTTGAGATAAAAGATTTTTTAAAAAATTCCAAATGCAGTAGTGATATACATTGGCTTATGAATCAGTTGTTCACTTCTTTTTTTTTTTTTTTTTTTTTTTTTTTTTGAGACAGAGTCTCACTTTGTTGTCCAGGCTAGAGTGAGTGCCGTGGCGTCAGCCTAGCTCACAGCAACCTCAAACTCCTGGGCTTGAGTGATCCTTCTGCCTCAGCCTCCCGAGTAGCTGGGACTACAGGCATGCGCCACCATGCCCGGCTAATTTTATATATATATATCAGTTGGCCAATTAATTTCTTTCTATTTATAGTAGAGACGGGGTCTCGCTCTTGCTCAGGCTGGTTTTGAACTCCTGACCTTGAGCAATCCGCCCGCCTCGGCCTCCCAAGAGCTAGGATTACAGGCGTGAGCCACAGCGCCCGGCCCAGTTGTTCACTTCTTAAGTCAATTGTTTGGAACTTAAATAATGTTTCCCTATAGAAACAATTTTCAGCTTAATGGCTAAACTCTTAGGCTAGCCCACAGAGGCTTATAATATATTTGAATTGTAACGTAATAGTTTTGGCTTGATTTCTGAAAAGGAAGAAGAAGGAATGTTCTTTTAACTCTTCTGGATTTAGGGCTGGCCCTTAGTATAATTTTGAAAGAGAAGATACTTGACTTTAAACCTTTCTCCCTCCCCTTTGTACTTTCCTGCTGCTTGGTACCTGGTGCTTTCTTCCTACTCTTATACCCCACCCAGACCTGGTCTGCTTCTCTCTTCAGTCAAACACCCATTTGTCCTGTTGTGCTTATCTCTGCTGGGAGTTCAGAGGAAAGCAGCCTGATTGAACTAATTCACACTAATGTATTAATATAAATAATAGCCCCATAATTTCTCAGAGATATTAAAATCCATATAATATCAATTAAATTTTTAAAGTGATATTCCCAACAGTACAGGAGAAGATTATGGGATAGGGGAACAACTAGTTATATATGACAGGTTGGCCAGACTTTCCATCTAAATAGGCCTTACTTTTCACTTTTTCATTTCTTCTACTTTCCCCCATAGGTTTTCTAAAAACCCCTACAGTTTTTCACAGTGGCAGGCAAAGTGAGGGCTTCAGCAAGGTAGGGGAAGGGGTGGGAGGAATTTTATGTGTGTCTGGGTTATTTGGAAGTTGGGCATTGGGAAGAATGGCTCTATGGCATATCCTACTCACACTTCCATCTAGGAAGTTCTTGCCTTATGGACCTATGTTGTGTCCATATCTTTTCCTTCTCTCTGCCACCGTTCTCTCTTTCCTTACTTTTGCATATGTGTTTCCTCCTTCCCTCAGGGAGGGAGCCCTCCATCTCAAGTGACACTCGAACAGATTCTTCAACAGAGAGCTATCCCTACAAACACTCTCACCATGAGTCTGTGGTCAGTCACTTCTCTTCTGATTCTCAGGGGACAGTCATCTATAATGTGGAGAATGATTCCATGTCTCAGAGCAGTCGGGACACAGGTAGGGACTTATACAGAGGATAATTTAATTCCTTCATAGAAGGTCTCCCAAGAGAAAGAAACAGGTCAAAGTCAGAAATGTTTGCCATGCAAAGGCAGAAAAGCACAGAATTTGGGTAATTGAGTGGGATACAAAGAAGCAACATAGCTCTGAATGAACAATGATGCTCCATTGCACATACTGCTGTCAATAGCAAATCAGTAAGGACCATTATAATGTGATATTGATGTGATTATTCTAAAGTTTGTTTTTCTAGTGCTGTCCTCTTGATTCCTGTTTTTCCCATAGTGCCCTATTAAACCCTTGTGGTCTTACACCTAGTAACGTTCTTGTGTCAGCCTTTGTCAGGAGTGAAGGGCTTTTAGAGAAAGGGCATATTTATGGGGTAGGGGAGGGATAGCTGCTCATCACCTTGCTAGGCTTCCTGAAGGACAGAGAAGCAAAAGAATGGGAGATAGCCTGTTTGTTATTGTGAGCTCTATGCAGATAATATTCTTGAATTATTTTGTTAGTCTGTAGAAGAAAGTGCCTGTGTTAGAGAAAGAAATAAATATAGGGCATGAAAAGAAAAACAGTGAATAACTATGGAGATGCAGTTCTTTATGGGAAGTAGAACACCTAAGGCATAGGACAGTGCCCATACTCTTAGGGACTTTGGGAATTAGTGAGCTCATTGTTTCAGATGGGTGGTTTATACTCTATGTGTTGGCTTTTTTTATTTTTTAGATCAAGAATTTCAAACATATTTAAAAGTATATAGGATAGTGTACTGCCCCTCTACTTTTTCCTCTCCTGGATTATTTTGAAAAATCTGACATTATGTCACTCTTTTTTTGAGGCAAATTCTCACTCTGTTGCCCTGGCTAGAGTACCATGGCATCAGCCCAGCTCACAGCAACCTCAAACTCCTGGGCTCACGCAATCCTTCTGCCTCAGCCTCCCGAGTAGCTGGGACCACAGGCATGCACCACCATGCCTGGCTAATTTTTTTTTATATATGTTTTTAGTTGGCCAATTAATTTTTTCTATTTTTAGTAGAGACAGGGTCTCACTCTTGGTCAGGCTGGTTTTGAACTCCTGACCTTGAGCGATCCTCCTGCCTTGGCTTCCCAGAGTGCTAGGATTACAGGTGTGAGCCACCACACCTGGCCGTATGTCACTCTTTCTATAAGTATCTTGAATCACTCAAACATAAGAAATCATTTTTTTAAAATAGCATTATAACACTTAAAAGTAGTAATGATAGTTCCATAAAACTACTAAGTAACCAATGAGTGTTCAAATATCCAGTTATCTTATAAATATCATGATATTTTCATGGTTTTGTGTGTTTCACTCAGCATCCAAATGAAGTCTACTCATTGTCATGGGTTGATTAAGTCTTTTACATTTCTTTTATCTATTGGTTTTTTCCCTCTATTTTTTCCTTGCAATTTATTGTTTTTTTGGAGGGCGTGTTATTTGAGATGGGATCTTTCTATGTTGCCCGAGCCTTCTTGGGTAGCTGGGATTATAGGCACATGCTATCATGCCTGGTTTCCTTGTAAAATATTGTTGAAGAAGTAGGTTTTATAGTTTGTCCTGTAGATTTCCCACATTCTGAATTTTACTGATTTCATTCTTATAGTATAATTTAACATGTATTTCTGTTTTCTATTTCTTGTTAATTGGCTGTTGGACCTCAAGGTTTGGTTAGGTTCATGTGGGATTTTTTTTTTTTTTGATGACTATTGCATAGCTTGTGTCAGGCGTGAGTTTTTTTAGATCATATATTTGAAATGGAACCAGGCAGAAGCCAAGCCATAGGATAAAATAGGAGGCATGTTTTCTAGGAGAGTCAGATTGATGTTAATGGTTTGTGGGTTTGGGGGGGAATGGGAGGGAGGAAGAGCATCCCCACTGGTTTAACATTTTTAAGATTTAGTTGCTCCATGTGATTTGCTCCTTTTTTAAATCTTTCTTGTGGACTCAGAGGTAGCAAAGGATCAGATAAAAGCGATAAAAGATTTCATGGGCAATTGATTGAAAATTTGTATCCATATCACTATATTACTGATATCTGAATATGTATAAGAATTTTTATATACTGTCATATGAAAATAAATTTCTGTTAGCTCTCAGTGCATTTGGGAAAATATCTAGGGTTTTTTCCTAAGCCTATCTTCAAACTTAATTCACCTGCTTAATTCATCTCTGGCTTCCAGTAGTTTAGTTGATTATATCCTTTAGAATCTGACCTTTGCTGTTATTGAATCATACTCATATGTGCATACTGTGGGCATGAAGCAGGGCAAGTTATGTAAAAGAGCCCAGCTCTCCTGGGTTTCCCAGTGATTAGTATTAAGGATCTATGAAGTATAATCTCTGGATGAAGCCAAAATTGGTGATGCCTGGGATGGGGATGGGAATGAGAGTTAATCAAAGTTGAAATGTCCTTTTAAATAATCCACATTTTAATTTTTTAGAGACAGGGTCTCACTCTGTTGCCTAGGCTGGAGTGCAATGGCATGAATCATAGCTCACTGAATTCATTGCAGCCTCCAACTCCTGGGCTCAAGTGATGCTCTTGCCCCAGCCTCCCTAGTAGTTAGGGCTACATGCACGTAATTTTTTATTTTTTGTAGAGATGGGGTCTCGCTATGTTGCCCAGGCTAGTCTCAAACTCCTGGCTTCAAGGGATGCTCCCGCCTCAGCCTCACAAATTTCTGGGATTACAGGTGTGAGCCACCACGCCCAGCCTAAATGATCCCCATTTAGGGAAAGTTTAGAACTAGGTATTAAAGCCATATATAATCAGAGCTCTGTGGGCAAAGGATGGGGCATCTAGGATAATACCAGAGGTACTGAAAATCAGGCTTTACTTGGTATGTTTTGCTAAATAAATAAAAGGAAAGCTCTGTCTTCAGCTTATGAGAATGAAAATATATGGTTATATGACATTTTTATATAATTTTTAAAACTTTCGTCTTTTAAAAATTATCTAGAGGCCGGGCATGGTGGCTCACACCTGTAATCCTAGCACTCTGGAAGGCCGAGGTGGGAGGATCGCTCAAGGTCAGGAGTTCGAAACCAGCCTGAACAAGAGCGAGATCCCCATTTCTATTAAAAATAGAAAGAAATTAATTGGCCAACTAAAAATATATAGAAAAAATTAGCTGGGCGTGGTGGTGCATGCCTGTAGTCCCAGCTACTTGGGAGGCTGAGTCAGAAGGATTGCTTTAGCCCAGGAGTTTGAGATTGCTGTGAGCTGGGCTGATGCCACGGCACTTTAGCCCAGGTAACAGAGTGAGACTCTGCCTAAAAAAAAAAAAATATTACCTAGAAATATGTCCTTAGTCCTTCTGGGTCACTGGTGAAGATTTTGAGTAGGATCGAGATTTGTAATTGCTGAGGAGACACTGTAAATTTGGAAGCACTCATTAAATACTTGGGCTTCTCTGCATTTATCTACTGAGAGATATCCTACATTTAAATCAGTTAGCCATGGTCCCTACACCTGATCTAAGATACACTAAATTTGTGGCACTGCCATGAATCCCAAAGGGAGTTTAGGTTCTCAGAAGGATGAGGGTCAGTCTCAGATACCAGCTTACCCTCATTTCCTTGTTCTTTCAGGACACCTGACTGATAGTGAATGTAATCAGAAACACACATCCAAGAAAGGGTCACTGATAGAGCGCAAGAGGAGCTCTGGCCGGGTTAGGAGGAAAGGCGATGAGCCACAGGCCTCAGGGTACCACAGTGAAGGCAAGCCACTCTGCATTGCTTCTCTTTCTTCATTCACTCTGTCAAACCTTTTCCACACTCCAGGCTATTGGCTTCTCCTTTTGGCTCAAAGGGCTTTTCCTTGCTTTTTAGACATTGGGGTCTGGGTATTTGTGATCATTTTAAACATCTATATTTGTTTCATTCTTTTGTGTCTTCAGGAGAAACACTGAAAGAGAAGCAGGCTCCTAGGAATTCCTCCAAACCATCCAGCAGCACCAATAGGCTAAGGGATTTTAAAGAGACGGTCAGCAATATGATCCATAACAGACCATCCCTTGCTTCTCAGACCAATGTAGCTTCTCCCTTTGGGGGGAGGGGAGGAGGCCAGCATGACAAAAAACCTCCTAGGAACCTGCCTTTACACTCTCGTGACTGGGAAATAGAGAGTACCAGCAGTGAATCAAAATCCAGTTCTTCCAGCAAGTATCGTCCAACATGGAGACCCAAACGGGAATCTCTGAATATTGACAGTATCTTTAGTAAGGACAAAAGGAAGCATTGTGGATATACCCAGCTTAGCCCCTTTTCTGAGGATTCAGGTGAGGAGTTAATCAAGGAAGAATTGGGCTTTCAAATAAAGTTGATTTAGTATTTTAAAAACTTGGGTTTTCTGGTAGATCTGGCAAGAGGCATTTTTATTCTGATGTTGGGCTTTTCAGGGATATGAGTTCAGTGAATCAGCAGCTGGAGGGTGGGGGTGAGGGTGTGTGTGTGTGTGTGCACGGGCACGTGGTATTAGTTAAGTCTTGATTTTAGGCAAATGCTAAATCTTACCTCCTCTTCCATACTTGTTCTTTGTTCGGGATAGCTAAAGAATTTATACCAGATGAACTAAGCAAGCCACCTGCTTATGACATTAAAAGTAGTGGACCAAGCCCCCAGTACAAGCCCTGGGGCCCAGCACGGTCAGGCTCTCACCTTTTAGAGCAGCACCCTCGTTTAATACAGCGAATGGAATCTGGCTATGAGAGCAGTGAGAGGAACAGCAGCAGCCCTGTCAGCCTGGATGCAGCCTTGCCCGAGAGCTCGAATGTCTGCAGGTATTGTTTGGCCTTTGAATAGAGGCATTGTCCTTCACAGCAATGTAAGCCACCTGCTTGGGGCTTTCAACCATGACTTAGACAAGTGGAGGCGTGGGCTTTATTACCGTCTCTCTATGTGTTCTTTCAACTTTCTGTAGCAACAGCACCCTCTGCTGGTAGGAAGAGCAAAGGCACTTGAGAAAGGAGAGAGAACTTTAAAGGACAGTACTATGTATAACATAATTGTTTTGCTTCAGCAGTTCATATACTAAAATTGGAATGATAGAAGATTAGCATGGCCCCTGCTCAAGGATGACATGAAAATTTATGAAGTGTTCCATATTTTTCAGATGTGTAGGATGAACAAGTCTGGAGATCTAATGTAAAACGTTGAGGACTATAGTTAATAAAATTGTACTGTATATGGGATTCATGCTGAATGAGTAGATTTTAACTGCTCTTGCCATGCAGAAAAAAATGGGTAACTATGTGAGATGATGGATATATTAATCTGCTTCACTAAGTAACCTTTTTTCTATCTACATGTATCTCATAACATTGTGTTGTATACCTTAAAAAATATACAAATTTTATTTTAAAAATTGTTAGTAAATAACTTCTAATGAAAGAGTAAAGTTGTGAATTAAAACTTATATAATCGTAAGATCAGAGAAGAAACTCAACTCTTTTTTTTTTTTTTTTTTTTGGAGACAGAGTCTCACTCTGTTGCCCAGGCTAGAGTGAGTGCCGTGGCGTCAGCCTCGCTCACAGCAACCTCAAACTCCTGGGCTCAAGCAGTCCTGCTGCCTCAGCCTCCCGAGTAGCTGGGACTACAGGCATGTGCCACCATGCCCGGCTAATTTTTTCTATATATATTAGTTGGCCAATTAATTTCTTTCTATTTTTATAGTAGAGATGGGGTCTCGCTCTTGCTCAGGCTAGTTTCGAACTCCTGAGCTTGAGTGATCCGCCCGCCTTGGCCTCCCAGAGTGCTAGGATTACAGGCGTGAGCCACCTCGCCCGGCCTCTTATTTATTCTTGCTTTTTCTTTTGGGATAGTTTTGGTTTTGTTTTGTTTTAGGGTCCTTGAGGATTTTGTGTTTTATGAAGGCTGTGATATTCATAATCATATAAGATAATGATGACTGTTTGATCCATACATTTCAAGTCTTTGTACAATGTGTTTACTGAATTGCCACAGAGGCAATTTTCCTAAAAGTATAGCTGCTTTGAAATGAATTCATTGTGTTTTCTGCAAGGGTGATAACCACATCCTCACACTTTCCCAGGGTTCTTCGCTGTCCACGAATCCTGTTCAGTTTACTTATGAGAAGATACTATGAAAGTTTAGTAAGAAAGAGGAAGGCAGTACATATGATAGCAATACGTCTGTTAATTCATTCAGTAGATTTTAAATGTCTGCTATGTGCCAGATACTATGCTAGATGCACAAGATGTGAATGAGGTGGGATAAGATGGAGGATTAAGTGGATATTTCTGTTTCTCAGAGACATAAAGCAGAAGCTTTAATTATATTACTTCAAATGTTTTGTTGAGGGATTTAGTCCTAGGAATGTTATTAGTAACCATTCTTCTGATGCTTTCATTAGACTCTGGGTTCTCTTTTGTTTTGAAGGGATCCAAGTGCTAAGAGATCAGCTGGATTCGTCCCTTCTTGGCGACATATCCCAAAGTCTCACAGCAGTAGCATCCTGGAGGTGGACTCCACAGCATCCACGAGTGGCTGGACAAAGAGTCACCCCCTCTCAGGTAAGCAGAATGATTCTGGATTTGGGAGACTGGATTTGACCATCAACTCTATTTGAGCACATCTGAAGTTAGAGGACAGGTACAGTTTGAGTATTCCATCAGAATGTAAATGTGGAGGTATTTGAGTTGCTCCATCTTTGGACTTATCTGTTTTTCATTCTCTATTATATCTAGCCTGAATGTTTCCTTCCACTTTGGAGAGAGCCCTGTGCAAGCAAGAGGGGACATCAATATGGTGTACAGTGTTAATAACAGCTTCATTCCTTGGAAGAATAAATCCTAGGGCTTTCCTTGGTGTAGTTGACAGCCTCTTGGGAAATGGAAATTTCTTATTGTTTAGTATTATGAATTGAGATGCCAAAGGGGGACATGTAGGCTGTGTACAAAACTGGGAGATAAGCAATTCAAACTTACCCTTATACCTACTTATATATCCTAGTCTGACTACCAGTTCTCTTCATAGTTACTGAAAGTTCTTAGAGGTGGTGGGAAGGGAGGTATGCAACAGTAGTAACAAAAAAGGCACAGACCCTTTAAGGTATGAGTGCTATAGGTTGCTGACATCTGGCAGAGCAGAATAAAGCCTGTAGAGATGATATCCTGGAATGCTGGGCTTGAGAAAGTTATAGTTAGCGACCTGTGGAAGAAATTTGTGCTTCCCAATGAAATTATACATTTGGTTTATTTCTCACATTTTAAATTTATTTAATGTTTAGTAACATTGCTTTGAGAAACCTGTGCTCATACATGTGCCTAGGCTCCCTTCTCTTCAGATAGCCAATACCTTTTCAGTATGCTAAAGACTGAGTCTCATGATTTCCCAAATAGTTCTCAATTCTGGACTAGCTAGCTAGAATCTATCAACGGGATTCCTCAACTGGTAAAAAATATTTAGCAAAGAGTTATGATAAAATTCTTCACACACTGTATCACCCTACCATCCTCCTTGTATAATAGGACCTATTTGTGTGCCACAATTTGATTTAAGGCACAGAACAAAACTGGTTTTTTTTTTTTTTTTTGAGACAGAGTCTCGCTTTCTTGCCTAGGCTAGAATGAGTGCCGTGGCATTAGCCTAGCTCACAGCAACCTCAAACTCCTGGGCTCAAGCAATCCTCCTGCCTCTGCCTCCTAAGTAGCTGGGACTACAGGCATGTGCCACCATGCCCGGCTAATTTTTTCTATATATATTATTTGGCCAATTAATTTCTTTCTATTTATAGTAGAGACGGGGTCTCGCTCTTGCTCAGGTTGGTTTCGAACTCCTGACCTCGAGCAATCCGCCCGCCTCGGCCTCCCAGAGAGCTAGGATTACAGGCGTGAGCCACCGCGCCCGGCCTCAAAACTGTTTTTAAATTAAAAATTATTATTATTATTTTTTTGAGACAGAGTCTTTCTCTGTCACCCAGGCTAGAATGCTATGGTGTCAGCCTAGCTCACAGCAACCTCAAACTTGTGGGCCAAGTCATCCTTCTGCCCTAACCTCCTGAGTAGCTGGGACTACAGTCATGCACCACCATGCCCAGCTAATTTTTTCTATTTTTAGTAGAGACAGGGTCTCACTCTTGCTCGGGGCTCAGGCTGGTCTTCAACTCCTTAGCTCAAGTGATCCTCCTGCCTTGGCTTCCCAGAGTGCTAGAATTACAGACGTCAGCCACTACACCCAGCCTTTTAATTATTATTTTTTTAATAAACAGGGTCTTGCTCTGTTACCACAGCTAGAATGCAGTGGCATGATCATAGCTCACTGTAACTCAAACTCCTGGGCTCAAGCAATTTTCCTGCTAGGACTACAGATAGCTAGGACTATAGGTGTGTATCACTATGCCTTGCTAATTTTTAAAATTTTTTTAGAGATGGAGTCTTGCTATATTGCCCAGGCTGGTCTCAAACTCCTGGCCTCAAGTGATCCTTTTGGTTAAGCCTCCCAAAGTGCTGAGATTACAGGTGTGAATCACCATGCCTGGCCAGAACAAACATTTTTACCAATTTCTTTTTTTTATTTTTTTGAGACAGAGTCTCGCTTTGTTGCCCAGGCTAGAGTGAGTGCCATGGCGTCAGCATAGCTCACAGCAACCTCAAACTCCTGGGCTCAAGCAATCCTTCTGCCTCAGCCTCCCAAGTAGCTGGGACTACAGGCATGCGCCACCATGTTCGGCCAATTTTTTCTATATATATTAGTTGGCCAATTAATTTCTTTCTATTTATATTAGAGACAGGATCTCGCTCTTGCTCAGGCTGGTTTCGAACTCCTGACCTTGAGCAGTCCGCCCGCCTCGGCTTCCCAGAGAGCTAGGATTACAGGAGTGAGCCACTGCGCCCGGCCTTTTACCAATTTTTTTTTTTTTTTTTTTGAGACAGAGTCTCACTCTGTTGCCCAGGCTAGAGTGAGTGCAGTGGCGTCAGCCTGGCTCACAGCAACCTCAATCTCTGGGGCTCAGCGATCCTACTGCCTCAGCCTCCCGAGTAGCTGGGACTACAGGCATGCGCCACCATGCCCGGCTAAATTTTTGTATATATATATTTTAGTTGGTCAATTAATTTATTTCTATTTTTGGTAGAGACGGGGTCTCGCTCAGGCTGGTTTCGAACTCCTGACCTTGAGCAATCCGCCCGCCTCGGCCTCCCAAATTGCTAGGATTAAAGGCGTGAGCCACCATGCCCGGCCCTTTTACCAATTTCTTAACCTGCCTTTTGCCTCCTGAAATTGAAGGAACTAGTGTTGCCATTATGATATATATTTTTCTACATCTTTTTCTATGTTTATACAAGTACATGAGGAAGTTTACCAGCATTTTTTTTTTTTTTGTTTTTTTTTTTTTGAGACAGAGTCTCGCTTTGTTGCTCAGGCTAGAGTGAGTGCCGTGGCGTCAGCATAGCTCACAGTAACCTCAAACTCCTGGGCTTAAGCAATCCTACTGCCTCAGCCTCCCGAGTAGCTGGGACTACAGGCACGTGCCACCATGCCCGGCCAACTTTTATATATATATATTAGTTGGCCAATTAATTTCCTTCTATTTTTTATAGTAGAGACGGGGTCTCGCTCAGGCTGGTTTTGAACTCCTGACCTTGAGCAATCCGCCCGCCTCGGCCTCCCAGAGTGCTAGGATTACAAGCGTGAGCCACTGCGCCTGGCCTGTTGTTTTTTTTTTGAGACAGAGTCTCGCTTTGTTGCCCAGGCTAGAGTGAGTGCCGTGGCGTCAGCCTAGCTCACAGCAACCTCAATCCTCCTGCCTCAGCCTCCCAAGTAGCTGGGACTACAGGCATGCATCACCATGCCCGGCTAATTTTTTCTACATATATTAGTTGGCCAATTAATTTCTTTATATTAGAGACGGGATCTTGCTCTTGCTCAGGTTGGTTTCGAACTCCTGACCTTGAGCAATCCGCCCACCTTGGCCTCCCAGAGTGCTAGGATTACAGGTGTTGTTTTTTTGAGACAGAGTCTCACTGTGTTGCCCAGGTTAGAGTGCCGTGGCGTCAGCCTAGCTCACAGTAACCTCAGATTCCTGGGCTCAAGTGATCCTTCTGCCTCAGCCTCCCGAGTAGCTGGAACTACAGGCACGCGCCACTATGCCTGGCTAATTTTTTCTATATATTTTTAGTTGGCCAATTAACTTGTTTCTATTTTTAGTTGAGACGGACTGTCTCGCTCTTGCTCAGGCTGGTTTCAAACTCCTGACCTTGAGTGATCCACCCACCTCGGCCTCCCAGAGTGCTAGGATTACAGGCATGAGTCACCACACCTGGCCCACATAACCAGCATTTTTTTAAAAAGTAAAATGAGGCCGGACATGGTGGCTCACACCTGTAATCCTAGCACTCTGGGAGGCCAAGGCGGGAGGATCATTTGAGCTCAGGAGTTTGAGACCAGCCTGAGCAAGAGGGAGATCCGGTCTGTTCTAAAAAAATAGAAAGAAATTAGCTGGACAACTAAAAAAATATATATCAGAAAATATTAGCTAGGCACGGTTGTGCATGACTGTAGTTCCAGTTGCTGGGGAGGCTGAGGCAGAAGGATCGCTTGAGCCCAGGAGTTTGAGGTTGCTTTGAGCTGGGCTGACACCACGGCACTCTAGCCCTGGCAGCAGAGTGAAACTCTTTCTCAAAAAAAAAAAAAAAGTAAAATGAAGTCATGATATATATATTATTCTCTCACTCTATTTTTTACTTATTGTGGACATCCTTCTAGATCTATTTATATCCATCTATGAACACTTATAAAGTTGAGTTTTTACTCGTGTGGCCCTTTTACAAACTCATTAAAGAGATAATGGAAATTCATGCTTGAAGCTCCCCAGTAAGTCCCAGTGACAGCACCTGGTAGAGAGTGCTCCTTAATGGTTGATAACATGAATACTGAATTTAACCTACTTGACTTTAATTCAGCTCCACCATTTCCCACCCGTGTTACCTTGGGCAAATTATTTATCCTCTTTGTGACTCAGTTTCCTATTTCTAAAATGGGGGTGATAATAGTTATCTACTTCATAGGTTATGAGAATTAAATGAAATAATATATGTAAAAGTGCTTAAAATTGTTCCTGGCACATAGTAAATGCTCAACAAATGTTCAGTGCCATATTATTGTTACTATGAAGCACTCAATAAATATTTGTTTTTATTGTTATTATTATTACTGATCCAAGTCTGCCCTGAATTTGATATGGAGAGTGCTATCCATAACATGAACTCCAATTTGAAGGCAAGAGTACCAAAGGAGAAGCATCACAGTGGCCATAAATTCAGGTGGTGCTTAGTCTTGGAAATGTGGTGACTTATCGTTTCTCTTGCTTGTATTCCAGGTGGAGAATTATCTTCTAAAAGTGAACTGGATGAATTACAGGAAGAGGTGGCCAGGAGGGCCCAGGAACAGGAACTTCGAAGGAAACGGGAAAAGGAATTAGAGGCAGCTAAAGGGTTTAACCCTCATCCCAGCCGCTTCATGGACTTGGATGAACTGCAGAATCAGGGTAATTGTTGTGTGCATTAGGTTGTGGGTAATTGGGACAGAGATAAAGGGTAGAAAAAAAGATCCAAGCTTCCATATTCCTTGTCTTCTCTTTAGCAGTTAAATTTTATCTTAATTCAGCCATTCCAGTAAGAGCTAGTTAAAGTATAAGGAGACAAGCCTATTGATTGGAGATAGGCACTGATTTGAGGGCACATCTATTAAAAGCCTATAGATTAGACACAGTATATCATTCATGGAAAATGTTTCCCTTGAACATCTGTAGAAAGTATAAAAATTAATCTCAACTGAGAAGCAGCAGAAAAGGGCAGGGAGCCACACTGATAGTACCGGGAATTCTACTTGCTGGGAAGAAACATGCCCTCAAGATATTCCACCTGGAGCTTCAGGGGAGTGGGTCTGCCAAACAGGAGCAAGAACACAAAGCCTAATTTCCTTCTGATGCCATCTGATACGATCAGGATTCATTCCTGAATCTCATACGATTTTCATGGCCTTTAACTTAAGCTTCCCCAACTGCCTCATGTTAGACACTTCTTTTTATCCTAGAATTTCATTAGGATGTTCCCTATACCAAGAGAGACTAGCTTTCAAACTAGGAGTTCAGCAAGGCTGAGGTATCTACCTTAAATAGGCTGTGAAACCTATATCTCAGTTTTTCCTTCTATAGAATGAATTTATCACTCTTGTTATTCAGAATCTCCAGTTATAACAAATTGTGCTAAAGCAGTATATAGGATAGGACTCTATGCTATTTGGGTGGCTGCTACCTGTAGACCACTTCTCATTTTATAAACACTTGGGCCGGGCGTGGTGGCTCACACCTATAATCCTAGCACTCTGGGAGGCTGAGGCAGGCGGATCGCTCAAGGTTAGGAGTTCGAAACCAGCCTGAGCAAGAGCGAGACCCGGTCTCTACTAAAAAATAGAAATAAATTAATTGGCCAATTAAAAATATATAGAAAAAATTAGGCCGGGCGTGGTGGCTCACGCCTGTAATCCTAGCACTCTGGGAGGCCGAGGCAGGCGGATTGCTTGAGGTCAGGAGTTCGAAACCAGCCTGAGCAAGACCCTGTCTCTACTAAAAATAGAAAGAAATTAATTGACCAACTAAAAAATATATATACAAAAAATTAGCCGGGCATGGTGGTGCATGCCTGTAGTCCTAGCTACTTGGGAGGCTGAGGCAGGAGGATCACTTGAGCCAGGAGATTGAGGTTGCTGTGATCTAGGCTGACGCCACGGCACTCACTCTAGCCTGGGCAACAAAGTGAGACTCTGTCTCAAAAAAAAAAAAAAATATATATATATATATATATATATAGAAAAAATTAGCCTGGCATGGTGGTGCATGCCTGTCATCCCAGCTACTCGGGAAGCTGAGGCACAAGGATTGCTCGAGCCCAGGAGTCTGAGGTTGCTGTGAGCTAGGCTGATGCCACTGCACTCTGTCCCGGGCAACATTGAGTGAGACTCTGTCTCAAAAAAAGAGAAAACACTTGGAGAAGCTTCTGGGCTAAGTAATCCAATATGGGGACAGCTTTTCTCCTCTAATCCAAATGTTTTTTGATTCAAGGCAATTGTTGCCTTATATTTCCCAAGGCATTGTATTTGTTTCCAAATTAGTTTTAAATTCCTTTTTTTTTTTTTTTTTGAGACAGAGTCTCACTTTGTTGCCCAGGCTAGAGTGAGTGCCGTGGCGTCAGCCTAGCTCACAGCAACCTCAAGCTCCTGGGCTCAAGCAATCCTCCTGCCTTAGCCTCCCAAGTAGCTGGGACTACTGGCATGCACCACCATGCCCAGCTAATTTTTTCTGTATATATTAGTTGGCCAATTAATTTATTTCTATTTATAGTAGAGACGGAGTCTCACTCTTGCTCAGGTTGGTTTCGAACTTTTGACCTCAAGCAATCCGCCCGCCTCGGCCTCCCAGAGTGCTAGGATTATAGGCGTGAGCCGCCCGGTGAGGCCAGTTTTATATTCCTAATTCCTTAGCTGTCTCAATATTTGGAGAGTCTTTTTTCTTTTTTTTTTTGACCTCAAGCTGTATCACATTGGTGTCCCAGGTTATTTCTGGAAAGAGGGCCTTGTTATCTCCCTCCTTGCCTTTTTCTCCCCTCTGTTAGTTGGGCAGTACATTAAAGTTGAGAGGAAGTCCTAGTGGCTAAATTTCATTGTCCATTCTATATATACTTTGGCTCCGCATCTGCTGGAAGAACAAAAAAATGGAGTGCTAAGATTCTAGAGGATAAGGATTAAAATTTAATATACAGTGATTGACCAACTACAGTTTGCCTAGATCTCTGTAAAGTAGAAATCTCTTTTTTTTGTTAAAAATGGCTATCACTACCACCTCTGATTACAAAGGTTGTATGGGTTCAGTTGATACCAAATACTGTGAAAGAACTTCAGGCCTGGAGGGTGGGGGGGGGGAACCACACCCTTAGAGATAGGGTGGAACCTGAGTGCCACATTCTTTAGAACCAATCTATTACTTCTAGTATCTTCTCATTGCTCTCAGAGAGCCATAATGAATTAGAAACCGAGTGCTAGAGGTGTGGAAGAGCCTTTCTTACCATGTCCAGCTGGAGGTAAGTGGAGGATGGGGGGACATCGTGGGAGAAATGACTGAGGCATTTTGATTTTTTTTTCCTGTGACCTTGCAAAGGATCACTGGCAATCCCAATTATAGGTGAGTGTACATTATAGCTTGCTGCCCATTTATGGATATGAGTGAGTAGAGAGCAAGGGGTACATAAACTTGAGAATTCTTTTACAACAGTTGCTCTTACTGTGCTTCTGAGCCGTTTCATCTGGTATTGTATTTGGACTCTTCTGTACCTGCTTTGGCACACATTTACTTTGAGAAGAGGAGAGAATATCCCATGCTTGTTTTATGGGAAGGTGACATTTGGGGGTACTTTTGCTGAGCAAAGCCATGATAAAAGTAAATACTTAGCAGTGCTGATGAAAGATATGTGCATGCAAACCAACAACAAAGCCAGTTTAACTGCCTTGGTAAATACGTTGAGGTAGGAAATGTAGACCATCTGTGCCTAAGAGTTGTACTGATTTTCCAGTTTAGGATAGTGCCGAGAGGACTGTGAACTGGTGAAGGAAACAAGTGGTATGGATGGCTTTCCACAGAATACTGAAGCCATCTTTGCCATAACAAAGCAACTGTCTCAGTGGAGGTCCGGGGTATTCTGACACTGGTTGGTGAGAGCTCCACTGTGTGGAAGAGCAGTTCATTTCCAGGCATGAGACCCATCCTTCTGTTATAGGCAATACTTTGTTCTTTCCTTGAAGGACTCTGTAAGAGGTCTTGGAGTTAGAATATGTCGCTGGCAATGGCATGCTTCTCTTTCATGGTCTTGGTAATGTGGTCAGGGCAAAAAGGGATGCCCTGCTTGTTTCAGAGACTTTTAATAGCAATGGACAGTTGGAATGGTAGAGCAATGGCTTAGTAGCAAGGATCTGTGAGTACTGAAGGGAAACAACACTACATAAGAAAAGTTGGAATAAATTGTAATGAAAATGAAAAGTGCTGGCCCTTTCAGGGAGGAGTGACGACTTTGAGAGATCCCTGCAAGAGGCAGATTCAGTGTTTGAAGAGTCATTGCATCTGGAACAGAAGGGAGACTGTGCTGCAGCTTTGGCTCTCTGTAACGAAGCTATCTGTAAGTAACTCTAACCGCTATGGCTATGGCATTTTTGACTAACTTCACAATAGGTATTATTAGTGCTGTTATTCAGATGGGATGAAAACAGTTTTTATGTCTTCTCACTCTTGGCACTCCCAAACCCAGGCCTTTTAGCTATCTTTGCTCTTTAGATTTCTAAATGTGCCTGGCACTGTTCCTGTGGCCTATGGATATTTACTGGAATAACCTCAGCAGGAATCCACAGATGAATTCTCAAGCCATGCCTAACTTCTTATCCCAAGATAAAGTTACACCTCTGATGTGAGATTAGTCTCCTCTTTCTCTAGTCACTGACTAGTGAGTTGGAACTTAGGGTAGGAAAACAGAATAAATTGACGGTGACTTCCCAGGCCTGTGACTTTTCACTGTAACATGTGATTCTTTCTGTTACCACCCCGCCCCCAACCTTCCTGGTATGTAGCACCATAAACTTACAGCAAGGGACTATGGCTTAGAATTGGTATCTGATTCTTAAATGTGACCAGAAGAACTAGTGCTTTATAAAGATAGATGCTGGTTTGGATCTTATTTCTGCTATTGGCCACCAGTAAGGGGAATTCAGGAGTAGAGTGTGGAGACCAGAGTCAGACAGATCGGTTACAGAGGACAAGAGTGGCAATCTCTAAGAAAAGCACTAGTTTATCTTCCTGATTCATTTTAGTTTTGTTTTGTTTTTTAATTTGGATTAACCTGTTTGGCCTCCATGGCTTCCATGAATGTTCCTTGTAGCCAGAGCCAGCTCTGTGCCCTGGACAGCATATGCATGGTCCATGCCTTGCATTTCTGCTGCATATTTTGAGTTTTATTGCATATCTTTGCTCATTTTTGTTCAATTTTATTCTTTTTATTTTTGTGTTTTGTGTTTTGTTTCTGCTGTATTTTCTTTTGCATTTTAGCTAAACTAAGACTTGCCCTGCATGGTGCCAGCTCTAGCACACACAGCAGAGCCCTAGTCGATAAGAAGTTGCAAATCAGTATTCGAAAAGCACGGAGCCTGCAGGATCGCATGCAGCAACAGCAATCATCACAGCAGCCGATGCAACCCTCAGCCTGCCTCCCATCACAGGGGGGGAGCCTCCCTCAGCCGACAAGGTAGTGCTTGGGAACCACATTAGTTTACAGAAGCCAGGGGAAGAAGTGACCATAAGAATTCTATAGCAAGAGCTCTCATTGTCTTGGCCACTACAGGGGAGAGAGGGAGAGATGAGTCCTGAAAAGATTTTCTTCTCTCAGGTCAGACATACAGTGAAAAACACATTGTACTGCTGGTCTTTTCTTGAATAATTCCTAGAAAGATACAAAAAGTATATCATAATAAATAGACTGCTTTTACAAATATCCTGCAGGTGAGTTTATCCCTGGACTTGTATAATAACATGATTATTGTATTTGTATATATTATGTTCTTAGACATTATAATCTGGGCTACATTTCGTGTTGCAGTAGCAACCATGATTTATTTTGGGATTTCAGTGTTTACTGTCCCTTATGGAAGCAGAGAAAGCAGTCTTTTCCTTGCTTTGATGAACTATAGAGAAGAGACAAAGATTCCCTTTGCTTTGCTTCTTTGTGGTGAGGACTAGTAGCCATTAGCGTAGTTCTCACATCTTAGCCCTGAATTTGGCTTTTACTTAGAAGCCAAATTCAAATTTATTTATTTTTCAGACAGAGTCTTGCTCTGTTGCCTAGGCTACAGTGCCGTGGTGTCAGGCTAGCTCACAGAAACCTCAAACTCCTGGGCTCAAGCAATCCTTCTGCCTCAGCCTCCCAAGTAGCTGGGACTATAGGCATGCGCCACCATGCCCAGCTAATTTTTTCTATACATTTTTGGTTGTCTGGCGAATTTCTTTCTATTGTTAATAGAGATGGGGTCTCACTCTTGCTCAGGCTGGTCTTGAACTCCTGACCTTGAATGATCCTCCTGTCTCGGCCTCCCAGAGTGCTAGGATTATTACAGGCATGAGCCACCGCGCCTGGCCCCAAATTCAAATTTAAATGAAAATTAATTTTAGCTGATAGTAAGATTGAGTAGTTTTCAAAATATAAATATAATAAAAGCAGTTAACATTTTGAACATTTGCCTAAGGTCCAGGTACTGAACTAAGTACTATTTATCTATCTATACAATTTTTTTTTTTTTTTAAAGATAGGGTCTTGCTCTGTTGGGGTCTTGCTCTGTCACCGAAGCTGGAGTGCAGTGGCATGATCATAGCTCACTGCAGCCTCAAACTCCTAGGCTCAATTGATCCTCTTGGCTCAGCCTTGCATACAGCTGAGACTACAGACATGCACCATCATACCCAGCTAATTTTTTAGATTTTTGTAGAGATGGGATCTTGCTCTGTTGCCCAGGCTGTTATATATTTTATGTTATTTTATTCTCACAATAACCTTATGAGATAGGGACTATTATCTAGCATATTTTACAAATAAAGAAACTCAGTCTCAGAGAGGATAATTATGTAAGGTACCCAGATTACTTAGCTATTAAGTGTTAGAAGCGTGGACTATAAATCTAGATCTGTTTGTGAGTGTCCTTAACCATTATGTAATACTGCCTTCTATGATTAGGTTTCCTAAATAAGTATATAATATTCTTCATAATGTGACTGGGTGACTATACTCACAACACTTCATAGTATATTCTCATTCAGATTTAGAGAGTTGTTTCAAATATGCGTAATTTAGATAGCTAAACCCTTTCCAGAAAACTTATATCACCTGATGAATGTGAGTGATTGAGGTTTTATCTAAGTGCTTACAACACTGAGTTTTTTAGGTCAGAAATATAAAATAATTAGTGAGAAACCAACTAAATGCAGTTAATCTCTACTCCTACTCCTAAATCTCAAGTCATAGTATATTACTTTGGGGAAACATCTCAGTGAAGAATACAATCAAATCCAGATTATGAAAACACAATTGAAATGGTTGATTTCTGTGTAATCCCATGAAGCTCAAATCACCCTGTATTTTATAAATGTTGGCCTCTGGGTTCCTTTAGCAGGGGTGCCTCTCAGGACTCCAGGTAGGACTTTTCTCCCTGTATAGCATCCTGAATTTTTGCTGTTTGGTGTGAGTAATATTCTGGTTTTGCTTACCTTCCATGTCATCTGTATGTGGGACTAGCAATTTTTGTTTCATAATTTGCAAATAGGTCATGATTGGAATGGGACTTCACAAATAGGGAAGAATATTGGCAAGGGCTCCACTTAATATTATTGTGTGCAACTTTGGTGAGGGCATTTAAGAAAGAGGATTAATATTACCTATTTACCTAGGTGTGAGCTGACTATGGCATTTTCTTTTGTGAACCTCTGAATTGTTGACTCTACTTGTATGTGTCTTTCTATTTATTTTCACTATTCCCTCTGTGGATAGCTAGAAATGGGAATGGAATGAACAGTTCTTTTTATAAGTGTTCCTATCAATCAAGGCAGCTTATGACTGGCTCTCTTCATTTGTTTCAGTGAACAGCCTATCCCGCTCCAAGTATTGTTAAGCCAGGAGGCCCAGCTGGAATCCTGCACAGATAGAGAGTTTGGAGCCAGTTCTTTGTTCCACTCACCTGCTTCCTGCCATGAGTCACACTCATCCCTCTTCCCAGAGTCATCTGCCCCACAGCAAAATTCCCCCAGTAGATCTGCCTCACAGCTTCTGACTTCGGTTGAGGTGGACAACACTGACCCCTCTGCATTCCATAGGCAGGGTTTACCTAAAACACCATGCAGGACTGAGAAGAATTCTCACCATGGTTGGGAGCCATTGGATGTCCCAGAGGGTAAATTGCAAGGCTATAGGGGTGACAATAGCAGCTGCTGTAAATTTCCTCCACGAGAAAGAAGAGGCATTACTCAAGAACAACTGTTCCAAGAAAAGAGGGATCCCACTGACCCATCTCTGGTGATGCCTTGGTCATGCCCAACTGGAATAGCCACCTCTGAGAGAGGAGATGAACACATCCTAGGCTGTAGTCCTTCAAATTCATCAGCTCAGCCCAGCCTTCCCCTGTACAGAGCCTGCCATCCCATCATGCCTGCTACTGCTTCATCTGAGCGTCACTCTTCTGATCCTGTGCAGAAAACTAACCACTGCCTCCAAGCCCAAAGCCTCAAAACTTCATTGACTTCAAAAGTGGATGGAGGCAGCGAGGAACCTTATAGGCCAGAATTTCCCAGCACAAAGGGGCTTGTTCGCTCTCTGGCAGAGCAATTCCAGAGGATGCAAGGTGCCTCCACGAATGATGGTACAGGTTCTAAGGACAAAAGTTTGTCAGATAGTTTAAGGAAGAACTCTTCCCTTTCTGACTATAAGCCTCCTTTCTCACAGGGTCAAGGGAAAGGCCAGTGGTCTTGGGCAAGACAGCAACCCCCTCTGGATGGTAGAGACAGACTGCCTTCCTGGGAAGAGCCTGCTGAACATCCTTCGTTTGCCATAAACTCTGGGCTACCTAATGGTGAAACTTCTAGAGGAGGAGAGTCCAGTTTGGCAGAGCCAAGTATATACCAAGGGAAGCTGTCCCAAGTGAGAGATGCTAGGCCTAAGGAGCTGGGTAGCAGTATGGACTTGGGGGCTTCCTTGCCTTTGGATTCCTGGGTGAATGTCACAAGGCTCTGTGATTTTCAGCTTAAACATGGGGCCCCTGGGCCAGGAATGAAGTCCTCTCCCCATGATTCCCATACCTGTGCAGTATATCCAGAGAGAAATCACATCCTTTTGCATCCACATTGGAACCAAGACACAGAGCAAGAGACCTCAGAATTGGAGTCTCTCTACCAGGCCAGTCTTCAGGCTTCTCAAGCTTGCTCTTCTGAATGGGGGCAGCAGGATGTGGCTTGGCACCCACTTAGCCAAACAGGTAAGAGTGCATACAGTGGTAGGGGGAGTGAGAATCATATAAAAGCTAAAAGGAGGATGACAAGATTAGAAGAAGGATGATGTTCTGTATAGATGATATCTCCAGCTTAGTAGGAGGTAGTAAAACTTCTGACTTGACTCAGAAAGCCTTCAGGACAAAGGCTAGACATTTTTCTGGCTAGAGTGGAGAATAGGGACAGAACTATCACTCATAGATCAATTCCCCCCTTCTAAAGAAAGAGACTGCTAAGTATTTGCCCATGGCTTCTCTAGTAGGCCGTGCTAGCTAAGGAATAGGTCTTTGAGGGTGACTCAGCATGAGATAGGGCAGGCTGAGCAGAAAATACATTCTTCTATGGCATAAGTAATCCCAAGATTGAACTTCCAGGTCCACCTTGCAATAGGATGTCCACACTGAACCTAATCTCCAGTGTGGTATTTCCAGATCATACTGAACCAGCAATATCAAGACCTTCCATGATCCATTCAGGAACTGCCAAGTGTAGTGTTCACAGATTTTTCAATGCCTGTAGGGTAGCCATTCACTGATTCTCCTTAAGATAATACTGAGGAGTGGAGCCTACACCTTAAGTGCACATCACAGACTTAATTCTGGAAATGATAAGAACAATGTTTGTAACTTAGATTGTTGCTTTTTTTTTTTTTTGAGATAGGATCTCATTCTATTGTTCGGGATAGAGTGCAGTAGTGTTAAAATAGCTCACTGCAACCTCAAATGCCTGGGCTCAAGTGATCCTACTGCTTCAGCCTCCTGACTAGCTAGGACTACAGATGTGCACCACAACACTCAGCTAATTTTTGTAGTTTTTGAAGAGACGGGGTCTTGCTATTTGTTTATGCTGGTCTCAAACTCCTAGCCTCGAGTGATCCTCCTGCCTCAGCCTCCCAAAGTGCTAGGATTACAGGTGTGAGCCACTGTGCCTAGCCAGATATTGATGCTCTTAACTCCAAAGCCTCAGCTATTTTCCTGGTTCCAACACTAACTCTCAGTATTAATTTGGACAAGTCATTTAATTTCTCAGTGCCAAGTTTTTACCTGTAAAGTGAAAGAATCAGCTCAATGATTTTTGTTAAGGTACGTTCCAATTCTGAAATGGTATGTATAATTCTGTGAAATTGAACTCAGAGAACTTTTATCTTTAGCTTGGGTGTGACAATTTCCATAATGGTATAGGTTTTGAGGATCTGCATTCTAGTGTAGATTTTGCAGTAACATCTATTAAGTGGTCTTTAGCTACATGGGACAGTATAATATGGGAAGTTCCTAAAGAATGAGGAAAAGCTGGAGTCTGCCTCAATGAGCTTCCTATCTAATATAAGGGAAAAAGAATATACAAATATTAAGTGTTTTAAAGAAGAATAATAAGCATATAAAATAATATATTGCAATATTGAACTAACTAGTTGAATGTTAAACATTATTTTTAAAAACCAAAGGCCCCGGGGGGAGGGGGGGAAATGGGCATTTATTGAAACCTTAAAATCTGTACCCCCATAATATGCCGAAATAAAAAAAAAACAAAAAAAAAAAACCAAAGGCCCCTTATATTACCCAAAATAGCAACATTTTTCATTGTAGGTAATTTTGAAAATATATTATCAAAAACCATTGATAATCTCACTGTTAATATTTTCATGAGTTTACCTTTGCTTTTTTTTTTATACCTATACACTATATATTTTGTTTTGTTTTTTGCAAAAAGCAGGATCATTGCAATATAGATATACAGTTTAGTCTCATTATTTTCTTAAGTTATATCTATGAGCATTTACCATAAAAACTACCTTTAGGCTGGGCACAGTGGCTCACACCTGTAATCCTAGCACTTTGGGAGGCTAAGGCAGGAGGATCTCTTGAGGCCAGGGGTTCAAGACCAGCCTAAGCAACAGCAAGACCCCGTCTCTATAAAAAATAGAAAAAAATTAGCCAGATATGGTGGTGCATACCTGTAGTCCTAGCTACTTGGGAGGCTGAGGCAGAGGATTGCTTGATCCTAGGTGTTAGAGGTTGCAGTGAGCTATTGTGATACCACTGCGTTCTACCCCAGACAATAGATTGAGACCCTGTCTCAAAAAAATAAAACAAAATAAAAAACTACCTTTAATGATAATAGTATGCTACATATGAATGTGCCATAATTTATTTATTCAACCATTCTACTATTGTTAACTATTTAGGTTAATTCCAATTTTTTAATAATAAAGCACTGTGATGAATATCTTTTCCCTAAGTGTTTGGCCACATGTCTCTTAAGGTCCTTAGAATAAACTTTTAGAAGACTGATAACTAGTTAAAGGTTAAAAACTTTTAAAACTCTCTTGATAAATACTGGCAAATTAGCCTTGAGGAAGATTACATTTCTGAAAAATATCCAAGAGTACCTATCAACTATTTTTTTTTTTACTTAATAGTATACAAAAACTAATTTAAAGACTCCACCAAGTAAGTCAGTTAGTTCTCAAAATACTTGTCAAATCAAAGTAGTCTTTATTTTGACTAGAGTCCCTGGTTTGAAAACTTGTGTCCTTAAGAATTGATATGACATAGAATAAAGAAATGATCATGTGGAATTAATCAGGAAGTGGATGATGAAGGAAAATGGCAATTAGGTTCCATATATGAAAGAATATAATTTTGGAGGAGTTCTTTATCTTATTATAAAGCATTTATTAAGTACCAAATTACTTTTTTTTTACCTTGCTTTGTTGCCTTGGTTATAGTGCAGTGGCATCATCGTAGCTGCAGCCTCCAACTCGGAGGCTTAAACGAGCCTCCTGAGCAGCTGGGACTACAGGTGCACACCACCACAACTAACTTGCTTTTTTATTTTTTGTAGAGTCAGGGGTCTTGGTATATTGCTCAGGCTGATCTCAAACTCCTGGCCTCAAGTGATCTTCCTGCCTTAGCTGCCCAAAGTGCTAGGATTATCAGATATGAGCCATTGTGCTCACACCTTTTTTTTTTTTTTTTTTGAGACAGAGTCTCACTTTGTTGCCCAGGCTAGAGTGAGTGCCGTGGCATCAGCCTAGCTCACAGCAACCTCAAACTCCTGGGCTCAAGCAATCCTCCTGCCTCAGCCTCCCAAGTAGCTGGGACTACAGGCATGCACCACCATGCCTGGCTAATTTTTTCTATATATATATTAGTTGACCAATTAATTCATTTCTATTTATAGTAGAGACAGGGGTCTCGCTCTTGCTCAGGCTGGTTTCGAACTCCTGACCTCGAGCAATCTGCCCACCTTGGCCTCCCAGAGAGCTAGGATTACAGGCGTGAGCCACTGTGCCCAGCCAACTCACACCTTGTTTTAAAAAATTACTTTATTGATATATAATTTACATACTATGCATTTTACCTATTTAAAGTGTACAATGAGTGTATTAGAATTCAAAGTATATTGGAGTTCTTTATCCATTACCACAGTTTTAAAATGTTTTCATCACCCCAAAAAGAAACCCTGTGTCCATTAGCAGTCACTCCCCATTTCTCTCTCCTCCTCTCCCCAGCCCCAGGCAACCACTAATCTATTTTCTATCTCTATAGTTTTGCCTGTTCTGGACATTTCATATAAATGGAATCATACAGTATGTGGTCTTTTGTGACCAGATGAATTTTGACATGATCATAGTTCCTAAAGTGTTATATAAATACTGCTCTTGACCTATATTCTGGATTTCATAGTATTTTGAAGTTGGGCAGACATCATCTTATAGATACCTACTTAAAAATAAAAAAGAACTTGTTATGGAGAATTTCAAATATATTCAAAAGTAAAAAGTAAGAGTAAATGTTGTAATAACCTACTCCACTAAGTACTTATCACCAGCTTCCATGGTGATTGTCTTGACAAATTATTGATGTATAGCCAGTTTGATTTAGTTATAGCCCCCCTTTTTTTCTTCCCCATTAGATTATTTTAAAGCAAATCTCAGTATATCATTTCATCCATTAATAATTTAGAATGTATCTCTCAGAAATAAAGACTCTTTTTAAAAG
Organism: Microcebus murinus; assembly: GCF_040939455.1. Classification (NCBI taxonomy): domain Eukaryota; kingdom Metazoa; phylum Chordata; class Mammalia; order Primates; family Cheirogaleidae; genus Microcebus; species Microcebus murinus. The sequence continues at coordinate 61,030,966 of NC_134117.1, forward strand.
GCAAAACTATATTATTATAACTAAAAAATGAACAGTATTTTCTTTCCTGTTTATTGGTTTTGGGGAAAAAATTAAAAATAAAATAAAATAATAAAAAACCAAAAAAACAATATTTATTTATTTATTTATTATTTTTTTTGAGACAGAGTCTCACTCTGTTGCCCTGGCTAGAGTGCTGTGGTGTCAGCCTAGCTCACAGCAACCTGAAACTCTTGGGCTTAAGTGATCCTCCTGCCTCAGCCTCCCGAGTAGCTGGGACTACAGGCATATGCCACCATGCTCGTCTAATTTTTTTCTATATATTTTTAGTTGTCCAGCTAATTTCTTTCTATTTTTTTAGTAGAGATGGGGTCTTGCTCTTGCTCACGCTGGTCTCGAACTCCTGAACTCAAATGATCCGCCCACCTCAGCCTCCCAGAGTACTAGGATTACAGGTGTGATTTCTTAACACAATACAATAGCTAGCCAATATTCAGTGTCGCTGGGGCGCAGTAGCTCACACCTATAATCCCAGCAATTTGAGAGGCCAAGATGGGATGATTGCTTGACACCAGGAGTTTGAGACCAGTCTGGGCAGCATAGTGAGATCTTGTCTCTACCAAAAATTTAAAAATTGGCCAGGAATGGTGGCAAATGCTTGTATGTGCCAGTTTCTTACTCAGGAGGCTGAGGCAAGAGGATCACTTGAGCCCAGGAGTTTGAGGTTACAGTGAGTTGGGCAACAGAGTGAGACCCTGTCTCGAAAAAAAAATTATTGGGCAAGAGGGTAAATATATTTTCATTTTAATGGAGATTTTCAGGTTGCATTTAGGAAGACTAACACAAGGATATATTCCTATACTTTTGGGGGAGTCTTTTAAGGAAATAAGGATTCCTAGGCTCTAATTGCAAACATTCTGATTTAGGTCTGTGGTGAGGTCTAGGAAGCTGTATTTTTAGTAGCTCCCAGATCAATCTGAGGTGGTTCTGAAACTGCATTTAAGTATCAGGAAATATTGAAAATAACTGGTCTTCATTACTTACATCAGCAATATTATGCCTATATATGCCATATATATGTGTGTATCTATACACATATATGAATCATAGTATCAAATCAAGATGTGAATTGGCTACATATGTAGCAAATATAGGTCAAGAGCATGTACATTTTCAGAATGGAAGACTTAATTAGTCAGATTGGGGACATCCCTTTGGGAGTTACATATCCCATTTAGATCAACTCTTCTCTGAACAATCTAGAAAGATTTAAAGAGGGGATAAGCATTTAGTGGGTGCTTAGAATTTAAGTGATTGAGAGAAGCTAAGTGGGGCGGGACATAAAAGACCATTACACATGTAAAATGTTTCTGAAAAGCTTCTGTTTAGAATAATAAGCAGTTACCAGTGAGATGATAAAGAGTACCATGCTGAAAATCAATAGACTTGAATTATAATCCTGGTTAAACTACTTACTACCTGTCAGATGCTGGAACTCATTTTCCTGTTATATAAAATGAGGAGGTATGATAGATGATTACTATGATCATTTCAGTTTTTAACTAGCCCAGAGATAATAGTTTACTTTGTCACTACGGATTCTCTAGAAAATCACTGTGTTAGATCATTTCCTCTGTATATATTATAAGTCTTGGGCCCAAATCTGACAGAAGCTGATTATGTTTATAAAAATGAAATGAAGCAAGATGAGAACATTCAGCTATCTGTCCACAGAGCCCTTTCTCTACAAAGTTCTTAAAGCACTGTGAGCCAAGACCCTTGTGGCCTACAGGAAACTATCCATATTCTGAAAATCTTGTTTCTAAATTTCAAGAGCATATCCTCTATTGGATTTACGGATGCATATTTTTTTATTTAATGAAACAAGAACTCCTGAGTTTGTGCTGCCAGGCTCAGGGTTTAGACTATAGAATAAGAGATGGCTTCAACTTATATTTCTTTTTTCCTCCTCAGGTTCTGCAGATGGCATGGGGAGGAGGTTGCATTCAGCCCCTGGTCTTGGTCTCTCAAAGACCCCAACAGCAGAAATGGAGCACAGTCTCCATGAAGCTAGCACAGTGCCTGCTTCTCAGGTAGCAGCCTCAGATGCTAAGGTGCTGAGCCTGGGGATTGTGTTGGGGAAGGGAGTGTAGAGAGATGTTGAGTGGGAGGGCTGATGGTAAGGCAGAGACTTGGTAATGTAGGGCCATCAGAAGAAAACAAGGTCCATGATGGGGCTTCTTTTGAGTGAGAAGAGATTGCCACATGGCTACTACCTTACAAATAACATCGAATTTGGTGTCTACTATTGAGTCTTTTCCTATTCTTTTCCATATCACTGAGGACGGGGTCTGAGGGAAGACCACAGGTCTGGTGTTATGTGTCTGCTTGTATGTGTCTGTGTGTTTGAAGGGTGCACTTTGCCGAGGCCTCAGCAGGGAGTATGGGGAGGATGAACAGTACAGTGCAGAGAACTTTCGCCGCATCTCACGCAGTCTCAGTGGCACCGTTGTCACAGAGAGGGAGGAGGCTCCAGTTTCTTCCCACAGTTTTGTAAGTAGAATCAGGGTCTGTCTATTCAGAGCATTCTCCTCCTTGCTAGGTAAAAATACAGTGCAGGTGAAGAAGCAGGGAGAAAATGAAGGTTGTAATTTGAGGGAAAGCCGTGTGCTCTCAGCAAAAATGAGGATCTGCAGCCATTATTTTATTTATACATATTCAATTGGAGCCCAGAGGAATGTTCATTTCTTGTAGCAGTTCTGAAAGGGAGTGTTATAGGATACCCTAGGGTGAGAAGAGTCATAGTAGCCTTGGGAGGAATCTGGGAAGCAAAGGCTACTGATTGGTTCAGAACCCACTGCCCTAATCAAAGGAAGAAGGGAAGAAATGGGATGGAGTATTATTTTGCTTTTTCCTCCTCACCCCACTACTCAGTACATTTTTGAGTGGTGTCCAGTGTGAATTTAATATAAAGTGAAGCATGTGCATTAGTGAGAAAAGGAAAATGATTTAAAACCCTCTCCTTGAGGCTTTTCATATGGTATTAATGCAATAATCTGTAGGAGGAAGGGACAGGAAAACCTAAGCTAGTAGAGATCAACAGACTTAAATACTATCTGTGGCTAGGTTTGTAGGTTATTGTTCCTTTTGAGAATTTCACACACTTGTCCAAGACAAGTTGAGTTTTCTTTACAGTAAAGGTCAGGATACAAAGCATCAGTGTATTAAAGCTTTTCCAAAAGGTCAGTTCAATAAAAGTATAAAAGCAAGTTTTAAATACATAGTACAAAAAATAAAAAGGTATAAAAGAATATACAGTGAAAACTAAATCTCTATCCTACTAGCCCTTCAGATCTAGTTTCCCTCCCAAGAGTCAATCATTTCTTTTTATTTTGTGTAAGTTCTTAATTCTGAACAGCCTGCCACTCTTTATTTTGGAAAAGGTGGTCTCTTCTGCCTAGCATTTGCTCTTATATACCTTCAATGCATTTAATGGCAAATTATTATTTTCCTAGGAGAGTTGGCTTCCTTTCCTCTGACCTCTATATCATGGATTAATTGATTCATTCTTTCAAACAAATGCATTTGAGCTTATGTTCTAGGTATTGTGCCAGGTGCAAGGCAGTGGTGAGTTAGATCCCTGCTTTTGTGGGCCTTACAGTCTACTGTGGAGAATAGATAAATAAACAAGCAATTATAATGCAATAAGGATTTGATGCTATGGGAGCATAATAGAAGGGACATTTAAACCAGGCTTGATGTGTCAGGGAAGGCTTCCTAGGGAAAGTAAAAAGAATATAGCAGGTAAAGGTACCTGAAGCAAATATTAACTGAATTAAAAGAAGCTCATTTGGGATGGTACAATTAGAGTGTCTGGTAAGGGGAGATGATGGAGAGTGTTGACAAGTGAGACTGAAAAGAATAAAAACAAAGGGTAGATCGTAGACCACAGAGAAACCTCACAGTAAGGAATTTGAAAGGATAGAAAGAAGTAGACAGGCTGGGTGCAATGGCTCACGCCTGTAATCCTAGCACTCTTGGAGGCTGAGGCGGGCGGATCGCTCGAGGTCAGGAGTTCGAAATCAACCTGAGCAAGAGTGAGACCCCATCTCTACTATAAATAGAAAGAAATTATTTGGCCAACTAAAAATATATCGAAAAAATTAGCTGGGCATGGTGGTACATGCCTGTAGTCCCAGCTACTCGGGAGGCTGAGGCAGAAGGATTGCTTGAGCCCAGGAGTTTGAGGTTGCTGTGAGCTGGGCTGACACCACGGCACTCTAGCCTGGGCAACAAAGTGAGACTCTGTCTAAAAAAAAAAAAAAGAGAGAAAGAGGGAAGGAAGGAAGGGAGGGAGGGAGGGACATATTGGAGAGCCAATTAGGCAGTAAACATCAATGAGACTTGGTTCCTGCCTTCCTGGATGTTGGGAGAAGAGTATAAAGGACGAGGGCCAAGTGTTATAGGTTCATAGTGATATATTTGAGAGAAGGTATGTCTTCAGTTTTGGATACATTAAGCTTGAGTGGAGATATCTGGCGGTAGGCCTTTGAATATGAGACATATGAGCTAGAAATTGAAATTTTAGAATTATAGCCCTTGAAAGGAGGAAAAGAGTATTTCCAAAAGAGGAGAAGAGCCAGGATATATCCCTGAAGAGCATCAGATTTAAGGTGGTTCTTCTTCTGAAGAACCCTAAAAGGAGACTGAGAAAAAGAGACCAGAGAGATTGAAGGGAAACAAGGGAAGTGTGATATCATGGGTACCAAAGGAAGAATGTTTCAAAAAGGAAAGAGTAATTAGCTGTTTTAGATGCTGAGAGGGCTGGTCCTTAAGTTGTATGGTAAATGCCTACTATCAGCCACTCTGTGGTAGGTGCTGAAAGCATACACTGCTGGGACAATACAAATTCTGCCCTTGAATAGCTTGCAATCTAGTAAAGGAAATTAGATACACTGGCACATAGATTATTTTATTTAATGTATTACTTACTAAGTGCCTGCATTGTTCCAGGTGCTGTTCAAGGTGCTGGGTTATGGAAATGAAAAGAAATGTATGCTCTTAGGGAAGAAAGACAATAAACAAATAAATGATATAACTCCAGACAATATTGATTATGATAAAGAAGAATAAAATAAGACAAGGGAATAAGGAGTAAAGAGGTAACAGTGGTTTTTCCTATGGCTATTTCTGATAGGGTAATGAGGGAAATTAGCTCTAAGGAAAACACTTAATCTGAGACCTCAGTGATATGAAGGTGTGAACCATGGGAAGAATATTCCTGGTAACAGAAACAGTAAGTATAACAGCTCTGAGGTAGGAATGAGTTTGGTATGTTTGAGGAACATTAAGAAAGAGTATAAAAGGTACAGAAATAATAGGAGATAAAGCAAGAAGGAGTAGCAGGGCCATATCACATAGGACCTTGTAGGCCATAGTAAGGAGGTAGATAGGTAGATCAGATTGAAGGCTGTTACAGCAGTGGTCCAGGAGAGTTTAAATATAAAACCCATAGGTAGAAATGACAGTACTTGGCAACTAATGGAATTGTGGATGGGAAGTGGGAAATCAAGGGCAATGCCAATGTATGAGTATGGGTGACTTAGGAAAATGAGGTACCAGGAAGAGGAGAATGTTGGTTCAATTTTGGATATATTATTGTTTTTGATGTTAAAGGAGATATTTCTAGGTTTTTACCATGAAATTGGATAACTAATAGACTGTAGAGCAGGATATAAGCATCAGTGAATACAAATTTGATGGGCAAAAAAGGAAGCTATGGAATGTAGCAGTGACAGGAGAGAAGATGGAGTAGAGTTCTTGATTCTACATTTAAGCATATATATTTTAGTTCCCAATACTTAAGAGAAGTATAGAATTATTTTCTCAATCTCTCAGGCTTCCTGAATTTCTCTCTCACTCTCCTTTATTTTTAAATTTCTATCACAGTCTCTCTAATTCTACTGTTAACATTAAGAAGTTTGCTAAAGACCGGATTTGCAGGTTTAGAAAGGCGAGGGATATGAGGAAGACTGGTTAAGGGAAGAGAATCTGGAGTTTGGAGTTTCATAAAGGAGCTGCCAGGGAGAGTGGCTGAGTAAATTGGGTTCCTCTCCAGAGCAAGGCACGTTTGTGCTCTAGTTCCCTCCATTTCCCTCTGCTTGCCTTACTGTGTTTACCCACCACATCCTGCTGTGTGTTAATCCTCATCTCTATGTTTTCTTTTTGTCTTGTCTCATTATAAGGATTCATCAAACGTGAGGAAAAAGCATTTGGAAACCGGGCACCGTTGTTCCAGCTCCTCTTCCCTCCCTGTCATCCATGACCCTCCTGTGTTTCTCCTTGGTCCCCAACTCTACCCTCCCCAACCACAGTTCCTGTCCCCAGATGTCCTGATGCCCAGCATGGCAGGGGAGCCCCATAGACCCCCAGGTAACTCCCTCCAATCTAATATTATATGCCAGTGTGGACCTCTAAGGATCAAATCAGTATTCCTGGGGGTGGGCGTGGGGTGTCCCAAGGTGGGGTGGTGTAAGGATATAAATTACTACTTTAAGGCAAAGCATTGATCTAGATGCATTGTGACTGAATCATTTCTTGGGCACCATGGTTCTTAGGCTAAGGGTCTAGACCAGCACCCCTAGAATCTGTCTACCTATGAGAATGAACTGCTTTAGTCATGATAAAATAAGCTTTTAAGTGACAAAGAGGAATTAATATCTAGTCTTTGGGATTCCCCAAAAAACAGAAAGTGTCACCTCTATCAGTTAGTCTTCTCCCTTTCTATGATCTGAGTCTCAGCTAAGGAGTGGTCTAGGAGGACAAGGAATGAGTGGGAGATTTGGAAAGACCGTTTTACATGGAGTACCCATGCCCAGACAATCCTGGGGAAGGTAGGCAGCATTGTTCTGTCTTTCTTCGACCCTCCACAGTAAGATGTTTTTGTTTTTCTTCTCATGAACTGAATATACAACTTAAGGCAGTGATTCTCAATGGGGAAAGGAGAAGTCCTACTGCATCTAGTAGGTAGAGGCCAGGGGTACTGCTAAACATCACACAGTGCACAGGGCAGTCCCTCCACACCCCAATAAAGAATTATCAGCTCAAGATATCAATAGTGCCAAGGTTGAATAAATGTATAGAAAAGGCATTCCATATTGGGTGTGTGGGAGGAGTGGTGTGAACAAAAGCAGAGATCTCAGAGATTGAACAAGAATGTAAGCAGAGGCAGTTTAAGGTGAAGGTAACACGTTAACAAAAGCTGAGTGAGGTTTCAGAGTGGTGGCTCCGGGAGTAGAGTCATAACAAAGGGAGTACACATTTACTATATTAGGGAGCCATTCTTGTGTGTGTAGGGAAGGATGGAGGAGGGATTATAGTGGAGTGAGGTAGAAGTATGGCAACTGTTTCATTTGCCCAGGTTGGAGGTAAGAGACTTGATTTTGATGTATATTAATATATTTTTTAAATGAAATAAAATGCTAGTTCCTTCTTTCTCTTGTGTATCTGCTCTTGGAGGAGTGGGGAGTTCAGTGGAATAGCCAGGAATGGTCCTCTGGGAAGGAGAATGGTTTTCTGAAGATACTCAGTCTTTGGATTTCTTTTCTCTCCCCAGGAACTTCGAGGAGCGTCCAGCAGTTTCTGGCTATGTGTGACAGGGGTGAAACTTCCCAAGGGGTCAAGTACACAGGAAGGACGTTGAACTACCAGAGTCTCCCCCATTGTTCCAGAACAGATGCCTCCTGGGGACCCCGGTCAGAGACCAACCAGCACAGTGGGGCCAGATTCCTGACTACTCCAGGGTGCAATCCTCAGCTAAGCCACACTGCCACACTACCAGAAAGAAGCCAGGGCCTTCGGGTTCCTCATGCTCAGTCCTGGGGCGATCTTTTCCACTTACCTTCCCACCTTCGCATTGTTCACCCTTTGTCTTCACCATCCAGCAGTCTTCACGTGCCCCTGAGGTCAGCTTGGAATTCAGGTCCTAGTCCAGGGCCCCGAACTTCTGGTCCTCGAAGAGTAGATATGCCCCCGGATGATGACTGGAGGCAAAGCATTTATGCCTCCCAATCTGGACACAGGAGGACACGGGGAGAGGGGTTTCTGTATGTTTTAGCAGATGCCCCTGGGAAAGAACAGATCAGGGCTCGAGCCCTGCAGCACAGCTGGTGGTAAGGGTCACTCCTTTCCTTTCCTGGAGCCACACCTTTCTCTAAAAAACTGTGCCTGTGGCAGAGTTGGTACCCTGCATCCCTGCCATGGTTGTACTATTCTCATCTCAACATAGAATTGGCAGTTTCTCCTAGGGCTGCTAGGAACCTCTAAAGATACCTGGCTCCTTGTGAGGGGATATTTGAAATTCCAACTTCCATTCCCCTAGCAAAAAGAAGCAGCTGCTGTTTAAGGACTTTATTTGAGCCACTTTAAAGATGTATTCATGATATTACTCTGGACACTAGCCATTCTTTAGGATCTTAAGATCACTATTTCACTATTTTATTCCTGGATGCTTTTTGCCCCCACCTCCACCTGAGCCCTCATCCTCTGTTCCCTACTATATTCCCAACTTCTACTCCTATTTTATCCACTTATCCCTATTACCTGACCCTCTATCTTCCCCATCTCCCATCCCTGGAGGGACATGTAGCCCCGTGGTCACTGTTCTGACCACATCATTCAGAACAGCCCACCCACCTGCCCAGGTATTATGGCCTGTCAGCCTTCCCTGTGCCCTCAAACCTTAGGCCTAGAATGTGGAGCTGCCAACATAACATTTGCCCTTCTGAACAGATGGAGTCAGGCATACTAACATACCCTCCTATCTTTAGCAGCAGAGCCATTACTGCCACTTGCTCATTCGCCATTGTAAACCCTCAGATTCAGCTGAACTATTTTAGGGCCAAACATACTGTTTTGTAAAGTATTTTTCATTAATAAATCTTTAAGATAGTTCTATTTAATCCCTTGTCTTTCTTCCCTTTTGTATGCTCTTGCGTTTTGGTATTGGGGTGGGAAGGCCTGGACATATATATGAAGTGGCTTTTGGCTGAGTGGAAGTGAGGAGCCAAAGAGGAATTAAAGGATATACACTCAAGGTGGGAGTCAATGAGCCCTAAAATAGAGTGCCTTTCCTTGTCATTATGGATACTAGGATGTTTCCTATCCCTTTCCTGCCAGAGGCACTCAATACTCAATATATTACACACTTCCTTCCCCCCTTCCTTAGGAAGATTTTGTGGGGATTCAAATTCCTCTTACAAATTCACTCCTGACCCATGTATTCTTGGTGCCCTCCTCTACTGTACAGATTTGTGATGTGCCTCCTATCCCTTGCTCTCTTCCCATGGCAGCCCCTCTTCTACTTTCCCCTGTGGTATAATGGTACTTCCATGCCAGAAAGATCCATTTTTACCCCTGCCTCACTCCCAAGAGTCCTTTTCCTCTAAAAGATATTTTGTGGGCTCCCTTTGTGAAAAATACCCATTGTTGGGCTTTCCTTTCTCTTTTACCTCAGCTCTCAGGATCATTGAGATTGACACAAAGAAGAGGTAGGAAGATACTCTTTGAGACCTCGGACTACTACTTACCTAATTATCACCATCCATTATGAACAGATTTTGAGCACATGTATTATTGAACAGGAGGCTGGGCAAGAATTTTTCACTCTATCCCACTTGGATCCTATATACATCAAGTTATAGATCTTCGTAGATATCCTTTTCCCTTTCCATGATTCAACATATCCCCTGGTGTCATACACTTTTCTAATAATTTCTGATAGAACAGTCAGTTCTTCCTCATGAATGTCAGTCACCTTGGGCTCTATGAAGTTTCCATAAGTCACCTGGATCCAAATTCTGTGCATGCACATAAATAAGGAACTAATTTCCAATGATCTCTTTACTCCCTTCCAAATCTATTTTCGGAATGAATCAAGAAGGAGGCTGTGTCCTTTTCAGGTGAATTCTGCAGATTCTTTGAACACCTCTTGGTGTCATTTCTTCTCTTCCCTTTACCTCTTTTGATTCTGCTTCAGCTGCTTTCTTATTTTGTGCCTTCAGACTCTTGACAATTCCAGACCCCAAACACAAGGGGCCAGAATTCTCTTTCAAACTCCATTTTAAATGGTCACTTCTCTGCTCTAGAACCTACAGTGCTTCCTCTTTGCTCCTATCTCCTGTCGACTCTTTAGTACTCAGATCTGGTAGCTAAATTGTTAAACATTTATTTCTCTGTATTAGTAGGAGATTCTAAGGTTTGATCATGTCTCCCCATTTTACTGGAAGCACCAGGAGAGCCAGTGTCGTGTTTCATTCATGACAGCAACTAGCTACACACTGCCCCCTTTCCTCAATCTTTTGTTTCTGCATGCAAAGAATTTTAACCTGATCCCTTGGCCTTGTCCTGTTTCTCTCGTAGCCTCAGTAATTTTGCCCGAGTCCCTAGAGCCTGCCCCGCCCCCGCCCCCGCACGCGCGGTGCATGCCGGTCTCAGCCCCTCTGTAGCGAAAGAGGGTCCGCCATGTTCCCCGGCGGCGCCGCCGCTTGGCTCTGGTAGTCGCCGCCCCCGCCCCCAACCCCGCCCGGCCCAGAGCCTAGCCGAGCCCCGGGCCCAGCATGGCCGCCCCGGAGCCGGCCCGGGCCGCGCCGCCCCCACCCCCGCCCCCGCCGCCCCCTCCTGGGGCTGACCGCGTCGTCAAAGGTGAGAGGTAGACGAAGCCCTGGGGGCCTGGCTTGAGGAACTGTGTGAGGGCGGGCGGGAGACCGTCCCCTCGGGAGCGGGCCCGGAAGGGCGGGCGAGTGACTGGCTGCCTCCCTTGGGGAGTGGCCCCTGGGCGGGCCCCTGCTGGACTGGGCTGAGTCGGTGGCTAGGCTCCGCGGTCTCCTGCTTGCCTTCAGGCCAGGGCGGGGGTTTTGCCTCCGGGGCTTCCTGGCCCAAGGGGTGAGGCTGCTAGCTGCAGCGAGCTCCCTTTTTTTCCTACTTGGCCTGTCAAAGCGGCGCAAGGGCCGCGACTAGCTTCCTGCTCCGCGACAGCTGCACTCGTGGCTTGCCGGAGTGAGCTCAGAGACCGAGGGGCTCAGAGACCTTCAGCCACGCGGGGCCCGGCCTTGAGCAGTCAGAAATCTCCTCGGCTTTGGCCCACGCCTGCTCCCCAGTGACAGCCGTCCGCCCTATCCGCGCTTTGGTAGCGCCAACCGCAGGGGTTAGCGCTGGGCCCTCAGGTGCCACCCCGCGGGGCAGTTGGGGGAACCCTACGGGATTAGACAAGGGTGAAGGGTCGAGGCAGGAATTGTGAGGCTAGGTTTTGTAGTGCAGAATAGGAGTAAAAGAAGCATAAAAGAAAAAAAAACCTTGTGGATAGGAAGAAGTATTTATTTAGAAAATCATTAACACTGTTAGTTCAAAAGAGGTTACCCCTACAGACATACCCCCACACACTCCCCCTAGAAGAAAAAGTTAAATGTTTCTTGGCCAGGGCAGAATTTCTGTATGTTTGCCCACAACAGGGCAGCGGATTAATTTAAAATAGAGAAATGCAAGGCTAATTGAGAGTTGTTTAAGATTCCAAGCTCTCTGGGAGAGCTTCAAAACTTCAAACACTGCTATGGAGGTGAAAAACAATTTGGAATGATTTTTCTTTGCCGTGTAGCTTGATTGATAAATTGAAGTAGTTGTATAATAAAGTTTTCCTTATTTGTATTATGTTTATTTAAAAAATACAGATACTCCTTTTATTTGTTGTTTTGGTTTTTTTTCATTCAGCTTCTTAATAAATGAACTGGCACAGCGTTTAAACCCTGTTTTAGCCTAGTTTTTGAAATCTGACTCTGTTTGAATTAAAATATCTAAAAACACGAAAACCTTTTTTGAGTTTTTATAAATTTAAAATTTTAAGTCTGAGCCTCCTTTGGTTCTTAATAACACTGATTTGCACGTAGGCTTATGTGGATTATTTTTAAAGTTAGTAGTATATCAGGTTGGGTAAGGTATTGGAATGAGCTGAATAAAGAGTTTATGGAATCCTTGTACTGAGAAATCTTTCTTAAAAGAGAAAAAAAAATTGTCAGGTCAAGCATTCATTCTATCAAGAAATCCTTGAGTTTTATGGGAGTAGGAACGATGAATATTGGCTGCTGCTGCTTTTTCTGACTATACGTCTGTGTTGTGTGTTGATTTTCCTTTTCACCTGACTGTAAGATGGGATAACCAGTCACATTCCTGAGAATTGAGTTTATGCTATCCTTATGCATCTGAATTTTGTTCCTTGTTGTATATATGGTAATGTTTTTTTCCTGTACTGCTTTAATGCAGTAAAAATAAGATTCCAAGCATAAGGCAGATTCCTTATGGGTGAGTTGTGAGTCCAAGACACAGTCACATTTGCAGTTTATTGGTATGAAATAAAAGCCATTTGATTTAGGAAAGTAGGAATGGAGCTTGTTAGTATAGAAAATTGGAATTAATTAAAGCTCATGGTTATCATATCTCATGCTTAGTTTTATGTTCTTCATGAAGACAACTTTCATTTCTTTATGGAATTTGTTAGCCAGTTGAAATGCCTGTTGTGGATCACATGTTAACAAATGGTGTGTAAAAGTCTAATTTGCACTGCTCATGGAGTCTCTTACATTTTGGGAAATTCACGTTTCATACAGATCCAGAAATCCCCTTTTAAATTTCATCTTCAGGATTCTTTCTTGCTTTCTACATTCAATAGTTGTACCCTAATGTTACATTTAATGTTAGAGAACACTGGTTGCCAGAAGATAAATGACCACTGTGCTAGTTCAGCTTAAGTTTAACTTGTTAAAAATCCAGATATCTTTTAAGTCCAGGATGTGTTGCTAGTTTTGCATCTGTACCATTTCACAGTTGTAATATTATGGAGACCCTCCGTTGGCATTGATCGTAAGTAGTCTCTTACTCCCTGAAACTTGTTATTGTCTCTAAATTTTTTACTCTGTTCTTCTAGTCAGAAGTCCTACATTTTATGGTCATGCAAGTTCTTAAGGGCATATAGATATTTCTGTGTTTAGGATCAGGTGCCCGAAATTCACTTCTTGTGAAGTTTGGGAACTCGGAATACTGTAAGTGATTTTGTATATAAATGTGATGAGCTTGTCACTAAAATTATTAGTAGTAAATCTATGACACTGATGATCAGTAATTAGGTTTCCTGGTTGGTTAAAACAAATTCTGTTGTGAGCCTGCTTCAGCTGCTGGCTCAGGTCAAATCCTTCTGTTTGAAAGTTGACGTAGCCCAAATGGTTTAGATAAGATAGTATGTGCCTTTTTAACTATATTCTGTTAAGCATTTTTCTGTTCTTTAGCTAAGTTGGAAATAAGAAAATGGAAACAAAGTAGGAAAATCATCTACTGTATCTGCATATGTGCCTTACTACCATATCAGTAAAATTGGCATGGGTAATTAAAGCTCAAAATCTTACTATTATTTTTGTGAGACGGAGTCTCACTCTGTTGCCCTGGCTAGAGTGCCATGGTGTCAGCCTAGCTCACAGCAACCTCATTCTCCTGGGCTCAGGAGATCCTTCTGCCTCAGCCTCCCGAGTAGCTGGGACTACAGGCATGTGCCACCATGCCTGGCTAATTTTTTCTATATTTTTAGTTGGCCAATTAATTTCATTATATTTTTAATAGAGACGGGGTCTCACTCTTGCACAGGCTGTTTTCGAACTCCTGACCTTAAGTGATCCACCTGCTTCGGCTTCCCAGAGTGCTAGGATTACAGGCATGAGCCACAGTGCCGGCCTCCCCTAAGTACTTTAAAAATGTACCTTTTACTGTATAGACTAGGTCCCAGATTTGTGAAACTGGATTGTCTCTTGAAATTACCAAGTGTGTTAATTTTGATAGAAAATTCATCTTTATCACTCAGAGAGCATTGTCTAGATCATGTATATGTTCCTTTTAGCACCTACAGTATGACTCATTTTCTTAACAGTTTTTCTTTATTTTTTAGGTTGTATTAACCTTAAATTATCAGACTTTCAGATTGAACCAAAATGCTGAAGTGTATGTGTTTTAATTTTTTAAGCTGGTATACTTCTGATGGGCAGCCTTACGGTTCATTTAAGTTCTGTTGCCAGTTGCCCTGCTTATAAATCTGAAGTCATTTGGCTAAAGTATTTTCCAGTATCTTTGCTTATTAGGATTGTTTATTTACATTACAGATTTTCAGATGATCCACGGAGGTCTTGGAGTCACATAGCTACTTCACTGTTTCTTGCTAGTTCTATTTCATTATATTTTAATTTTTCTTTACAAAGTCTATTTTGTGGACCTATCTATGTCAAAAGATAACTACTAAAAAATTTTCTTTTTCTTTCCACCCCCATTAAACTGTTAGCCATACTAAAATAAAGCTTTAGCACCATGTGTCCTAAAGAAAGCAAAGGAACAGAGAATTGTGTGTGTGTGTGTGTGTGTGTGTGTGTGTGTGTATACAAGAAGGGGAGAGAACACTATGGTAACAAGATATCTTAGAAGGAAAATGCCAAGTAGGAAATAAAGCTATTCAGTAGTGAGACAAAAACTTCAGGTTCCTGAGCTATTGAATGAATTGGCAAGAACTGTAAGGAAAAGTTTGGTGAAAAGAACCTTGAGTGAAAAGAACCTTTATTAAATGAGATGTGTTTTAGTGCCAATCGTATGACTTCATTTCACCATAAATTTTTTTGTACATAGTGATGAAATAAGCTGAAGCTAATTGGGCATACACGTATGGCATAGAAAAATTATTTTGGAACATCATAGTAATCATATAGCAAATATTTGTTAACTGCCTGCTGTATGCTTCAAAACTGTAGGAAAACAACAACAATATAAAAGATAAATACAGTCTTGGTCCTTGGGGAAATAAACACTCAATGAAAAGTTAATAATATATGTCATAAGGATGGATGTGATTAATAATTGCCAGATAGATAACTGGCAGAGCCAGCTGTTTATCTTAGTTCAAAGGAGGTAGTGATAAAGCTGGGCTGGAATGGTCTAGGAAGACTTTGTATAAGAACAAAGAGACATGAAGGATGGGTAGGATTGAAATAGGCATAAGATTGAGACTATTTATTTGTACAACATTTATTGAGTACCTACTTGGTACCAGACATTGTGCTAGGCATTGGTGATACAGAATTAAATAAGATGTGTTAGATTCTCTTTAGAATGCTGGCAGTCTAGTGGGGGAAACATTATTGTAAATAAATAATATATTGAATTAGGTACAAAGTGCTATTGTAGTTATAAAGAAGGAATTGACTACTGTGTTTCCCTGAAAATAAGACAAGGTCTTGTATTTATTTTTCCTCAAGAAGACACCCTAGGGCTTATTTTCAGGGGATGTGTTATTTTCCCCTCAAAGCCTAAGCTTGCAGCATGCAAAGGATGGCTGGGACCTGACAGGGAGCCTACCTTGTTGGTGGGGCTGCCCGTACCTTTCTGGTCACCTCTGGGATAGTAGCTGTCAAGACGGGGCAGATGAGAAGGGCTGCTCATCTTCTTTACCCCTCCGTGATGACGAAATGCATGGGTTGTGCAGATAGGCTGCATAGTCACACCCATCACTAGGTCATATTTTTGGGGTAGACCTTATATTGCACAAATGCTTAGAAATCCTGGTAGGGCTTATTTTATGGGTAGGTCTTATTTTCGGGGAAACACGGTATCTTACTTTGAGGGAAAGCATCACTGAGAGGATAATGGTTTGAGTTATCCTTGAAGGATGAGTAGAATTTCTCCAGACAGAAGGTGGGGCCAGAGTAGAGAAAACAGAAGCAGAAAGGCATGGAGTTTGGACACAAAGCAAGAAATGTGGGCAATAATGTGTAAAGTGCTTGGCAAGGAGTGGCAGGAGTGAAGTGGGAAGGATCTTTTGTTTACCAAGTTGAGGAGCTGAAACTTAATAAGCAATATAGCCCCTGGATGATTTAGAACACAAGTTCTGGAGTCAGATTGCCTGGGCTTGAATACTAGCTCTCTCACCTAATAACCTCCTTTCTCACTGTGGACAAGATACTTAGCATCGCCAAGCCTTAGTTTTCTCATCTGTAAAATAGAGTCAATAAAATCTCATTATGGGGTTTTCTGAGAATTAATAGAGACAGTACATGTAAAGTAGTACCACAGTGCCTGGCCTGGCACATAAGTACTCAACCAGTGGTAACCATCACCATTATTATGATTGAAGATTTTAAAGTAGAATAGTGACCCAATATCTTGGTTTTGGAAAGCTAACTCTGGTTTATTGTGTGGAACAAATACTAGAGAGGGAGAGGTTTAAAGCAGGTTGTCTAGTTAGAAGATTAATGGAGTAGTCCAGCTTAGGGGTGACCAAGGCATGAATTAAGGGAAAGAGAAACCAGATATGACATAAATTCTTAGTAATATTAGAAGGTGAGTATATTGATTACATACACAAGTGATGGAATGAAACAGATGAGCAACACTTATAGGAAATAGAATAATTTTGCTTTAGGGATTGGTTAAATGGGGCAATTGTAGTTGGAGGCAAAGATTGGAATGACGCATAAAAGGCTGAGAATGGTCAAACTGAAGAAGACATTGAAAATAATTAGAGTTTTCTTTCTTTCTTTCTTTTTTTGTTCTTTCATTCGTCATTAAGGGACTACCCAGAATTTTTGAGTAGGTTAATCTGGCTGTGCTTTTTGTTCAACCAAAAAGGAAGAAGAGTAGAAATTAATAAGATTTTTTTAGTATACAAGATGAGAACTTGAACTAGCATTGTAACAATGGAGATGCAAGAAAATTGAGAGAATTTGAAGAATCAGTAGGATTTGGAGTCTAGAAAGTGAGCAGTGACACCAAAATTTTAAGTGTGAGTGACAGAGAATGGTGATACCTTAACAAAAGGAAGGGGAACCAATTGTGAGGGGTATTGTATTTATAGAACCACCACAAGTTAATTTTGAAGATGATGCTGTTGGATTTATTGAATCTTTCCTTAAAGCATATAGCCAATCCATGCTTCTACTCCTGGCAAGTTAATGGGTTATACCATTCTCCACGATGAAGAGTCTTTTGATGACTCCTTTAGTCAAAAGGAAATTATCATTGTGTTGATATTAGGTCATTAAATATGAAATGTCTGATTTTGAATGAAAAGTTTAGTTTATTATATTTTAAGAAGCAGTACAATTAATTGAAGTATGTACCTAAACTGGCAACATGGTTTTGCTATCTTAATGGTAGCTTGTTTATGCTAGCAGCAAAGAAGCCTGGAGAGTGGGTAGTGATGAAATCACAAAAGACATTTTTCCACAGCTTTTTGAGAACTGAATATTTTCCTTTGCAAGAAGTGGTCCAAAGCCTGGAAGAAGTGGTAGTCAGCTGTTGTAAGATCTGGTGAATACAGTGGATGACAGAGAATTTTCAAGTCCAGCCTCTGTAGTTTGAACAGTGTTGTTTGTGTGACATATGGTCCAGTGTTGTCTTGCAAGAGGATTGGCCTATCTCTGTTGACCAGTCTCAGCTGCTTAATTGCAAGTACCCTTATCATTTCATCCAATTGGTTGCAGTAGATATCCGCTGTAATCAGTTGACCAGGTTTCATGAAGCTGTAGTGGATAATACCAGTGTTGGACCACCAAACAGGCACCATTAGTTTTTTTGATGAATACTTAGTTTTGGACTGTGTTTTGGCACTTCATCTTTATCTAACCATGTGTGGAACACTTGTGATTGTCAAAAAGAATCCATTTTTCATCACATGAAACAATACTGTGCAAAAATGGGCTGCTTTTAAGTCATGACAGCAAAGAAAGACAAACTTTGAGACAATTTCTGTTCCGACGCTCATTTAATTCATGAATTCATGCTTTACTCATCTATCGAGTTTCTTTTTTTTTTCTGACTGAGTTTCACTCTGTTGCCTGGGCTAGAGTGCCGTGGCATCAGACTAGCTCACAGCAACCTCAAACTTTTGGGCTCAAGTCATCTCCTGCCTTAGCCTACTGAGTAGCTGGAACTACAGGCATGCGCCACCATGCCCGGCTAATTTATATATATATATATATATATATATTTTAGTTGCCCAGCTAATTTCTTTCTGTTTTTTTTTTTTTTTTTTAGTAGAAATGAGGTCTCGCTCTTGCGCAGGCTGGTCTTGAACTCCTGAGCTCAAACGATACTCCTGCCTCAGCCTCCCAGAGTGCTAGGATTACAGGCGTGAGCCACCATGCCCGGCCATATCAAGCTTCTTCACCATGCCAATTTGTTTCAAATGATTCAATATTGTTGGAATAGTAATGCCAAACCTTGCTGCTAATTCACATGTAGGTTGACATGGACTTGCTTCCACTACAGCTTTCAGCTCATCATTATCCACCTTGGTTTCAGGTCACCCACGTGGCTCATTTTCAAGATTAAAATCACCAGAATGGAACTTCTCAAACTATCAACATACTGTGTGTTCATTAGCCACATCCTTCCCAAGCACCTTGTTGATATTTTTGAGCTGTCTGTACTGCATGGGTTCCATGATGGAACTCATATTGAAAATAACTTGAATTTTTGACTCATCCATGGTTTCACAAAAATTACTCAAAAAAAAAATATTTGACACATAATTACAATCAAACCGTGTATTTGAATGAGGATGTACCTTCACAATAAAAATAAAACAAGATGTGTCTAAGTGGCCGGGCGCGGTGGCTCACGCCTGTAATCCTAGCACTCTGGGAGGCTGAGGCGGGTGGATTGCTCAAGGTCGGGAGTTCGAAACCAGCCTGAGCGAGACCCTGTCTCTACTAAAAATAGAAATTAATTGACCAACTAAAAATATATATAGAAAAAATTTAGCCGAGCATGGTGGCACATGCCTGTAGTCCCAGCTACTCGGGAGGCTGAGGCAGTAGGATCGCTTGAGCCCAGGAGATTGAGGTTGCTGTGAGCTAGGCTGATGCCACGGCACTCACTCTAGCCTGGACAACAAAGTGAGACTCTGTCTCCAAAAAAAAAAAAAGAAGAGTCTAAGTGAAATGTCAAGAGATATCAGTTGTTAAACTTAGTGTGTAAGGAAATTGGACATTTCATACTTAATAACCTAATATTAAAGACATGATACAGGAGCTGCATTCTGACGACTTCAGTTTTAACCATGGCTCCACCTCTTACTAATCAAAACTTTGGGAAACCACTTAACCATCTCTGAACCTGTTATCTCATTGGTGAAATGGCTGTACAACCTGCCTGACCAAATTCACAGGATATCTCTGAAAATCATGTGGGATTATATATGTGAAAGTACTTTGTAAACTGTAAATAAAACACTATAAATATATTGTCATTGCTACGTAATCTAGTGTTAACATATACAAGTATTTTGGAAACTGTAACTAATAAATCATTAATTCAGCGAACATTAGTATCTATGTTTTAATCACTTTGGTATGTAGAGATGACAGACATAGCTCCTTCCCTTCAAGGCATTCCTAAACTGGTAGGGGAGACAAATATTTATAGTGCAGTATGGTAAGTGCCATAATATATGTGTGTATCATGTGCTATGATATAGGACCACAAAGGGTAGAGCACCGTTAAACTAGGCTGGAAAGATTAGGAAAAGTTTTCAAGAATTGTCACACCAGGCTGGGCGTGGTGGCTCACACCTGTAATCCTAGCACTCTGGGAGGCTGAGGTGGGTGGATTGCTTGAGGTCAGAAGTTCAAAACCAGCCTGAGCAAGAGCGAGACCCCGTCTCTACTCTAATAGAAAGAAATTAATTGGCCAACTAATACATATAGAAAAAAAATTAGCTGGGCATGGTGGTGCATGCCTGTAGTCCCAGCTACTTGTGAGGCTGATGCAGAAGAATTGCTTGAGCCCAAAAGTTTGAGGTTGTTGTGAACTAGGCTGACTCCATGGCACTCACTCTAGCCTGGGCAACAAAGTGAGACTCTGTCTCTAAAAAAAAAAAAAGAATTGTCACACCGAAATGAGGTTTAAAGACTAGATGAAGTTAGGCATAAGATGGAAAATAGCATACCCCAAAACAATAGGGCAGGCAAAGTACAAAGATAAAAAAGTAATATAGTTTAAGAAATCAAAGTAAGTTAGTGTCTATAGTATATATAGAGTGTGTCTGGAATGTGAGGTAGTGGCAAAAGATGAGGGCAGGGGTCAGCTCATGAGGGGTCTCATATGCCATGA
The DNA here is from genome assembly GCF_040939455.1 of Microcebus murinus. Taxonomy (NCBI): domain Eukaryota; kingdom Metazoa; phylum Chordata; class Mammalia; order Primates; family Cheirogaleidae; genus Microcebus; species Microcebus murinus. The sequence continues at coordinate 61,051,132 of NC_134117.1, forward strand.
TAAGGTAAAGAATTTGGATTTTATTTTAGTGAAGGCAGCCGTGAAGCAGAATTTTGAGATTTGAATTTTAGAAGAGTACTCTATTGTAGAACATGAGCAAACTTGGAAAGATTGTAGTAATCTAGGGAAAAAAGTCCTTATTCGGTGTCCCTTGGTGCCAAAGGGACAAAAACAGAGAATTGAGATCTATTGGCCTTGTGTAGGGGTAAGGAAGAAAGAGACGTTGAGGATAATTCCATATTAATCGGGTAACTGTATTGGTAATGGTTTAGAGGGAAAGATTGCATTCAATTTTAGACATACTAAGTTTGAGCTATCTATGGAACATCCAAGTGGAGATGTTTGATAGTTTAATAAAGATCTGGACTGCAGTGATCTCTTTGGGAGTTCTCAAAATGTAGACACTTGAAGGTGTGGTGATGAGTGAGATCACTAGTTCATAGTGTGAGAGGAAGGCCAAGGACAGAAACCTAGGACACACATTGGCAGTTAAGGATCATTAAAAGGACTAGAAATCCATGAAATAGGCCAGTCAGGTATGACCAGAGAAGTAAGAGGAAAACCAAGTGAGTGATTTCAAGAACCCAAGAGAAGAGAGTGTTAGAAGGTAGAAGAATTAGGATAGAAGCCAGATGAATGAGGATTGAGGGTTACTGGGAAGTACCAAAGACCAGCTAAATTGGAGACCATGAATTTGTAGTAGCACTGGGCTATTTTGATGATTTTTATACTTGGCACCCAAATTTAGAAGCTAATTTATCCAAGAATTGGGATTTTGCCTGGCAGGTAGTACAAAAGGACACAAGGGTAAAACATTCAGTTCCATTGTTTACAAAAAGTGGGTGGATGATGGAATAGCTTCAGAATTGTAAGAATATGGCACACACCTGTAATCCCAGCTACTCAGGAGGCAGAGGTGGGAGGGTCATTCGAGCCCAGGAATTTGAGGCTGCAGTGAACTCTGATCTTGCCACTGCTTTCCAGCCTGGGTGATAGTGAGACTTCATCTCTTATTTAAAAAAAAAAAAAAATTGGAAAAAGTAAAGGTAGCCAGAAAGCAGTTGATAAAGAGGGACTATCTCAGTTCTTAACACAATAAAGAATAGATGGAGAAAAGGGAGTGAAACTGGAATATTAGGGTAGTTTGACCCTGAAGAGAGACATTGCAGTTCAGGATTTCAGAGGTGGAGTGGTATTGATGGCCAAAGCTAAGGAGTTGAAGTGGAGTGGAGCTCAAGCCTCTCAGTTCTTAGGTTTTAGATAGGTCATCACATGGACATTAACAGTGGCGGGACTTAGAGTGGAAAAGGCTTATGAACCAGGAACCTGAGTTTAGGATGAATGTGAGAGATGACTAGAAGTTTATTTGATGGTAGGGACAAGGATAAACTGGCTAGAAGGCATGAACCTCAAAGGAAGAGGCATTTTTTTTTTTTCCTCATTGGACTAACTGAAACAATGCTGATGCATTCATTCATTCTCTTTTGGGAGTAGTGGAGTGTGGAAAAATGAGCACCATCCACTTTGAAAAAAGTATTTGAGAAGTATTGTTTTTCAAGAGAACCAGATTTAATTAAGCTAGAGAGATGAAGACAGCTTTTGTGAAGCTTTTGTGAAATGCTAGCAAATGTGTATGTGTGTGTGTGTATGTATGTGTAAGGGAAAGAGGAGTGTGTGTGTGTATATATGTATATATATATAATAGGAATTCTGGAGGTCTCCGTGAAAATGGGAGGGAGGAGAACAGTGAGAGGGAAATAATGGTGGGAGGGAAAGAAATAGAAAAATTCAGATGTATGGGCACTATATTTTGGACAGTTGCCAGGGATGGCAATGGTGGGAAACATGGAGGGATTAACTGACACTAGGCATCTGAATGGTACTTTGGAGTAAAATTATACACTGGGCACAGGTTGCACCCCAGTTGGAGGCCTCAAAGGACTAAAAGTTTGTAGCCTTTGCTTAGAATTGGAGAACAGGGTTAGTTAATTCCCAGGATTCCTTGCCCAGTGGTAGAAACAATAAGAGATCTCTGCCCCTCCCCAATCCTAATCAATCTGTATCTTTATTTTTCCAGCTTCCTAAATTAAAATGTTTTTTAGGCCTTGATTTTTAGCTACCATACGTTAAAATACCTTGTGAATGTTATTGATTACTATACAGATAATGGCTTTCATGCCAAAATTTGGCTTAAAGGAAAATTTTCAACAGAGCAGTTTGATCAAAATGAATTTTACCAAATCATGTTTTCTAGTGTTGGTAACTTTGTGATTTTTGTAGCCCTTTAGGTTGTTCCAACTAATCTTCCATTATTAGCCATTTCAGTTGTTGACTTTTTACATTATAATATTTATGTACATTTAGTTCTGGCTTTCCCCTATCACAAATATAGAAGAGTGAGAAAAATAGTCTGAAAATTAAGAGAGAAAAATATATTAATATATGGGGGAAATCCTGGAAAAGCAAGAATAATTGGCTTAAGATTAATTAGAAATAAAACCTTTAAAAGCCTAAAAACTAGATGGAAATACTTCAAAATGCCATAAAAGTTACAAAACAAAGTACTGTTTGAGAATATTTTTAAATTTTTTATTTTTTAAAAAATTAATGTCTTCTATTTGGTCAGTTTTCTTTTGCCCTGTCAGGTCATCTGCTGCAGCTTCTTTCTCCACCTGCCAAACAACACTATACATACCTTTTTTTCTCTTATTTTCTTATTTACTGATGTATTAAAACTTTTGAAATTCCCTATTCTCCGCTTCCAGTGTTGTGTTACTATAATAACAATAATCCTCTATAGTTTTCATCTACTTTTACCCATGCATAGGTGGCATTTCTCCACCATTCAACCTGTATCCATTCCTTAAAGATAGTTTTGAAATGTAAAGTATGCCAGCTGGTTTTGAAATTTAAAGTATGCCCTGAGTTGAAAAATAAGTAGAAAAGCATAGATCTATAGATAACTAACCCATGGGCATGAAGTCAGTTTTGTACTTTTTTTTCCGGTGAATAAAGACCTCTGACTCTTGGTTAAAGAAAGGGCAAATACCTCAGTGTGACTTGCAGTGGCGCATTCATAATGTGCATGAAAACATGCAATACCACTGTGTCTGGCTGAGTAGGGGGAGGAGGGAGTGGTCTCATAGGTGGGTTTTTGGGAAATTTTGTATTTTGAACAGAATTCAGCCACTAGGGGAATTATGTTGATTGTTAGAAAGTATGTATGATCCAGAAAGCAGCATCTTAAATGAAATAGCATCTCTTTTCCTGAGTAGAGTGAAAAAAATTCTCTCAACCTAATGAAAAAATATCCTCTCTTGATCTCAGAAAGTTGGATTTGAGAGATATTTAACCTTCTAATTTTTTTAATGTCTCAAAAGTAACTCTTCATTTATTTAGTACTCAATTAATTAAAATCTGTATTTTTAAAACAATTGGTTTACTGATGGGGACAAATTTGGTTATAGCATACATAATAGTTTGTTTAATTTTTGATTGGTGAAAAACATACTGTAAGGTTTTTGTTTTATTAGAATCTTAACATATATTTGGGGGAACAAAAAATATTTTAGCGCCTTAGTCTAGATGTAGTAAAAAGCTGTGGTAATACATATGTTTCTAGTGAAGGGAAAATAAGTTTAAGTTTTGTTTTACTAAGTATCAAAAAAAGAAAAGCAAGCCAGGCATGGTGGCTCATGCCTGTAATCCTAGCACTTTGGGAGGTTGAGGGGGGGGATCCTTGAGGCCAATAGTTTTAAGTGGCAGTAAGCTGTAATGATGCCACTGCACTCTAGCCCAGGCAACAGAGTGAGGCCCTGCCTTTAAAAAACAAAAAAAGAAAGAAAAAGAAAAGCGAGAGTGATTGGTGATTTCAGTCTTTTAGAAATGGTTAGCATCCCTCTGCCTTAGTTCTTATCTCACTTCTAAAGGATTAAATTCTTCCTTAATTTTTTCCCCTAGTATGAAAATGTGGTTATTACTCTTTCTTTGGTAATTGATATAATTCTAACCCAGCCCTGCTTTTTAGTTACTTTAAGTTGAAATGTAAAGGAGCAATTGGTCCTGTACATTTCAGGCTTCTATATAATGACTGATAATCACAATGATGACCCCAAAGCATCAAAAAGTGCTATCTGTATACTATATACCCCCCAAATTTTTTTTTCCAGAAAAGAGGGAACTGCCTTACATTTGAGTCTGTAATTAGGTTTTGACTATAAATTTCTCTTTTTATTTTGAAAAACAAAATACTATTTGGAGAAGAGCCTGAAACTATTTCATTCCAAGTTGATTTTGAATACATAGAGAAGATTTACTTGTTGGATTCAGTGAAAAAGTAATCAAATAAATTTAATAGATATATGGTAATTTTTCCTGGGTATATGACCTCAAAATTTTGTATTGATACCATTGAAAACAGACTTTGTTTTCCATTCCATTCAACAATATCACTTAAAAATAGTACAGTTGGTGATTTCTTGTAGAAATCATAAGTATATACCGCAGAAGTGAAAAAGCCAACTACAATATGACAAAAATAGGAAATTTTGGATAAATTTGCAGGGATAAATTGGGATAGTTTTACAGTCATAGCATTTTATTCGTATTCAAAAAGTGCTGTAAACCAATCAACTTCAATGGAAGTGAAGATAATTTGCTTTCAAAAAGTGTTAGCCCCAGGCTCAGTGGCTTATGTTTGTAGTCCCAGTTACTTGGGAGGCTGAGGATCCTTTGAGCCCAGGGATTTGAGGCTGTAGTGAGCTATGCTCATATCATTGAACTCCAGCCTGGGAAACAGTGAGACCCCCCTCTCTTTAAAAAAAAAAAAAAAGTAAGTGTTAAATGACTCAAAAAGTGACTCCAGTGATAAGGAATGCACTGATGCTAAAGATATGCATAAGGATTTAGAATGAAAGTTTTTGTGAAACATGAAGTTAGAAGAAAAGTCAGTATCTAAATTTTCATGATTGTTATTTTAAGTCTATATGTGCCACTAAATTAAATCTTGTAAGCATTCTGCTGTTTTATCTATATACCTCTAACAGTTTATATTAGAGTTGGCCAGAAAACTTTTTTATGTTCTTATTAATAGCATGGTAGATCACCTTGTATTTGGGATTTGTTTCTATTCAGGCTTATGTGGTATTAAATTGTATTTATTTATCTTCACTTTCATTTAAGGTGTATGAAGAGTATGCATGAAGAGTATGTCATACATTTTGAGAGTTCTGCTCCTGAGAAAATGTTTTGGCTTAAAGAAAAAAGCTTTAGTTATCCTGAAAGAACTTTTAGTTTTGTGAGACAATTCATTTCTCTAATAATTTTCAACAAAGAACATGTTATATAGCTTAATAAAAACTATTAATTGTATAATTGGCTTACTATTTTAGAAAAAAGTGCTATTTAAGAATTAACATTCTGCCCAATAAATGAAGGGGAAAAACCCCTGCTTTTCAGTTTTTACTCCTATTTCTCTAGATCCAATGATTAGTTTTTAGATTAATTTGGTGTTAGTGACTTATTTTTTATTAATCAAAAATATTGCAGCTGTTCCTTTTCCTCCAACACATCGCTTGACATCTGAAGAAGTATTTGATATGGATGGGATACCCAGGGTTGATGTTCTGAAGAACCACTTGGTAAAAGAAGGTCGAGTAGATGAAGAAATTGCACTTAGAATTATCAATGAGGGTGCTGCCATTCTTCGGAGAGAGAAAACCATGATAGAAGTAGAAGCTCCAATTACAGGTATGCTTATTTATGTTTTGGGTATTATTTTTATTACACTTTTATTTAATTGCTTGGATTTAAAACTGTTTCCTCTTCAATCATACCATATACTAAATTGATATTACGTGAACAGTATCTTGAATTTCCAAATTATTTTCCATATTTAAAAAAAGTTTTGCCTGTTTTCAGTGAATAAACATGATCCTAAATAATCTGACTATAGAAATTAGTCTAATATTTTTTTCTGAAACTTTCATCAGTTGTGTTGACCGTACTTTAGTTTGATTCAGTACTTAACTTTGCTTTTGATCTTTAGGGTCAGATACCTTTATATCATTTCAGATATCAAAGGTGATCATTTAGAATTCAACAGAAAGTAGTGAGTTAAAATGGAGATTTTAGTTACCACGGTTAGTTAAGTCATCTTATGACTTAAACACATCCTTGGCTTCCTTAAAGAGGGGCTTTATGAATACAGATGAAAATTTGTCACTGACCACAAGTTTCATTATTTCTCTTACATCTTGTTATAGATCTTGAGCACATGAACACTTGGTTACACATCATCCCTGTCATGACTCTTCATAGACCACTTTCTTCTTAGACATTTCTTGATAACATTTATATTATCTCTTATGTAAAAGAAATTATAATTTAACTAAAATTTGTTATTTCAGAGATTTTTTTCTTATCTAATAATCTTCTTGTTTCAGTGTGTGGTGACATCCATGGCCAATTTTTTGATCTGATGAAACTTTTTGAAGTAGGAGGATCACCTGCTAATACACGATACCTTTTTCTTGGTGATTATGTGGACAGAGGTTATTTTAGTATAGAGGTAATAATCATATACTGTCATTTGATATGCTGTTAAGTGTTAACATAGATGATTTCCATTCATTCCTAGTAAAATAAGTTTCTGAAAGTACCTGTGTTGGGTTTTTTTAATACCTCTGTATATTCTGAAGTTTTTAAGAAAAGCTACTATTCATTCCTCTTGTATCTTTCTAATCATCCAATTAATTTTCTTTGTATAGCTTTGTTTGTATAATTATAATTGCCATTTTTCACATTGGAAATTATGAGCAGACCAAGGGGTCTTCATTTTCTTGTCATCTAGTGGTCTTAAGAAGCTAGTGTTTTTTATTTCTCTTGCCTCTAAAGGCATTAAACCACATGAAAAAAGATTAATTGAATTCTCTCTGATTAAAGAAAGCATATTATGATTTTTTATTGCTTGAGCCCTAATGCTTTTATCCCTTGTTATGTAGCTATTAAGGCCTATGTATATTGTATGGAATCTTTTTGTATTTGATAGGATTAATTTGTTTAAAAAACTTAAAAGACATTAAAATGACCTATTAATCATCACTTAAAAGTAGATGGTTCCTTTTGCTCCTTTTTCTTTTTAATTATGTAAGTAAAATATAATAAATACAGAACAATCTGCATTTTGTAACGTATGTATCTCCTTTTTTAAAAATGAAAATGGGACCATATTATAATACTATTCTATAACCTGCTTTTTCTTACATCCCTATATGGTGAATGTCTTTCCAAATCAGTAAATATAAATTTACAGTATCATTTTGAATGGCTACATTGTTTTCCATCTGATGAACAAACTATAATTAATCAATTCCTTGTTGTTAATCACTTAAGGGGTTCCCAGTTTTTTGCCATTACAAGTCATGCTTCAGTGAGTCTTTTATTCCTCTATCTTTTGCATACTTGCTTGATTATTTCTATAGGACAGATTCCTAGAGGTAGAATTGCTGGGTCAACTCTCTACTAATAGATACTTATATTGCACATTTAATACATTCCAAGCATATTCTGAGCACTTAACACATACTGATTAGTCCTCACAACAATGTTATGAGGTAAGTACTGTTATTTTACCCATTTTATAGATGAGAAACCTGAGGCTCCCTTCGAATATTTAAGTAACTTGCCTAAGGTCATATTATTAGTAAGCAGCACAGCCAGGCAGTGGTACTTTCAACTACCTCTCCTTGAAGACTTACCTAGTGAATTTCCTAGCTATTTACTATAGTTTATATCCCCTTCTCCAGTATTTTCAGTATACCTTTCTTTCTGAAGTTTGCTAGGAGTCCTAATATGGAAGGGAGTTCTGGACTCCTTCCATCGTGCTTCCCTTAGGAATTTTATTATTCTGAGTTATTTTTTTCCTCCATTCATAGTTTTCATTATCAGCCCCTTCAACTTTCCTCAAATTATTTTAGGGCTTCAAGAAAATCAGAAAATGTTCCTAGCAAAAAGTTTGCAGACATTTCACAAAAACAATAAAATAAACAATTTAAGAAGCTTATTTGGTAACTAAGCATGTTGGTGTGTATGTCAATATACCTTAACTTGTTAAAAATAAAGTGTTTTTTTGTGTGTGTATGAAGATTATATATATATATATACCATGTTTATTTCCATATAAAATAATCCTTCCTTTTTTTAACCAAATAAGTAAAATGTGAGTCTCTTTTCTTATGTTAAATCTATTTAGAGAAAAGCATCTGCTGTGTTGTTTTAATCTTTTTATTTTAAAAATTGCATTTGCTTTGAATTGGTTTAGATAATAAGCACCTACCTTATATAAGGCAACATTCATAATCAACAAAACAAACATTATTTAACATGGTGTAATGCTTAAGATTAGAGCATCAGAATCCTGTCTCCATCACTTATGAATTTTATAATTTTGGACAAGTTATTTAAGCTCTTTGCTTCAGTTTCCTCATTTGTAAAATAGAGATAATATTACATACTTCATAGTGTTGTTTGAGGAATAAATGAGGGGGATTAATTATATAGTCCTTGACACATTGTAAGTACTAAATGTTAACTGCTATTATTTTTGACATTATTTTATTTACTAATAAACCTGAGAAGACCAATCTGCTAATTGTTTTTATATTGAACAATCTATAAATCTAAAGTAATTAAATAGATTATTTGACTCATTCATTAAACAAATATTAGGCCAGGTGCGGGGGCTCACGTCTACAATCCTAGCACTTTGGGAGGCCGAGGTGGTAGGATTGCTTGAGGCCAGGAGTTCAAAACCAGCCTGGGCAATAGTGAGACCTCGTCTCTACAAAAAATAAAAAAAATTAGCAAGATGTGGTGGCGTGCACCTGTAGTTCTAGCTAGTAGGGAGACAGAGGCAGGAGGTCCTCTTGAGCCCAGGAGTTGGAGGTTGCACTGAGCTATGATGATGCCACTGTACTCCAGCCTGAGTGATAGAGCAAGACCCTGTCTCAAATAAAAACCAAAAAAACCCTAGATATTTATTGCTTTTTCTATTTGCTAGGTACTTTTCTAGAAATGGAGAATTAGAAGTGAATAGGATGACAAATTCTATTATTTCACTGAGCTTATATTTTAGTAAAGGAGTAATTGAGATGGTAAGAGTAATAGAGGAAAAGGAACAAAGAGCAAGCAGCTTAGTTAAACAAAAATGCAAGATAAATTTACTGGAACATTTTCTTTTGCAGTGTGTCTTATATTTATGGGTTCTGAAGATTCTGTACCCAAGCACATTATTTCTTCTGAGAGGCAACCATGAATGCAGACACCTTACTGAATATTTTACCTTTAAGCAGGAATGTGAGTACTGCCAGGAGATATGTTTTCTCTTCCTCAATATTCTTTTGGATTGATATGTATAGTAAGAGTTCATGAAGACTTTATAGTGCAACATATAAGAGCAGATTTAGTGTCTACACATAAAGCTTTGAGGAAAGTTGTCAGTTAATGATATTTAATTATGGAGTTTTTATTTCAATTTTAAGTTTAATTTTTACATGTACTTAGGAACAGTTTGGAGTTTTGTATATATTTTTAATTTTAAAATTATTTTTTTTCTAACAGGGAAAATAAAAACAGAAAAAAATTGTGATTATTGCATTGGAGATTTTTGTCCCCCAATCTTGAAGCATTCCTGTGAAGATTCTTAACAAATTATTTATCCCATCATCATTGCAGATCATTTCAAACATGCTATTAATGAATTGAAATTCTTAACGTATATTGTTAACCCCTTTTCTCTCTCAAATTATTACAGCCATGGTAATCTAGTATCTATAAGCGACTATTAATATATGATACATAGCAATATTTGGCCTTCTTTTATATCTCAGACCTTGTGATTGTTAATATTCATGACTCTATTAAGTTAGAGTTAAGTTCTAAAAATAGAAGTAATTTCAAAATTATTGAGACTCAAAACAAAATCCAGAAAAGATCATGTTAGTAGAGACTTATAGTAAAAGGAGAAAATATAGTGATGGGTAGTGACAGAGGTAGCATAATCATACAACTTCAAGGATCAGGCAGGTAACTTATATGAATAAGATGAGACCTGGAAAGTACATGCTTGACCTAAAAGTAATCAAATTAAAGTTTTTATTAAATCACAGTGCTGGAAAACAGGTCTGTCAGCAGATTACCAGCTTAGAATGCCTGGTTGCTGGATATATAAAGATTTTCTTATGTTTGAATGTTACAATATTAAAATGGGAAATAGGAACTAAGCTCTTGTTTTTGCTTAATTAACAAACCACCCACTAATATCCCACCAAAACCAAAACACACAGGAATTTAAAGGTATAAAGGAGCAAAGGAATGTGAATGATACCTTTTTAAAAGTAAATGATATCACGATTTGGTGGAATTTTGTCATTCATGTGTTTCTATATTGGCTTCCTGCTTCATTGACCATTTTAAGTATGCGTTGTAGACAAGAACTCCCCACCTCCTCCAATGTATTAGTATGATATTTTACTTTTTAGAAAAATTGGATAGACTTTGAATTTTGTTGTGATGATATAGTGACCTTGCCTGTAATAATAAAATGAAGCAAGTATTAAACCTATTTTAGCCTCAAGTATAGTTCTAATTTTACCTTATTTGGCCAATAAAGGTGAAGGGTTGAGCTGTTTTTAGAGAGTTGACTTTTATTTATTTTTAGTAATATTGTATGACTATCTGCTACATATTCCAAAATAAATTTAAGGAGAACAAAAATTTGTCTTTATAAGACTGATAACATTGCTTATTTTTGTTGATTCTTATAGGGGAAGATGTTTGCCTTTTAAACAAAATTTATATACAGTAAGATTTACTCTTGTGGTATTTAGTTCTATGACTTTTGATAATGCAGAGTTGCCTACCACCACAGTTGTGATACAGAAAAGTTTAATCATGCCATAAATTTCTTCTTGCTGCCTTTTTATAGTTACTCCTTTACCCCCTCCCAATTCCTAGCCACCACTCCTCTACTTGTCTTGTTTTCTGTCTCTATAGTTTTCTTGCCTTGGTTTTAATAGTCCATTATTTATACATACATACATATATACTTTTTCCTTTTTCCTTTTTTTTTTTTAAAAACAGGGTCTTGCTCTGTCAGCACTCCGAGGCTGGAGTGCTATGACATGATAACAGCTCATTGCAACCTCGAACTCCTGGGCTCAAGCCATCCTCTTGCCTCAACCTCCTGAGTAGCTGGGACTACAGGCGTGTGCTACCACACCCCATACCCAGCTAATTTTTAAAAAAATTTTTTTGTACACATAGGGTCCTGCTTATGTTTCCCAAGCTGGTCTCAAGCTCCTGGCCTCAAGTGATCCTCCTGCCTTGGCCTCCCAAAGTGCTGGGATTATATGCATGAACCACCATGCCTGGTCACTTTTTTCTTTTATAACTGAAACTATCCAAATCTCATAAAAAGCTGTAAGATAAGGGAGGGGAGAGAATAAGAAGTAAAAATCATATATATATATATATGTATATGTTTTTTAAATGATAGTAATTTTCAATTATTTAATTTTTTCTGTTTCTAGGTAAAATTAAATATTCAGAAAGAGTCTATGAAGCTTGTATGGAAGCTTTTGATAGCCTGCCTCTTGCTGCACTTTTAAACCAACAGTTTCTTTGTGTTCATGGTGGACTTTCACCAGAAATACACACACTGGACGATATTAGGAGAGTGAGTATATATTTTAGTTGAAAGGTTGATTACTATTTATAGTACTTTGTTGAGTAGAGAGTAAAAGCTTCAAAATTCTCTTTACTGCCAAGATTAGGTAATACTAAAAATTAATATACTGATGATATTTTAAGGAAATAGCTTCTAATCATTCAGAACTATGTACTATGGACTGTATTCAAAGTTGGCTTGCATTCCTGTGTTCATTCTGTCCTTATTTTTTGATGAATTATTTCTGTTCTTTGTTTTTTTTCTTTTCTTTTACAGTTAGATAGATTCAAAGAGCCACCTGCATTTGGACCAATGTGTGACTTGCTATGGTCCGATCCTTCTGAAGATTTTGGAAATGAAAAATCACAGGAACATTTTAGTCACAATACAGTTCGAGGATGTTCTTATTTTTATAAGTAAGGAAAAATATCCAAGATTAATCACATTTTAGTTGCTAACATAGCATATATTACATACAAAAAAAATCATCATTTTACTTAATTTACTCTTTTTCCCCCACAGCTATCCAGCAGTGTGTGAATTTTTGCAAAACAATAATTTGTTATCGATTATTAGAGCTCATGAAGCTCAAGATGCAGGGTAAGAATTCTGTTTCCCTGACCCAAATTAACACCTTAAATACAAATCAAACTTAGTATCTATGATTGATGCTTTACGATGCATATTAAGCTATTTGTTTTGCAGCTATAGAATGTACAGAAAAAGTCAAACTACAGGGTTCCCTTCATTAATAACAATTTTTTCGGCACCTAATTACTTAGATGTCTACAATAATAAAGGTAAGATGTTGTTGATAAAAAAATTATTAAACAACTTAGAATTTTAATTGACTTATTTTTTCGAAAATAGAAAAGGAGTGTTGTATGAAACTATATCTATCCAAATCTCATTATAAAAAACTATAAGATATAAGGGAGGGGAGAGAACAAGAGATAAAAATCCAAAATGCGAAACTGAGTCATACATAACCATTCCACAACTTGTCACTTATAAAAGCTGTTTGGTAAAAAGTGCTCTGAGTTAAGTACATCAAGTAAAATCAAACATGATTTTCTCAAACTCCCCTTTCTTAAATCTTTCCCCTTAAAAATCAAGAGAGTTTTTGTTGTTTGTATAAAGCTGCTGCTGCTTTGATGATTTTTTTTTTATTTGCACTGTCTACTTGTTTAGTTTATCATGTTTCTTTCTGTGTTTATTGATCTAGGTTCTCTTTCCCTTTCTTATTCCCTACTTTTACCTCCGCAGTCTTATCACTGCCCCATGAAGTACTTTTTTTGTATTTGAGCTTTCTTTGATTAAGCCATTCTGACCTCATTTGAAGGATACGTTCTTTTCTTTCTTTCTACTGCTTTTTTCCATTTTTTCTTATATCTTTTTTCTTTACCTTCTATTCCAGTGGTTTTCATTTCCCCTTTGTCCTTGCAAATTTGATCTGCCTATAGTAATTGGATTTCATTTTATTTTAAACATAACTATTGACAGATGATACCAAAAGGTTTTAATGTAGTTAAGCGTGTGCCAAGGACATTGAAGATGAGATTGAGTATGTTTATGTAGTTCACATCTTCAGAAGAGGAAATTAAGAGGCCAGCTTCTATTCTGTCTTGACACATAGTTAATTCAGTTAACTATGCCATAACTTTAGGATCAGACTGGAGTGGATGTGCCAGGAGGAAAGAACAGAAGGTTAAAGACTTTTAAAAGTACATTTAGGGAGATGATGAAGTCATTGCTAAATAAGGGTCATGGTGTAAGTTCAAAAGAGGAGCAGAAAAAGAGTTTTTTTGGATGATGGGAGATGATTAAAAGATTTGCCTGAGATCAAACAGTAGTATGCTGGGTAACTTTGGTACAGAATATGCCATAAGAACTTATACTGTAGATCTCTAATGAAATGGGACTTCATTTTTGAGAAGAAACATATCTAAGTTTGACTCCATTATGAAAAACAGAATTAACTATTAACATTTAACAAACTACCAGTGCTCTAATTCCTCAACTGTGACTTCCCTCATCAGTATTAAAGGAGCTAGAGTTCAGTGCCAGATTAAGTGCTGCCTTACTAGTTGTCTTTTGTCAGTTTGACTCAGGAGGTTAAGGGATCAATTTTTTTAGTACTTAGAAAAGAAACTCAAACCATTGACTCTGTCTTGTCAAAGTCAAATGTCTCTTGATAGTTTTGAGTTTGTATATAATAGTGTTAATGATTTGAGTGTTTACACAGTATGTATATGCTTGTAATGTTTCATTCCATCCATAAGGCAATTTTCTAGATTTTCTCTCTTTTTTTCTCACTTAAATAAGGTCTGGAAACTTGGTATCAGCTCCTAATTTCTGAGGTTGATTTAAATTACTTTTATTTCACATGGGAATTTCGTAAGGGGAAAAAACATACCCCTGTTAAGTTAGTAAATGGTAACATGTAGCAGGATTGCTTTTGATTCTGCATTAGCCAGAATCACAGATCTTGGAATTTAATATCACATTTCAATACTTTTTGTCAAAAATTTTTTTAAAACCACATAATTATTATATGTGCCCAGCATTTTGTATTTTATGTAGTTTCATGTAAAATACATTCTGTGATCTTAAAATAAATTTCTGAGGTAGGGAGGTGGACATATTAGTCCTATTTTATAAGTGAGAAACAGATTAGTTGAATAATTTACCAAGCATTACACGGCTAGTACGTGCTGTAGTTTTAGATTCAAATCTAGTCGTTCTGACCCAGTGTTCCATAAAGTAATATAACCAATGACTGAAATCTGTGTAGGTTAATTTAAGATATTAATTATGTCAGCATATTATATCTGAAATGGAGATGAATATGTTACTTTTGCATTATTTGGTTATATTTTCTCTTTTGGTATTTTAGTGGTTTTTTTCCCTAAACGAAATAAAATATTTTTGATAATAGTTTTGTCTCATTTTCCATATTAAGTGAAACAAACACATTCATAAATAAAATGCTCCAAATTGGTGGGATTTTTTGTTTGTTTGCTTTATTAACATTCATCTGTACTTCACAGGTTGCCTACAGCCAAAGACCCTCTTACATTCCTCAATTTATATGAACTTTAAAAACCTAGAAAATTGCTCATTGCCATTCAGTGTTTCCTCTAAAAATTGAGTTTTCACAATTTTGGATTTAGTAAAAGTGCATGTTCATCATTGAATTATAAAGTAAAACAGACGTTCTAGAAAGAATCTAGAAATTTTATTAATAGTAATAAGTGAAGATCTGACTATTGTTATACATAAAAGTGTGTTAAAAACAGAAGATGTTACTACTAAAAATTAGTTTCTTTCCCCCTCTTCCAACCTTGATTCTACTCACCCCCTAATGCCCCTCGCTCTTAAAAAGATATTTTTTGCTTTTATGTATTTTTTATTTTTGAGGCTAAAGACAAATTGTTACATTGACATTCAAATTATCTTGCAGCTGCTGTATTAAAATATGAAAATAATGTGATGAATATTCGACAGTTTAACTGTTCTCCACATCCGTACTGGTTGCCCAATTTTATGGATGTCTTCACATGGTCTTTACCATTTGTTGGAGAAAAAGGTATGATTGTTATTTTAAAAAAATAAAGAATTGTTTTATTACTGTTACATTTACTCCAGTTTACTATCATAGGCACATCTTGCTAAAGGAAACTAAAGTCTGGTTTCACTATGGTTACGGCTCTACTTGTGTCAGTGGGTGTGGGTAGGAGAGCCTCAAAGATATTTTAGTTAGCTGTTTACAGCCCCCATGTGAGGGTGTCTGGGGCACTGGGAGAAGACTTATAAATAGCCTAATGTTGTCTTCAGCTGTTGGATTTTCTTTCTTTTTTTCTTTAGCTTAAATCTTTTATGAAGGAATGGAGGGATACCTTTTTTTTGGAATGGTCCCTTCTGCATATTTTAACACCATTTTTGGGCATGCCACAGAAATTCATGAAGGAACTTAAAAGCCTTCATTTTGGTAATATTAGTAACTTTATAGCAGTTCTGTACTCTGAGAGAAATGATAAAGAGAAATTTAGATTCTAACCTAATATTTCTTCTTCTATATAAAAAATGTATAAAATTTTAGTAGTGATGCTTTTCTGATAATTTAGAGGAACACCTATTAGTACATACTTAAAAGGCTTTTTAAGAGAAAATAAATGTAACTTAAGAAATTTTGTTTCTAACTTTTGTTTCTAGTTATATAACATTCTTAGGATTTCATTACTTATGACATTCTTCTTTTCTTTTTAGTGTTAATGTTTTCACAAGGCAATGCCTCGGTTTTCATATGTGGAAAATGATAGTATGAGAGTATAGACATGATTGTAAAACATTTTGTTCTATATCCATCTCTAATTTTTTCTCACCTCTTCCGTGTTACAAAATGTTCCTTTCTGTATGAAATCTGTACCTTCTGCCAAGGCAATTTGTGGTTCTAAGATTCAGAATTAATACTTAAACTTTGTGGGTTAAATAGGTTTTCTGCAGTTTGCCTTTGGTTGTCTTCTTTTACTCAGTAGGTTCAACATTAAGTTAATATGAAGCTAGAATTACCCTTTAGCATTTGAGAAGGGGGCCAGTTAAGGGCTTAGGTGCAAGGGATGCATTACACTTACAACCTTCTATCTTTGGTATATGAGAAATAGTTCAGTCATAGCATCATCAGGCTAAAGCCAATTTAAAAATTCATCTTGCTCACTCTCCTGCCTCCAGGCTAGATCGCAACTCAACTATTTTAATATAATATGGGGAGGGTAAAGGAGTCAGGAAGATAAGGTAGGAGAAAATGGACATTTCATAGATCTCTCTAATTTGGTTCTCTAAAGTTCCCATGTTAGGAAATATTTCATTATATCTAATCTAAATGTTTATACTGCGAGTATTTATTTTTTTTATTTTTTTTTCTTTATTTTTTTTTTTCTACGTAAACCAATTTCAGTGCAATACTGCGAGTATTTAAACAAGGAAAGAAATAGATAATAGGTTTTTCTCAACTAGTGCACCTATGAAAAACCCAGGGCATCATAGAGTTTTAGAGCTCATAAGTGAACTTAATCATTTAGTCCAACTCCTTGTGAGAGATGAGAAAATTTAATATGATTTCTGTGGCTCTCTTATAAGTGAAGATGGAGAACAGTAGGCTTTTCTCAGTGTTCTATATTTGAAGACTGCTACTAAGTGATCTTTGATTCTTCTTTGCCACTCTAACTCACCTTATCTCTTATAAGTATGCAAACCTTTTAATTATTTTTGTTGTTTTTCTGTGGATCTTCTCTGAATTATTCACATCTTTCTAAAAATGTAAGCTCAGATTTTAACATTGCATGTGAATAGAATCCTAACCAGTGTTGAACACAGTAAGAAAATTTTCACAAATTCTTTACATATCTTACTATTTTAATATATGGTAGCTGTTTAGGTAGCATAACTACTTCTTGATTGTAATGAAAATTTTCTTTTAATGTGAAAAGCAGCAAGTGACATTTTATTTGTTCTATTTCTAAAAAAGCCAGTTTGACTCTGGTCTTGTCCCTGGGAGGCAGCTAACCTAAGCCAAAGGCTTCCTGAAAGGCTGGTTTAATCCCAAAGTTAGATGAAAACAGTATTTTTGTAAGCTTTTTGGGGCTAAGGACCCCTTTTTTGTTTCATCTAAAGAAATCTTACATTGGCCTATAGTCCCAGCTACTTGAGAGGCTGAGGCAGAAAGTTTGCTTGATCTCAGGAATTTGAGGCTATAGAATACCTTGATCATGCATATGAATAGCCACTGCAAGCATAGTGGGACTCTGCCTGAAAAAAAAAATTACATTAGACAATTTACAGCATGTACAAAGGTAGAGTGAATAATACGAATTTCATATGTACTAATTACTAACAATTATCAAATCATGGCCAATCTTGTGTCATTTATATACTTATCCACTACTTCCCACCCCACACTTAATTATTTTGAAGGAAATCTCAGCTTTATTTTTTTGCGTGTCTACAAATATTTTAGAAAATATATTTTGTTTTCTTTTCTTTTGAGACAGAGTCTCACTCTGTTGCCCTGGCTAGAGTGCTGTGGCATCAGCCTAGCTCACAGCAACCTCAAACTCCTGGGCTCAAGCGATCCTACTGCTTCAGCCTTCCTAGTTGCTGGGACTACAGACATGCATCACCATGCCTGGCTAATTTTTTATATATACATATATTATATTATATATTATATATATTATTATTATATATTATTATATATATTATATATATATTTTATATATATAATATATATATTTAGTTTTCCTGCTAATTTCTTTCTATTTTTTTTAGTAGAGATGGGGTCTTGCTCTTGCTCAGGCTGGTCTCGAACTCCTGAGCTCAAACAATCCTCCCGCCTTAGCCTCCCAGAGTGGTAGGATTACAGGTGTGAGCCACTGTGCCTGGCCTAGAAAATATTTCTTATAGGAAAATTTTTTAAAAGTAACTACACATAAACATAAAAACATTTATTAATTTCTTAATATAGAACCGTTTTGAGAATCTGATGAAAAATATGGCGTTTTGCACCAGAAAAGTTCATGTACAAATATCTGTACATACATGGAGCATTTTCAGGACACTCATAGATCTAAAGTGAATTGGTAAACTCCCTCAGGTTTATTGACCCTAATTCAAGAACCTCTGTTATAAAGGATCAAATATAGTGTGATCTTCTATAGAAGGTCATACATATAAGATATATTCATTTACTAGATTTTTTTTAAAGTCTGTTTTATTCAAGGTATTAAAGAAACAGAGATTCAATAAGACGTGGGTCTTTGCAGATTAATAGGGGACTTGAGATATATAAGTAATGATAATAAAATGTAATATGTAAATCTTGCAAATTAGCATTTTCATGTTAAAGAAAAAAATTAAAATAAGTTTAATTTTATAAAATAATATTTTAAAAAAGATGTAATATGGTGCGTGGTCCTAGATAAGCATAGTTTTATAGGAGAGGAGAGAGGAGGTTATTTCTGTCAGAGGCATTGAAGTAGCTTTTGAATGGTGGCTTGAAGAATGGTAGAATCGTGCTGGTGGATATGATAAGCAAGAGAATTCTAGATAAGAGAGCTTCCCAAGTCTGAGTCTGAAAGCAAGAAAGCATAGGTCTCTAACAGATGTTGAGGAATTCAATTTGATTAGCGAGTAGAATGTATGAAGGACAGTAGTAGAAAAAAATGAAAAGTTAGGTCAGGGCTACTTATGCCTGTAATCCTAGCACTCTGGGAGGCCGAGGCGGGAGGATCACTCAAGGTCAGGAGTTTGAAACCAGCCTGAGCAAGAATGAAACCCCGTCTCTACTAAAAATAGAAAGAAATTGATTGGCCAGCTAAAAATATATAGAAAAAATTAGCTGGGCATGGTGGAACATGCCTGTGGTCCCAGCTACTTGGGAGGCTGAGGCAGAAGGATCGCTTGAGCCCAGGAGTTTGAGGCTGCTATGAGCTAGGCTTATGCCATGGCACTCTAGCCCAGGCAACAGAGCGAGACTCTGTCTCAAAAAAAAAAAGTTAGGTCAGGGCTAGATCATTAGGATCTTGATCACCACCCAGAGAAGTTGGAACTTTTATAAATGGTGGCAGCCACTGAAACACAGAATATGACCATGATAGTCATTTAGCAAAATTACCGTGGTGAAATGGAGTGGAAGGAAGACTAGAGGTTGGGAGACCTGTTATGAAGCTACAACCAGAATTCAAGTATAAACAGACAACCTACAGAATGGGAGAAAATTTTTGCATCCTACGCATCTGATAAGGGGCTGATAACTAGAGTATACTTAGAACTCACGAAAATCAGCAAGAAAAAAATCAAATAACCCTATTAAAAAGTGGGCAAAGGACTTGAACAGAAACTTTTCTAAAGAAGACAGAAGAATGGCCAACAAACATATGAAAAAATGCTTAACATCTCTAATCATCAGGGAAATGCAATGAGATATCACTTAACTCCAGTGAGAATGGCCTTTATCAAAAAGTCTCCAAATAACAAATGCTGGCGTGGATGCGGAGAGAGAGGAACACTCCTACACTGCTGGTGGGACTGCAAACTAGTTCAACCTCTGTGGAAAGCAATATGGAGATACCTTAAAGCGATACAAGTGAATCTACCATTTGATCCAGCAATCCCATTACTGGGCATCTACCCAAATGATCCAATGACACTCTACAAAAAAGACACCTGCACTCGAATGTTTATAGCAGCACAATTCATAATTGCAAGGCTGTGGAAACAGCCCAAGTGCCCATCAATCCAGAATGGATTAATAAAATGTAGTATATGTATACCATGGAGTACTATTCAGCTCTAAGAAACAACGGTGATATAGCACATCTTATATTTTCCTGGTTAGAGCTGGAACCCATACTACTAAGTGAAGTATCCCAAGAATGGAAAAACAAGCACTACATATACTCACCAGCAAACTGGTATTAACTGAGCAGCACCTAAGTGGACAAATAGGTACTACAGTAATAGGGTATTGGGCATGGGGGAGGGGGGCGGGTATATACATACATAATGAGTGAGATGTGCACCATCTGAGGGATGGTCATGCTGGAAACTCAGACTTATGGGAGGGGGAAAGGGCATTTATTGAAACCTTAAAATCTGTACCCCCATAATATGCCCGAAAAAAAAAAAAAGAAGAAGTCAAGTAGAGACATAATGAAGCCCTGGTAGCATTAGGAATAAGAGTAGGGAAAACAGAAGAACTAGTAGTAGAATCAGTGAGACTTAATGAGATTGCATGTTTAAGGGCTGGGAATGGTTGAAGATGACTTGGATATTTTGAGTCTGGTAAACATGGTACCATTAACACACTCTGATGAGAAAACTCTCATTATTACAGCAACCTTTACTTTGGTCATAGTTGCTCTTCATCTTCATTGAAATCTCTAAGTCTTTGACCATGTCAATTTCTTTTTTTCTTTTTTTTTCTTGAGACAGAATATCACTCTTTTGCCCTGAGTAGAGTGCCATGGCATCAGCCTAGCTCACAGCAACCTCAAACTCCTGGGCTCAAGTGATCCTTCTGCCTCAGCCTCCCAAGTAGCTGGGACTATAGGCAAATGCCACGATGCCAAGCTGATTTTTCTCTTTTTAGTAGAGACAGGGTCTTACTCTTGTTCAAGCTGGTCTTGGACTCCTGAGCTCAAGCAATCCTCCTGCCTTGGCCTCCCAGAGTGCTAGGATTACAGGTATGAACCACCATGCCCAGCCGTCTGTGTCGATTTCTTACATGTCAGGTCCCCCTTCTCTCCCCCCCCCCTTTTTTATTGTTTTAGGAGATGGGATCTCATTCTGCTACCCAGGATAGGTGCAATTGTAGCTCACTGCAGGCTTGAACTCCTGGGCTTATGTGATCCTCCCCACTTCAGCCTTCTGAGTAGCTGGGACTGCGGGTGTGCATCACCACACTTGACTATCTTTTCCTTCTTAACATACCCTCAAACTCCTTTTTCTCATGTTTTTTTACTTCATTTGCCCTATAAATCTTAGCTGTAGTCAAATCCAACCATCCATTTTCTCCATTCATACAGCCTGGATATAGAGTACTGCTGGAAATATTTATACAGCCTCATGAGTTGGTGCCACCCCTTGATGTCTAGCATTAGCTGGGTTGTCAGTAGTACCCAAACACCCTTTATGTCCCTAGTCTGTTTTTTCTCCCATTTTCCTTAGCATAAGGTCTAAATTTTCTTCTTTTTTTCCTTAAATACTTTCTTCTTTCAACCATTTCCCTTACTCAATGAAAATACATGATACTAATGGGAGCTTTCTTTACTTATTGTTGCCTGCTTTATAAAGTATACTCTTCTTGAATTCTTCCCTTGTTGAAGAGGTGACTCTTCCATCCAGGGCTAGCCCTTCTAATTTGTCCATAGATTCTATTACCCATCTACTTTTTCAGGAAACTTTCTTCATCATTCATGTCCTCTGTATCATTGTACTCTCTCTACTAATTCTTTTATAAATTATTCAGATCTGGTCTTTAAATAAAAAGTAACATTTCTCCCATATGATATCTTTAACTAATACTATGCTATGATTTTCTTTCTTATTTTTTTTAGACATTAAATTTCTCTTTTATTCTTATTTTCTTAATTTCAAAATATTAAGGGAGTACAAATGTTTTTGATACATGGCTTGAGTCAGGGCTATAAATGTGCCCATCATCCAAATAATGTTCATTGTATCTGTTAGGTGGGCTTTTGCCCCACCCTTCCTCCCTGCCCCAGTTGATTTCCAGTGACTTTTACTTCCCTCTGTGCACCTGTGTGCCCACAGTTCCAGTTTATTAGAGAGTACATTTGGTGTTGATTTTCTTTCCTTTGCTATGACTTTCTTGCCTTTCTTTCAGAAGCCAAGCTTCTGGGTGAAAAGCAATATATACTTTAAAGCTACTATTTAGTATCCATTAAATATTTCCATCTAGCTTTCAAGATAAACCTTAAGCTGTCATACAAGGTCCTTGGACCTTCCCTACTTTCTCTTCAGCCTCATTTCCTGCAGTTCTTTTTCACATTCTCTACGTTCCAGTTGTAACCCAGCACAGCCAGTTTCCTCTTTAAGTTTTGTGCTTTCATACTTTTATTTTTTCATAACAGCTTTATTGAAATACAATTCACATACCATACAGGTGATCTATTTAAATCGTACAATCCCATTGGTTTTTAGCATATTCTGCAGAGTTGTGTAGCCATTATCACAGTCAATTTTGGAACATTTTCATCATCTTCACCAAAGAAACCCTGTGCCCATTAGCAGTCACTCTCCAGTTTCCCCCAATCCTTCCTCGCCAGCCCTAGGCAACTGCCAATCTACAGTTTTCATAGGTTTGTATATTCTGGACATTGTGTGAAAATGGAATCATATAATATGAGGTCTTGTGTGACTGGCTTCTTTCCATAATTTTGTCAAGGTTCATCCATGTTGTAGCATGAGTCAGTACTTCATTCATTTTTATGGTGGGATAGTATTCTATCATATGGATATACCATATTTTGTTAATCTATTCATTGGCTGATAGATATTTGATATTTTTTTTTTTACAGAGTCTCGCTTTGTTGCCCAGGCTAGAGTGAGTGCCATGGTATCAGCCTAGTTTACAGCAACCTCAAACTCCTGGGCTCAAACAATTCTTCTGCCTCAGCCTTCCGAGTAGCTTGGACTACAGGCATGCACTACCATGCCCGGCTTATTTTTTCTATATATATTAGTTGGCCAATTAATTTCTTTCTATTTATAGTAGAGACGGCGTCTCGCTCTTGCTCAGGCTGGTTTCGAACTCCTGACCTTGAGCAATCCACCTGCTCGGCCTCCCAGAGTGCTAGGATTACAGGTGTGAGCCACCTCGCCCACCTGATATTTGATTATTTTTGCTTTTTGACTTTTATGAATAATGCTACAAAGAACATTCATGTACAAGTTTTTGTGTGGATACATATTTTCATTTTCCTTAGATATAGACCTGGGAGTGAAATTGCTAGATCATATGGTAACTCATATGATTAACCTTTTGAGGATCTGCCAAACTGTTTTCCAAAAGCAGCTGTACCATTTTTTAATCCCACCAGCAGCATATGGTTCTAATTTCTCCATATCTTTGTCAACAGTTGTTGTTATGTTGTTTTTTTTTTTCTTTTTTTTTTAAAGAAACAGGATCTTGCTCTGTCACCAGGACGGGGTGCAGTGGTGCATTCAGAGCTCACAGGAGCCTTGAACTCCTGGGCTCAAGCGATCCTCCCACCTCAGTCTTCCAAGTAGCTGAGGAAACAGGAGCATGTCATCATATTGGGCTAATTTTTCTTATTTTTGTGGAGACAGTGTCTCACTGTAATGCTCAGGCTGATCTCAACCTCCTGACCTCAGGTGATCCTCCTTCCTCAGCTTCCCTAGTTGCTGGGATTACAGGCATGAGCCACCACACCCAGCTCCTGAAATGTTTTTTTTGTTTGTTTGTTTGTTTTTTGAGAGAGTCTCACTCTGTGAGACTCACTCTCCGGGCTAGAGTGCCATGGCATCAGCCTGGCTCAAGGCAACCTCAAACTCCTAGGCTCAAGCATTCCTTCTGCCTCAGCCTCCTGAATAGCTGGGACTACAGGCATGTGCCACCATGCCCGGCTAATTTTTTGTATATATTTTTAGTTGTCCAGCTAATTTCTTTCTATTTTCAGTAGAGACAGGGTCTTGCTTTTGCACAGGCGGGTCTGGAACTCCTGAGCTCAAACAATCCACCCGCCTCGGCCTCCCAGAGTGCTAGGATTACAGGTGTGAGCCACCTTGCCTGGCCCTGAAATGGTTTTAATTTGCATTTCCGTAGTTAATATTGGTGTTTAGCATCTTTTCATGTCCTATTGGCCATTTATATATCTTCTTTGGTTTAAATGTATTTTCAGATCCTTTCTTTGTACATGTTGTAATTGGGTTATTTGTCTTTTTATTGTTGAGTTGTATTTTTTATATATTTCAGATGCAAGTCTCTTATCTAATAGATGATTTAAAAATGTTTTCTCCCAATGTGTGGGCTATCTTTCACTTTCTTCATAGTGTCCTTTTAAGCACAAAATATGTTAATTTTGATGAAGTCCTGTTTATTTTATCTTTTGTTGCTTGTGCTTTTGGTGTCATATTTAAGAAATCGTTGCCTGACTTAAGCTCGTGAACATTTACCCCTTTTTTTCTTCTCAGAGTTTTATAGTTTTATCTCTTACATAAAGGTTTTTGATGCGTTTTGAGTTAATTTTTGTATATGGTATGCAATGGGGAGTCTAGCTTTACATTTTTGTGTGTGAATATCCATTTGTCATAGCACCATTTGTTGAAAAGACTATTTATTCCTTTTTCCATAGAATTGTTTTGGCACCCTTGTCAAAAATCAGTTCTCCTTAAATGTGAGGTTTTTCTTTCCAGACTCTCAATTCCATTTCATTGAGCTCTAGGACTACTTTATAATTTTTCTAACTTGTGTTTAGAATGCCTTGTCCATACTCTCCACCTGGTAAACCCCTAGTTCATGAATCCTCTCATATGTCATCACCGGAAGCTTTGCCCTCCCCAGTCAGTCTTTTGCATTTTACATACCTTTGAATACTTAAAGCATAGTTTTCATCACCCTTATGATTGAGATATGTGTGTGTGTATGTTTATATATATATATGTATGTATATGTATATATGTATATATACACATGCACACATAAAATTTCATTTAGTAGTTAGTAAGCTTTTTGAAGGTAAAGGCTATTCCTTTCATATCTGAATCCCAGAGCTTTAGCACAGTCTCTTAACATGTGGTGTGCTTTTAATATATTTGTAGGAGGAAAAATAGTTTTATAGGGGTAGTACTGAATTTTGTTTTAGATGTGTTCATTTCTAGGTGCCATTGGAACAACTGTGGGCTAATATTCAGTAGACATTTTTATTCATTAATTGAAATTTTCTTTTATCTTTCCTATTCATTTATTATATATTCATTGGGTGCCTGTCATGTGCTAGGCACTGTGCTGGGCTCTAGGTAGTAATGAATAAAACAATATCCTGCACTCATGCAGCTTTCATTTTAGTTAGGGAAATAGACAGTATGCATATATTTTAAGAAAATTGACAATAAAACCAGCAAGGAAATTCAGAGCCTGAAGGGAGAGGTCAAGACTAGAGATACAGACTTTGGAATCATCTCCAAAGAGGTGATGCTTGAAACTATATAACTATGATAATGGATGGAATTGTCAAGAAATTGGACATATAAAAAGATTAACACTGCAGAAAGAAACTTGAGGATATTCAAATTTGGGGGAAAAAATAGTCCAAAAGATAGGGAAACCAGGAGAGTAGAATCCCGGAAATCTTGCAAGGGAAAAGAGAAGGAAAAATATATATAGAAGGGCTGGGCATGGGGTTCATGCCTGTAATCCTAGTACTCTGGGAGGCCGAGGTGGGAGGATCACTTGAGCTCAGGAATTCGAGACCAGCCTGAGCAAGAGGGAGACCCCATCTCTACTAAAAAAATAGAAATTATCTGGCTAACTAAAAAATATATATATAGAAAAAATTAGCCGGGCATTAGTGGGCCTGTGGACCCAGCTACTTGGGAGGGTGAGGCAGGAGGATCGCTTGAGTCCAGGAGTTTGAGGCTATTGTGAGCTAGGCTGATGCCACTTCCCTGTAGCCCAGGCAACGGAGTGAGACTGTTTCAAGAAAAGGGGGGGGGGGAAAGAAAGAAAAATATATATAGAATAGTCAAAGAGTATTAAGCCTGTGAAAGAGCCATGGATTGAGATTGTTAGGTAGTCATTAGTAATCTTTAGAAATAAGTTTCAAAGAAGTTGCTGCAGCCAGTGTTTAAAAGATTGAATCCTGGGACTTTGGGGAACAGTAGAACTGTGCCAAGATTTCTTTTCTTACTCTTTAATGCTATATCCATGAATGAAGATTTAAAATGTATACATTGAGATGTGTTATTCATCTCTGTTCTTATCTCTTTGGGGCTTCATTTTTTCCCCAAGAGGCATAAAAATTTGTTCCATAAAAAATCTCTTACTTCACTGATTGGGGGTTGAAAGAAAGTAATGAAAAATAAATTTTTTGAATTCATAAATTCATTTTTTTTGTTTTGAGACATAGTCTTGATTTGTCACCTGGACTAGTGTGCCATGGCCTCAGCCTAGCTGAGCAACCTCAAACTCCTGGGCTTAAGCTATTCTCCTGTCTCAGCCGTCTGAGAAGCTGGGACTATAGGCACACACCACTGTGGCCGGCTAATTTTTCTATTTTTACTAGAGACAGGGTCTCACTCTTGTTCAAGCTGGTCTCGAACTCCTGAGCTCAAGCAGTCCTCCTGCCTCAGCCTCCCAGAGTGCTAGGATTACAGGTGTGAATCAGTGTGCCCGGCCATGAAAAATAATTTAAAAAAATGAAAGAAAACAAAAGAAAAAAAGAGTCTCTTTCTCAGACTTGTTATCCATTGAATTTCTTTCATTTTGAAAGCCTTTGCATTTTTTTAATTCCATTATTCCTACTATCAGAATGTGTGTGTTTTCTTGGGTTAAAAATTATTTGACCTTTTGTAGGAATAGTTGCTATGTATATATATAGACAGTTGTATATGGTCAGCTAACATGTGACTTTTTCTTTATTGAACAGTGACAGAAATGTTGGTAAATGTTCTGAGTATTTGCTCTGATGATGAGCTAATGACCGAAGGTGAAGACCAGTTTGATGGTATGACTATTCATCTTACTATTTCTTATTGTGAAGTGGTAATCTCTTAACTGCCCAGCTTCAATACACACGAGTTTGCAAAAATTTAGTCGTTGCTTTCAGATGACTATGCTATTTGATAAGTGACAAGTCACTTTTTCTGATATTATTTATTTTAAGATTTAAACATAATTTTAGTGATTTTATATTTTTATGGTGGTATGGGGAAAAAGATGGATTTGGGGAAAGGGAAAATTTGGAAGAAAGAACAGAAAGACAGGAAAATTGAAAGGTATTACGAGGATGTGGTTCGTCATGAATATGGACACTGCTTAGAGAAGGGAGGATAAAAATACTGTTTGTTTCATTAGTACAGTAATCTTAGTGCATCAGAAACATACCTAAACTCACCATGTTGCTTTGATTTTTTTCTTCTAGACACTAAAGTAGATTGTTCCCAGTGTAGTGTGGTTGTGTTGTAAAGGACCACTTGCTAATTTAGTTTGAGATTCTGAAGCATTTTTTCCATAGAAACAAGGTTCTATGTGGTTGTTCTTATATAAGCCAACAAGCCTATGTCCTAATGTATGTTTATGGCATAAATTAATACTATAGAAACAAAATTCCTTTTATTTTTTGTTTAAAATTTTTGTTATTTAAATATTTATTTAAAACTTTATTAACTGAATAAATAAAAAGATAAACAACTTATTATATAAGCTGAAAACTTTTTATTCTCTTCCATATTCCCTTAACATCTTTGCTTCAGTATAGTTTTTATGATTGTTACTAGTATTTAAGTGTTTCCATGTATCACACATGGGTCTGGTAAGATTTAATAGCTACATATTTCTAAGTATATTAATGTACTATAATTTTCATAGTTAATCTCATATTGTTTGGTAGTTCTAAATTATCCTTATTGTGAATAGCAGTACAATAAACATATTTGTATGATAGCTTTTATTTTCCTCCTTGGAATAAATTTCTTGAAGAGAATTACAGAGGTACAGAATATAATAAATTTTAGGTTCACTGCTTTAGCTGTGAACTACCAGGTTGCTGTGCAGGAGCATTGGACCAATGTGAATTGCCTCCAGCAAAGAATCCATAGAACTATTTCTCCACAGAGAAATTTCTACCTCATTGGATTTGGGTCATTTTTACTTATTTTGCTTGGTGGCTATATAATAGTAAATTATAACTGGTTAAATTTACATTTCTTTGCCTTCTAATGATGCTAAGAAGAAAATTACTGTTTTTCGAATTGTGTAAATTATCCATCTCATCTGATTACTTACCAAGTAAAATCTGAGTAAGGACTCCATAGAAATTTCTCTACTTGTAAGCCCATTTGCTAAAAGTACAAAGTAACTGTGTACAAGTGCTGCTGTTGCTATCTGTTGGTGGTAAGCAGAGATGTGCTTTAACTCTTGTGCTTTTGTTAATGACTGAAATAAGTATATTTATATCAATTATATTTGGGTTTAGATAATAAGCTTTAATGAGTAATATTTTTCCTTATTTTAATTCACCTTTTGATGTTTTTAGTTTTAACATTTTATCATATATGTCTTTTCCATAAAAATTTTAAGTAGTTTAGATAATTTGTTCCTTGTTCTGCTACTGTTTGTTATAAAAGTAGACCTGGGCTCATATTCTAGTTTCTTATAATGGCTTTGTGGCTTTAGGCAGGTTACCTAACCTGTCTGAGTCTCAGTTTCCCTAGTCTTCAGAAGGAGAATAATACTTAATAATGTTGTAGATATTGAGATAATGAATATTTGAGATAATGACTGAAATAATTCTTGACATGTAGCCTACTGATTTTTTTCAGAAGAGTTTTTTGTTAATTTGTTAAGTTCTGTAACATATCTAGTGACAGTTTTAATTGGTATTATATTAACTCTGTATCTTAATCTAGGGAGATTTTAAAAAATAATATTTAGTTTTCCAAACTAAGACCAAGATCTCTTGCTGTATATAATTAGTTTACTATCTGTCATTACTCCATTTAATATATTTAATATCCAATTATTCTACTTACAGTTGTATAGTTTTGTTTTGAAAAAAATCTGTTATCAAGTTGATGCTTACGCATTTTAAATTCTTATTACTATTACAACTAGTTTTTCCCTTAACATATTTTCTATCTGTGTAAATGAATATAGTATATATTTGTGGGTTTATCTTATGTCTAATAACTTGGATCAGCAGAATTATTTTCTGTGGTAATTTTTAATTTGTTTTCCATAACTTTTAAAAATATGTCATTTATGTATGACTGAGATTTATTTTATACACTTTTACCTTTTTATTCTTTAAAAATTATCATCAATTTTGCCAATAGTGTATTAAATAGGAGTGGTGGTAGGTAATGCTTTAGTCCTCTTCCTGTAATAAAAAGGAAAAGGTTTTCTTGTTAGTCTAATTATAGCACTTGGTTTTAGATACCTATCATTTGTACGAAGATAGACACAGAGTCATTTTTTGGGATTCAAACAGGAATCAATATAAAATTTTATTACATTCCTTCTAATGAGGATATTTTATGTATTTTATCAATATTTTTCCTGTCAATATGATAATTTATCCACTTGTTATATTATTCTTACATTCTAGGGATGAATCAAATTTGATCATTAAGGAGGCAGTATAGTGTAATGAAAAGGATCAGTGGTTTAGGTGTCTTGTCACTACCATACACTAGCTGTGTAATTTTGGAAAAGTCATCTAACTTCTCAGGATTTTCTTATCCGTTAATTGAGGTAATAGAGAGGATGAAAATTCTTTTCCACTCAAGTAAGTTTTAAAGTGTTAAGCACCATTTATGACAATGTTTCTATGGGAAAATACATTGAGTTCCAGCTTTGAATATTAGAAATAGGTCTCCCTTCACTGTTAACGTGGCAGGTGCAATTACTCCCTATTTTTTATTCTTCCACTACCAAATATTAGGACTCTGAGAAAGATTCAAGAATATGAGTCTGGGCTAGGCACGGTGGCTCACGCCTGTAATCCTAGCACTCTGGGAGGCTGAGGCGGGTGGATTGTTTGAGCTCAGGAGTTCAAGACTAGCCTGTGCAAGAGCAAGACCCCATCTCTACTGAAAATAGAAAGAAATTAGCTGGACAACTAAAAATATATACAAAAAATTAGCCAGGCATAGTGGCACATGCCTGTAGTCCCAGCTACTTGGGAGGCTGAGGCAGTAGGATCGCTTGAGCCCAGGAGTTTGAGGTTGCTGTGAGCTAGGCTGACGCCACAGCACTCACTCTAGCCTGGGCAACAGTGAGACTCTGTCTCTTAAAAAAAAAAAAAAAAAAAGAAAGAAAGAGTCTGGAAGTTTGCATGGAGGAATGGGAATGGTTTGGGAGAGAGAAAATACTGAGGGAATGGAGAAAAAAGGAGATTAGGATAAATACTAAGGTTTAGGATGGCTACTGGAACTAGGTTTATTTCCCTTCCTTATTTGTATTCCGTGATTTCTTCCCCCTAACTCCATCTTTTCTCCTTTTCTTTCATCATGATGGCATGCTTTCTGTTCTCTCCTACTTTTCCTACACAGCAATGGAACCATCCTAAGGACTGGGTCTTGGGAGAAATCTGACTTTAGAAAGAAAACTGGGTGGAATGGGGGTTACTTTAGAGGCAGAACAAATGTTTAGTTTTTCTGCGAGGAAAGGGAAAAAACAGGATTGGAGATTTCCCAGTGGCAGGAGGAAAAGAGTAGTTTTTGTATATTCGAGGCTGAGATTAAATAAAGGAGTAAGACTGTTGTTAAGTGATGAGTCTTTGGTATTCTGTATTGTTGTTTAATGTATGTGTGGGGTTGTTTTTTAGGACAAAAGTTGCATAAACACTAAATGTATAAGTGCACATAGTATCCCTTTCAGAAGTGTAAGTTAATCACAAAAGAGAATTTTTGAACACTGATTTGTGTGATATTTAGAATGCATGGGTTTTTTTGATATTTATCTTTTGTCTTCAGTTTAGTGAAGGAAATATGTAATCTATATGTGTTAAAATTTTGCTAAAATAGCTTGCATTTCCTATAATGGAATCATGTATCTCAGCATTAGAAGGGAAGATATGGAAAGCTGAAATGAAACCACTCCAGCTGTCTACTTTAAGAACTATTACTTACTTTGAAATAATCTGTTGCTATTTTTTTGCAAAAAGATGTACCCCGAACTCCCAGATTGAATTGGGGATGGAAAGCACATACTGTTGCTCCTGAGCATGTGTGAAAGTACTACAATTCAGATTCAGAAAATCATGCTCTAGTTATGGAATGTGGGAGGCTTAGCTTTTCCTGTGTTGGGAGTGGGTAGTTTTCCACTGAGGTAGTTTATAAAGTTACCTACATTTCTCTATATACTACAGATTTTGCAGATGTTGGTGTCCTTGAAGAACCACATGAGTTTGTACCTCATTTGTGTCATTACCTTTCACTTAACATACTTCCACGGGTGACACATTTCATTTCCTTAGGGGTATGAATAAAAATGTGCAATTGTTGTTAGCACAGTCTTTTATCAGTCTTATGTGTTTTCACGTGTTTTTTTCCTGTCCCAATTATGTCTACTTTCATCAAATATTATAGTCATTCTGTCCATAATTTCTTCTGAACATATACCTTTTAAGAAATCTTTACTTTAGAGCTCTACCCAGTGGCATCCCTCTTTTATTCACCAGATTCTACGGTACTACATTTTTCAAATTTTCAAATATGAGGGCCTTCATTTTTCTCCCTTTCTTTCTACATTCATTCTTCAGTACCACTGCCAAGTTAAATCTCTATCTTTTTATTTGTCTCAACCACCTTTTCTCCATCATTCACTTCCTTTTTTCTGGACTCTCCATCTGAAGAACGGCTCATATATGGCAATAAAAAAGGTACAGACCAGACAGAGTAACATTGTTTTGAAATATGACTTCATAAGTTATCCTCATGTCGATGTAAGTTAGCACATTCATTGAGTAATATTTATGCAGAGTCCTCTTGGGCCTTGTGCAAATCTAGTTTAAGTTTTATCTGAGTTGGTATTCAGTGTTTTTAGAAGTCATATTCCAAGATATCTGTCTTTCTGTGCATGGAAATATTTTTCCCTCTTTTTCATTCCTCTTGTTTTAAAATTTCATTCTTTTGCTTATTTGTAATGTTTTGTACTTTTCCCTGCATGATTAGGGTGTTTGATTGTCTGTCTTATTTCCCAAAGAAAAATTTTACTGTGGACATTTACTTTAATATGATGCATGATGTGTTTGTAGACTGATTTAAAATCCTGATTTGTACAGTGTTTTTCTATTTCTGTGTATTTTTTCATTTGACATCAGTATAGTTTACATATCATTTGGTTTTACAGATATATAAATTAAGACTGAAAATATGGATGTATCTCATTATAGCCATCCTCCCCAGACCTCTACTGCTCACCCAGTCTAGCTATTTTTAAAATTCTGTCAATTTTAAAACAAAATATCTATATTAATTCATTAGAAAAGAATCAAACTTACCATGTGTCCTTGGACAAGTCACTTAATAAACTCAGTTTCTTTGTCTATGAAATGAGGAGATTAAACTTTGCAATATCTCTTCAAATTCTAATATTTTGTGATTCTTAGATTTTTAGTAATTTTTTTTAGCATCTTAACGATACCTGTTTAGTGCCATGGTACCCACACAGTTTTGGATTTGTAAAAGCTGTAGCTTCAATGCTCATATTACCCATTAGAAGATCATAAACATGGTCATGGAGCCTATTTTCCCTAAAATATGTCTTTTATTTTTGTCTTTGGATTTCTTTTTCTCTTTCCTTACAGCCAGGTCCAGTCATCATCTTAGTTTTTAATTATATGTATTTGTGGGCTACTTGAATTTTAAATGAGATGTTCTAGCCCATAAGACTTATGGTTACTCAGACCTCTGTATACCTAAGGCCCCTTTTGATCTAGTGTCTTTAGCCTTTCCTTAACCTTCTCCTCAACCATGGTGCTTCCATATGTGTGTTTTCATCATGTTGAAGCACAGCTCTAAGGAACCACACCCTTAGGTCTAGAGTGATTCTAGTTGCTATATATGAGATAACAGGACTGAGATTGTTGTTCTTTCTGGAGGCCAAGTGAAGGAAGATATAACCTTTGAGTCTTTCTTCAGCCAAGGATCCAATTATTTTACTATATTCTATTCTGTTGCAGTGATAGCACAGCGAATCCTCTAGAGATGAAGCAGTAGTGATCTGTTAGCCATGTTTTTCTCATTGCTTATGTCATACTCACATAGGGTTATAAAAGCTTGGATACACTTGCATGACCTTAGAGGACACCTGGTACATTAAGTTGTTGTTGAAATGCTGGTATGGCCCTTAGTTCAGGATTACCTGCATAGTAATCCCTTCATGCCATTATTTTTAGACCAATTTAGAGCAAGGAAGCTTATTCTGTTATAGTATGATGGGGTATTTTCAGCCTGCATGTTGAAGACTATTATGATAGTTAAACAGAAGACTACAGGACTATTACAAATCTTGTCTGTTAGTCTTCATGTCATAGGCTCTCATGAAAATTAAACAGAGACTGTAGTGTTATTATCAGTTTTTTGTCCTCTAGTTTGTAATACAAGTTGAGCTCAAATTTTTTCCCATTGCTCTTTCACTGAGTAGTCAGTAGTGTGAGATCATAAAGTTTGTGGATTACTTTTTATTTGTATCTGTATCAGACCCCAGTACTAGACCAATGCTGAGCTAAACATTGAGGGAGTAAGAAAATTTTTGGCATGAGTTCATCTAGTCTCTTCCTGTGAGCTGGTGGTAGGGGGCTTGGGATTGGTTCAGTTAAGCGTGGAACAGGCTAATAGAATAATGCAAGCATGAGTGCCCTAAACTTGAGCCTTTCTTTCTATTTATTCCATTGAAAGTAGGTTCAGCTGCAGCCCGCAAAGAAATCATAAGAAACAAAATTCGAGCAATTGGCAAGATGGCAAGAGTCTTCTCTGTTCTCAGGTAATGATATATTTTTCTTTTTCTTTTTTCTTTTTTGAAGAACCACATTCACATAACTTTTATTATAATATATTGTTATAACTGTTTTATTACTAGTTATTGTTAATCTCTTACTGTGCATAATTTATAAATTAAACTTTATCACAGGTATGTATGTATAGGCAAAAACAGTATATATATGGTTCAGTACTATCAGAAGTTTCAGGCATCCATTGGGGTCTTGGAAGGTATCTCCCTCAGATAAAGGGGGACTTACAATGGGAAACCACATTGTAGTGACAGTGTATATATCAATATACATGAACCACAAGGACATAATGTTGAGCTAAAAAAGAACTCTTGGAAGAATATATATTAACTACCTAGAGCTGCATAACACATCATCCCAAACAAAAGACATTTATTATTTCACTGTTTCTGTAGGTCAGGATTCTGGATATGGCCCTCATATTCAGAGTCTCCACAGGACTGCTATTGAGGTCTTGGCCCAGGCTGGGGCTTCATCTCGAGGCTCAGTGGGCAGAGAGCCTCTAAGCTCACCCGGTTGCCGGCAGAGTCTAGTGCCCTCTGTGCTGGCTAGTGCTAAAGCTTTTCCTCCTGGAAAAACCTAGTCCTTCTGGCTGGAGAATGACTCTAGGAGCTCCCTCCAACTCTATACTTCAGTTTCAAACACAGGCCATGAATGCTACAGAACCTGGTCTCTCTTCATTTAGCCAGGTTCCCCTCCAGGACCTTGAAGCACCCTATTTTTGGGGGTCTGTTCCTCTTGAGGCTGTTTAATCAGCCGTTTTTGGAGGAGAGGCAGTCATATTCTGTTTTCCATCCACCAACCCCTAAGCCACTAATGGGATTAGTGGGGGATTAGTGGGTGCCTGGGCCACCTGCCAGTTGCCCCAAAGCCTGTTGCTCTAGGCTCTGAATTTCAGAGCAGTTTAATAATACACCACTGTCTCCACCGCTCTGCTCCCTATCTCAGGTTCACTTGGCAAAAAGATGATCTGTGTCTGTGTTTAGAAGCTCCTCACAGGCCAGGAGAGCAGCTCATCTCTAAGCGTCTGGCTTGTGCAGTTTCCCCATGCACTCCAGTTGCTCCACTAGTTGTCCTGTGGGTCAGGCAGAGCGTGCCTATTTTCTTGATTATTTGTTTTGTAGAAATGACTTTTTTTGTGTAAGTATTGTCCTGCTTGACATCTAAAAGCAACATTATCACTCTTCCCATAACGAATCAATTATACATTTATATATTGAAGAAGGGAACACAACTCCCTTTGAAACTAGGGTTTTTGACCCTTGTGATTGTTATTGCTCACCTTTGGTATCTCTTGTCCTTATGTGATGAAAGCACTAAGTTTACACCTTGAAAATAAGAGCAAGATAAGAAGGAGGGGGCCCCTTGTACAGAGCATTCCTGATGAACTTGCTCATCCATACAGGAAGTCCCTTTTACTGAATCTACAAATTACCTTCCTGGGATTAATTCACTGTGACCAGGTTTAAGGGTACAAATGAATAGCTCAGTAGTTGAAAATTTATTTGCAAAATTGATTATATCACATATTTGAACTTTAGAGTATATGAAATACCGTATTTTCTCAATTGATGCCCATCAATGATAAATCTCACCATATATTTAGTAAAGCTTTTTAGGAAAAATGATGTATGCTTCAAATGTAAAGTACATCCTCATATTCCATATTTAGAATATGAAAAAAGTATGTATTGAAATTGAGGGAAATATGGTAATAACAATGAAAGTCATAAATTGTATATATGCCCATAGGTCCTCTTTTAAACTAAGTGCTGATTGGAAGTATCTGTTATTTGTTTTATGTCTCTGCTATAGGGAGGAGAGTGAAAGTGTGCTGACACTCAAGGGCCTGACTCCCACAGGGATGTTGCCTAGTGGAGTGTTGGCTGGAGGACGGCAGACCCTGCAAAGTGGTAATGATGTTATGCAACTTGCTGTGCCTCAGATGGACTGGGGCACACCTCACTCTTTTGCTAACAATACACATAATGCATGCAGGGAATTCCTTCTGTTTTTTAGTTCCTGTCTCAGTAGCTGACACAGGCAGGGTACTATATGATAGTTAATCTCATTAATACCTGATCAGGGCAGAAAATTGATAGAATGGTTATTCCTTTCAATTGAAAATAATGGTCAGTTCCTCAGCTTTTCATGAAATGATATGGGAGTAGCTCATATCCTAATCTCTAAAATATTTATTTATTCAATTGTTTGATTCCTTTTCTTTAAAAGTCCCAGTTTCAGAATGTGGATCGGGGATATTCATATTACTAAAATGGAACTGTAATTCCAAGTTTCTTATTTTTAATTTTTTTATTTATGTAATTGTATTAGACTATGCTTATATTTTCAGATACTTAATTTTAGAGTTAACTGTCTGCTTGGGCCCCAGAACATTACTTATGCACTTCACTTGCCAAAAGATTTGTGCAAGGTTTTGTACCCTGGTAAATGATGCCAAAGTTTGTTTTCTGTGGTGTTTGTCAAATGTTCTATGTATAATTGACTGTCTGTAACATGCTGTTTCCTTCCTCTGCAGATGTAGCTGCTTTCCTAAATCTGTCTGTCTTTCTTTAGGTTAGCTGTATGTCTGTAAAAGTATGTTCAATTAAATTACTCTATCAGACACTTGTCTGTCTTTTGATGTAGAAGCAGCTTTATAGCACCTCGTTTTGGGGTTTGCTGCATTTGTTGCTGCACTTTGTGCATTCTAAACATGAATGTAACATTAGATATTAAGTCATTGTTATAAAGGGTTGAATTTAAAATCTGTAAGTCAAAATTCAAAGGGTGTTATAATTAAGTGTGCCTTTATTTTGCATGAAAATAAAAAGAATTATACATAAAGCATTCCTGTAATCTGGCTCATTGAATATTTTATATTAAAAAAACTAACTTTTTTGGCATAAATATTTGTGTAAATATTGGGTTAAGTTTTTGAAAGCCCATTACAGATTAAATAGAAGAGAGTGATGTGAATTAGACCATACACAGTAATTCAGTCTAGATTTCTTTCCCTTGTGGTTGGAGAGGAAAAAATGTGATATGGAAAAGCCTGAATTTGTATGTTTTATTATAGCCACTTTTGACAGCCCTCTAAGGGTCATTGTTCTATTAAAACAGGCAGCAGCAGATCTGATGTTTTTCCTTAATCATGATTAAGTTTCTTTTTGATGTTATAATTAATGACTTTTTAAAAGAGAAAAATAGGAAATTTTAATTTAATATTTTGAATAAATTTAAATTAGGTTGACTTTTCACAATTTTCATTTCACTCAGTCTCATAATAATTGCTTTTTAATGAAAAGAACCTTTTCGTATAGACAAATAATTTTTACTCATAGCCTGTACATGTTCTATTTTATATGTTACTGTATTGTCCACAACCACCATTGGTATATCTGAGTACAAAACTATGTTTTGAAATTATAGTTTCAAATTTTCCTTCTGAATGAGGGTTTTTTTTTATTTAAAGAAAATCTGCTTTGATTCTGTTTACATTCGTTGCCCTCCCTTTTTCTTATTATATTGTGAACATTAGAAAAATGAGCTAAAAAGAATTTCATGAATGTACATTAAAACAAATTAAGATCTTAAACATTCAATAAAACTAGCAAAAATGTTAATAGAAACGGATGAATTTTAATAGCTTCAGAAATGTTATATCCTTCTTCCTCTTTGTTCAGAAAAGAAAAAAATCACAAGGGTAACATACTTAAAAAAAATCTACATTATAGTCATCTCTCAATTATCCTTTGATATATTAGTACTTTTATGTTGTATCCGTAGCAAATCTTGCTTTCAGCTTTCACAAGTAGCACCTGCTAATTACATGCTTTGTGGACAGCTCAGCACTTGTATTTATTCTTAATTTGCACACAGCTTGAAGCCCATTCCTCCAACTTTGAAACCACCCTCAACTGTAGGGGAGGTTTGAAAGACAGTAGCTTTGCCAGAGGGACTGTCTATTCCCAGGATAGAATGAGTTACTAGAAGGAGCTGAGTTTTAGGGTTCTTATTTGGGAAACTAGATAGTTCCCACTTCTGCTAGTCCTTGATAGTGTAATTTGAGAATTTGGTTGAAGTTATTTCCCTAGCATAAGATATTGAAACAAATAACAAAACTCATATTGAAAGCTATATCTGTGTGATTTAAAAAAAATTACCTAACATTTTAAATTTCAGTAGATATGTTTTCTGATGTTAGTGTGTATAACTGAGAGTTAGATACTGCAAAAGGAAAAATTTTAAATTGTAAGGCCTTGATCTTATTGTCAGAAAATAAAAATTGTCTTTTCAATAACTTTAAAGTTAATTTACATAATATTTCTTGACTGTTTGTACAGACTCCACAACTCTATTAGAGTTGGATTTTATGTTCATATTTATTTTACGTACTTTTTTAAAATGTAAATTTGATTGGGAGCTAGCCAAAATAATGTTACCTTTACCAGAATCTGTATGGCAAAATATATGACCATCTCAATTTTAGTAATGTAAATTCCTCTTGGTCATTTATTTTGTGTAGTGCTGAGGAACACAATTTGAGGCAGCACTACCTTCAAACTTATTAAGGCCATGTCAAGATTCGCTATATAGCAGAAAACAAACAGAGGAGAAATAGTGCCTTTCAGATAGATTTTTGCAATTATCAGAAGTCTTTCTTTCCAGTTTAATTTTTAAGGTTCAAATGACCATCTTTCAAATCTAAGCATTCAAGCTTGACATGATATGCAATTTTGAGTGTCATACCTATTTTGTATTCTGGAAAGGATCAGTTAGAGGCCTCAGAAAAGAATGGAGAATATAATTGACCTAGAAAATGCTTTTACATATAAAATTAAAAGTCTTGTAGGCCGGGTGGGGTGGCTCACGCCTGTAATCCTAGCATTCTGAGAGGCTGAGGTGTGCGGATTGCTCAAGATCAGGAGTTTGAAACCAGCCTGAGCAAGAGCGAGACCCCGTCTCTGCTAAAAATAGAAAGAAATTAATTGGCCAACTAAAAATATATAGAAAAAAGTTAGCTGGGCATGGTGGCACGTGCCTGTAGTCCCATCCCAGCTACTTGGGAGGCTGAGGCAGGAGGATCACTTGAGCCCAGGAGTTTGAGGTTGTTGTGAGCTAGGCTGATGCCACGGCACTCTAGCCAGGGCAACAGAATGAGATTCTGTCTCAAAAAAAAAAAAAAAAAAGTCTGTAGAATGATTTCAGAAGTATATTGTTACATTTCTTTATTTGAAAAATTTATTAACAGACTTTTAAACTATTGATAAAATAAAATAGATACTAATTCTCATAGTGATATCAGTTTTTATTCTTAATTTATTACTATATATAATACAAGTTATGAGATGTTTCATATAAACTGACTGATGTTATCACAGACTCTCTAAAACATTGTGATAAACATTTAATTTTTTTCCCCTTTAAATTTTAAATTATAAGGAAAATTGTCCACATTTTAAGGAGTAGGAATTCTAGGGCTGGTCAGGTAGAGGTGGTTTATTTATCCCAGTTTTCTGTCCAGGCAAATCGTAAGAGTATTTTCCAGGTGTACAGGGCTAGATTTTTTTAAGTGGTAATTTGTGCAGTGAGCATACAATAGTTGTGTCTGCTTTGATTTGTAATATAATTTAACAGTTAAGGAAAATTAACTCTTTCTTTATTCAGTGTTCATCCTACTTCTTTTGGATCCTCAGTTCACTTTATTCTCTGGTTAATATCAACAACATTTTCTAATTTAGCTCACTTCAAATCATTAGATTCATCAGTGTCCTTTCACATTAATAATTGCTGTGGGTAAAAATTACCATTTCTAAATCATGTTTACTGCTAAAAGATAATTTCAGGAATAATTATTCTAATTGGCCTTATTCAGAAGAAACAAAGTAGAAGGAACAGGATATTATTGTTACAAATATTCTGAGTGTGTACACTTTAGGCAAAGTGGAAAATGGGCAATATTGTGAGGCAGTATTGCTCTTTCCTATCTTAGGTCCCGGTCCTCAATGTGAGCTCTTTATATGGTTTAAACCCAGAAATAAGCCAAAAAAGAATTTTTGACTACAAAATATATGATTAAATATGTTGTAGTTCTCTAAATGGGCCAATGACAAGCTATATTAAGAATGCATTTCTCATTTATAATATGGCCTATATATATATATGTATCATGAAATAATTAGAATTTATTGCCTGTAAGACCTCAGTTTCATTTCTTAATGCCTCTTTATTTGGTAGATGGGTTTGAAAAGATGCTCAATAGTCTTTCTTCCCTTAAGAATTCAGGCTCTTAGTTCCTGAAGCAAATTTGAGTTCGTGATAAACTGGATATGAATGGATTTTTTTGAGGCTATAGATGCTAATATCTTTAGATATTTGGAGCATCAATAATAGAAGAGAAAGGAAGTTCCTGGTAGACAAGAGGGATCCTTTTATGTTCCCCACAAATAACAGAGATACAGGACTGTTCTACTTAGACTAATTCACCAAGTTTACTGCCCTAAAATTTCCTTGTAGCCATATCAGATTTTGCAGCTTATGTTTTTGCCTTATAAATTAGAAGTGTCAGGAAAAGCAATGCTGACCCCTTTTAGTTTCTATTGTAGGGAACCAACTGGTGATGAGTATTGTTTTTGTTAGACATGAAAGAAAAGACCTTCCTGTTTGCTTTTCTGCTAAAATTCTATCATCATAATTTTACCCTAGAGAATTTTCCTATGATTGTGATGGATGTGATATAATAAACATACAGGAAAATTCTAAGGCCATCAAAATACTGAATTCAAGATGGGTAATTAATATTGGATTGCATTTGCATGAGTGCTGAGATGTCTTTGTTTAAAATAGGTTTGTGTGATCTGTGCTCTGAGCAATGTTGTCATAGTGCTGTGTGTAAACTGTACTGTGTCAGGAATTGTGGGATTGGATGGGACTCTCTAATATGAGTACTACTTATGTTGAATTGTAAATGATGATGTAGTATGGGGTACTGTGTTATTTTAAGTGATCATTGCCTTTTCTGCTGTACAATATGACCCTTCTCATCTCTCTCATTCATTTTGCATGCCTCTGCTCACTTCTGTACAGCCACAGTTGAGGCTATTGAGGCTGAAAAAGGTACGATCAGAGTCCTTGCGCTGGGCAGAGATCTGTGGTGTGTGGGTGGGCCTCAGAGAATGTCCTGTGGTGTGTCTTACTCCTAGCTTGCACAGCCCGAGATGAGTCAGACTCACTGACTCATCAAGTTTAACAGTCACATTCCTCATTTATTTATTTTTTAATTACAAAGGCTGATGTCCATAATGACAGTCTGGTTTTTTCCCCCCTTTTCTGGTGCAATATGCAACCAGAATTTAATGTTACTGATTTCTTTAAGTATATTATGCTATACATTATAGCATTCAGAGTTGCCTGTTTTAATGGAAATTACTAAACTGATCCTGCAAATAAAGATCTGTTCCATATTTTGCATGATTCTATGCTACTCAGATTTTTTCCCCTAAGTAAAACCTTCTCTAGATATAGGTATGAATTTGTTTTTACTCATTTTCAGTAATATGCCTGACTAAGAGTGCAGGAACTGTCATTATAATGGTTGTTTTCTCTTTTTTTTGCTGCAGTTTTGGGCTATAGTTTACTGATAAGTTTATATTCATGTATATTATATGTTGGCTTGATATTACACATTACTGAATGTTTTGCTGCCCCAGCCATTGTTCGGTTCATGTGCACAGACTGAGTCCTAGCTATTTCACACATTAAGCAACCAGATCATAACTAGGGGTATGACAATCTTTTCTATGAACATTTAAACAGTGGAGGATGCATCATTCTATATGAAGTGAAAGAGAAACTATATAATTGGTGGAAAATTGCCATTTATTTTGATTAGAGTTTCCAAAGAGGTACAGTAAATGACCAGTGAATTAAGGAAGACATTTCCTAAAATATGAAACTATAAATACTTTTTGCTATCAGCCAAATACAGAAACACAGGCATTTTCTACCTTTTTCATTTCATGTTGGTGGTGAGGGGTTGATGATACCCTTGACTGCCAAGATAGTTTAGATCTACTGTATTTTAGCTTATCTTTGCTTCTTTCTCCTCCCAAGCTCTTGGTACAGATCTGTATGTTGGGATTAACCTTGTTTAGCCTCCTTCCTTGCCCCTACTCTTGTTGCTACTTTATTGTGATAATCACTGGTGATCTTCGGGTCCAAAGTAGGAGATAATTGGTATAGTAGAAGTCAGGCTGAGACCCTGAGAGGTTGATTTTGGGGGCAGAGGAGGGGAGGGTTGATTTTGCTTTTTGCTTGGTTTGTTTTTTTTTTGAAGGCTACACTAACACTATCATCTATAAAACTATCATGTTTGTATTTAGGTTTAAACGTTTCACATTTTAAAGGGAAAACTTGAAATGGGGATAGGATTCAGTTAAAATTTAAGTGTTGCTACTTGCAGCTAATTTCTTTCTTCTTAAAAATCATTAATTATGTTTTTGAAATCTCAAAAATGTTTTTCAATTACTGACTTATCAAATTTGCATTTTGTTAAGCAATACGAGGATTCTCTCCACCACATAGAATCTGCAGTTTTGAAGAGGCAAAGGGTTTGGATAGGATCAATGAGAGAATGCCACCCCGGAAAGATGCTGTACAACAAGATGGTTTCAATTCTCTGAACACCGCACATGCCACTGAGAACCACGGGACTGGCAACCATAGTGCCCAGTGACCCACGGCTTCCCAGGGACTCTCACATCTCGGGCCCCCAAATGGACAGATCACCCGAGGAGCTGGAGGGGTTGGCCAAACTGAC
The DNA here is from genome assembly GCF_040939455.1 of Microcebus murinus. Taxonomy (NCBI): domain Eukaryota; kingdom Metazoa; phylum Chordata; class Mammalia; order Primates; family Cheirogaleidae; genus Microcebus; species Microcebus murinus. The sequence goes on from NC_134117.1 coordinate 61,093,955, forward strand.
TGTAAATGTCACACAGTCCCTCTGCAGAAACCATTGTGCTTTTGAAAACCCAGCCCCTTCCTGGATGGAGGCTTGAGGGCCCTGGGACATGTTGTGCTATCTGATAAGATTGGGTCATCGCTGCCAATGTGGAAAGCAGTGAGCAAGGGGCTTGGGGCAATTTCCAGTGGAGGGCATCTACTACACCTCCATTTATGCTTGTGGTTCACACATTTAAGTTTACAAATGAGATTTCTTCCCCACCCCCAGTAGAATTAGAATTTGTTTTTCAACCATGACTTCAAATGCAATTCTAAGAGCTAATGTGGACTTTTCTTTTTCCATGAGATATCTTTAAAGGATGAATTAGCATGGTCTTAAAAAATACCTTTCTGGCGTTACTAGCTATATTTTGAATTGTGGGCAAAATGCTGAGAAACCCAGCATTACAAAATGCTGACCTCAGGTCAATAGTTCTTAAATGTGGCTAATTCTGTAACATAGTCTTGGTATTTTTCAATTATGAACACATAACCTATAACTAGGCAGACACTTTTACTTGAACACAAATTCAAAAACTAATTTAGAATCCTTTTTGCCCAGATCTTTTGAGATTTACATCCCAGAGATTTAAAAAGTAAACCTCTAAATTGCAAAATTATGAAGAAGTACAGAATTACTCATTTAAGATACTTTAAAAGAAGTTTGTACATTGTCAAAGTAAATTTTAATTCAAATCATGTCTGTAAAACTTGACGTATTTTGTGTATGCATGTTTTCATTTTGCAAATATTTAATATATAGACCTATGATGTACAGGTACGACATGTATAGGTTATCTAGATGTTATGAGAAATTTTAGTTTATTGTGAGTACTCAAGTTGCATAAATAGCCACCAGAATGATTTGCTGCTGGCATTCTATCATTTTTATGTTTTAATGCAAAGGAAATTTTAAAATGTTCTGGAAGTGTTTTTGATTAAGCAATGCAGCCTAGAAACAATGGTTCTGTTCAATCATTCAGATGTTAGTGGAAGCATAAAAGTCAAGACTGCATGTTGAAATTTTTCTTTTGATAGTTACTGATCTGCTTGGTTAAACTAAATGGAACCATGTGCTAATTTTTCACAATTATCGACCTGTATTGATTGCCACTGTAGTTTGGTATTTCCCTTTACTTTGGTGGCCTGCTTCCCTCATGCCGTGGAATACAACGCAGAGCTCCAGGCAGCGGAACCATCTGTTGTTTTGTTTGCCAGAAAGTGCACCCTGTATGGTCTCCTGTCTAAGTTGGAAATATTATGCATGTGCAGGACTTTTCAAGTATTTTATAAACAGTAGCACACAATAAATTCCATGCATGGGCCGCTGCTCCTATCTCTGTGTTGGGTTTTATTTGGAAGATGCAGTCTGATTTGGCCTTTTGATGGAAATCAGAAAATCCTGTTAATAGAGCTGGAATATCCTTTGGAGAAGATTATCTCTTGGATAGTTCATGGTGATTTGATAAATTAAATTCTTGTCTTTATAAAATCTGCCTTAAAAAAAAAACACTTGTTACACTTGTTTTACATGAGCATTAGTAACTGAGCACTAGAGGACTTTGGATGCCTACTGTAGGCCTCCTAAATCTAATATTTATGATCACTGTTTTTATTATCTTTTAATTGAAAAAATACATCATTAATTAGTATTTTGTTACAGGAGTATTGGGAATTAATTGGTGTTTTAACAATAAGAAGAAAAAATATTAGTGATACTACATTTTCCTACATTATATTCCTCTCTTCTTTGCCATAATCAAAATAAGTATAGGATTTTGCCAACTGAGGGAAATTAGGATATTGTTCAAGATTTTATAATAAAATAATTATATAACTTTATAGTTCTCAATAATAATTACAATAAGATACATTAAAAAGCATTAATTTAAATCAATGTATGTATACTTGCCTAATTCTAAGTAAGTAACAAACAGAACTTCTCAAATTGTTGATTACAGCTTCTGCTTGCTGTAATATTAATTTGCATACCAGTCCATGACTTGCCTCTAAAGTTATTATGCATTGCATACCTTAAAGATTCTTTTTCATGTTATTGTTTTATGAAAGCTATCATTTCTAAAGTAAGAGTTTAGTATATCAGGTGCCAGGAACTTCCTTAGCCCTTAGGTTCATTATTAGGGTTACATAGTGTTTGTGGGAATCACGGGTGAGCATAAAGCACTATTGGCAAACGAGAGGAAGTATGGGTTGATGGTGAAAATTAAGAAGAGGAAAATATGAGAAAGGAACAGAGCTTTAAAAAAGTGTTACACATGAAGAATGTATACCGCTTTAGCACCTAGTGCCTCACAGACCATTTCCTACCTGTTGAATAGGAACCTCTTTCTAGTCTTTCTTTATAATTAGTTTCACAACAAGCCATTTATTAAGATTTTTAAAATACAACTCATGAATGCAAATTGTGCATTCATTTTCTAAATTATAACTTTAAATGTCTATCAGAGCAGGTAATAGTGATGGTAAAATGTAAGTTAATATTCAACATCAAATTTTTTTCTATATATAGCATTCCTCTTTATATTCAAAGATGATATTTCTGAATTAGAAAAGTCAATTTCTGACTTCTTGTACTTTCTTCAGTTCAGCCATTATTAACAGAACTCAAAACCTTTGAGGTTCTCAGTTAAATTTTTGAGGCCAGTTAAATTTGAAATTGTTCTAAAACTTTTGCTTAAAATTAATCATACCTATTTTTTTTTTTTTTTTGAGACAGAGTCTCGCTTTGTTGCCCAGGCTAGAGTGAGTGCCGTGGCGTCAGCCTAGCTCACAGCAACCTCAAACTCCTGGGCTCCAGCGATCCTTCTGTCTCAGCCTCCCGAGTAGGTGGGACTACAGGCATGCGCCACCATGCCCGGCTAATTTTTTATATATATATCAGTTGGCCAATTAGTTTCTTTCTATTTATAGTAGAGACGGGGTCTCACTCTTGCTCAGGCTGGTTTTGAACACCTGACCTTGAGCAATCCGCCCGCCTCGGCCTCCCAGAGAGCTAGGATTACAGGCGTGAGCCACCGCGCCCGGCCAATCATACCTATTTTATTCAGAGATTTTGCTTATTGCAACTAGTTTTGCTCTGTCCACAGCTGTTCTGCGTAATGTTATGTAATGTTTTGTTGAATCCTTAACACTTTTCTTCCACCTTCCCTACTTGTAGTTTGTGCTTTCTACTGTTTGAAGTTCTTGTATGGATTTGATTTACTACATTCTAGGACCTCATTGCAAGTGGTTCTATTCCCCAGTTTGATGATGTTCACAGAAGCAGGTAAGTGACTACTGGGGCCAGATGTAAGCAGAAAACCAGATCTTGCAGTCATGTAAGACCACTGCCCTATCAACTTCCGATAGGAGCTAGGAATGTGGAACTGAATTCCTTGGATCAGCATCCATTACCAGGAGGAACGAGAAGATGGTTGATTTGATTCTTTTCTTCTCTTTTCCTAAAAATAGTATGCATTTTTAGTCATTAACTAATATTTTGGTCTTGCTTATTTTAATATTCCAGAAGCATTTATTCCTCTTGAAATAAACAGGTAGAGTGCCCCTGATGACACTCTCACTGAGAGAGTACTTTGCTGTCCTTTCAGGGAAAGTGAATTTTACAAATTAATTCTGCATGTTTTCCCTATATTTGATTTTTTTCTGTACCGTTAAATGACCATTTCTTTTCTCCTTTCTTGGGTATTATATTTGTATTTAACCCTAGATTGGACATTGTTGAATTCTGTTTGAACAGTGTTTGTTATGCTAAAAAAGGACATTGGGCTTGGGTCAACTCATTCTGGGTCTAGATTTACATACAGGACTCCAGGGGTTCCTGTTCTCTGGGTTGATGTCTACCCTTTCCAGCCAAATACTGACTTCTGCATTAAATCCCCAGGTTTTTTTCTAAAGTTGTAAACTGAGAACAGAAATGTTGCTTTGAGTGAGAGAAGTCCAGGAAGCAGTACTTTTCATTTTTCCTCAGACTGCCTGGCCTTTAGTGAGTTTGGAAGTGTTGATAGAGTCCTGAGCCTTCTTGGCAGAGAATGAGGGTTAGAAAGAGAGAAGTCCCCAGGCAAGGGGCCAGGTCTCTACTTGCCTCATGAAGGAGAATTCAGCCTTGTGTATCTGGTTGGCAGGGCACACTTAATCACTGAGATCCAGCATTTCAGCAGTTTGTAGAGGAAAGTGATATGAAGGGACAGCTGCAAGTAACCCACAACCTACATTTGAGGAGATCAAGCACTTACTTCACTTGGAGGAAAGAGAGAAGGAAGGAAGCCGAGGGCTTAGCAGGGTAAGTTTTTCCCTATCAACCTGTCTGCTTGCTTGGTTTATTATTGAGTAAAGTATTTATCACCCCAGGGAGTGTTAAATCACTGATTAAGCAGCTGAATATGGTCATAATTGCAGCGTTCTTAATGTATTTCTCCTTTTCTCTTTCTCTTTTTCTGCCCCTTTTGAGGATCCCCAGTGATCAGTTTCACTGCCCCTTCTCCCTACCTCTCCAAAGATGTTTTGTATTTGCTGGTGAATTAGAGAAAATTAGATGGGCCTTCCTGGTCTGGAGATAATGAAAAGATGACAGATTTAGGTGAAGCATGGGACTTTCTGTGGTAAGGAGGAATATGGAAGACTTAGGTTTGGGAATAGGTTAACATTTTGGTTTGTAATTTGGAGATGAAGGATAAGAATTTTTCTGTGTAATCAAGTTCATATCTCCTCTCCTCTTCAGTTCTCAGTGTTGGTGTTCTCTCTCTCATATACTGGGAATAAATTAGAGGTCAAGTCACTGGGGACAGCTAGAAAAAAGTTAAAGTGATTCCTTTCCTAGGTTGGGTAGACTCTGAACTCTGGAAAGTTCTGAGAGCTTACTGCAATGCTTTCTCCCTTGTGTCCCCTGTCCCCGTCACCCCACCCCTTTGTTTTTCTCAGTTTACACCCCTTGAACTTGGAGGAGCCTGCAGCTTGTTGTAGGAAAGTTAGAACTAGGGAAGCTGTGTCTGAGCCTACAGTACACAAACTCAGACATGAGCCTGATGGTGTATATAGATGCAAATGCAAAGACCTTCTCATTCCCACCTTTTTACCTTCCTGCCAGAAAGCTAGTTCATTTGTGTGTTGAACCTTGTGTTCTAGAGGAGACTATGATATTAGGGATGTTACCACCGCCACTCCTGCTCCCTGAACTGTGTGATCCTTTTGACTTCTAGCCAGTTCAGCTAATTACTAGATTGCCAAGCGTTAATCTTTTGTTGGAGAAAGACCTCTCCTTGGAAATTCAGTTAAGTGTGGCAATACCTTTCTGACCTTAATTGGTTTGCATTGCAGCAAAAGGCTTATGGTTTAACTTCAGGAAGATATTATAAATTCTGGGATTTAAGACCCTAGAGTTGTTGTCTTAAAGTATCTTTGATTTGAGACATACCTGAAAAAGAAAAAAAAAAATTCATTCTTTCAAGGTTAAGAACGTGTTATGTCTTGTCTGAGGCAGGTGGGTAGAGTAGATAAATGCTTTTTTTTAGAACAGCAGTGATTCTGGAAATGCAGTTGACAATACATGGTGATTAAAAGTGGTGGGCAGTCCTTTCATGGTGGCTTACACCTGTAATCCGAGCACTCTGGGAGGCTGAGATGGGAGGATCACTTGAGGCCAGGAGTTCCTGACCACATCTCTACAAAAAATAGAAAAATTAGCCGGGTGTGGTGGCACCCACCTATAGTCCCAGCTACTTAGGAGGCTGAGGCATGAGAATTGATTGGACCCAGGAGTTGGAGGTTGCAGTGAGCTATGATGATGCCACTGCACTCTAGCCCAGGTGACAGAGCGAGACTGTCACAAACAAACAAACAAACAAGTGGAGGACAGAGTGAAGTCAGTTGTTGGAAATGGGGTCATAAAGTGAGAAGGGCAATTCCATTCTCCTTTTAGTAAAGAGATGTGACCTTTAAACCCTAACATAATCTAATATCGTTAGGACCAATTTCTTCTTCATTATGGTAATATAGAGGATATTGTATACAGATGAATTTAGCTACCTCTTTTCTATGGACTCTGAAACCATTCATTCACCCATGGGATGAGGGGAGTTGTGAAAGAGTGGTTGGAAACATAAGGGTAAAGAAAAAGAGAGTACAAAGGAAAAATACAAATTCTTTCCTCCATTAACCTGAGGACACAGGTTTATAAGAGCCATGTTGTAAGATATGGATATGCGGTGGATGATTTGGGGTTTTGTTTGTTTGTTTGTTTGTTTTTGTCACCTACCTATACCTCAGCTGCATGATGATTCTGGAGTTTTTTTCCCTAACAGATATGGTCTAGAAGGATCAGATGTCAGATCATTTTTGTAACAAAACATGATCCCTAGTTTGAACTTCAATAGTTACCTCATTCACAGTAAGACTAACCACTGCCAGTGTGTTTATCATCTATCATTTCTCTATTCCTGGAGGCAGTTAATCTGGGGATTAATAACTTTTTAGCCTCTCTACGGATACCTTTTCTCCCTTTTCTTTTCTTTTCTTTTCTTTTCTTTTCTTTTCTTTTCTTTTCTTTTCTTTTCTTTTCTTTTCTTTTCTTTTCTTTTCTTCTTTTCCTTCTTTCCTTTCTTTTCTTTTCTTTTTCACATAGCATAAAATTAATTTAAAGTTAGCGATTAAATGGCATTTAGTATATTCACAATATTATGGAACCACAACCTCCAAAACATTTAGTTTAGTTCTAAAACATTTTCATTACCCCAAGGAAAACCCCATAACAGTTAAACAATTAATACTCATTTTCCCTTCCACCTAGCCCCTAGCAACTGCCGGATCTGCTTTCTGTCTTTGGATTTACCTATTCCATATATTTCAAATAAATGGCATCATACAACATGTAATCTTTTGTGTCTGGCTTCTTTCACTTAGTAGCATAGTTGTTTTGGGGTTCATCTACATTGTAGCATATATCAGTATTTTCTTTCTTTCTTTTTTTTTTAGAGATAGGATCTCACTCTGTTGCCTAGGCCGGAGTTCAGTGGTATGATTGTAGCTCACTGTAACCTTAAACTCTGGGTTTATGTGGGACTCCTGCCTCAGCCTCCTGAGTAGCTAGAACTCCAGGCATGAGTCACCAAACCCAGCTAATTAAAAAAAAATTTTTTTTTTTTAGAGACAGCATCTTGCTTTGTTACCCAGGCTGATCTCAAGCTCCTGGTCTGAAGTAGCCTCCCACCTTGGGCTCCTAAAGTGCTGGGATTATAGGTGTGAGCTACCATGCCCAGCCTTATTTCTTTTTTTGGCCGAATAATATTTATTTACTCCCAATTTGTTTATCATCCATTGGTGGATCTTTGGGTTATTTCTACCTTTTGGCTATTGTGAATGGTGCTGCTATGAATGTTCATGTGTAAACATTTGTTTGAGTACCTATTTTTAGTTATTTGGTATATATACCTAAGAATGAAATTGCTGGTTTGAGGAATTGCCATACTGTTTTCTATAGTGCCTGTACCATTTTACATTTCCATAGTGTGTGTGAGGGTTCCAATTACTCCACATCCTCATCAGCATTTATTGTTTCCTGGGTTTTCAATAATAGCCTTCCTAGTGGGTATGAAGTGATATCTCATTGTGGTTTTGGTTTGCAATTCCCTCATGACTAATGAGCATATTTTCTTGTTTGTTGTCCATTTGCATATATTCTTTTAGAAAATTCTATTCAAATATTATGCCCATTTTTTAGTTGAGTTGTCTGGTTTTTGTTGTTGAATTGTAGGGGTTCTTTATGTAGTCTTGATACTAACCCCTTATCAGATACATGATTTGCAAATATTTTCTCCCATTCTGTGCATTGTCATTTGACTCTGTTGGTAGTGTCCTTTGATGCACAAAAGTTTTTAATTTTGATGTAGCCCAATTTATCTGTGTTGTTATTGTTGTTACTTGTGCTTTGGTGTCGTGTTTAAAAAATCATTGCCAAATCTATGTCATAAAGCTTTCCCTTGTTATTTTCTAACATTTTTATAGGTTTAGCCCTTATATTTATATCTCTAGACTTAACATTCAAACTCAAGTCATTCTGTTTCTTAATTTCCAGAGTGTGCCTATTTACATTTCTGTTCTCATTCTCTTCTCTGTGCTTAGAATTCCTTTTTTCCCTATCTTCATGTATTCAAAATATTCCCATCTTTCAAGGTCTGTTCCAACTGCTGCCTATTTCATGAAGTCACCCTCTGAAGAGAATCTCTTTTGATCTTCCATTAGTGTTTTAGTTTCACTTTTCTTGTAGGACTTACATATAATAATACCTTGTTTTGTAGCTTACATCTAATCCCCCTATAAGACATTTAGATGAGATGGTGTATTTTTCATATTTGTTTCTATATAGTATTCTGCAAATTATTTTGTCTGTTTATTAGTAAATATATATTGAATAAATGGTTGTCTTAATATTTCTCGATATGGTCTCTTTTGTCTACTCAGCCCTTGTGGAAAACATGGGAGAAAATAAGACAGGGAAAGAAGAAATCACAAAGTCCCAGCTAGGTAGTGCAAGGATGTAGGCTTACTTCTACTTCAAAACTCACCTCTTTAGGAAATTTTCCTTGTAATGTATCTGTCTGACTTGCTTTTACTACATAACTCTTAGCACACATAGTTTGTGTTACATTTACTTCATAGTTTATTGCTTGTAAATATGATGATGGGTCTTTTAAAATAAATGTTTTATCTCTCTAACTAGGTTACATTGGTTAATTCTCCAAATAGATGGTAGCTATGGATAGCTAAAACTTCTGTTGCTTTTTCCTCTTTTAAGTCGATTTTGAAAATACACTAAAAATACATGAATATAAAAAAAGTCAAACATTACAGATAAGTCTAAAGTCCTCCTTGATCAACCCAGTTCCTATCTCACTGCCTTCTTACTCTACTCAGAGTTAATCATTGTTACCAGTTTTCTGTGAGCCCTCCCAGGTCTTTTTCATACATTTACTTACATATTACTATATTATGTGTAGAACTTCATATGTAACACATACATGTATAAATTATATTCATATATAATTATTTCCATTCTATTTTTCACAACTGCCTGTGGTAGTCAATAATCAGTAAATACTAAATCTTACTGATAACCTGGGTCTGAGAGACCAGAAGAAGTAAGTCAAGCATATGAAAATACTATGTGTACAGCTTATAAAATTCCATTCCATATCTGTTCTGCATATAGTCTCCAGGTATCATTGGACAGGCCATGGCTCCACGGTCCCGGCGACGAAGGCACAAGAAACTCCCTTCATCTGTGGCCCCCGTGCTTGTGACCCCACCCACAGTTGTGACCCCTGTTCCTCTGACTCCCTCAAAACCTGGCCCTAGCATTGATGCACTTGGCTTCTTATCCTTGGAGAATAATGTTCCTGGCCTATCCCAGTTGATCCTTCAAAAGCTGAACATGAAAAGTTATGAAGAATACAAGTGAGTGACCAGCTTTATGGAAGAGGGATATATTATATTTGGTAGAAGTGATTTCAGAAGGTAGAAATGGAATATAATTTGGGCAATATGGGATATTTGCAATGAGGGATTTTCACATCTTTTGCCAGTTTTATTACTACAGAAATAATTGGCTTAAGTGAGAAATGATGTCAGTAGGAGACATAGGAGTAGGTGGTATAGGCGGTAAGAGGGAGGACATGAGAGATTTTAGAAATATTCTTTTCCTTATTGCCTTTCCTTCTCCCTGCTGTTTCTGCAGGCTGGTGGTAGATGGGGGTATCCCTGTATCAGGCTTTGGATTTCGATGTCCTCAAGAAATGTTCCAGAGGATGGAGGACACATTCAGATTCTGTGCTCACTGTAAAGCACTCCCTAGTGGCTTTTCAGACTCCAAGGTCCTCCGGCACTGCAAAAGGTGACTTGTGGGGGGCTAATGGGGAGACATTCGGAAATGACCCTGTACTAAGACCTCATTCCCAAAGGAAAGGTCTGAAAGGTTTCTAATTAACTTAAGGCTCTTTCCTCATTTTGTATCATTTGGACTACAGAGTGGTCATAACAGGGTTCTAATCCTGTTTATTTTTGGTGTCACAGGGAAGTGAGATAAGAGACCACAATACAGGCCGGGCGCTGTGGCTCACGCCTGTAATCCTAGCTCTTGGGAGGCCGAGGCGGGCGGATTGCTCAAGGTCAGGAGTTCAAAACCAGCCTGAGCAAGAGCGAGACCCCGTCTCTACTATAAAAATAGAAAGAAATTAATTGGCCAACTGATATATATATATAAAATTAGCCGGGCATGGTGGCGCATGCCTGTAGTCCCAGCTACCCGGGAGGCTGAGGCAGAAGGATCACTCGAGCCCAGGAGTTTGAGGCCGCTACAATACAATCCTCTGTGTCTCCCTTTTCTTGAGTACTCAAAGAGTAAGGCCACATCTGTTGTAAGGAGGTTGGGTTTGAACTATAGCTGTGATGAGAGGGCAGCTACAAACTCCTGGTGTTTTATTTTCTTTTCTTTTAAAAGAGATATAAAAAGTGAGATGTTCCAGATAGATAGAGACTATGGTGTCACTTTGTCTGGGAGAACAATTATATTTCCAACTATCTCCTGCCTCTTCTGCCAAATGCAGTCCCCAAATTTGTTGTATCATTCCTTTTCCTACCTTCCTGACCCATTCACTGATCTTTCTTCCTAGGTATGAGAATATCAATCCCTTCCCCAGACACCCCCAATCACCTTTATGTATACAACATCTATTCCTGTGACACATTCTCTCAGGTGCAGAAATGTCTATTACTGTGGTCCAGAGTGCCAGAAGTCAGACTGGCCAGCACACAGGAGGGTTTGTCAAGAGCTTCGTCTTGTGGCTGTGGACCGTCTCATGGAATGGCTTCTGGTCACAGGTGGAGTAGTGGTATTGGGAAACTTTACTATAATGGCCATAGTTGATTGTACTGGAAAGCATATTGTCATGAAAAAAGAGGAACCTGGGGTAAGGGATGGGGCACTCTTGGACGCTGGTTGGCAGAGTGAACATATAGGGAATATTGATCATTAGTGAGAAGGGAATTTTGAAGCCAGGCAAGGATTATGTTACCTTTTATTTTCCAATATATATAGGGGATACAAGTATTTTTTATTACATGGATAAATTGTATAATGCTGAAGTCAGAGCTTTCAGTGTACCCATCATCAGAATAGTGTACATTATACTCAATAAGCAGATTTTTATTCCTCATCCCCCTCCACCCTCCACCCTTTTTAGTTTTCAATGTCTATTACATCACTTTATGACCATATACATCCCTTGTTTAGTGTCCACTTATAAGAGAGAACATGTAGTATTTGTTTTTCTATTCCTGAGATAATTCACTTAGAATGATAATCTACAGTTCCATCCAACTTGCTGCAAAAGACATTATTTCATTCCTTTTTATGGCTGAGTAGTATCCCATGGTGTATTAATATATATACTACATTTTCTTTATCCATTCTTCAGTTGGTAGGCACTTAGGTTGATTCCGTATTTTGCAATTGTGAATTTTACTCCAATAAACATTTGGGTGTAGGTGTCTTTTTTATAAAATGACTTCCTTAGATACCCAGTAGTGGGATTGCTAGATCAAATGGTAGGTTTACTTTGAGTTCTTTGAGAAATTTTCATACTGTTTTCCATAGAAGTTGTACTAGTTTACATTTCCACTAACAATGTATAAGCGTTTCCTTTTTACTACAAACATGCCAACATCTGTTTTTTGACTTTTTAATAATGGTCATTCTGATGGGTAAGGTGGTATCTCATTGTGTTTTTAATTTACATTTCCCTACTTTTTATTCCTTTTTTCCTGCAGGCGATTTTGTCCTACCCTCAGGACCTTGGCCATGGCCAGCTGAAGTTGTACAAGACTGGGACACTTGGTTTTCTATGAAAGGGTCACAGCTAGATGCTACACTGGATACTGTACTAGGTAGTCATGCCATGACCACCCTATGGGCCAGTGTAGGACGGCCAAGGCCAGACCCAGATATCCTGCAGGGATCATTGAAGCGGCTACTGACAGATGCCCTGTCAAGGCCCTTGACAGTGGGCCTAGGGCTTAGGGCCTTGGGGATAGATGTTAGGAAGACTGGGGGAAGCACAGTACATTTGATTGGTGCTTCCCATGTGGAGACATTTCTTGCTCGCCCTGGGGACTATGATGAGCTTGGCTACATGTTTCCTGGACACCTTGGACTCCGTGTGATTATGGTCGGTGTAGATGTGGCTATTGGCTTTTCTCACAGCACCTCAACTTCACCCCTGGAACCTGGCACAATTCAGCTTAGTGGCTACAGGGACCTCTATCATGACTTCTGGGAGGAGCAGGTAGAGACGGGGCAGATAGCCCGTCCAGATTTGGCAGTGGCATTCCATCCAGGTAAGATTCATTGGTTCAGAGGAATACTATTTGGCTTCCCCTGAGAATTTTCCACCCCAAATCTTGCATCTTTTATCTTTGGAACTCCATTCATGTGGTCTCCATAAACACAATATGATGACAATCTTGGTTGATAATTTGCCATATATACTACACCTGGGTTCAGAATTTTCTACCGAAGGCTAGGTGTGGTGGCTCACGCCTGTAATCCCAGCACTTTGGGAGGCCAAGGTAGGAGGATCCCTTGAGGTCAGGAGTTCAAGATTAGCCTGGGCAACATAGTGAGACCCTGTCTCTACTCTCTACAAAAAATTTAAAGAATAAATTAGCTGGGTATCATGGCATGCATCTGTAGTCCTGGCTACTCAAGAGACTGAGGAAGGAGGTTCCCTTGAGCCCAAGAATTCCAGGTTGCAGTGAGCTATGATCATTCCTTTGTACTCCATCCTGGGCAACAAAGCAGGACCCTGTCTTTAAAAAAACAAAAAACAAAAACAAAACAAAAAATAAAACAATTGAAGAAACTGGGGTGGATGATCATGAGTATTGGGGATGAGCAAGGTGAGGTGTGGTGTGGACACAATCAAAGAAATATCTTGCTCTTGCAGTCTACTTCAGTCTTTCTCCTCCCTATTCTTTTTTTTTTTTTTTTTTGAGACAGAGTCTCACTTTTGTTGCCCAGGCTAGAGTAAGTGCTGTGGCGTCAGCCTAGCTCACAGCAACCCAACCTCAAACTCCTGGGCTCAAGCCATCCTCCTGCCTCAGCCTCCCGAGTAGCTGGGACTACAGGCATGCACCACCATGCCCGGCTAATTTTTTGTATATATATTTTTAGTTGGTCAATTAATTTCTTTCTATTTTTAGTAGAGATGGGGTCTTGCTCAGGATGGTTTCGAACTCCCAACCTCGAGCAATCCGCCCGCCTCGGCCTCCCAGAGTGCTAGGATTACAGGTGTGAGCCACCGCGCCCGGCCTCCCTTCCCTATTCTTATTTCCATTTTTGTTCCATAGGTTTCCATTCCTCCCCAGACTTGATGGAAGCTTGGCTGCCCACCTTGTTGCTTCTTCGTGACTACAAGATCCCTACATTGATTACTGTTTACAGGTTTTGATCTCTTTGCATACGTGATACTCCCCTGACTCACTCATACCTCACTTTATAAAGATGAGCTCATTTTACTCCCCCCTTGCTTATCTACCTTATGGTAAGGATATTCTTCCTTCCCACATGTGGCTTTTTCATCCCCTTGGAACAAAGTCCTATGCTAGTTAATTGGGTATTTAGTGAGACATTTGGGCAGAAGGGATATCTCTTGCCTAGTATAGCCTTGGGTAATTTGGGTGATTGTTGAGTACAGAAGTATCAGGCTCTTGAGCAGTTTCTCCCTTCTCTCTCATAATCATTAGAGCAATTTCTCTTCTCTCTCTTCCACAGCCATCAGGAATTGGCATCCTCTTTGCAGATTCTGGTGGAACTGGATACACATATCACTGCCTATGGGGCTAATCCTTTCACGTCCCTCAAACCTGAACAGGTCTATTCCAACCCCAACAAGCAGCCAGTATACTGCAGTGCCTACTATATCATGTTTCTTGGAAGGTCCTGCCAGCTGGATAAAAGGCAATTGGATGAGAAAGTAGATGGTGGAGTTTAAATAGATCCTGACTGGATATTTGGAAAATGAAGAGGTTGTGATGAAATTACCCTGTTAATGCCAGGTTGTTGCCAGCTTTGAAAACCACTATATCTAAACCTCATTCACTATCTGGGTAAAGATTCTCAGCAGAATGAGAGTTCCTGTATTATGTGACTTATTTCTAAGAGTTTAGCCACAGTAGCTTTTGGAGATAGGATTCTAGATTTAGTGGTTGGCAAGAGGCCCTGATGTTGGTCTTTCCAGAGTATAGAGTTCCTTACAGTTTCCTTTGCGAGGAAGTCATACCTTTTGACTGGAACCAGATAGCACTGAGGAGAAAACCGCCTTGTTCCATCTGAAAAAGACTTTCTTCTCATTGAGCAATTTGGGCTAAAAAAATGGGGAGGTGTTGATGATTTGAACTGGTACAAGAATGGACAAATCAGGGAAGTCAGGGACATGGAGGAGGTTGTAAGATTTGGCACACTGTCCTATTTTATGGCTTTTTTGAGAGAAATGTCTCATTTTCCTATTTTTTTCTTGGAGACTTCTGACCCTAGAGTAGCCCTGTATATCAGACATTACCTGAATATATTTGAGGTATTTGTTATCCTGTGTTCTATACCACAATAAACTTGGTTTGGGGCTTCTTAAGTCACTTATTTTATCTTATTTCAAATTCATTGGCAAGCATTACACATCTGCACACAACACCTCAAGATTCTAAGTTTCATTCTTGCCAACAGAGTGGTTAGCATCAGTTCTCTGTTTGGGCCTGCCACTCTACGACACACTTGTCTCATATCATCCTTCTCTTATCACACTCTCAGGTTTAGGACATTCCCTAGGTTTTCATTCCTATAGTCTTGCCATGACCTTCACCCACACATACCTCATCACCCCAGTATACACATGCATACTTTTATTGCCCACAGTACTAGGGGTAATTTTATAATTTCTTTTATTCATTTAAAACAGTTAGTACCTGCCATATGAAAGGTACTGTATTCTGGCTTTGAGGAGATTGAAAGGTGAATGAGACATCATCCTTATTTTTAATATAGGAAGGGAGATCATATGTATACAGATATCTTTATTGCAATGTGATGGAATAGAAAATACAAGAGAGGCTTATAGTGGTAAGGAAATAGAGTGAAAAAAGATCACTTCGTGCCGGGCGTGGTGGCTCACGCCTGTAATCCTAGCACTCTGGGAGGCCGAGGCGGGCTGATTGCTCGAGGTCAGGAGTTCGAAACCAGCCTGAGCAAGAATGAGACCCCGTCTCTACTATAAATAGAAAGAAATTAATTGGACAACTAATATATATAGAAAAAAATTAGCCGGGCATGGTGGCACATGCCTATAGTCCCAGCTACTCGGGAGGTTGAGGCAGCAGGATCGCTTGAGCCCAGGAGTTTGAGGTTGCTGTGAGCTAGGCTGATGCCATGGCACTCACTCTAGCCTGGGCAACAAAGTGAGACTCTGTCTCAAAAAAAAAAAAAAAAAAAAAAGATCACTTCGTTAAATGAAAATGAAGGTATTCTGAATTAGAATTCTATGAAACAGGGCAGGACATTCTAGGTGGAAGTAATATCAGGAGCAGAAGTTTAGAAGTAGAAAAGCATAGGGGATAGTTTGGGGTACATTTGGGGATTAGTATAAATTAAGTCTGGAAGAGAGCTTGAGATTGGATTATAGAAGGAGCTTTTGTGGTCCTTTGGATTGATGTAGATCTGAAAATAAATCCTGGAGCAATTATCAGATAATTTTGTGCCCCTGAGAAAGCTAAAATTCTCTAAGCCTTAAGTTTCTTCATTTGTAAAATAGAGTATTATAATACTTTGTCACGGCCTGTTTGCAGGACAGAGGATGAACACAGAACATAAAACACAGACGCGCAGAACACAAAAACGCAGACACGCGTATGGTTGACTCAAGTAATAATACACCGGGTCCATTTTATTTTTATACTCAAAGATTTTTTTTTTTTTTTTTTTTTTGAGACAGAGTCTCACTTTGTTGCCCAGGCTAGAGTGAGTGCCCTGGCGTCCTAGCTCACAGCAACCTCAAACTCCTGGGCTCGAGTGATCCTTCTGCCTCAGCCTCCCGGGTAGCTGGGACTACAGGCATGTGCCACCATGCCCGGCTAATTTTTTTTATATATATATTAGTTGGCCAATTAATTTCTTTCTATTTATAGTAGAGACGGGGTCTCGCTCTTGCTCAGGCTGGTTTTGAACTCCTGACCTTGAGCAATCCGCCCGCCTCGGCCTCCCAAGAGCTAGGATTACAGGCGTGAGCCACAGCGCCCGGCCTATACTCAAAGATTTAATTTAGCTCCTTGTACATAACCACCCAGGCATTGCAGCAGTGGCCATAAATTCTGGAATACGTAGCCTTAGGGAAGCAGATATCCCCTGGCTCAAGGTTTCCAGGTGGATGTTCTAGACGCTAGGCATAGATAAAGGACCGAGATTAGCAAGGATGGGCAAGGTGAGCCACAGGGGGCATTTCTCATCCCCAGCTTCTCTTAGGGTGACCCCTAAGAGCTTCAGCTGAACCCCGGCGGCTGTGCCTGGCTTAGGTCGCCCCTCCCTTGAGGGGTCTTACCTGTCATTGACTAACCAGCCATCTTATGGAGTGTACGCTGCAGTCACAGGAACAATAGGTTTATCGTGTGGCCTCTAGATCCCTAATGCCATGGGGTGGGGCCGTCTTGCTACTTGCAGCTCAGGTCCTTTGTTATACCTCTAGGCAACACCTTTGTTTATCACAGGGAGTCTGTCTGGAACACATTACTTTCAAATACTCTGGGCAGAACACGTACATTACTCACTAACTTTAATTCTTAAACTAGGAAAATATATGTCAGTCCCCTACATACTTAGTACCCAAAATGACATTAGAGTTAGATGAAAATGTTTGCAAAGTTGGAGTACTCACATATCCCAATTTCACAATTTACTTTGGGTTGAGTATCCCTAATCTGAAAATTCAAAATCTGAAACATTTTGAGTGCTGACATAACACTCAAAGGAAATGCTCATTGGAGCATTTCGGATCTCAGATCTTCAGATTAGCAGTGCTAAAGATAAACAAGTATTTCAAAATTTGAAATCTGAAATACACCTGGTTACAAGCATTTGGGATAAGGGATATTCAACCTGTACAAAGCAATAGTAATCATGACAACGTGGTACTGGCATAGGATAGACCTATTGATCAATCAAATAGAATTGTCTTAGTCTGTTAGGGATGCTATAACAACATACCATAAACTAGGTGGCTTATAAGCAAAAGAAATTTATTTCTTGCAGCTCTGGAAGCTGGAAATTCTAAGATGAAAGCATTGGCAGATTCAGTGTCTGATAAGGGCCCGTTCCTGGTTTAAGGTGCCTGCTTACTGTGTCTTCACATGGTGGAAGGAGTGATTGAGCTCCCCTGTGCCTCTTTTGTAAGTACACTAATCCCATTGATGACCTAATCATCCCCTAAAGGCCCCACCTCCTAATACCATCATCTTGGGGGTTAGGATTTCAACATAAGAATTTTAGGGGAACACGAAACATTTAGACCACAGTAATAGTTGAAAAAAACCTTTATCTTTATGGTCAATTGATTTGTCTTGGCAAGGGTACCAAAACAATTAATTGGGAAAAGAATAGACTTTTCAACAAGTGGTGCCAGGACAACTGGATATCTACATTCAAAAGAATAAAGTTGTATCCCCACCTCACATAATATGCAAAAATTAAAATAGTTGAGAGACCTAAAGAGCTAAAATTATTAAAGCAGTGTTTTCTTAGGTAGGACATCAAAAGCACAAGCAACCAAAATTAAAATAGGTAAATTAGACTACCGAAATTTAAAATTTTCTGCTTCAAAAAACACTATCAAGAAAGAGTAAAGAATGGGAGAAAATATTGATAAATCATATATCTGATAAGGGATCTGTATCCAAAATATGTATAAAGAACTCCAACAATTGAAAAGGAAAAATAACCCAATTAAAAAAATGGGCAAATGATCTGAACAGACATTTCTCTAGAGAAGATACACAAATGGCCAATAAGCACACGAAAAGACGTTCAGCATCTTTAGTCATTAGGAAATACAAATCAAAACCACAGTGAGATACCACTTCACACCCACTATGATGGCTACAATAAAAAGAAAGTAAAAAGTGTTGATGAGGATATGGAGAAATCAGGAACCTCACACATTGCTGGTTGGAATGTTTAAGATGGTGTAGCCATTTTGGAAAATAGTCTGGCAGTTCCTCAAAAAGTTAAACATTTGAGTTACTGTTTGCCCCAGCAATTTCATTCATAGCTTTGTACACATGGTAGACAAAAACATACAAACACGAGTATTCATAGAAGCCTTTTTCATAATAACCAAAAGGTGAAAGCAACTTATATGTCCATCAGCTTATGAATATATAAGCAAAATGTGGTATATGCTTACAATGAAATATTATTTGGCCATAAATATTATTTGGCACAGTGGCTCACATCGGTAATCCCAGCACTTTGGGAGGCCAAGATGGGAGGATCACCTGAGGCCAGGAGTTTGAGACCAACCAGGGCAACATAGCAAGATGCTGTCTCTCTAAAAAAATTTTTTTGATTAGCCAGATATGATGGCACGTGACTGTGAACCCAGAAGTTGGAGGCACAGTGAGCTAGGATTGCACCATTGCACTATAGCCTGGGTGACAGCAAGACCTTATCTCTAAAAAAATAAAATTTAATTAAAAAATACAATTTTAGGCTGGGCACGGTGGCTCACGCCTGTAATCCTAGTACTCTAGGAGGCTGAGGCAGGAGGATTGTTGAGACCAGCCTGAGCAGGAGGGAGACGCTGTTTCTGCTAAAAATAGAAATTTGGCTGGGCAGCTAAAAAGATAAAAAATTAGCCGGGCATGGTAATACACGCCTGTAGTCCCAGCTATTTGGGCGGCTGAGGCAGGAGGATCGCTTGAGCCCAGGAATTTGAGGTTGCTGTGAGCTAAGCTGATGCCACAGCACTCTACCAGCAACAGAACAAGACTGTCTCAAAAATAAATAAATAAATATTTATAAAAAGGAATAAAGTACTGATTCATGCTACAACATGGATGAACCTTGAAAACATTATGTTAAGTGAAAGAAGCCAGTCACAAAAAACCACATATTGTATGAGTGCATTTATATGAAATGTTCAGAATAGGCAAGTCTATGGAGACAGAAAGTAGATGACTGACTACATGTGGATGGGGAGGATAGGGGTGTTGGGGGGTGATAGCTAAAGGGTATGGGATTTCTTTTGGGGTGATATAACCATTCTAAAATTGTGATAGATGCACAATTCTTGTACTAAAAACCATTGAATTATTTATTTTATATCAGCAAATTATATATTTCAATAAACTCAAAATTTTGGGGGGTTCTGAGTGTGGTGGTTCATGCCAATAATCCCAGCACTTTGGGAGGCCGAAGCAGGATTGTTTGAGGCCAGGGGTTTGAGACCAGCCTAGGCAACATAGTGAGACTCCATCTCTACAAAAAAAAAAAAAAAAGAATTAGCCAGGCATGGTAGCACACACCTGCAGTCCCAGCTACTCTGGAGGGTTGAAGAAGAAGGATCACTTGAGCCCAGGAGTTAGAGGCTGTAGTGAGGTATGATTGGACCACTGCACTCCAGCCTGGGTGACAGAGCGAGACCCTGTCTCTAAAAAAGAAAAAAAAAATGTTTTTTTTGGTAAATCTTAGAAAATGTAAAAACACTCCCCCCCCCCAAGAGACAGGGTCTTGGCCGTGCATGGTGTTTCATGCCTGTAATCCTAGCACCCTGGGAGGTCAAGGTGGGTGGGTCATTTGAGCTTAGGAGTTTGAGACCAGCCTAAGCAAGAGCAAGACCCTGTCTCTACCAAAAATAGGATTATATGGACAACTAAAAAAAAATATATGTATATAATTAGCCAGACATGGTGGCACATGCCTGTAGTCCCAGCTACTTGGGAGGCTGAAGCAAGAGGATCACTTGAACGTAGGAGTTTGAGGTTGCTGTGAGCTAGGCTGATGCCACGGCACTCACCCAGGCAACAAAATAAGACTGTCTCAAAAAAAAAAAAAAAAAAGAGAGACAGGGTCTCTATCTGTCACCCAGGCTGGAGTATAGTGGTATGATCATAGTTCACTACAGCTTCCATCTCCTGGGCTCAAGCAATTTCCTGGCCTTCTCAGCCTCTAGAGTATCTACGACTATAGGCATATGCTGCCATGCCCCACTGAAAGTTGATACACTATTGTCATGGTTCAGACAAGAGATAGTGCAGTTATCAGCTAAGATAATAGCAGTGGGCATGGAAAGCAAGAAGTAATTTATAAGTTAAGTAGATAGTGACACTTTGTAGATCGAACATGAAAGTAAAATTTATAGGATATAGTTACTGATTGTGATTAATGAAGGGTGGTATATCTGTCAGAGTCTAATCAGGAGACAAACTACACACAAACAGGTGACACAAAAATTTCCAACTTAGTAGAATGGTGGTGATAGTATATAAAAGTTTAAATGTCTAGCTTCATGCTAAATGCTGAGGCTTCTAAGATGGCATCTCCCTTTAAAGTGTTTCAGTTTAATAGGAGATTGACATAAGCAATATAATAATTATATTTTCTAAAGTCAGCACATGAAGTAAAAAAAATATTTTCAAAACTACCTTTGAGGCTGGGCGCGGTGGCTCACGCCTATAATCCTAGCACTCTGGGAGGCCGAGGTGGGTGGATTGCTTAAGGTCAGGAGTTCGAAACTACCCTGAGCAAGAGCGAGACCCCCATCTCTACTATAAATAGAAAGAAATTAATTGGCCAACTAAAAATATAGAGAAAAAATTAGCCGGGCATGGTGGCACATGCTTGTAGTCCCAGCTACTCGGGAGGCTGAGGCAGGAGGATCGCTTGAGCCCAGAGTTTGAGGTTGCTGTGAGCTAGGCTGATGCCCACGGCACTCACTCTAGCCTGAGCAACAAAGCGAGACTCTGTCTCAAAACAAAACAAAAAACTACCTTTGAAAATCCCTTAGTATAGGACTACCATAGGTCCTCTCAGTAGGTCTAGCAGAGTCAGTTTTTCCTCCAGCATTGTAAAGAAATCTCTATTTAGTTGATCACCAGATGATGTAGTTGTCTTGGTTTTAAGGGGCCATATTGTAGTCCATCAGACAGTCAGTTATTTAATGAACATTTACTCCTGGGCTATAGAGATATCCCTGTTCTCAAGGAGCTTACATTTTAGAGGTGGAGACAATAAACATGGAAGTCCAAATACTTTTAAGTACTATAAAGAAAATTAAATGGAGTAATGAGTATATAACTGGTAGTGATATTGGTGGCAGCTACTAATGCTACAGTATCAGGGAATACCTCTCTGAAGAGATGACATTTGAGACGACACTGGAGAATATTTTGAGTAGAAACAAAAGGAAGGGCAAAATCCTGAGAATCTGTTGTGTTTGGGCACAGGCTTGGTATGTTTGAACAAAAGGCCACTGTGACCAGAGCTTAGTAACTGAGAAGGAAGGTAAAAAGGGGTGAGATGAGAGGGGTAGGCAGGGACTGTATTATATAGAGTTTAAGACCATGATCAGGAGTTTTGATTTTATTCTGGTTCTAGCAGGAACCTATTAAAGAAGTTTAATCAAAGGAATGATATGATGTAATTCTTTAGAAAGATCATTATGATGGGTTTCTTAACTTCAGCACTGTTGACATTTTGGGTTGAATAATTCTTTACTGTAGAAATTATATGATATTTGATAGCATCCTACAACATTGTAGGATACTTAGTAGCATCCCTGGCCTCTACTCACTAGATGCTAGTAACATCCTTCCCCAGTTTTGACAACCCAAAATGTCTCCAAATATTGCCAAGCATCCCCTGAGGGACAAAATTACTGTTCTAACTGTACAAAAAAAGTATGTGTACTTAAACACCAGATTCTGACACACTGTTGGAACATACAATGGCCTTAAGAGGTATTCTTTTTTTGCTAAGTTTATGCTCATGCTCTGACTCCATTGTTAAATGTGCCACAGTGGACATCTATAAAAGGTCTAGTTGAGTGCAAAAAGGGAGTACTGTAAATCTCTCCCAGGGAAGGCAAGGAAAAAGGAGTAAGTCAGGAAGAGTTTCTTGGAGCAGGAGGGAGATGAGCAACCTTTGAAACAAGTCTAAATAGATGAAAAATTGTAAAAAGGTGGGCAGTGCTTTCTAGACAGAGGAAGCATGAGGAAAGGCTCTCTGATCCTGGAGTGCCTTTTATGCCAGGAAAGAAGGACAAGTTGAAAGGATGAAATGGGAAATGTAGTGGTAGTGTCTGAACAGGCTAATCGATATTTGGACTTACAGCTCAGGAAATTGGGCTGGAAATAAGAGGTTTGGAAAATATCCTCTTATGGTGATAATTGAGGGAGAGGGAGTGGTTGGGACCAAGCTCACAAAAGAAATAATGTAAGGAGTAGTAAGGACAGGCTTTTCAGGGAACACTCAAATTCTGAAGGTCTCTGGGGCAGAAAGGACAGAAAGGCTTGTTATTTGCCAGGTAGACAGACTGTTGGGAGCTGAGGAATTAATGCTGGGTACCCAGAGTGTTGTGCAGTTTGGTCTGCCATTGTTAAATTTGGAAATGACATACCTCAAGTATTAAATACTTTCCACTTCACCCCTGTTTGAGGGCCATGTTTAGCCTCCTCTTCCTACTTAAAATGGTAATCCACCCCATACCACCCCCATGAGGAAGCTTTTGGGTAGAAAAGCATGTGGAGTAATAGGTTGATGGTTTTCAACCTTTAGTGTGCATCAGAACCATCTGGAGGGCTTGTTAAAACAAATTACTGGGCAGGAGTTTGAGTGGGTCTAGGTGGAGTCTGATAATTTGCATTACTAACACGTTTCCAGGTGGTGTTGCTAATTTGGGAACTGCATTATGGGAACCACTGTAAAAGGTAACGGATTGGATATTGCTGTGGAATACAAATTCTTTTTTTTTTTTTTTTTTGAGACAGAGTCTCGCTTGTTGCCCAGGCTAGAGTGAGTGCCGTGGCGTCAGCCTAGCTCACAGCAACCTCAAACTCCTGGGCTCAAGCGATCCTTCTGCCTCAGCCTCCCGAGTAGCTGGGACTACAGGCATGCGCCACCATGCCCGGCTAATTTTATATATATATTAGTTGGCCAACTAATTTCTTTCTATTTATAGTAGAGACGGGGTCTCGCTCTTGCTCAGGCTGGTTTCGAACTCCTGACCTCGAGCAATCCGCCCGCCTCAGCCTCCCAGAGTGCTAGGATTACAGGCGTGAGCCACCGCGCCCGGCTTGGAATACAAATTCTTTAACGAGTTAAAGATACTAGTATGAGCCCATGTAACTGCCTCAAATGTTTAATACTAATGTGTCTTTAATGCTTTAGGGTATGAGGGGAGCCTCGAATCACCTAACAACTCCCTTCTGTAGTGGTTTTGATTAGTACATCTCCGGTTCCGACTATCTAGAATTCCCAATAAATATTAATTCATTTCACAGAAAGCTAATAAGCGCCGTCTCCCTGAGGACGGCATTTTAGAGCAGAGAGGCTGCACCGGCCTCCCAGCCTCAGCCCCTCTGCCGTCTACCACCCGAGGGGCCCCGGGATTGCCCCGGAACTGCCGCATCTTCCTAATTGACTTGCCAGAGCCGAAAGGGGATGAGGGGTGGTCCCTGGGACCTAGCAACGTGATAAAACCAGCTGCGCCACCGAAGAGAGGGGCTTTTCCCGCAGGTGGGGTCGAGGGGCGGGACCAGGCGAAAGTGCCCGCTCTCGCCGCCCTCGGGCTCGGGGGCGTTCCCGGTTCCGCTGCTACGGTCTCGGGCCTGCGCGGTGGCCCCGGCGCCCCGCCCTCCCCGGGCCCGCCCCGGCTCCATCTTGCGAGCGAGCTGGTTGGGCTGTGACGCTGCTCCCGGGGTCAGGTGAGGAACGGCGCCCCCTCCCTTTCGCACCCCCCTAGTCCGCCCCGGTCACCTCGCCCCCAGGCCGCTCTGCGGGCTGCTGTCTCAGGATGGCGGGGCCCTCCCTGCCAGTGCCCCGCGCCCGGGCGCAGCGGAGGTGCTCTGTGGGCCTCCTGGGTGGTGGAGACTCGGTGTGGGCGTCTCGGGACCCGGGAGCCGGGCTGGGCGCATTGGGTGGGACGGGTGGGGCGGCCGGGCAGCGGACGGGAAGACGACGAAGTCCTGTCGGTCGGACCTCTGGGCCACTGGGTGGTGCGGAGATCCGAGTGACGCCGTGCCTTCAAGCAGGTGGACCCCAGGTGGACGTGCTGAGGCTAGAGGGTAGCCCTGCTGAAGCGACTTCAGAGGGAGGCTGAGTAGGGAAACCAGCGAGCAGAACCAAAAGCTAAGCCTGGCCGGTGACTAGACTTTCCAGTGACGCAGAGAATTTAGGGAAACTTGGGAAATTTGTATTGTGCTTAGTGAACGCTAGGGCAGAACGCACAAACCTTAGGTTACTCAGATTTACAATTCTTGGAAACAGTTTTGGGGGCGCATTCCAGTTTAGATTCTTGTTCCCTGACCAGCAAACCTGTGGTGATACTAGTCCATCTCCAAGGAAACCAAGAAACAGAGGGAGATGGCTGATGTCCATCATAAAGTGACAGAAATGAAGACTGTATCTTCCGGCTGCCTTTTTTTATTAAGAGAAAAAGGACTTTATTGCAAGCTGAAAGGAAGTGAAAATAGACTGCAAGGTGCAGAGTGGGCCATTGTCTGCATGGTCTCTGGTCTTCTGACTGCCTTTAAACTCCCTAATTTCTGCCAGCTGATAAGGAGCTAATCTGCTAAAGTAATCTGTCCTAATTAGGCAAGGAGTGTAATGAGTTACCCATCAGGCAAGGAAGGGGTTTCAAGGACCAGATAAGGCACCTTAGGTAAGGAGCTAGTTTTGGCCACTGTAAACTTAAGCCATCTTTCAGTCCTCACTGGTGGGTGGGTGGCAGTCTCTACCTGTCCCTGCAGAATCCTAGCCATGCCTCATTCTTTATCCAAATTGCTGTCTGATTTAAATGGCCCTTCTAGACCTAGAGGCTAGTTTTGGAAAATCTTAGCTGCTGATGTCCATCTTCAGCCCTCCTTCCTGTTTCCTGCCCTTCCCCCCCCCCCCCCCCCCCCCCCCCGCAAATTTGCAACAGCTGCCTCATGTTCCTGGGCTTCATGCCATCTATGAGACACCTATAGTGAGACCCAACCCTTTGACTAGCTGACTCACTGGGTGGAGATGGTTTGGAGAACCAAGAATGATTTTCGAAGTGGTTGTGACAGAAAATGTTGAAAAGAAAAGCTCTGGTTCACCAGTCTGGTCTTACTCCCTTGAGTAAAGTTGAGTAATTTGTTGAGTCATCCTGGGGTTTGTTTAGCTTTTTTTTTTTTTTTTTTTTTTTCTTTTAGCACTTAATTGCCACTTGTATGTTTAGCTTTTTACAAAAACTTTTTTAAAAGTCTACTTTTTGAATAGATGATGTGTGCACCATTCTGAAAGGACTAAAGGTACATTGAAAAGTAAGTCTCATTGTGCCCCAGCTCTCCTCCTAGGAGGCAGCCACTGTTTGCTACCTCAAGTATCTTTTCAGGGATATTCTATACATATACGTCAGATCCCACAAGTTGAAGGCTCAGTCCCACAAGACTGAACACCCTCCCTGGCCAATCAGTTCCGAGTCTGATCAAAACTTCTGACGACTGGGTTCCGGTTGGGGTTCCACAACCCCTCTTTGTGTTCAACTAATTTTCTAGAGCAGCTCACAGAATTCAGGCAAACGTGTTTACCAGTATATTACGAAGAATATTACAAAGAATACAGATGATGCATGTGGAGAGCTTTGGAGGAAGGGATGCAGAGCTTCCATGCCCTCTCTGAGAGCGCAACCCTTGAGCAACCTTCACGTGTTCAGCTCTCTGGAAGCTCTCTGCACCCTGTCCTTTGGGGTTTTGTGGAGGCATCATTACATACCGTGTGACGATTAATTAAAGCACTGGTGATCAACTTAACCTTCAGCCCCTCTCCCCTCTCTGTAGGTGGGGGGGGGGTTCTGAAACTCTCAACCCTCTAATCCATGGTGGACTTTCTGGTGATCAACCCTGTCCTGAAGCTACCTAGCCATCAGTCAACTCATTAGGATACAAAAAGGTGTCACTTAGGACATTAAGGATTTTAGGAATTGTATGCCAGGTTTTGTAGAGGGGTGTGGGGGTCTCTATGTGTTGCCCAGGTGGATCTGAAACTCCTGGCCTAAACAATCCTTCTGTCTTGGCCTCTCAAAGTGCTGGCGTTACAGGTGTGAGCCACTGCACCTGGCTATCTGCTTTTAAATGTTTGAAATTTTTTACCATGAGGTCAATAAACAATTGCAAAATAAAATAGTAAAAACATTTAAAAGATTACTGGAAATTTCAATAGTCACACGTTGATATTCAGAAACTGGCTGGGCATGGTGGCTCACACCTGTAATCCTAGCACCCTCGGAGGCTGAGGCAGAAGGTCTGCTTGAGGTCAATAGTTCCAGACCAGCCTGAGCAAGAGTGAGACCCCCTTTCTACTAAAAATAGAAAGAACTTAGCTGGGTGTGGCGGTGCATGCCTGTAGTCCCATCTACTCAGAAGGCTGGGGCAGGAGGATCACTTGAACCCAGAAGTTTGAGGTTGCTGTGAGCTAGGCTGATGCCATGGCACTCTAGCCTGGGCAACAGAGTGAGACTCTGTGTAAAAGAAAAAAAAAAAAAGTTACTAAGAAGGGTGATAATGACATGCCTATATAGGTTATTTTTTAAGTACAGTACATCATGACATCGAAACATGGTTATATTTTTACAGCAGCCTTGTTAATCATTTTTACAAAGTCTTTGTTTCTAGAGATATATACTGGGGTGTATATAGGTTAAAAGGATATAATGTCTGCAATTTGCCTCAGAATAATCCAGTGGAGTGGTGGGGAGTCAGTGAGAGTATTAAAGAAACAAGATTGTCCATGAATTGGTAGTTGTAGCAGCTGGGTGATGGATCCATGGGTTTATCTTTACTTTTGAATAAGCTTGAAGGTTGCCATAATCAAAAGTTAAATAAAATGCCAGGGCTTAATCTGGGTATGTGTGACTCTAGAATGTTAACTTTTAACCGTTATACCATTGTTTCTCATAATATGGTTTCACCATACAAGGGGATTTCTGTGGCACCTAGAAAGCATTTTTTATTTTGATAGTTATGTATTCATTTTAATATTACCATCTATTTGTGGCAAGAACCCTATGGTAAGTTTTCCATTTATGCAAGTGGTATGAAACAAATTTAAGTAAAATATTAATCCGCTTAAGAAAAATATTAAATAATAGTACCAGTAAATTGAGGTATGACAAAAATTGTGTGTTATGACAAGGAATTTGGAACTTTTGCTATACCAACTCCATTAGCTCTAATGGAGCTCAAATGGTGAAATGAAAAAGTATTTTATAAGGTTCTACCACCAGTATCCTTGTTTTAGTACCTGACAGACTCTTTGGAAAGAAGGAATATTTTGCATAAAACCTTGTGTTGTGTGTCTATCTGTATATCTTCAAAATCCTTAACCCCTTATAGGAAATTACAGAGGACATGTTTTATTGTTACAGAATGTCGTACCCAGGCTATCCTCCTACAGGCTACCCACCTTTCCCTGGATATCCTGTAAGTATTGCCGCTTATATTATTAAAATAACTCATGTCCTCGAAACAGGTGGTGTATAGGAGTAGCCCATTACTGATCTTACAGATATGCTAGATCAGAGGTACTGTGTAGAATAAGTGAGTGAAGGCAGGGGTTATGGGGGAACTCAGAAGCACTCGCCTCATCCACACCCAGCTGTAGCTTGATTCGGCCGTGCAGGGAGGCCATCCCAGTGTTGCTAGATACTCTAATTCTTCAGGTAAAGCCAGGAACCTGGATTTTATGCAAAATTGCCCCAATTTTGTTTTCTTTTGGTGGAGGTGCTGGGGATTGAACCAGGAGCCTCATGCACCAAATTTTTTAAAATGTGGAAGTTTTTAAAAACATTAAGTGCTATATGAGCCAATAAGACATTTATGTAAGCTAAGTGCATGCCATGAATCAGTAGTTTTTAGCCTTCGTGTTGGAAGGTTATTAAAATAATTAAGAAGGGCTTGACTCAGTAACAAACTACAGTGGATCAGAGGGCCCTGGATTTTGTGGTTCTGAGATTTTTAGTATTTGGAGTACATTTTATAAATGTGCTACAGACTTCCACCTTGTTGATAGCTGTACTACTGTGAGGACTCAACTGAGAGCTGAGGCATAGTAAGAATTAAGCATTTCAGTTTCATACTCTTAAGTATGGAGTGCTGTTATCTAACGCTGGGAGAATAGAAAGAGGCCTATACAGGTTAATGATAATATGTGTATACTCATGCAAAGTGAATAGATAGCTGTTGTGAATTTATCATAGGAGAGATGAGTGCTATGAATATGTTCCCAAGTCCCTGTGTACTAAACTGGACTCTGGCAACCATTTCAGTCAGTGTAGTTTCTGAAACAGACAACCCCCAAACCTCAGTGGCTCATCACAATAAAAACATGTTTCTTGCTTGCTTCAGTCTCCTGGAAGTTAGTGGTGCGGTAGGAGTTGGGTGGGAGGGGGCTTTGTTTCATGTAGTAGTTCAGGTTCCCAGACTCCTCCTTTGTTTGATTTTATAATACCACCCTTTGGTGCCTTAGAGTCTTCCACTGCATCCTCTACTTATAGCTGACAGATGAAGGAAGAGACTGAGCATAGAGGATTTTTTTATTTTTATTTTTTTTTTGAGACAGAGTCTCACTTTGTTGCCCAGGCTAGAGTGAGTGCCATGGAGTCAGCCTAGTTCACAGGAACCTCAAACTCCTGGGCTGAAGTGATCCTCCTGCCTCAGCCTCCCGAGTAGCTGGGACTAAAGGCATTGCCACCATGCCTAGCTAATGATATATATTAGTTGGCCAATTAATTTCTTTCTATTTCTAGTAGAGATGGGGTCTTGCTCTTGGTCAGGCTGGTTTTGAACTCCTGACCTCGAGCAGTCCGCCTGCCTTGGCTTCCCAGAGTGCTAGGATTACAGGAGTGAGCCACCCCGCCCGGCCGAGCATAGAGGATTTTTTTTTTTTTTTTTTTTTTTGAGACAGGGTCTCACTTTGTTGCCCAGGCTAGAGTGAGTGCCGTGGCATCAGCCTAGCTCACAGCAACCTCAAACTCCTGGGCTCAAGCGATCCTCCTGCCTCAGCCTCCGAAGTAGCTGGGACTACAGGCATGCACCACCATGCCCGGCTAATTTTTTTTGTATATATATTTTTAGTTGGTCAATTAATTTCTTTCTATTTTTAGTAGAGACGGGGTCTCGCTCAGGCTGGTTTCGAACTCCCAACCTCGAGCAATCCGCCCGCCTCGGCCTCCCAGAGTGCTAGGATTACAGGCGTGAGCCACCGTGCCCGGCCTAGCATAGAGGATTTGGTCAGAGGTTTTTAGGGGCTAGGCTGGAAGTGGTGTACATCACTTCTGTGTATGTTTATTCACTGGTATTCAATCATGGTCCTACCCAACTATTAGGGGGTCAGGGAAATGTAGCGTCTCTAGCTTTATGGCCTGGGAAGAAAGAGTTTAGTCAGCAGCCACTCTTAGACATTTTGTGGTCTGAACCGTGAAGTCCAAAATATCACACTCTGTTTGTGACTCAGGTCATTTTTTTTTTTTAAAACATTATGCAGCAAATCCAGGTATGTTGTAAGAAAGCTATGAATTCCTCTTTTTTTTGAGACAGTATCTCGCTCTGTTGCCCGGGCTAGAATACTGTGGTGTCAGCCTAGTTCACAGCAACTCCTGGGCTCACATGATCCTTCTGCCTCAGCCTCCCGAGTAGCTGGGCCTACAGGCTCACACCACCACATGTGGCTAATTTTTTTCTATTTTCAGTAGAGACAGGGTCTTGCTCTTGCTCAAGCTGGCTTTGAACTCCTCACCTCAAGCAGTCCTCCCACCTCAGTCTCCCAGAGTGCTAGAATTACAGGCGTGAGCTACCACACAGGCCGCTGAATTCCTCTTTAGGGTAGAGAGAGGAGGATCTTTCTCATGTTTCCAGATGCCTGGAAAATGAAGGAACTGATGAGGTTTGTTAGTTGTTCCTGCCGCCTTGAGGTTTGTAAAGAACCTGGTTCCAACTGCCAAATAGAGAAAAAAAGAAAAAACAAAAAACATCTTTGCGTGACCCAAGTAGAATTAAATTTAGCTGTATTCTGGCAAACAAGTGTCCTGAGAAAGTAGTATACCTATGAACCAGAATAAGATGCCAAGATTTCTCATAGGACTTTTAAAAAGTTAAAGAACAAGCTATTCCTTAATAGTAATCTCTGTTCTTTATTTTTAGATGGGTCATATTTCTTTATGATCACATTCATTTAAAATTATTCTCATTTTCAGCCTGCAGGTCAGGAATCATCTTTTCCCCCTCCAGGTCAGTATCCTTATCCTAGTGGCTTTCCTCCAGTGGGAGGAGGTGCTTACCCACAAGCGCCCAGTAGTGGC
Source organism: Microcebus murinus (assembly GCF_040939455.1). Lineage (NCBI taxonomy): Eukaryota > Metazoa > Chordata > Mammalia > Primates > Cheirogaleidae > Microcebus > Microcebus murinus. The sequence goes on from NC_134117.1 coordinate 61,124,616, forward strand.
TACCCAGGAGCTGGAGGCTTCCCTGCACCTGGAGGTTATCCATCCCCTGGAGGCTGTCCTGGTGCCCCACAGCCAGGGGGAGCTGCATCCTATCCCGGAGGTGAGTTCTGGCTGTGGAACTAGTAATGATTAGGGACTGTTGTAACACTTTCCTTCTGTCCTCGAATCCTGTTCATTCTTGCTTGTTTTGTCTGAGGTCAGAGTCGCTCTTAACTACCCTTAGACAGTAAGGGACCTAGCTGGCACAATAGAGCGATAAAGTTCTCAGGGGGCATGAAAGCTGGGAGCAGTTTGCAAAATTCCGTTGTGAAGGGAAATGCAATAAATTTAATGGTAATAAAGGACCAATATATAATCCTTTTGTTATTTGTAACCTTTTTTTGTTTGTTTGTTTGTTTTTTTTTTCTTTTTAACATACCAAACATCTGTTTCATGTTTGTTTGTTTTTTAAATGGAGAAGTGGTTGCTTCATATGATTATTTGTAATCTTATGACCTGATTAAGACACTCGAATTAACATGACTCTGGCCTTTAGGACAGCTTTATCCAAAGGTTAAAAAAACAGACTTCATGCTTTTGTATTGTAAATTAATAGGAAGATGAATAAAGTAAAATTTAAAAATTTTTATCTTTTACTGGGGAAGGGATTGGTGAGAAGTTGAAGTTCTGAGTTTAGACAAAAAGGGGCTGCTGGTACAGCTTTAATCTCATATTTTTTCCATTGTTAACAGTAGAAATTTTTCTAAAGTTATCTCTGTAATTATGGAACTGTCACTGTAGTTGATCAAACTGTTCTTTTCTCTAGTTCCTCCCGGCCAAGGATTTGGAGTCCCACCAGGGGGAGCAGGCTTTTCTGGCTACCCACAGCCGCCTTTGCAGTCTTATGGTGGTGGGCCAGCACAGGTCCCGCTACCTGGTAGGTACCAGCTGACCACAAAAAACGACATCATGATATTTTGAGTTTTCAGTTGCCATCGAGAGAACTTAGTTCATGTTTGGGATGGTCTTCAGTAAATGCGTATGTGTTTCTACAAGTAATTTTCAATATATGTTTTCATGAAATATATTAATTTGATGGAAAAGCTTAATCAGGAAAATGAAGTAAGGACCTCTGTTACTATTAAAAAATCTGTCCCAACGCCAAAAAGAAAAACCTTCAGGAACTTTCACTTCTCTGCTGAATCCTGTACCACAGATGAAACGACTGCCAGAATTATATCCTGATAACCCTTCCAGATGGAATCAGAATTTAATCTGGTTCAAGTGTGTGTGGGGGGAATAAGTATTGTTAGGATCTTATGCAGAACATGGAATATTAAAACTGTTCTTGGCCGGGTGTGATGGTTCATGCCTGTAATCCTTGCACTGTGGGAGGCCGAGGCGAGAGGATTGTTTTAGGTCAGGAGTTCAAGGCCAGCCTGAGCAATATCGAGACCCTGTCTCTACAAAAAGTGGAAAAATTAGCTGGGTGTGGTGGTATGCTCCTGTAGGCCCAGCTACTCAGGAGGCTGAGGCAGGAGGATCACTTGAGCCCGAGAGTGGGAGGTTGCAGTGAGGTATGATGATGCCACTGTACTCCAACCTGGGTGACAGTGAGACCTTGTCTAAAAAAAAAAAAAAAAAAAAAGAGTTCTTAGGACCAATGCTTGTTTTAGAGTCAGTAAATTGTAATATTTAAAAAATGATCCTATTTAATATACAGTGTGAATGTTCTTATGTTTCCATATTTATAATGCTGTTTTCAAAAATTCGATTATGTAATGCCTATTTGTTATACATTTTTTTTTTAAACACATAGGTGGCTTTCCTGGAGGACAGTATCCTGGAGGACAAGCTCCTTTCCCTGGTCAGGTATGTTCACTCCTACTTTTTTGGTTTTTGTTTTTGAGACAGGGTTTCACTCTGTCACCCAGGCTGGAATACAGAGGTGCAATCACAATTCACTGTAAGCTTGAACTCCTGAGCTGAAGTGATCCTCTTACCTAAGCCTTCCCAGTAGCAGTACAGGCACATGCTATCACGCCTGGCTAATTTTTAAATTTCTTTGTAGATAGGGGGTCTCTTTATGTTGCCCAGGCTGATCCCAAACTCCTGGCCTCCAGCAATCCTCCTGCCTCAGCATCCCAAAGTTTTGGGATTACAGGCATGAACCACCATGCTTAGCATAATCCTACCATTTCAGTTCAGTCTATGTAAATGGATAATGCCCAAGAAGGGCACCACTCCTTTGCTGACATGAGAGGTTTCCATGAAGCAGAGGAAACAGTCTGTGACAATAACATAACACTTTAATCTTTGCTTCTGATAGAACTTGTGCTCTCTTTAGTCTATCTGCTTTAACCACTTCGGTACGGCGCTCACCGCCGCGAAACCTTGCCCACAGCTGGCACTCATAGTCCGCACGGTAGTTGGTGCTGTGCATTCACGGCGAATCCGTTTTGCTCTTGTGTGATGAAGAAAGCTTTAAAGCACTGAAAGCTTGTTTTACTTTACAGGCAGCTTTACTTGTAATATAAATCAGAATCGGTAACATAAACATATATGCTTTCATTACATTATTTTTAGATGTTCACAATTTTATTTTGATAAATGAAAAATGAGAAAACTCATCTCACGGCTGTCGGCTAAAGTCGCTGTGCGTGTTCATCTGTGGCTGTTGACTATAGTCGACGCTCGTACCAAAGTGGTTAAATACGGTCCTGATGATTTTGATAAGACAAGCATAAGTCCTTCTCACAGGTGATGATGCTCATAGTTTATCCTAGAGATTCACATTGGCTCTTGGCATTGGTTTTGATTGTATTAGCTCTTCCTTGCCCTTACTAGCAGTTATAACTATGAACTTGGGCAATTTGTTGATTGGATTTCTTGCAGTGGTTTATGAAGGGTGATTTTTGTTTTCCACTTTTACCTTTATACTTTCCACTCTTCTTTCAGATCAATACAGAGTCCTTTCCTTCCTATCCTGTTTTCTCTCCTGTTTCTTTGGATTATAGCAGTGAAGTGAGTAAGGTTTTCTAATGTTCACGAATCACTAAGTACCCTATATGTGCTTTCAGTCGTTTCTGATTTCTCATATATTTATCTCTCACTATTCCTTTAGGACTCAGATGTATCTGTTTTATCTTTATGTCCCTGTAGTAATTGGTAGGTCTTTAAACATGGTAACCAGTAAGTCTTGATTTCTTAGTAGCCCTACTGGGAAACATTTCTTATTTCATATATCAAATCTTTACCCTATCTCTGTATAGCTCCTTAACTTAATACTGTTTTATTCTTAAATTGCCTTGTTAACTTTTTAAATCTTGAAAATTTTAAATCTTGAAAGTTTTAAATCTTTAAAACTTGAATAGGAATTCAAGTTACTAGGAACATAAGCAGTATAGCTCTATGGTTACATTTGTCTTGATTTTTTTACTGACTTCGATACTGTATATTTATAAAGATCTAGCATTTTCAAGCTTGTTTTAGCCTGGGGTAGGAGAAGGATTACAGTATTGGAAGAGAAACACCTTAGTGATTTTTTTTGTTTGTTTGTTTTTGCTCACTTTCCTGATTTTTGAGGAATTTGAGCTTTAGAGAGATTGAGAAACTTGTCTAGGACTACATAGCTACTGAAAGACAAGATTTGTAACTTTAATTTCAAAGGTTTCACCATCTTTTCTCCTGCAAGTTTGGTGTCTGGCTATCTGTTAGCAGGAGAAAAATCTGTCTGCAGGAGTATAGGTCTTTCCTATTTGTTCTAGAATGAGCCCTGGCAATATAATGCTTATATTCTTGCCCTAAAACCCAAACACTGGCCTTCTTTCCTAAGAGCAATGTCTGGGGAAGTCTTTAAGTTTCTTTATTAGAAACTTATTGGAAGTCCTGACTTGGATTTTATGCCTTTTGTTCTCAGCCTGCTGCGATGAGTCAGGGCACTCAAGGAACAATCAGAGCAGCTGCCAACTTCGATGCTATGCGAGATGCAGAAATTCTCCGTAAAGCAATGAAGGGTTTTGGTAAGGAAAGCAGATTTTTGTCTTTTATGTTAATAATAAGTTTAAGTGATTAATTCTAAAGTAAAAATGAACTGTTAACAAATATACAAGGGGGGCTTCTCTGTTGCTTGCTCACAGAGAGCCAGTTACTGAGACAACAAGGATTGTTGAGGAAGAAAGGATTTATTACAGTGGACGTGTCCACTGGGAGGGGGAGGTATGAACTGTCTCAAATCTGTGTTCCCAGTCAACATGGTCAGGTTTTTCTGGAGGTAAAATGAATAATGCATGAGGGGAGTGAGCATCGTTACATGTTTAGGGCGGAGTAGAGGGCACTCAAGTACAGTGATAAATCATGCTACTACATATATCCTGTGATCCAAAAATGGTGGCTAAGTCCCTCCCAGGGTGGGGATTTTAGTAGTATAATGAGCTGGGTGTTAAATTGGTCATTCTTTCAGCCTGATGTGTAGGCAGGATGCAGGGAATAGGCTGCTCAGGGGGTCTTAGTGTACAGTCTGTGGTGGCATCGCTTAGCTTGTCTTCTCCGGACAAACCAGTGGTGTAGGGCTTGACAAGGCCGGGAAAGAAACACAAAAGGGAATTCATCAGTGCAGCAGAAAGTTACAAAGTCCTGATCAGCAAATCTTACTGGTCTGGGAACTTGAAGCCTAAAAACTACAAAAAAACTAAACAAAATGTTTTCTTGTTTATGGAGCTGGTTATAAAACCTTATATCATAAACCAAGTTTATGTGTCAGGCATGGTGCACACACCTCATTTTAATCTAGGGCCTAGCACCTTGTAAGACTTCTAAGAGATACCCTCAAGGAGCACCCAGCACAGATTTTGTTGCTACTTAAACCTGTCTGGAGCTGGCTGTGGAGGCCCATGCCTGTAATCCTAGCACTCTGGGAAGTCGAAGTGGGAGGATCACTTGAGCTCAGGAGTGTGAGACCAGCCTAAGCAAAAGTGAGACTCTGTCTGTACTAAAAATAGAAAAAATTAGCTGGGTGTGGTGGCACATTCCTGTAGTCCCAGCTACTCAGGAGGCTGAGGCAGGAGAATCGCTTCAGCCCAGGAGTTGGAGGTTGCAGTGAGCCGTGATCACATCACTGCATGCTAGTCAGGGTACTAGAGCAGGACTCTGTCTCAAAAAAACAAAAAAACCAAACCATGTATGGTTCTTCCAGGGACAGACGAGCAAGCAATTGTGGATGTTGTGGCCAACCGTTCCAATGATCAGAGGCAAAAAATTAAAGCAGCTTTTAAGACCATGTATGGCAAGGTATGTTTTTTTTGTTGAGTGGACATCAACAGTGGCCCCAGTGAACTCTGCATTCATGTCATATTGGAATGCTATCTTTTTATTAGTACCTGTGATATAGAGAGATAACTAGACTTTAGAGACCTCAGAAGTGGCATATTCGCTTCTCTCAAAAGTGTTTTTTTGGCCGGGCGTGGTGGCTCATGTCTGTAATCCTAGCACTCTGGGAGGCCAAGGCTGGAGGATCACTTGAGGTCAGGAGTTTGAGACCAGCCTGAGCAAGAGCAAGACCCCATGTCTACTAAAAAGACAAAAAATTAGCCTGGTGTGGTGGTGCGTGCCTGTAGTCCCAGCTACTTGGGAGGCTTGAATGATTCTTTGTTTCATGTATCTCTTGTCTTTGTATCTGCTACAGTGGTAGAACTGCAGGAAGGATTTGTTATTAGTCAGGCGTGGTGGCATGTGCCTATACTCCCAGCTATTTGGGAGGCTAAGGGGGAAGGATCGCTTGCACCCAGGAGTTCCATACCAGCCTGTGCAACATAGTAAGACCTCATCTCAAAAACGAGAAAATAATTATTATTGTTTATTGATAGAATGAATAAAAGTCATCTGCTTGAGTGTAACAAACTTTAAATATGTATATTTCTTACATAATCAGATTTGAAATTCATGGTTTTGTAAAGCAATTCTATTTCAGTTTTCCATATATTTTTTTAAAGACAGTGTCTTTTCTCTGTTGCCGAGGGTGGAGTGCACTGGTGTGATCACAGCTCACTGTAACCTTGATTTCCTGAACTCAAGCGATCCTACTGCCTGGGCCTCCCAAAGTGCTGTGATTACAGGCATGAGCCATTGTACCCAGCCCCATATTTTCTAGAAAAAGATGTCAGTTACAAATTTTGGAGAGCACATGTACTAAGCTTGTGTTTGTAATTAAATAGGATTTAATCAAAGATCTCAAATCAGAGTTAAGTGGAAATATGGAAGAACTAATCCTTGCCCTGTTCATGCCTTCTACATATTATGATGCCTGGAGTTTACGGAACGCAATGCAGGTACTACATGTCATTTATTGTATTTTACTCTATTTTGTATGTAAAACCCCACAAATGATCACAGTTCTGAATTTACAGCGATAAAGCAATACATTATTTCACATCACCCGAATATATAGTTTTTCGATTCTAGAGAACAAAGAAGTACTGGTGAAACAGTAAGATTTAATTACTTCTAGAAATTTTGATTATCTTTTGTATAATTCTCCCTTCTTTTCACATAGGGAGCAGGAACTCAGGAACGTGTATTGATTGAGATTTTGTGCACAAGAACAAATCAGGAAATCCGAGAAATCGTCAGGTGTTATCAATCAGAATTTGGACGAGACCTTGAAAAGGACATTAGGTCAGATACATCAGGGCATTTTGAACGTCTACTTGTATCCATGTGCCAGGTGAGTGTAGCATGAATGTATGTGTGTTGGTGAAGGGAACTTTATTGCCAGTGAGCATTCTTTATTCCTTTTGATATTTAGCAACCTTGAAATATTGCCATTTTTAAGAGGGGCAACACTGAATCCAGTGTACAGATGTCTTTGTAGTTACTACTAGGATTTATTTCTGTAAATCTGGCTTTTGTAAGGAATCAGAAATTAACATCTTTAAGGTTGTATGGAGTCAGAAACCAGCTTGAGGCTCTGTGGCTAGAATGAAACCATTCATTCATTCATTCATTTACTTTGACTCATAGTCTCACTCTGTCAGCCAGGCTAGAGTGCAGTGGCATGGTCATGGTTCACTGCAGCCTTGAACTTCTGGGCTCAAGTGATCTTTCCACCTCAGCCTCCGTAGTAGCTAGCTCTACAGGCATGCACCACTACGCCTCCCTAATTTGTTTTTATTTTTTGTGGAGAGGAGGTCTTGCTATGTTGCCTAGGTTGGTCTTGAACTCCTGGCCACAAGAGTCCTCCCACCCCGGCCTCCCAAAGTTCTAGGATTACAGGCGTGAGCCATTGCACCTGGCCTGAAAGTGTACATACAAGCTTAGCACTGTCCTGCCTATCACACTGGCCAGTAACTGAAGACATGCAGGACTGCTATGGAAGTGCTAGAGGAGATGAGGACTGTGTGAGAAGAACCAGAAATGCAGAAAAATGTTTCAGTGTTCACAGTAATACTGTGATTAGCACCTTCCTTATTCTAATTCCCCAGATGTGCTAGAGAATTGACAGAAAATACTCTAATTTAGGATATTTGGAATGGTATTAGGAACACACTTGGAAATGAGATGATGCAAAAGACTATTCCATATCAGAAGTTATTGGTTATCCTGCTAGTGCACAAGGTTGGACTATCTTGAGAGATCTAAAAGCAGAGGAGGGGCTCCTAAGATCCAGGGGAAGTAGTTGCAGCTCGGGTAGAGTACAAAAGTGAGTGGGTGTAGAAATGAAAAGAAAGCAAATGGGCTGAAGGAAACTGAATTTACCTACATCAGAGTAACAGAGCAGGGAAGCAGGTTAGGATGTCAAAGGCACAAGAAGAAAAACAGGAACAGACATTTAATGCTAAAGAATGATTATTAAGACTTTATATGAGGTGCGTAGTTTTTCTTTATGCAAGGTTCAAGGTCATACCTTTTCGAGGGTATGAGCAGAAGAGTATCTAGGAAAATGAAATTATACATAGTATGTATAAATCGAAAGACAAAAATTGGGGGAGTGTTTCCTGAGCAACTTTACCTGTGCTGTATTCAGTTGCCCATTTAGAATGCCTGTACATATTCCTTGTGCCAGGTGCTTTTCAGAAGACAGTTCACCTTCAAGGAGCATCTTTCCAATCTTTCTGTTTTGCTCATTTAATGGTCACTGAGACTCTAGAGGGCAGCCTTTCCTTGGTTTGGGTTTCTTTTTTTTTTTTTTTTTTTTTTTTTTTTTTTTTTGAGACAGAGTCTCACTTTGTTGCCCTGGCTAGAGTTAGTGCCTGGTGTCAGTCTAGCTGACAGTAACCTCAAACTCCTGGGCTCAAGCAATCCTTCTGCCTCCGCCTCCTGAGTAGCTGGGACTACAGACATGCGCCACCATGCCCGGCTAATTTTTCTATATATATTAGTTGGCCAATTAATTTCTTTGTATTTATAGTAGAGACGGGGTCTCGCTCTTGCTCAGGCTGGTTTGGAACTCCTCACCTCCAGTGATCCTACCGCCTCAGCCTCCCAGAGTGCTAAGATTACGGGCGTGAGCCACTGCACCCGGCCCTGGTTTTCTATTTTTGAGAGAAACCAATTGCCTCTTCCCTTCCACCTTGCCTCCTATCCCAGGAGAAGAATTTGGTATACAACCTGGCATAGTCTTGCAGAACTCGAGTATTTTATAGCTTCTAAAAAGCTCATGTGTCATTTTTATATATGTAGTTGTAATATATACGGATTAAGCTTACACTTAGATGAAGGAAAGGAAGTTTATGAAGCCTCCATATTATATCCTTCCTCCCTAGACTTAAACTCCTACAGGGCAGGGACCTTGTCTGTCTTGTGTCCCTGCCACCTAACATAGTGCCTGACACAAAGAAAGTGCTCAATACCTTTCAGTTGTATGAATGAATACAAAGTAGAACTCAGTACAATGCATGTTGATTTTAAATCCAAGCTAAGGAGAGTTATACTTTCTCCATTTCAGTGGTAGTGTATATCTCCTAGTGGAAATATTTTTGTTTAACCCTTTTCTGGTTTCATTTAGCCCTCAAATCTCTGAAAGCCGTCATGTTAACATAACATCATTAAACCATGATCATTTATTTAAATCGTCCCTTTAAATCCTGAAGTGACTAGGTTGGAACAAAAATTTAATAGAACTTTGATTTCCTTCTGCTAATTCCTGCCTTATCCTTTGCAGGGAAATCGTGATGAGAACCAGAGTGTAAACCACCAAATGGCTCAGGAAGATGCTCAGCGTCTCTATCAAGCTGGTGAGGGAAGACTCGGGACAGACGAATCTTGCTTTAACATGATCCTTGCCACGAGAAGCTTTCCTCAGCTGAAAGCTACCATGGAGGCTTACTCTAGGGTAAGAGCTTTTCTTTGAAGGATTTGGCTTCTATTCTAAGATGTGAAAATATTTAACCCTGTAATTTTTCTTTGCAGATGGCTAATCGAGATTTGTTAAGCAGTGTGGGCCGTGAGTTTTCCGGATATGTTGAAAGTGGTTTGAAGACCATCTGTAAGATACTTTTGTGCTTTGTTTTTAAATGAATGAGAGCTTTGAATAGTCTGTTCCCATTAAGTGATGATAATTAATACAGCCTCCTGGAATCTACTTAGGCAGTAGTAGCTGGGCTAATCCTGTATTTTTTAATGCAATTTCCTATGAATGGTTGGTGTGATCACATAAGGTTTTTTGGGGATTATTTGGTCTTTATAGGATTTTCTTGGGAACTATTCGACAGTATCTCATAGATTGCAGCACTAGTGCCACATAAAACATTTTGAGCCCCCAAAACATATCTTTTAAGTACTCAGCCCTATGAGACGCTTTTTCCTTTTGAAATTAAACAATTTCTGGTAGTCTAACACTAGATGTCTAACAAAACGGAAATTTCATTCCCATTGATAATATAGGACTAAAGAGAATATTAGTAATACATTGGTATTAGCAATGGAATGTCTTATAAATGTTACTACAGTAACTGTAGTGAAAGTAAAAACATACAGTTATTACATCTCTGTCATCTGCAGGGGGAGCCTGCTAAGTGAATTTTCCAAAGAGAAACCTGTCAGATTTCTGAGCATCGCTCTGAAGTCTTTGCTCAAATCTGTGTTGTCTCTTTTAAATTGGTTGTATCTGATATCCTTCTCTGAGCCAGATGATAGTCTTATCGTTTAGAATTCAGATTTTTGTCATTATTCCTTTTGGTGTGAGGTATTACTAGGGCATAGATGCTACAGATTTTCATACTGTAAAGGGAAAACATGTACAGAATCTAAGTCCCTGCAACTATGGAGAGAAAATAGGATTTATTGGCCAAAGGGGATCTTCTAGAATTGAAGGCAATCTGTCTGATGCAGTTAGGAAGTTGGATGCTGAGAAAAATCAAGGGGGGGAGACCATCCCCAACTCGCCCCAGGTTTTAAGATAATTGCATAGCTAATAATTAATGGTGGTAGCCTGGACACAGTGGCTCTTGCCTGTAACCCCAGGTCTCTGGGAGGCCAAGGCAGAAGAATCCCTTGAGGCTAGCAGCTCGGCACCAGCCTGCGCAACATAGCAAGACCTCATCCTTACAAAATATTTAAAAAATTAGCTGGGCAAGGTGGTGTGTGTCTGTAGTCCCAGCTACTCAGGAGGCTGAGGCTGAGGCAGGAGGTCTGAGCCTAGCAGTATGAGGTTGGAGTGAGCTATATGATAGCATAACTGCACTCCAGCCTGACACAGTGAGACTCTGTCTCTTTAATTTAAAAACAAAAAAAAGAAAAAAAAAAAAAAAAACAGGCCTGGCATGGTAGCTCAGGCCTGTAATCCTAGCACTCTGGGAGGCTGAGGGGAGGCGGGAGGATTGTTTGAGCTCAGGAGTTGAGACCAGCGTGAGCAACCAGGAGACCCGTCTCTACTAATAAAATAGAAATTAGCTGGACAACTAAAAATATATATAAAAAAATTAGCTGGGCATGATGGCACATGCCTGTAGTCCCAGCTACTCAGGAGGTTGAGGGAGGAGGATCGCTTGAGCCCAGGAGTTTGAGGTTGCTGTGAGCTAGGCTGATGTGACGGTACTCTAGCCAGGGCAACAGAGTGAGACTCTATCTCAAAAAAAAAAAAAAAAAAAAGAAAAGAAAAGAAAGATTCACAGGCAGGCTGGAAGTGGTAAATGAAGTTGGAGGGATAGACCTGCTTGTCAAGTCATGATTCCATTTCTGAAGCATCTCTACCTTGCAGTGCAGTGTGCCCTGAACCGCCCTGCCTTCTTTGCTGAGAGGCTCTACTGTTCTATGAAAGGTGCTGGCACAGATGACTCCACCCTGGTCAGGATTGTGGTATCTCGAAGTGAGGTGAGTCAGGGCTTTTTCTGTTGGGTCTCTCTTGATGTTGAATGCTGATTTCTTAAAAGTTTCTCAATTGGTTGTTAGTTCCTCAGGAATGATGTTAAGAGCTCTTTGTCACTTGTGAGAGCGGTTGATACTAATATAAAGTACAGTATTCACTTTCTTTCTTTCTTTTTTTTTTTTTTTTGAGACAGAGTCTCACTTTGTTGCCCAGGCTAGAGTGAGTGCCATGGAGTCAGCCTAGCTCACAGCAACCTCAGACTCCTGGGCTCAAGCGATCCTGCTGCCTCAGCCTCCCGAGTAGCTGGGACTACAGGCATGCGCCACCATGCCCGGCTAATTTTTTCTGTATGTATTAGTTGGCCAATTAATTTTCTTTCTATTTATAGTAGAGATGGAGTCTCGCTCTTGCTCATGCTGGTTTCGAACTCCTGACCTCGAGCAATCCACCCGCCTCGGCCTCCCAGAGTGCTAGGATTACAGGCGTGAGCCACCGTGCCCGGCCTGTATTCACTTTCTTTGGCTGTGGGAGAGGCTTGTATTAGTGAAACAAGCCGATGTGCCTTGATGAAGATAAAAACCAAGAGGTTTTCCTACTTGAGAAGGTCTGTGGAGATCGCTAGTTTATGGGAAGTTGGAAGACATTTATCTTTCGATTTGTACTTTGTGTATGTAAAAAATTACATGAAAGAGTTATGTAAATTAGTCCTGTTGGATATCAAAGTTCTCAAAATTTAGCATCCCTTATTAATAGTAAAACGATTTTTAGCTGGGTGTGGTGGCTCACGCCTGTAATCCTAGCACTCTGGGAGGCCGAGGCAGGCGGATCGCTCAAGGTCAGGAGTTCGAAACCAGCCTGAGCAAGACCCCGTCTCTACCAAAAATAGAAATAAATTAATTGACCAACATAAAATATATATACAAAAAAATTAGCCGGGCATGGTGGCGCATGCCTGTAGTCCCAGCTACTCAGGAGGCTGAGGCAATAGGATCGCTGAGCCCTGGAGATTGAGGTTGCTGTGAGCCAGGCTGACGCCACGGCACTCACTCTAGCCTGGGCAACAAGCGAGACTCTGTCTCAAAAAAAAAACCAAAAAACAAAAAACGATTTTTTAAAAAATTCATTATTGTTACCTAAATATAGCGTTAGATTTTTTTACCTTAAATTTATATAGTTATCGGACTTTTTTAAATTTAAAGAACATACACTATTAGATTTTACTAAAGAAGGTAGATCATTTTTTTTTTAAGAAAATCAACATATGTTTTGAAAAACTTTTATTTGTTCTTAGGCTTAAATTTTTTAAGTAGGATCTTTTTTAAGTTGTGATATAATATGTGTAACATAAAATTTACTGTTTTAACCATTTTTAAGTTGCATTCAGCACATTCGTATTGTTGTGCGACTGTTGCCATCATCCATCTCCAGAACTCTTCATCTTGTAAAACAGACTCTACCCATTAAATAATAACTTCCTTCCCTATGTTTGACTTCTCTAGATCCCTCATATGAGTGGAGTCATTCAGTATTTGTCCTTTTGTGACTGGCGTCTTTAACTTAGGCTAATGTCCTTAAGGTTTATCCATGTGGTAGCATGTGTCCAAATTTCCTTCCTTTTTAAGGCTGAATGATAGTCCTTATGTATATACTGCCTTTTGTTTATTCATTCATGTGCCTAGACACACTTGGGTTGCTTCCACTTGTTGGCTGTTGCGAATACCGCAATGAGTATGGGTGTACAAATACCTGTTCCAATCCCTGCTTTCACTTCTTTTGGGCATACCCAGAAGTGAAATTGCTGGATCATATTGTAATTCTATGGGGCTTTTCTGTTTTTCAGTTTGTTTATTTTTAGGAACCACCATACCATTTTCCACAGCAGCTGCACGCTTTTCCACAACGCACAAGTGTTCCCATTTCTTGACATCCTCACCAACACTTAATATTCTCTATTTTGATAATAGCCATCTTCCCAAATGTTTGTGAAATGACTAATTTTGGGATTAATAGATGAAACTAGTACCACTCTTATCCAATATTTTATAGAGCAGTGAATCAGACCTTTATTGGGTATGAGTGTAAGCTATAAAATATCAGTGACTTGTTAATTTTCCCCCCTCAGCTTTCATCATTATTAAGATCTTGTCATTATTTAAATACCTACCAGTTTTCTTTTGACAGATTTTTTTTCTAACATCAGAAATATCATTTCTTATGCAGATTGATCTTGTGCAGATAAAACAGATGTTTACTCAGATGTATCAGAAGACCCTGGGCACAATGATTGCAAGTGACACGAGTGGAGATTATCGAAGGCTGCTTCTGGCCATTGTGGGCCAGTAGAAGGATTTTTTTTTTTGTACATAAATGAAGCTATTCATAGTTTATCCTTCAAAGCAGTGACTGACCTGCATGCAGCAATATCAACCATCACCTAACCAAAAGAGGTTTTTACTAAGGACTGTGTCAGGGTAATGTGCTTGGTCAGCACATGTTATTGCCTTAATTCTAATTTTTTTCTTGATATACAATCAATGTGAAGCCATATCACTATGATGTAGTAATATCACAATGTTTGTTAAGCTTCATTCTCACTAATCTTATTCTAATCAGGATGTCAAATCGAATAAAAATCAAAACAATCTATAATTCTGTGTAATAATGTATAATTTTTTTTTCCTGCTTAATTCTAAAGTTTAATGGTTAAGATTAGGTAACAGCCCAGAAATCAATCCTAGCAAGTCTCAGGGAAAACAATTAAAATAACCAAATAGGCTGTCAAAGAAAAATATGTGCAGTAAGCGACAGCATAAGAATTTCACTTTTCAGAAGAAAATGATTAGCTGTTTGCAAAGTTACAATTGACTAAATCCATATCACCATAATTTTGGTACTTAAAATATGTACCAGTGGCATGAAATTTTACTTGCCATAAAGAAGCTTAGGACATAGTCACATGGTTAGAGGCATTTGAAAATGAAATAAAGGTCAATGACAAATAGCCATGCATAAAGCAATTAGTTAAAATAGTAACAGATCTGAAAATGTAAGGAGACACACGATTGCTGCTCAAAGAAAAGTCTGCTTTAAACTGAAGACATAAGCATGAGGCTTAGTGACACAAATCACATTGAGTTTGGATTTTTTTTTTACAGTTTTTAAGACATCACAGATCTGCTGGATAAAGCAGGAAGTCAAACCTAAGGAAATCACAAGCAAAAGGCATTCACTTTATTTTAGCAAAAAGAAAATCTCCAATACCTGTGAAAGAAATTGTTCATACAGTAGTTGAGTTCATTAAAACACTGCAAGTCTACATAAATTGGATACTTGCCCCTTCTGATTTCTCCATCATCTCCTGCAGGGCCCAGACAGAGAGGGACTGTTCCAGCATGAAGGTGCAGATGGAGAGGTCTGAGGGGACATTCTGCACAGAAACAGAGAAAGCCATTAGCGTCACCATCATGCAGCATCCAGACACAGTTTACCTTAATATGCTCTGGGTTCCTTCATAGGAAAAGTGAGAGTACTTGTCAACTCTATGAGCTTCTAGATCATCAACATACACTGTCATTACTGCTCACATTTAATGCATTTTTAAAATCACAGATAACAGCTGCCACTTAGCGAGTGCTTACTCCGATGCACATTGCACTTAACTCCTGTGGTCACCTATAGTAAGGATTATTACTAAGACTGGACAAGAAACAGAGAAGTTGTGTCATGATGGTCCACTAGGCACGGGTAGCATGTGCCGCCTCCATGAAAAAACCAGAATAGTAATCAGATTCTCACATTTCAGACAGGTCATCTAGGAGAGACCACCAGGTTCACCCGACAAGTGACAGGAAGCACCAAAAGCGGGTAAGGATAGGGTTCAGGGCATCTTGCCCGGTCAGGGGCTCACAGCTGGGAGAAGCTGCTGGAAACTAAGAGAAGACGCCCCCAGGGGATCTCCAAGCTCGTCCAGTCTCCAAGAGGAGCTTTCAGGATCTTGGTTACAAGAGAACCTCCCGAACCACGCCAAGTTGCAGCCTCACATAGGGAGCTACTTGGAGAGTTTCAGAGACGTTGTTCCAGAAAGGGAACCCACGCAGACCCCACAGGCGTCCAAGCCTGGAGCAGCTTGAGCCAGGCGCCATATTCTGAGAGCCAAACGCCAGGCGGCCCGGCAAGCCTGCGCGCAGCCCCGAGGAGGGATGGAGAAGCCCCGACACTGCCACACGCCCCTGAGAGGGTCCCCACCGCCGTGCTGGGGGCTGCTGTTGAGCCCGAGATGTGAGAAGACAGCACTTTCCGTAGTGTCTCACCATGCTGCCGGCTGAGGTGAGGCCCCACCCCTTCGGGCCACAGGTCAAGGCGCCATTTTGAGACTTTGACGCTGGGCGGTGCCGTCGTGTATAATTTTTTACAAAGTTGCTGAGAATTCTGCCTTCCACAATCTTACCAGGTCTATTGGCTAGTTAGAGTTGGTAGTATGTCAAAACTGTATTCCTTTTTTTAAAAGTTCATGTCTTTCGACCTAGAGGAGTAATTTGCATCTTATTTTACATAAGTTGGCGTTCTATATTCATAAACACTTTCCATGTAGAAAGTAGGTTAGTATTACCTATAGCACTTTTTAAAAAGGGTCGAGTGTTTATATGCTTAAAATACAGACTACTTTTTTCCAGTTGTTTTCTTAATTGAAGTATGATTGATACATTTTGAATATATGAAAGGGATACAAGATGGTATTTTGATATAAGTATTCCTTGTGGAATGATTCACACAATTAAGCTCAAGCTATTTATCTGTCACCTGACATCATTTGTCACCTTGTGGTGAAAACACTTAAAATCTACATTTGAAAATTGTGTTACAATACCTTATTATTATTTAAAGTTACTGTTCTTTACATTAGAGCTCTAGAACTTAAATACATATTATAAATGAAAGATTTTTTTCCTCTAAGTAACTTCTTTTACTAATAACTGAAAGTTTCTACCCTTTGACCAGCATCTCCTCATTTTCCACACCCCCACCTCTTATAACTATCACTCTGTCCAGATTTGACTATTTTAGGTTGCATATACAAGCAATATGTAGTAATTCTTTGTGTCTGGCTTCTTTCACTTAGCACAATGTTCTCTAACATCTTCATAGTTCTTCAACATTGTCACAAATGGCAGGATTGTCTTCTTAAGATTTTCTTGTTAAAGGCCAAATGATAATCCATTGTGTGTATATATACTCCATAGTCTTTATCCATTCATCTACCAGTGGACAGTTGGGTTGTTTCCATATCTTAGCTATTGTGAGTAATGATGCAGTGAACATGGGAGCGCACATATTTCTTGAGATACTGATTTCTTTTCCTTCAGGTATGTACCCAGAAGTGGTATTGCTGGATCATTTAATGTAGTTCTGTTTTTAACTTTTTTTTTTTTTTTTTTTTTTTTTTGAGACAGAGTCTCGCTTTCTTGCCTAGGCTAGAGTGAGTGCCATGGCATCAGCCTAGCTCACAGCAACCTCAAACTCCTGGGCTCAAGTGATCCTCCTGCCTCAGCCTCCCGAGTAGCTGGGACTACAGGCACAAGCCACCATGCCCGGCTGATTTTTTTTTATATTATATATATTAGTTGGCCAATTAATTTCTTTCTATTTTTATGGTAGAGACGGGGTCTCGCTCAGGCTGGTTTTGAACTCCTGACCTTGAGCAATCCGCCCGCCTCGGCCTCCCAGAGTGCTAGGATTACAGGCGTGAGCCACCGCACCCGGCCTGTTTTTAACTTTTGAGGAAGCTCCATACTGTTTTCCATAATGGCTGTACCAATTTACATTCCTATCAACATCAAACAGGTTCCCTTTTCTTCACATCTTTGCAAAACTTACATTTTTTATAATAGCCAATATAACAGGAGTGATTATCCCATTTGTACTTTAAAATAATATTTATGCTGCTGCTGTTAGGCGGAGTGTTCTGGATGTGTCTACTAGATCTAGTTGGTTTATTATATAAGGCCTCTTTTTCCTTCTGATTCTTCTGTCCGTTGCTGAGAATTGGGGTATTGGCGTCTCCAAATGTTATTTGTTTCTTTTTTAAATATTAGACACTCAATGTATTGTCTTTCTTTTTTTAAATAGTAGATACCCAACTACTATTATAAAGCTGTTTCTCCTTTCAATTTTGTCAGATTTTGCTTCATATATTTCAGTGGTATATGCTAGGTGTGTAGATGTTTACAATTATCTTACTGTTGTATTGAAGCTTTTATTAATATATAATGTCTTTTGTCCCCTGTAACCTTTTTTTGATTTAAAGTCTATTTTGTCTGATATTACTAGATTTTACTAAAGAGAAAACAACCAAAATATGTTTTGAAAAAACTTGTGTATTTGTTCTTAGTCTTAAATTTTCTAAGCAGAATCTTTTTCTAAGTTGTGATAAAACATACATAACATAGTTACCATAGACTTCCCTGCTGTCTTTTGGTTAACTATTTGCATGGAGTATCTTTTTCCATCCTTTTACTTTTAATCTGTTTGTGTCTTTGGATCAAAAGAGAATCTTTTGTAGACAGCATATAGTTGGATTCTTTTTTATCCATTCTTCATTCTTCTAATCTCTGTCTTGATTGGTGAGTTTAATCTATTTATATTAAAGTAATTGAGAAATTTCTGTCATATTGCTATTTTCTGTATTCTTTATTGCTCTTTTATCCCTCATTTCCTACAATACTGTCTTTCATGTTTAGTGTTTTTTTGTAGCGAAACATTTAAATTCCTATTCCTTTTGTGTATATTCTATAGCTATTTTCTTTATAATTACCATGAAGATTACTTTTTTAATTTTTTTTTTGAGACAGAGTCTCGCTTTGTTGCCCAGGCTAGAGTGAGTGCTGTGGCATCAGCCTAGCTCACAGCAACCTCAAACTCTTGGGCTACAGCAATCCGACTGCTTCAGCCTCCCGAGTAGCTGGGACGACAGGCATGCAGGACCATGCCCAGCTAATTTCTTTCTATATATATTAGTTGACCAATTAGTTTCTTTCCATTTATACTAGAGACTGGGTTTAGCTCTTGCTCAGGCTGGTTTCGAACTCTTGACCTCCAGCAATCTGCCCTCCTTGGCTTCCCAGAGGGCTAGGATTACAGGCGTGAGCCACCGCACCGGCTGAGGATTACTTTTATTAGTAATGTCCTAAAGCTATACCACAGTGGAAGATAAAGCAACTCCATCTTGGATGCTAATCTGCCATATTGACTTATGATTAACTCCTGTTCCAGCAGTGCCTTTAAGATTTCTGCTTTATCTACTGTTACCATAAATCCTCTTAGGATAACTTTGACCATAAATCCTGCCCTTAGGAAGATTCATATAGCATTCTTGCTTACCCTGAGGGGTCAACTTAAATTGTCCTATGCATTCTTTCCCCATGGTATATAAGCCCTGGGTCCTTGGTGGGTAATGGCTCAGGAATCCACCATCTTGTCTTGCTGCTACCGGGAACGTGGCTTCTGTTGGTAAATCCCTATTAAATGTTTCTGAGAAAATGGATTTGTCAGCCTCTTTCTTTGGCCTCAGCTTCCTTGGACTTTGAGGGTAGGTTTGCATAGACCTTACCACAAGACACACTCTAAATTTATACCTGTTTAACTTCAGTAACACCATAGCTAGGCATGGTGGCACGTGCCTATAATCCCAGCTACTGGGGAAGCTGAGGCAGGAGGATTGCTGGAAACCAGGAATTTGTGGTTACAGAGACCTGTGACTGGGCCACGGCCTGAAACTACAGCCTGGGTAACAGAGCCAAGTCCCTGTCTCAAAAAAAATTTTTTTTAACATTTTTATCACCCCCAGAAAGAAACCCCATACCCAATTAGAAGTCCTTCCTCATCTGTCCCTCTTCCACTCAGCACCTGTCAGCCACTAATCTACTTTCTGTCCCTATGGATTTGCTATTCTAGACTTTTCATATGAATGGAATCATAAAATATGTGGCCCTTTGAGTCTGACTTCCAATTAGCATACTGTTTTTAAGGTTCTTCTGTGTTGTAGCAGGAATTAGTACTTTATTGTGTTTTATGGCTGAATAATCCAGTGTATGGTTGTACCACATTTTCTTTATCCATTCATCAATTCATGGACATGTAGGTTTTATCACCTTTTGGCTATTACAAATAATGCTACTGTGAACATTCATGTACAAGTTTTTGTGTGGACATGTGTTTTTTCTGTTTTTATTTTTTTTGAGACACAGTCTTGCTCTGTTGCCCCAGACAGAGTGCAGTGGCGTCATCATATCTCACTGCAACCTTAAACTCCTGGGTTTAAGCAATCCTCCTGCCTCAACCTCTCAAGTAGTTGGGACTACAGGTGCATACCACCACACCCAGCTAATTTTTTATTTTTTATAGAGACAGAGTCTCACTATGTTGCTCAGGCTTGTCTTGAACTCCTGGCCTCAAGCAATCCTCCTGCTTTGGCCTCCCAAAATGTTAGGGTTACAGCTGTGAGCCACTGTGCTTGGCCGGTTTTCAGTTCTGTTAGCTATAGACCCAGGAGTGAAATTGCTGGATCATGTGATATCTCTGTTTAATTTTTTTAGGTTCTGCCAAAGTGTTTTCCAAAGTGGCTGCACCATTTGACATTGCTGTCAGCAATAGATAAAGATTTCAATTTCTTCTCCTCATCAATACTTATATTATTGCCTATCTTTTTGAGTAGCCATTGTAGTGGTTGTGAAGTGGCATCTTATTGTGCTTTTGATTTTCATTTCCCTAATGACTAATGAGCAAATTTTTTTGTGCTTATTAATCATTTGCATATCTTTTTTGGAAAAATATTCAAATGCTTTGCCCATTTTTGAATTAGGTAATTTGTATTTTTTAAGATTTTTTTTCTTTCAGCATATTATGGGGGTACAAATGTTTAGGTTACGTATATTGCTCTTGCCACACCCAAGTCAGAGCTTCAAGTGTGTCCATCCCCTAGATGGTGCAAACTACACCCATTATATGTATATATACCCATCCCCTCTGCCCCCCTCCCATCTGCCTGATACCCGATGAAAGTTATTACTATATATGCACTTCAGTGTGGATCAGTTAATACCAATTTGATAGTGAATACATGTGGTGCTTATTTTTCCATTCTTGGGATACTTCACTTAGTAGAATGGGCTCCAGCTCTATCCAGGATAGTAGAAGAGGTTGTAGATCACCATTGTTTTTTGTGGCTGAGTAGAACTCCATGGTATACATATATTACATTTTATTAATCCACTCGTGTATTGATGAGCATTTGAGTTGTTTCCACATCTTTGCAATTGTGAATTGTGCTGCTATCCACATTGGAGTGCAGCTGTCTTTTTTATAGAATGCCTTTGTTGTTTTGGGTAGATGCCCAGTAATGGAACTGATGGATCAAATGGTAGTTCTACTTGTAGCTCTTTGAGGTATCTCTGTATTGCTTTCCACAGAGGTTATACTAGTTTGCAGTCCCACTGGCAGTGTATGAGTGTTCCTATCTCTCCACATCCACGCCAACATTTGTTATTTTGGGACTTTTTGATAAAGGCCATTCTCACTGGGATAAGTGATACTTCATTGCGGTTTTGATTTTTATTTCATATATATATATTATATTATATATATATATATATTTTTTTTTTTTTTTTGAATACACTCTTAAAAAGCACAAGAGTGAACTCATCCTGGAAGGAACAGTCTATTTTTGTTGGGTCATAAGAGTTGTTTATTCTGGATAGATGACCCTTATATATAATTTACAAAATATTTTCTCCCAATGTGTGGGTTGGATTTTGTTTTCTTGATGGTATCTTTTGATGTACAGAACATTAATATTTTTCTTCAAAACTTACATATATATATCTGTGTATATATGTGTATATATATATATATATATATATTTTTTTTTTTTTTTTTTGAGACAGAGTCTCACTTTGTTGCCCAGGCTAGAGTGAGTGCTGTGGCGTCTGCCTAGCTCACAGCAACCTCAAACTCCTGGGCTCAAGCAATCCTATTGCGTCAGCCTCCCAAATAGTTGGGACTACAGGCATGTGCCACCATGCCCAGGTAATTTTTTTCTATATATATTAGTTGGCCAATTAATTTCTTTCTATTTATAGTAGAGATGGGGGTCTCGCTGTTGCTCAGGCTGGTTTCGAACTCCTGACGTTGAGCAATCTACCTGCCTCGGCCTCACAGAATGCTAGGATTACAGGCATGAGCCCCCAAGCCTGGCCATCATATATTTTGAGACAGTATCTCGTTCTGTTTCCCAGAGTAGAGTGCAGTGGTGTCATCATAGCTCCCTGCATCCTGAAATTCCTCAGCTCAAGTGATCCTCTTGCCTCAGCCTCCCAAGTAGCTGGGACTACAGGCACATGCCACCATGCCTGGCTAATGTTTTTGCATTTTTTGTAGAGATGGGACCTTGCTATGTTACTAGGCTGGTCTCAAACTCTTGGCCTCAAGCAATCCTCCTGCCTGTGCCTTCCCAAAGTGCTGGGATTATAGGTGTGGACCATTGTGCCTGACTTACAAAATATATATTAATTGACATATAATTGTACAAATTTATGGGGGATAGTGTTTTTTGTTTTTTTTTTATTTCGGCATATTATGGGGGTACAGATTTTAAGGTTTCAATAAATGCCCATTTCCCCCCCTCCCCCCAAAAGTCTGAGTCTCCATCATGACCATCCCCTAGATGGTGTACATCTCACTCATTATGTATGTATGTACCTGCCCCTCTCCCCCCTGCCCAATACCCTATTACTGTAGTACCTATGTGTCCACTTAGATGCTACTCAGTTAATACCAGTTTGCTGGAGAATATATCTGGTGCTTGTTTTTCCATTCTTGGGATACTTCACTTAGTAGTATGGGTTCCAGCTCTAACCAGGAAAATATAAGATGTGCTATATCACCATTGTTTCTTAGAGCTGAATAGTACTCCATGGTATACATATACCACATTTTATTAATCCATTCTTGGATTGATGGGCACTTGGGCTGTTTCCACAGCCTTGCAATTATGAATTGTGCTGCTATAAACATTCGAGTGCAGGTGTCTTTTTTGTAGAGTGTCATTGGATCATTTGGGTAGATGCCCAGTAATGGGATTGCTGGATCAAATGGTAGATTCACTTGTATCGCTTTAAGGTATCTCCATATTGCTTTCCACAGAGGTTGAACTAGTTTGCAGTCCCACCAGCAGTGTAGGAGTGTTCCTCTCTCTCCGTAACCACGCCAGCATTTATTGTTTGGAGATTTTTTGATAAAGGCCATTCTCACTGGGGTTAAGTGATATCTCATTGTGGTTTTGATTTGCATTTCCGTGATGATTAGAGATGTTGAGCATTTTTTCATATGTTTGTTGGCCATTCTTCTGTCTTCTTTAGAAAAATTTCTGTTCAAGTCCTTTGCCCACTTTTTAATGGGGTTATTTGATTTTTTCTTCCTAATTTTCGTGAGTTCTAAGTATATTCTAGTTATCAGTCCCTTATCAGATGCATAGGATGCAAAAATTTTCTCCCATTCTGTAGGTTGTCCGTTTACTTTCATGACTATTTCTTTGGCTGTGCAGAAGCTTTGTAGTTTGATCATGTCCCATTTATTTATTTTTGTTGCTGCTGTGATTGCCTTTGGGGACTTCTTCATAAACTCTTTGCCCAGGCCGATGTCTAGGAGAGTGTTTCCAACTTTTTCCTCTAGAGTTCTAATAGTTTCATACCTTAGGTTTAAGTCTGTTATCCAGCGTGAGTTGGTTTTTGTGAGAGGTGAAAGGTGTGGGTCCTGTTTTAGCCTTCTACAGGTGGCTATCCAGTTTTCCCAGCACCATTTATTGAAGAGGGATTCTTTTCCCCAGCATATGTTTTTGTTTGCTTTGTCAAAGATTAGATGGCTATATGAGGATTCTCACATCTGTTCCACTGGTCAATATTCCTATTTTTGTGCCAATACCATATTGTTTTACTTACTACAGCTTTGTAGTATAGTTTGATATCTGGCATATTAATGCCTCCTATTTTGTTTTTGTTGCCTAGAATTGCTCTTGATATTCGGGGTCTTCTTTGGTTCCATACGAAGCGTAAAATTATTTTTTCTATATCTGTGAAGAATGCTGATGGGATTTTAATAGGTATTGCATTGAATCTGTAGATCAGTTTGGGTAGTATAGACATTTTGATGATATTGAGTCTGCCGATCCACGAGCATGGTATGGATTTCCATCTGTTTACATCCTCTGCTATTTCCTTCCTCAGTGTTTCATAGTTCTCCCTGTAGAGGTCTTTTACGTCCTTGGTTAAGTATATTCCTAGGTACTTTAATTTCTTTGTTGCTATTGTGAAGGGAATTGAGTCTTTGATTTGGTTCTCAATTAGATTGTTGTTGGCGTATATGAATGCCTCTGATTTCTGTGTATTGATTTTGTATCCTGAGACTTTACTAAATTCATTGATCAGTTCCAGGAGTTTCTTGGTTGAATCCTTGGGGTTTTCTAGATACAATATCATATCATCAGCAAACAGTGAAAGTTTGATCTCTTCTGCCCCTATCTGGATACCTTTGATTCCATTTTCCTGTCTGATTGCTGTAGCCAAGACTTCCAGTACTATGTTGAACAGAAGTGGAGATAGTGGGCAGCCTTGTCTGGTTCCAGTTCTAAGTGGGAATGATTTCAATTTTTCCCCATTCAGTATGATGTTGGCTATGGGTCTGTCATATATGGCTTGTATCATTTTTAGGTATGTCCCTTCTATGCCTATTTTCTTAAGTGTTCGTATCATGAAAGGGTGTTGAATTTTGTCAAAAGCTTTTTCTGCATCAATTGAAAGAATCATGTGGTCTTTGTTTTTGCTTCTGTTTATGTGGTGAATTGCATTTATAGATTTACGTATGTTGAACCATCCCTGCATCCCTGGGATGAAGCCCACTTGGTCGTGGTGGATTATTTTTTTGATAAGTGTCTGGATTCGGTTAGCTAAGATTTTGTTGAAAATTTTTGCATCTGTATTCATTAGGGATATTGGTCTGTAGTTTTCTTTTTTTGTTGCATCCTTTCCTGGTTTTGGTATCAGAGTAATATTCGCTTCATAAAAGGTGTTGGGGAGGTTTCCGTTCTTCTCGATGTTGTGGAATAGTTTCTGCAAGATAGGTACTAGTTCTTCTTTGTAAGTATGGTAAAATTCAGGTGTGAAGCCATCTGGACCGGGACTTTTCTTTTTAGGGAGATTTTTAATTGCTGTTTCTATTTCAGCTGTTGAGATTGGTCTGGTCAGGGAATCTATTTCTTCCTGGTTGAGCCTAGGGAGGCTGTGTGTTTCTAGAAATTTGTCCATTTCCTCGACATTTTCTAGTTTGTGTGCATAAAGATTTTTGTAGTATTCATAAATTGTATCTTGTATCTCTTTGGGATCAGTTGTGATATCTCCTTTTTTATTCCTGATGGAGCTTATTAGAGATTTCTCTTTTCTGCTTTTCGTTAGCTTAGCCAATGGTGTGTCAATTTTGTTTATTTTTTCAAAGAACCAACTTTTTGTTTTATTAATCTCCTGAATAGCTTCCCTGTTTTCAATTTTGTTTAGTTCTGATTTGATCTTGTTGATTTCACTTCTTCTGCTGGGTTTGGGGTTGGTCTGTTCTTCTTTTTCCAGCTCTTTGAGTCGTTTCATTAGATTGTCTATTTGTGATCTTCTTGTCTTTTGGTTATAGGCATTTATGGAGATAAACTTTCCTCTCAGAACTGCTTTAGCTGCGTCCCAGACGAGTTGATAACTTGTCTCTCCATTGTCGTTTTCTTCATAGAACTTTTTTATTTCTGTCTTGATTTCTTCATTTACGAAGTAATCATTTAGTAGGAGGTTGTTTAATTACCACGTTTTTGTGTAGAAATGTGAGTTTCTGTTAGGGTTGATTTCTACTTTTATTCCACTGTGATCTGAGAAGGTACATGGTATGATTTCTATTTTTTTAAATTTCTTGAGATTTTCTTTGTGTCCTAGGATATGGTCAATCTTAGAGAATGTCCCGTGAGCTGATGAGAAGAACGTATATTCAGTGGATTTTGGGTAGAATGTTCTGTAGATGTCTTTCAGACCCAATTGTTCTAGAGTTTTGTTTAAGTCCATTATTTCTTTATTAATTTTCTGTTTGGAGGATCTGTCTCGTGCCGTCAGTGGGGTGTTGAAATCTCCGGCGATTATGGAGTTGCTATTAATCCATTTGCTTAGCTCCAGTAAGGTTTGCTTTATGAATCTGGGTGCACCTAAGTTGGGTGCATATATATTTAAAATTGTTATCTCTTCTTATTGGACTGTGCCCTTCACCATTATATAATGACCCTCTTTGTCTTTTATTACTTTTGTTGGTTTAAAAACTAAATCGTCTGAAATTAGAACTGCCACACCAGCCTTCTTTTGGCTTCTATTTGCTTGGAATATTGATCTCCACCCTTTTATTTTTAGTCTATATGCATCCTTGCAGGTTAGATGTGTTTCCTGAAGACAGCATATACTTGGCCTGTATTTTCTTATCCATTCAGCCAGCCTATGTCTCTTGAGTGGAGCGTTTAAGCCATTCACATTTATTGAGAGAACTGATAGGTAAGGTAGATTACCGATCATTCTGTTGGGTTGGATGTTGTTGCTATGATTTGTGTCTTGAGCCATTGTAATATCTGGCCTTTAATATCTTTGGGTTTTGGTTGTTTTTATATTCGTGGGTTATTATTATGATGTTCCGTGCGTAACGCTGTTTTAAGTACTTCTTGTAGGGCTGGTCTTGTCTTGGTGAATTCTCTGAGCCTTTGCTTGTCTGAGAATGTTTTTATTTCTCCTTCATATACGAAGCTTAGTTTTGCAGGGAATAATATTCTAGGCTGGGCATTGTTTTGTTTCAAAAGAGTGAGAATGGGGCCCCAGTCTCTCCTTGCTTGTAAAGTCTCATTAGAGAAGTCTGATGTTATTCGAATTGGCTTTCCCTTGTATGTTACTTGCTTCTTTTGTCTTACAGCTCTTAGAAGGGCCTCTTTAGTTGATACTTTGGTCAGTCTGATGACTGCATGTCGTGACGTCTTCCTGTTTGCGTTGAATCTCCCAGGGGTCCTCTGAGCTTCTTGAACTTGTATATCAAGATTTTGAGCAAGGCCTGGGAAATTTTCCTCTATTATATCTTCAAACAGCTTGTCCAACCCTTGAGTGTTGTCTTCTTCCCCTTCTTGTAACCCTATGACCCTCACATTAGGTTTCTTCACATAATCTCACAGCTCTTGTAGGCTTTGCTCTTTTCTCTTGTTTCTCTGCTCTATTTCTGTGACTGATTTATTTAATTGGAGGGTGTTATCTTCAAGCTCTGAGATTCTTTCTTCTGTTTGATCTACCCTGTTCTTGAGACTTTCCACTGTATTTTGTAGTTCCTTGAATTGATTCTTCATTTCCAGGAGTTCGGTTACACTTTTCTTCATTGTGTCTATTTCTTTTCCCATATCCTGGAGGCTTTTTGTGGTTTTTTTGTGTTGGTTATTGAGTTGTTGTTGCAGCTGGGTGAGTGTTCTTATGATCCACATACGAAATTCCTCTTCTGTCATATTGGTTGCCTGATTTTGGTCGGTGTCCGTTTCTAGGGGGCTGGTGCTCCTCTTTGGGGGTGTGTTTTCCATTTGGTTCTTCATATTTCCTGAGTTCTTTTGCTGATTTCTTCCCATGTCGATCAGTTGTTGTTTCTTTCCTTAAGTTATTGTTTGGGTATTCACACACCTTGTTTAGTTTCTGAGGCGTTAGGTGGTGTCTGTGGGTGAAATTGGACCACTCCCTGTATATTGAGTCAGTGGGTGCCGTGGAAAGGCTGTGCAAGATGCCATCCCTGTCAGTAGGTGGCGTTTGCTTGGAGGAACAGGCTATACTGTTGATTTTGTGTCCTGTTAACAGCTCTTGTTCTGGGCGGAGCTGGGTTGGGTAAGCCTGCCCTCAGGCCGTTAGCAGGGGTCAAAGTTCTGTTCTCTGATTCCAGGAAAAGCTGTCAGGGCGGGGCTGGAATGGTCCCGCTCAGCCAGAAAGTCTGTGTGTGGGGGTGGGGCTGTCTGAGACCCGCAGTCTGGAATGGGCCTCACTTCTTTCCACCCTCCCCAACTCCGCAGCTACTCCTGGGCCTCTGCCAGCAGGCCAGACCACAAGCCACCAGGCCTCCCCGGACTGTGATGCCGGCGGGGAGGTTCCCTGCACAGGAACGCCACCTGGGTTGGGCGCACGGCCTCCTCCTGGGAGGAGGGTTGCCTTCTAGGACGCCTATCCGCCCCTGGAGGCACACACACCTCAGTAGGCTGTTGACGTATAACCCTTCTGTGCCCCAGGCAATGCTAGCCCTCGGTGCAGGGGATCTGGTCTGCAGGTCCAACCTCTGGGTCCCAGAGTTCAAGCTGTATCCCCACCAGGGAGAGGATTTCCGGTCCCAATTCACCCACAGGGAGCCCAAGCTGGGTCTATGTCTCTCAGCCTCTGAGTCGGCACCGTTCTCCCGGGAACACGGTGCCAGCAGCACCTGGGAGGGCAGGCGGGTAGGGAGCTCACAGTCTGAGTTCCCCTGAGTCAGCTGTAGGGTCCCAAAAGGGAAGGTCCCGTTCCCTGGAGGTGCCTCTGGCTGGTGGCTGTATTGTCTCTCTGGGCAACCGCGGGTAGGGTCGGCGGAGGGGAGGAGGAGGCAATATGGCGCCTGCTGCGCGGTTAGGGTCTGTGCACACGGAGGTGCCCGGAGGAAGTTGGGAACCTGGTGCCACGTCTGCTACAGGCTCACCGCTGGCTGTCGGTGGCAGCGGTCTCTGGGCTGGTGTCCGCAGGTCTCTCCACCCGCTGGGGAGCCCACCAGCAGTCCCAAATGCAGGGGAGGGGAAACAGCGAATGCACCTACCCTTGCCGCTGGTCTCCGGGCTGCTCCGGTGGTCTCAGCCTCCAGTTCTCCTCCACAGCCTCCTCCCGTGGAGTCTCCCGGGGTCTCAGGTACTCCTCCTTCCGGCCCTTGTCCGCTGTATGCTCGTCTTCTTGCTTCTTTCCTCTAATTTCTGCTAGAATCTGTCTTTTTTGCAACGACACTCTGTCTGGCGGTGTTATTCGTCCGCCATCTTGCTCCGCCCCCTCCGGACAGTGTGTTTTGATATGTGCATATAATATGCATAATCAAATTAGGGTTATTAACATGTCCATCACCTCAGACATTTATCATTGGTGGTGAGAACATTCAAATTCCTCTCCTAGCTATTTTTTTTTTTTTTTTGAGACAGAGTCTCACTCTGTTGCCCAGGCTAGAGTGAGTGCCATGGCATCAGCCTAGCTCACAGCAACCTTAAACTCCTGGGCTCAGGCGATCCTCCTGTCTCAGCCTCCCAAGTAGCTGGGACTACAGGCATGCACCACCATGCCCGGCTAATTTTTTGTATATATATTTTAGTTGTCCAATTAATTTCTTTCTATTTGTAGTAGAGACAGGGTCTTGCTCAGGCTGGTTTTGAACTCCTGACCTCGAGCAATCCACCCGCCTCAGCCTCCCAGAGTGCTAGGATTACAGGCGTGAGCCACCGCGTCTGGCTCTCCTAGCTATTTTGAAATACATATTACTGTGAACAATAGTCACTCTTCAGAGCATTGGAACACTAGAACTTACTCCTCCTATTCAGCTGCAACATTTACCCATCGATCAACCTCCCCATCCACTCTGTGCCCCCTTCCCGTTAGCCTCTCGCAACCACTATTCTACTCTCTACTTGTATGAGATAACTTTTTGTGGCTCCACATATCAGTGAGGGCATGCAGCGTTTGTCTTTGTGTGCCTGCCTTATGTCACGTAACATAATGTCATCCAGGCTTATCTATGTTGCTGCAGATGACAGAATTTCATTTCTTTCTTTTTTTTTTTTTGATAAATAGTATTCCATTGGGTGAATATACCACATTTTCTTTATCCATTCATCTCTTGATTCCATATTTTGGGTATTGTGAGTGCTACAATAAACATGGTGTGCACATATCTCTTCAATGTACTGATTTTATTTCTTGTGGATATATTACCCAGTAGTAGGATTCCTGGATCATATGGTAGTTCTACTTTTAATTTTGATGTTTTTGAGGAACCTCTATACTCTTGTTCCATAGTGGACTGTACTAATTTACGTTCTTCACCAACAGCGTACCAAACTGATGTTTCACTCCATGATGTTCCTCATATGTGACTCTGGTTCCAGATCATAATGGAGCTGAAAAATTCCTATCACCTAGTATTTCCTTGTTAAAAAAATTGTGCTTTTTAGAGAGAGGGTCTCTCTCTGTTTCCCAGGGCTCAGGTGATCCTCCCACCTCGGCCTCCCAAAGTTCTGGGATTATAGGCATGAGCCACCATGTCCATGTCCGGCCATTATTAATTTAGAGTATACGCCTTCTACTTAGGAAAAGAAAGCAAAGGGTAAGACAGCCTCAGCGGGCCCTTCAGGAGGTATTCCAGAAGGTCAGCATTGTTACCATAGGAGACTACAGCTCCATGTGTCATTGCTGCTGAAGACCTTCCAGTGGGACAAGATGTGGAGGTAGAAGACAGTGATATTGACAGTCCTGGCCCTGTGTAGGCCTAGACTAATGTGTGTGTTTGTGTCTTCGTTTTTAACAAAAAAGTTAAAAAAAAATTAAAAGCTTATAGAATAAGGATATAAAGAAAACATTTTTTGTATGACTGTACAAGGTGTGTTTTAAGCTAAGTATTACTACAAAAGAGTAAAGTTTAAAAAGTTAAAGTTTATGAAGAAGTTCCAGTAAGCCAAGGTTAATTAATTGAAGAAAGTTTCAAATTAGCCAAAGTGTACAGTATTTATAGAGTCTACAGTAGTGTACAGTAATGTCCTGTGTCAGGTTTCAGTGTGAAAATGTCAGTTCTTGGCGTGCTTGTGGCCGAAGAATGACCAGAGAAGCCAAAGTTAGGTGTACATGAAAATGAGGTTTATTGAGGAGAGAAAGATAGGGTTATAGGGCAAGAGCAAGACACAGGTTTATAGAGCATGATACATACGCCACGGGTGACGACCAGACACATTGTCCCGCAAAGGAAGCGTTTGACACGGATTCCAAGTTGCCATCAGTCCCTCCAACATGGGACGAGACCAGCGCCAGGACAGGTCCATCCTGGCACTGAAGGATAATCACATCCTAGACGCAGGATGATTGATCAGTGATGCTGGAAGACAAAAGTTTTAATCTAAAGGGAGACCCAGGAAAGTTGTCAGACTCAAAATGGAGTCACATGTGTTAAACAAAAACAAAAAACCTGACAAATTGGGCTGAGGGAACCTATGAAGAGAGGGTTCTCCTGCTTGCATACGTAATAACAAAAACTATCGGCCGGGCGCTGTGGCTCACGCCTGTAATCCTAGCTCTTGGGAGGCCGAGGCGGGCGGATTGCTCAAGGTCAGGAGTTCAAAACCAGCCTGAGCAAGAGCGAGACCCCGTCTCTACTATAAAATAGAAAGAAATTAATTGGCCAACTGATATATATATGTAAAAAATTAGCCGGGCATGGTGGCGCATGCCTGTAGTCCCAGCTACTCGGGAGGCTGAGGCAGAAGGATCACTCAAGCCCAGGAGTTTGAGGTTGCTGTGAGCTAGGCTGACGCCACGGCACTCACTCTAGCCTGGACAACAAAGTGAGACTCTGTCTCAAAAAAAAAAAAAAAAAACTATCACAAAAGTTTTCGCAAAAACCAGAAACTTGCACAAAGGCCACTGCAAAGCTTACACAAAAAATACTTCTGCAAGAACGTCTGCCCAGCAACTGCCTGTTCAACACCACTTTGGTTTCACCCATGTTATTGATCTTTGTAGACAATAATAATGAGCTCAAACATATTGGAAATCCTCCTCATTTTTACCCTAAAGACTTCTTTATCTCCCTGAATTCCTACTTAGTTGACTATGGCATGCATATTCCCATTGCAATTCTCTATTCCCGAATAAACAGTTTTCTTTTAGAGAGCCTTTCTGTTTTTTTTTTAGGTGGACTCATACAAGAAAGTAACACTAAGGCTGTTTTGGGAATTCACGGAGATATTGCATGTAGGGCACTGGGCACAGTGTCTGATACAAGAAGTACTCAGTAAACGTCGCTCTCTGTAGGAAGGGGTTGCTCAGTCCTTAGCCACTCCTGAGAAAGTACATTCCAATGAAAACCTAATTCCCTGAGACCATCCACACGGCTGTGCCCAGTGAGAATGTGGCAGTGACGGCCCCTGCCCCGTTCTCTGCACTCATGGAAAGAGGGGAGATGGCCAACAAGCCTCCTGGGGGACAGGGGTCATTCTGGGTTCAGCAGATGGCCCTGGAATCAAAGACGTCATGGAACATAATATAATCAGATCCAATGAGTGTATCAAGGGCCAGGTGAGGAGGCTGCCGGAAGTCCAGCTGTGCCCAGGAGCTCGTGGGGAGGAGCCCTCCCACGTCAGCGCCGAGGCCGCTGCACTGTGGACAGGCCACGCCCTGTGGTAGAAGCACCCCTCCTGCCTGACAGATGCCAAATTATAGGAGATTTTTAAAAGAGTGTTAAGCCCTTCCACCTGCTCGACACTTGCAACGGTGCCTACTGCTCCGTTTTGGCTCCGTTTTGCAGTAGAGAAAACAGAGGCTCAGAACAGAACACTCCTCTGGTCAAGGTGACACACAACGTGTGCCTGAGCCGGGGTTCCAGGGCCCAGGCCTGGCGGCCGGCATCCTCTCTCAATCCAGGGCAAATACCCCGGCCTGGGCAAGCTACTGGTACACCTGGCCAGGCCCAGAGCCCGGGCTGCTGCCACTTGGCAGGAGCAGACACACGGGCTGGGGGGCCTCAGCGCTCCAGGGAAGGGAGAGCTGGGAACAGGGTGGGCAGGTGCAGCTGAGACGCAGACCCAGCCCCCAACCCAGCCTCAGCGGGGTCAAGCCCTGATCTGGGACGCTCTTGTGGCCCTGGGGGATTTACTCCTCCCCACTCTGCAGATGAAGGGAGGGGTGGCCAGGCTCCGAGTCAGGTCCTCCTTCCACCTGTCCTCACCGCTGTCACCCACAGTGTCCACAGGGAATGGGCACCACGCACTGGAGTCTTGGCTGGCTGTGGAGAAAGGCGGCGTTGTGTGGGGAATGTGTGACTCAGCGGTACCAAGAGGACAACTTTCCAACAAGGTTGTTTTTGCCAAACTTGAGTGTGCAATGACTTGGTCTTGCCCCTTCGCATTCAGAAAGCCAGTTCCACGAATAAGCACTTGGCAGGCTTCTGCAGGAGCGACAGCCAGAAGTCTGAGTGAGGACGGGTGGAGCACTGTGCGCACGCGCGCCTCGCCCTTCCCGGCGGTCCACCCAATACGGATAGCCAGGGCGCTCCTGCAAGGGAGAAGCTGTGCCTCTACCAACATGTGTGTCCACCAGGCCGAGTCCTCATCTGGTGTCACTGAGGGTGCATGAGGAGGCGGCTGGGCCTTGAGCACTCAGAGCCCTCTCCCCACCCTCCCTGGCCCAAGGAGCCGTGAAAGGCACCTGCACAGGGGCCGACTGAGCCGGGCCTTCCCCACCCTGGGGTCCCACGGTGCACCCTCAGGCCAGAGGGCAGCAGGCCCGGCCCTCCCTCTTGTAAGGCGTCAGAGGAGCTAGGACAAGGCGACTGAAGACACCCTGTCTCCTGCCTGAGCTGGGCACCCGGGCCTGATGTCTGCTGGGCTGCTGCCCATGTGGGGGTCTACCCTTCTTTCTTTCTGTGTGCCTGTGGCAGGCTGGAGACCCCAGGGGCAGGGCCAGGACTCAGTGTGGCAGGTGAGACTCCCAGGACACTGCTAAGGGGAACCCATCCCAGAACAAGTGCTGTCTTGGCTGAGCTTCCAGAGACCTACAGATGATTCCTGCTCCCCTGCCTCTTCCTGGCCCAGCGCACCGCCCCCCACCACGCTGGGGTTCAGCAAGCACTTCTCCCCAAGCGGGGCTCCTGTCCCTCAGGCAAGTCCCACAGGAAAACGGGAGGCAGTGAGAGGGCTGGCCCAGGAGCCCGGAGGCTTCCCGCAGGACTCCAGGTTGCTCCAGGGCACTGGGCTCTGCCCGTCCAGGGGGTGGCTCATTCCTACCCCTGATGGGGCCAAAGGCACCCCAGGTGCTCCCCAAGGAGCACTGCCTCTGGATCCTTCATGGTTCCAGCCTGGGCCAGGTGCTTCTGGGCCACCTCAAGTGGGAACTTTCATCCGGAACACACTATCAGACAGCGGGAGTTTATAGGTCCACAGCGATGACTGTTGTTGCATCAACAATTAGGACTTGTTTTCTCTTCTGGAGGAAAAGTCCATAGAAGCTGTAACATCTTCAAATGTGTCACTGCACAGGAACGGCAGTCTCTGAGCCTGACCCTAGGTCCTGCCTTGTGGCACCTGTCTTAACTCAGACATGCCCAAGCGTTGGTGGTTCCTGACCATTTGCTGGTCATCACTCCTGCAGGTCAGGCACGATGTTGGGGGCATGGCAGGATGAAAAAAAACGGTCTGAAAGAGCTCACACACCTGTAAAGACCTCACACACCGGTATGGGGCTAGTGCACCTGTGAAGAGCTCACACACCTGTGTAGGGCTCCCACACCCACATGGGATCACATGCGTGTGTGGAGCTGCTGCAGGCATGTGGCCTCACACCATCCACAGGGCAGTTGCTGTGCCCTAGGTGCATCCTCCCTCAGCCTCGCACCCTCCCCAGGAGGCAGAGCCCACTGACCCCTTACAGACAGGGAGGCAGAGACAGGAGGTCAGTCACCTGCTGGCCACAGTGGATGGCTGCGTGAGTAGTGGGGTTGGCAGCGAAGTGACGTCTCGGCCAGGATGCACGTGGCCCACGGAGGCCAGCCCAGACCACGCCTGGGAGCAGCCAGGCCCACTGCCCTGGGAAGAGGAACGCCCCCGTACCTCTGCCGGCGCCTCCTGACGGTGTGCAGCAGGTGGGGAGCAACGTTGGCCCTGTGGAGACGCAGCAGCTGGGTCACCCCCCTCGTCCCCTGACTTCCCCAGGAAACTAAGTCTGCTCTGTGGCCCTGTGCTGGAAGGGGACCTATGTGGTGGCTGCCAGCACCCGCCTTGGCTTCCTGGACTGGGGGACACAGCAGGTGCAGTGGGTGACCTGGCTGGTTAGGGTCAGGTCCCATAACGGGTTCCACAATGGAAAGGGGGACCCCACTGGGAGGTTTGTGACAGGTGAGCTTCCAAAAGGTGAGGGTGTGGCCTCGGCCCTCTGAGGCTTAGGTCAGTGGAGACAGGAGGGGCCGGCAGTTCTACGCTCACAGCAGGTGCGGGCAGAGCTGGGGGCTGTATGACGCTGTCCCCTCATTCCTGGAGGAAGGAGTGGGGACGAGCAGGCCACACCCTGCGCTGCACTGCCCTCATCGGGCTGGGCCGCCATTCTGGCAGGTTTCCTTCAATGCCAAACCCACCTTTTCCCCCCTTATGCCCCCTTGGTTCCCAGCTATCCACAGACAAGGCCGTGGCCTCCCCCTGGGAGCGTCAAATCCACCAGCATGTGGCAGTGGCCCAGAGCGTCTTCCCGAAGGCGTTCCATGTTTTGTGAGAGCTTCATGTTTGCCCTGGGTGTTCTGGGGTGGGATTCAAAAGTTTACGTGGTGATGCATTTGGCAACTCACAGAAATAACCATTTTATACGAATACACTATCCATTACACTAGCATTTCAAACAACAGAAATATGACGCTAACATCATAGATACTTGTACCACCTTTCACATTGAAAGGTAGATTTAATCATCTCTGTATGCCTACCTGCATTCTAGGTCGATCATGCCTCAACGGACACATTGTGAGTGAACAGCTCCTCAATTCAAAATAACTCCATTCCCCCTAAACTTTTCAACTAATTATTGTAAATCTGTGGTGGGAGGTTTTGCCTGAATTATCTACGTATTTGCTTTAATTCTTTACTTCCTTTTGGAGAAGCAGACATGGTCTCCAGTCTAAATATCTTTTGATAAAAATAAAGAACTTTTCTTCAAAATTCCTTTAGAGAAAACTCTTATGGGGATGGATTAGTGAAAACTGACGGGCAGTGGGGGGTGCATTGAGGAGGAATGGGGTGTCTGGCAAGGAGAAATTCAAACAGTCACTAGGTTTAGCAAAACTTTAAGTGGTCCCCGTGTCAAGTAGTACATACTCAGTGGTTAGAGAGTGTGATGATTAATATTCCAGATCCTAAACATGTATCCAGTGAAGCATCTATTCACAGTTCATTCGGATTCGGTGACTGAGACTACCTTAAAAGCACGGATGTCCTCAGTGACAATTCGCATCCTAGCTGCAGAGTCTGGGGAAGTTCCCTGCAAGCTGTCTGTGGGACCACTAGTCCCAGTGGACACATCCAGAGCACACATGGGAGAAGCATTTTTCTTTCTTTGTGGCCTCTGTCTTAATGCAAAAGTAAAACATCCAATCACCTCAGCCCCCAATGCATTTTCTTTTGGATTGTTTTGGGGAGTGGCCAATTAGTAGAGTTAGAGCTAAGTGGTGGGTGGGAAACAAGGGGGAGAGGGCAGAGACTTCCCCAGAGCTGTGAAACAAGATCCAAAAATGCTGCAAAGTGTCCCGTGGGCAGAGGGAGAAAACTCAGGGGCCTCCAGATTCACTTGTTTCCTTAGATGAATTCAAAAAGGTACAACTGTCAGTTATTCTAAAATGCACAGGCAAGCCAACAGTGTTCAACTTCTGCACCTTGCTCTCAAGCAGCTTAGGGACTCTAGGATTATTATCTAATTGGTCTATTGGCCAGGAAGGAAGCGATTTAAGGCTAAGGAGCCAAGAAGAAGATTTCAAGCCCAAGGAAGTGGAGCTTAAATGTTCTCCATAGGAACATGGCCATGTAACCCTGCGCACCCAGGCTTGGAAATTGCAGCCAACCAAACTGAACCCTGGGATCTGGGCAGCTCAGGAAGAGCTGGCTGCTGGCGGAACCTGCTGCATCTGCAGATAAAACCCTTCACACAGCTGGTCTGGGCTCCCCTCAATCATCCCCTCCCACCCCCCAGCCGCTTGCCTAGGAGAAGAACATTTAATGTCTGCAGCTCTGAGGAGCGGGATTCGGGGCAAAAGGGGGACTGGGCACCCCAGCAGCAAGCAACCCTAGCTACTCTTCACCCTCTCTGACACCCCTTTCAACTCACCCTTTACCTAAGGAGTTCACCTCCTCCCCCTGGGCCCAGGCTCCCTACCCCTCCTTGCGGAGCTACCTCTGGGGGCTGAGGCATTGCTTTATAACAGTCTCAAGAGGACCAGGCAGCCCAGACCCCACGCGTGCTTCCTCCGGAGGGCGGGAGTCTTGGGCCACCGAGAGTTTGTGGAGGGCACCTATGGGGTGACTACTGGGCACTCGCACCTTGCCAGGGAGCAGCCACAGGAAGAGGGACAAAGAGCCCCGTCCCCAAGACTAAGCCCCTTTAGCCCAGATGGGCCAGAGCACCCGGGTTCGTGGCACCTCCTTCTCCCCAGGCAATTGCAAAAGCTGCACAGAAAGCACTGGGGAGCTCTGGTTTGTGGATCCCAGGGGCTTCCAGTCATTAGGCGACACCATCTGACTCAGGACTGAGCATGATAGCGACAGTCTCAGGAAGTGCTTCGCCTGACCCCACCTCCCTCCGTCCCCAGGCTGCCTGCCCCTGTGCTCCACCTGGCCATCCCAGGGATGTGGGCGCCCCAGGCTCAGCATCACAGACATGGGGGGACTCCACCACCAGCAAAGACCCTGAGGTGGCCGCGGGGACTGTGCTCCCTCACTCTGGTAGCCTGTCAAGTCCTGTTGGCCTGGCCGGGGAATCGGGCTGGGCAAGTGCCCGCGCTGCGCCCGGGTCTGGACTTGCTGCTGCTTGGCCTGTGGGCCGCGTCCTCTCTTCTGAGGCACCAGGGCGGCACGTGGTCACCGGGCTGGAGCTGACAGCTGCCTGGCGCCTTAGTCGCCTGTGCTCATCCCGCCTCCCTTAGCAGCAGCGCCTCTACCGCCACTGCAGCCACTTTGCCTCAACTGCCCCCATCTGCTCAACACCTTTTCTGGGATCAGGTGACAGGGCTGGAGAAGCAGGCCATGGCTGGGGCTGGGGCCAGTGTGCTGCCAGGGTTGCTGTGGCTTAGGCTGCCACCACTGCCACTGCCAAGCCCTGAAGTCCAGCGACTGCAAAAAGAAGGAGGCAGGAGGAGGCAGAGACAGGTGGCTCTCCTGGGGGCAGGGGAGGTGGCTGTGGAGGTGGAGGAGGGGAAGGGAAGGGCAAGGAAAAGAAGGCTTGGGGTTGTAGAGCCTCTTCTCTGTGTTTGGGAGTTGAGGGCACTGGGAGCACTTGGAAGGCGGCTTGGAAAAGGAAGAGCCTTGAAGTGAATTTGCGTCCCTTGAAAAGTTAGACAGGGGAAGAAATTCCTCCTCCTTTCCTGAGAGAGAGACAGAGAGAGACCACGCGCACTAGCAAGCGCCTTGGCCAGTTGGAAAGTAAAGAGAGGATGAGGAGATTCCCCCAGGATAGGGTCAGGCAGCCCTGAGCACAAGCAAAGGACAGAGCAGTGGGTGGCACTGGGCCTCCCAGGGTGGCGGGAGCAAGAGGCAAAGGCACAGCAGAGTCTGAGGGGAACAGGCCACTGGCTCCTGTGTCCTGCATGGAGCTCCTGCTCCTGCCAGGGCTGGAAGTTTCCTGAGTTCCTGCCCCAGGACTCAAGTGAGATGAGTGTGTGTGCTTGGGAAGGAGTGGCGGCTGGGTGGGGGTGGGGAGTGCCCACCTCTCATCTTGGGCAGATGAAGGGGAGGGACTGAGCTTGGAGAAAAGGAGAAGGAGGAAGGAGGCCAGGCTGACCCCAAGCCAAGGCGACTGGCCAAGGCACAGAGGCAGCATGTGACATGGTCCGGAGGGTCAGCTGAACATTTTCAACTCTCCTAAGCAAGCAAGCAAGCATAATGCAGAGGCTGATGGCTGGTTATTGGCTACCTGTGGTCTCTAGGCCCTAACACATGGGCAATATGACTGCCTCGGTGCAATGTTGACTGCACCTGGGGGCGCTTGTGTGCCACCCTGAGCCTCCCCCATGCTCCTGTCCAGAGATGGGATTAAAGAGACAGGCCAAGGATCTGGGGCCAACTCCCCTCTGGCCTCGCCCGACCAATCGCCTGAGGGTACCCCTGGGCAGTAGTCCTAAAAGGTGGAAAGGCAACTCTCCCAGAACCACCTTTCTGGGAACAGCCACTACCTGGGCTTCCACGTGGGAAGCCAACACTGCAGAAGAGTCTGGCTGCACCCGCGGCAGCGCTCTAGTTTCCTGAGAGAGGGAAGGGACTGCAGAGGAGTAGGGACGGCCCCTGACAGCCCTGCTGGGTCTCAGAATGCCCTTCCCACAGAGTGTGCTGCCACAACTCATGCACGTGTAAACACGCACACAAGTGTAAACACACACACTTGCACACAAATACACGAGCACACTCACCAACACAGACACACTCGCAAATACACGCACGTTTACTACACACGTACACACAGGCACGTGCAACGTGCACACGCACACGGGGCGCGCCAGCGGCTTCAGGGAGCTTTTCCCGGGTTGAGGCGCCATGCTGTGAAAGGGAGGTAGCAGGTCCTGACCCCACAGTTGCACCAACTGCCCAACTGCCCTTCAGTTCACCTGCATTTAACCTTCTCCCTGAGAACTGCCTCTCTGCCAAGCCCTGACTGTGTAGCCCGGACTGTTTCTGAGATGTGTGAACACGCTAATGGCCCCAGTCCCTGGTAAAAGGCGGAGTACATTTTAATATGAACGTCTTTCATCCTTGAATAACACAAAGCTCTGAAAGAATTAGGTTCAGGTTTTCACATATCATACCTAAAAATATTTTCGACTAACTCCAAAATAAAAACATTCACCTGGAGAGGAATTTTTTTCCCAAAATAGAGATCACCTAGAAATAAAAGCGCTACTTCACAGCCCTAAGCGGGACTTGGGCACCGCCAGGCTCCCCTGTGCACGGGGAGGAAGCTCAGGGAAACGCCTGCTTAGGCGGGTGGCGCTGATGGGGCAGAGCTGCCACTTTACATCCATTTCCAGCTGCCCTTGGCAGAGCTGGGACACGTGACTGAACGCTGCGTGCTCTGCGGGTCCCCAGTTTTCTCCTGGGTCCAAATTTAGCTGTGGTGGAGAGCCAGAGCTGCCATCCTTCGCGCCAGAGCCCAGCAGCTGACTGGGAGGGAGGCATCTGACAGGAACCAAAGGTTTTCTGTCAGGGCTTGGCTGACAGGATGGCTTCCTGCATGCGCGACCGGGGGCGTGGCCTCGCGGTCAGTGGAGCAGCTGTGCTCACGTGGGAGCACGTTGGCAAAGGGGCGGGGCCAAGCAGCCCTGGAAAACGGTCAGGAACCGCAGGGGCGGAGCCAGTGTCTGATTGACAGTCGAGAGGCCAATGAGAGAAGGCAGGCCACACCAAGGAATGCGCCACCTTCAGTTAAACTGTCAGGATGCCTGGGAAATCTAACGGGTTTTGCCTGTCAGATTCCTAACTTGGCTGGGCTTGGCCTAGCGCTCTCAAAACTGACCTTTTCTGGCGGTCTTAGGACCCATTCGTGGACTCTCTCCTCCGTCGTCTGTACCTTTCTCCACAGTCGCTGGTGAGCGCTATTACCACGTCCATTTCACAGGTGCGGCAGCTGAGGCTTAGAGGTAGGAACCTCAGCAAGGCCACAGCTGGGATCCCAATCTTGGCACCTGACCCCAGAGCCCATCCTGTCCAGCGCGCTGCAGTTCCACTGGCCCGGACACCTGGGAGTCAAGGCGGAGCAGGGCCGGTAAAGGGCCCCGGATGAGTGCAGTTGAGCAGATTGCTGGCGGCAGTGTCCTCGGAGTGGACGTAAATAGTGATAAGTAGCTGTTGGGTCCCACACGGCATGAGAGCTCAGAGGATGCAGATGGGAGGGGAGACAGGAGACAGGAAGGTGAGAATGTGGGTGTCATGGGCCAGGCTGTCCCGCAGCTGGCAGAGCCTGGCAGCACTGCAGTCTGATGTGGCTTTGGGTTACCCCCAGGTGCAGAAAAGCTGTTCTCTCGGGGCTGTGGTGTTTCCCAGGTGTGAAGTTCAGCATTTTAGGAGCACAGCAATATTATAGTCCCTAGGAGACAGTTGCCTCTGTCTGCTAGGGCTGCGACTACAAAATACCACAGAGAAGGTGGCTTAGACAACAGATTTCTTTTCTCATAGCCCCAGAGGCTGAGAAGTCTGAGATCAGGGTGCTGGCAGGTGTGGTTCCTGGCCAGGCCTCTTTCTGGCTTTCAGAGGGTCACCTTCCATCTGCATCCTCTCATGGAGGGAGGATTTTCATATCTGTCTCTCTGTCTTTCTCTGTCTCTCTCTCTCTCTCCTTATAAAGCCAGCAATGTTGTGGTCTTATGACGGCACACTTAGGACCTCATTTAATCTCAACTGCCTCCTTAAAAGCCTTATCTCCACATAGACTCACATTGGGGGTTAGGCCTTCAACACATGAATTTGGGCACACACAGTGCATTCCATAACAACGGTTCATACTCAGTAAGTATGTAATAGTGATAGTAGAGCACTGAAGAAATTGAACAGTTTGAGAACTCACATGCACCTGAAGTCCTTTCACAAATCTTAGCTAGTATAATGGGCATGAGATTCCCTGTGCCTGCGTGAGCCTTAGCCATGGGGGAACATTCTGAGAACTTGCATGGGAGATCATGGTTGTCTTCTAATAGCCACCACGAGGAGATCTCAGAAAGTTTTACCACGTGTCCTTGATGGGCCTTAGTGAGTCCATTATTCTCACATTGGCCTAAACATTTTCTGATTATTATTTAGCTGGTACAGCTTCTGGAATAATGATCACCCCCAGTGAAGTGAAATAGTAATGACTTTTATTTTGTATTGTTTAATGTTGTCCTTCTAGCTGAAGATACGAGGTAGAGAGATGAAAGTTTGGGGTAATCAGAAACTCTGAGCCAGCTGAAGAAGTCAGACTGTGGCTCCATCTGGCACCTGCCTGAGCAACGAATGAAAAGACAGGGCATTTACTTGTCAGTGAGGTTCCTGGAGCTGTCTTGAAATCCAAACCGCCTTGCAGTTCTAGTCTGCAAGAAGTCCCACCTTGTCATCAGCTTCTGTTCTTGGTGTTCCCAGACATGCTCAGTTCTTAATTTCTGACCACGTAAACTTTCAGCATACCTCCCTTTTACTTTTGCTAGTTCTCCCCTGCAAACAGAGTACTTGACTGGAACAGAGTCATGTGGACCTGGGTTTGAACCCCTGGCTCTTCCATTATTAGTTGTGACTTTGAGCACAGCTTGAGCATCAGTACACAGCTGATCCTTGTGGTGTTGTGGAGATCCAAGGAGAGCCTAAAAGGAAAAGGGCCTGCAGAGGGTTGAGCACCAAACAGGTGCTCAGAATGTGATGTCCCTTCTTCCCCTTTCTATCATGCTTAAATGGCTTTTCAATGGCATATCTCCCTCTCAGGATTGAATTCTCCTAGTGTTTTTGAGTCATCCTTCTTATGGTAATCCCTCCACCTGTGTGTGTCTCTGGTCATTTCAATGTCCCCTTAACTATGATTGAAAGAACTTAATGGCAACTACCTTCCCCCTTCTAAATGGATTGACACTGTCACTTGTGTTCATGAGGCCAGATTAGTAAGGATGAATGATGGATCTATTAATATTAACACAATTGGTTTTAAAGTTGTGAACATTCGTACTTAGATGGACCTGGAAATAGCTTGCAGTGAGAGAGGTGTGGGGACCAGGATGGTAGAGTGTGTCCTCCAGATGGTGACTGAAGGAGGAAAGGGGGTGGCCAAAGCCCTCTCAGAGAAAATAGGTTCATATGAGGAGACCCAATAGGATATAAATATGGAGCAGAAGTTCTTTGTAGACCTAGGTAAGCTGTTCCAGGCAGAGCTCAGTGTCTTTCAA
This sequence comes from Microcebus murinus, assembly GCF_040939455.1. NCBI lineage: Eukaryota > Metazoa > Chordata > Mammalia > Primates > Cheirogaleidae > Microcebus > Microcebus murinus. The sequence goes on from NC_134117.1 coordinate 61,166,881, forward strand.
GAGAACTCTGTAGTCTGGAGCCAAAGAGAAAGCTGTTATTTTTTCAGGACAGAACACTTTGGGAGGGGCTCTTATCTGTACTGGAATTGGAGGCCAGGGAGAACTAAGAAGCACACTAAAGGTATCTGTAAGGTATGGGTGTGTATGCTCCCCTGTGTATGCTCACTCCTACAAGCTGTGCTCATGCTTCTCTGCCTGAGTGCCATGATTTCCACTTGTCCACAGCAGGGTAAAGTGGAGCAGCTGTGGCATGCAAATGCTGCCTTGCAGAGACTCGGGAGCAGAATGCTGCAAAGGTCCTCACAGATACCCTCCCTGACCCCAGATGCGGACATCTTCAAGAGCACATCTGCAAACCTTTCACAGATGCATTAGAGTGGGATCGAAGCAGTGGTAGATTGGTAGTGGAGGTTTGGTTTGTGGGCTCTCCTAGGCTGCATCCTGCTGTAGCCACTTACTGCCCCTGGATACGTTGCATGATTCTAGCGTAGCTTCACATGGCCATGCAAAGCATGGAGAGGACATGGTCTCTGCTTGAAAGGAAATGTACAACCAAGAAGCAACTGGGTAACAAGTATGAAGACTGCTCTTGATTTCAATCCCCTTCTTCCTGGCTCATGAGAGAGCTATTATAGTATTTATTTATGTTTTTCCCAGGACCCAAGAACCCAGAAGGTTCATGGCATTCGTGTTGAATTTCCCTTCGTGCCCTATTCCATCCAGAAAGAATTCCTGGCAGAGCTGCTATTCCAGGCTTTGGAGGTGGCCAAATGGAGATATTTGAGAGTCCAGTGGGCACTATGTGTGTGAATAGTGAGGTAGCGTGATTACACCAACTGAGAGGTGGTCTTGCTCCCTGTGACTGGTTGCCTTTGTAGAGATTTTCATGTTAGAAGTTATGCAAAGTAGCCTGTCAGTTTATCTTTCTTTGTAATAGTCACTTTGTCTATGAAAGTGTTAAACACAGCTGGAGGGTGTGAGGTCAGTTAGGCTCAAGGCAAATGAGGATGTGAATGGCTGTGGACACCATGCCCCACAGCACTGAATGTTTCCAGATTTCTCTGGGCACAGAAGTGCTTTGATGTTGAGAAACACAGAAATAACTGGCTTCTTCACAGATTCAACATTCTGTCTTAGTCTCCAGGAAGTAGTTGACTGAGCACTGGAGGAATGTGATCAAGGGCCCCTGAGTCTTTCCTCCCTGGCTGGGAGTGAGGGAGGCATTTATTCCAGGTTGGCCATGGAGTAGAGGAGGAGGGCTGTGGCAATGGCCCCCAGTATCTCTCTCAGTTTTATAGCAAGTACTGTGTGCTGGTGAAATGAGTATGTTTCTGTGTGGGGATCTCCTAGAGGAGAATGACCTGTGAGCCACCTCACTGTGTCCCTGTCCTCTAGGGGGATTGGCTAAGTTGGCCCAGAGTAGGCTCTTTTTTTTTTTTTTTTTTGAGACAGAGTCTCGCTTTGTTGTCCAGGCTAGAATGAGTGCCGTGGCATCAGCCTAGCTCACAGCAACCTCAAACTCCTGGGCTTGAGTGATCCTTCTGCCTCAGCCTCCCGAGTAGCTGGGACTACAGGCATGCGCCACCATGCCCGGCTAATTTTTTTTTATATATATATCAGTTGGCCAATTAATTTCTTTCTATTTTATAGTAGAGACGGGGTCTCGCTCTTGCTCAGGCTGGTTTTGAACTCCTGACCTTGAGCAATCCGCCCGCCTCAGCCTCCCAAGAGCTAGGATTACAGGCGTGAGCCACAGCGCCCGGCCCCAGAGTAGGCTCCTGATATGTGTGTGCTGAGTGAAGGAATGAGAGAATGTGACTCATTCTTTTTCTCACTGATGGGAGCCTGTCACTCTTTCTGGAGATAACACAGGGATCTCTAGGGACAGGAAAAGTGCCCAGTTGGATACTCTGTTTTTCCATTTTGTTCTTTCATATGCAGTGAGTGGGAGAGATTAAGGCCCTCCAGTTAACAAAGAGAGCTCCCTGTATGTGGTGTGCATGGTTTTCTTAGGCAGTATGCTGTTAGCATTCTCACCTTCCATAAACCCAAAGCCAGGTGCCTTCTTCTCATAGCAACCCAGTGAAACATTGTTTTTAGGGTCAGTACTGACTCCCTGGCTAAGAGACTTGGATATTTCAAGTCCTTACTTAACTGTTTGCTACATTTAATATTGTTGAACATGTCTTCCTTTTTTCTGTTTAAAGTAATTTTAAAAAGTTAATCAAAAAATAATACATAAAATTGATGAAATAAGAGAGATTTGACACCTTAAAATATTGTGTATCAATCCATGACCATGATATAGTCCTGTAATTATTTAGGTATTCTTTACTTTTTTCTCCAGGAATGTTGTATGATTTCCAGTATAGAGATTTTGCACAGCCCTTACTAGATATATTCCTTGGTATTTTTGGTTTGGGTACTATTATAAATGCTCTTTTCAAAAGTTTATTTTCTGATTGTTTATTGTCAGTATATAGAATGCAATTGATTTTGGGTGGCAGTTTATTTAATTGTGATAAAATATACCTAACAGAAAATTTACCATTTTAACCATTTTTAGGTGTATAGTTCAGTGACATGAAGTACATTCGCACTGTTGTACAACCACTATTGATTTTTCATATCAACTGTATTGACATATAACTTATATGTGTTTAAAATTCACCAATTTGAGTTGTACACTTCAAAGAGTTTGGATACATGTGTCCACATCTAGAACATTTCCAGTGCCCCCAAGGGTCACCTATTTCCCTTTACATGTAAAAAAATGGAGGCCCTAAAAGTTAAGCAAACCGCCTAAGGAAATGTTGGTGGGGAGGTGCAATGTCTTGTCTAGAGGCAAGCTTCCATCTCCTGATTCTTAAGCATTAGTCTTTGCATGTTTTCACCATCCATGATGAAATACCCCAAAGAAAATCACCACGTCCACCAGAAGAGAAACACCCCCCCCTCTTTATTCCTTACAGAAACATCAGCAGCCATGGGTACCACAGCATCTGTAATGTGCTGCCCAGCAGCTGTGTGTTCCTTGTGCTCTGGAGAGGAGTACACAGAGGAGGTTCAAAGAAGAAAGTTGGAATGGTACATGCACAACATGCCAAAGAGCAGCTTTGTGGGGTGTCTGCAAAGAGCTGGTGAGGTAAGGCTATCTGAGACATCTTTCTGGCTCCAGCCAAGGTGGGACACCTCCATCCACATAGCTGGTTGGGCACCTACCCAGTCAAACTTCCTGTGAGCAGTGCATGACTTGGTCCAGTTCATTCACAGCTCCAGGTCTGATCCCCATGTCCCTCGTGTGACCCATAACTTCTCCACTCCCACAACCACTGGTCCAGCTGGAATCTTCTCTCCACACTCACTCCTCCTCTTCCTTTCTCTGCCAGAGATTGTCATTTCTTTATTATTTCCTCCCTCTAACCTTCCCTCATTCCTGAGTACCCTCTCTCTCCTAGGTTTATGCAGAGAATATATTAATCACCTTTCAGAAGCTGCAAGCAAAAATCATAAAAAGGGAGCTGGCAAATACACGATGCCAGATGGTGGCTGACATAACCATCCTGTTCCTCAAGAGAATGGTGAGGAGCCCTTGTCCTTAGGCTGGGGGAAAAGAAAGAAAGGACCCCGGGTCTGAGCCCAGGAGTTCTCTTTTGGTGGGCGATGACATTTGGACCCAATTGGGACCTGGGAAATAAGCCCCTCCAGTTGCTAAACAGTGCGATCAACCACGTATCCTGCACCCTGAGTGCACCTCAGGAAATGTGACCTCGGCAGAATGGAAGACACAGTAATGGAGGAAAGGGTGAGGCAAGAGAGCTGAGATGGACAAGGGAAGGATCTGTGCTATTGGCTTCAGCACCTGACTTGATCCTCAGACTGCGTCCACAACTCCCTTGTGGGATACCATAGGTGGTCACCTCCATTATTGTGACTCAACTAGTTGTCCCACTCAATTTTCTAAGCTATTTAAATCCATCACCAGTGTGCTAGCCCACCTCTGCACTGAATATGCATGCCATCAACCTGTCTATCCATCCATATAGTTTTGCAGTTACTTTCCTGACACTGGGTTAATCTGCCCTCTTATTTTCTTGGATAACTGCTACTCGGGAGGTACCCTTCTTCCAGTTTACCTGCCTTCCCTTGGCACAGTTGTCTGGTGACCTAGACCACTGACCTCCCAGGGACTTTCCAAAGTTGCTTCCACCACTTCCATCAACCTTCCTGATGATTCACTCGCAGCTACAGGGGACACTCTGTGCTTTGGAACCTCCTGTCCCCACCCTCACCCCCAGCACACAAGCCAGAGACATTGCAGGCTGAGAACTTGTCCCTTCTTGTCTTCTCATCCTCCTGTGTGCACTCAAGGAAGCTCTCGCCCTCCAGCACCATTAAGGTGAATGTTGGATGGGTGGTGGGTTGAGGTGAGTGAGCTCCTGCCCGCTTGAGAGAAAACAATCACTTATTGATGAAATGTGGTTCTCAGAAGCTTGGGGACTCGTCTTGGGGATGACCCTGGGAACAGCTAGACCTTGTCTTTCTAGAATCCACAGAGAGAAGTGGAGGACGCGTGTACATCAGTCCTCCTGGCTCTGGGGTCGCACAGCATAGAGATGGTCATCGATATGCTGTTGTATGACATCGAGGAAAACATGATGCCCCCAAGGAGCCTCCTGCTGGCATTGAAGGAACTCAGCCTGCGCCCAGGTCTGGACCCTGTGCTGGGAGAGTTTGTGTGAGAAGACGATGGGGCAGCAGGAGAGGGGTCACTGTAGGGAGTCTTGATTCTCCTAATTCTTTTAGTGGGACAGCTGGGCATTTTAGTGGACACTTGGGCCACCACTTGGGGGTATTGGGGAGGAGGGGGATAATCCAGGCTCCGTGTGGGGCAGATGGGAACTGAGGAGCAATTCGTGGGGACCAGGAATGGCTCAGAAGAAAGAGTATTAAGGTATGAGAGACTGGAGCTGGAGGAAAGACTGAGGAACAAAGAATAATGAGAAGGCGGATCAGAAAGCCCCATTCCCCAGAGGCAGGAGGGGCAAAGGGGACAGTGAGGAGACATTGCTTAGGGAACACTGGGGGTGTGGATCGGATGAGAGGCTTGGAAGGGCAATTGAGTAGCAGGAGGAGGTAGAGAATCACCACACAGTCTTCCTCTTCCATGCTGTCCCTGTGGCACCTGGTGACAGCAGTGGTTCTCTTACCCATTCCACTTCTGTCCCTCAATCCAAAACAAATCAAGTCACGGACAAATGACAGTCCCTGCCCTTTGTTGACCAATTGAGCTGGGGCCAATGAGAGGCTGGGGAGTCAGCCGGCCTTCTGGGCCTCAGGTTCCAAAGGACAAGGCACGAAGGTTGGGCTACCAGACAAGCCCACAGAAATGCAAATCAAAACCACAATGAGATTTCACTTAACTCCAGTGAGAATGGCCTTCATCAAAAAGTCCCCAAACAACAAATGCTGGTGTGGATGCAGAGAGAGAGGAACACTCTTACCCTGCTGGTGGGACTGCAAACTAGTTCAACCTCTGTGGAAATCGATATGGAGATTCCTCAAAGCGATACAAGTAGATCTACCATTTGATCCAGCAATTCCACTACTGGGCATCTACCCAAAAGATCAAAAGTCACTTTATGAAAAAGACACCTACACTCGAATGTTTATAGCAGCACAATTCACAATTGCAAAGCTGTGGAAACAACCCAAGTGCCCATCAATTCATGAGTGGATTAATAAAATGTGGTATATGTATATCATGGAATACTATTCAGCTTTAAGAAACAATGGTGATATAGCACCCTTGTATATTCCTGGATACAGCTGGAACCCATTCTACTGAGTGAAGTATCTCGAGAATGGAAAAACCAGCAGCACATGTACTCACCAGCAAATTGGTATTAACAGATCAACATCTAAGTGGACATATAGAAGTAATATTTATCAGGTGACAGGAGGGCGGGAGTGGGGAGGAAGGGATGGGTATATACAACCACAACGAGTAAGATGGGCAACGTTTGGGGGATGGACACGCTTGAAGCTCTTACTCGAGGAGGGAAAGGGGCATGGGCAATATACGTAACCTTAACACCTGTACCCCCATAGTGTGCTAAAAAAATTAATTAATTAATTAAAAAAAAAAAGACAAGCCCAGAGGACACAGCAACAGAGGCAGGAATTGTGTCTCCCGATCTGATCATGACAAATGCTCTCACATCGAGCTCAGACAGCACATGTCTTTGGTTCTTCAAGTGTTCCTGAAAGGGGGTGCGTGTGCAGGTGGTGGCAGCCCCCGGCTTCTGTGTGCTGTGCTCACACTAACATGGAGCCTCACCTTCCGCGCTGCTTCCCAGAGGCAGCCAGGTCGGGTCCCCTTTCATAGCTGCAGAAACTGGATTCAGGTCAGCAAAGTACCTTGCTCCAGGTTACCCAGACTCTATGCATGCAAAGCTAGGGTCAGAGGCCAGGCCTCGTGGCCCCTAATCAGTGAGGCCTCCTACACTACAGCATGGCTGGAAGGCCCCCCTCGCTAGGATGGGGGTGTCATCTTGCTCTCTCCCTCCCAGACATAGACAGCTACCGGGATGCCACGTGGGCCCGTATCCTGAGCCTGCTGAGGAATAAGCGCAGGGAGGAGGACATGTTGTTGCTGTGTCAGGGTGAGGGTCGGGGTGTGGGGAAAGCTCTGTGGGGATCAGGGAGGGAGCAAAGAAGGGCAGGAAAAGATGGGGTCTCTGAATGTGGATCCCAGAAGCCCAGAGAAGGGGCGGGAGGTGGCTGGGAGCAGGCCAGCGTGTCAGCAGATGTTGTGCTCCGTCACCTGGTTTGTGGCCAGGACCCAACTTGATCGGGATGCGGGGAGTGTCGGCAGCCTCACCCATTCCCTTGCCCCTCTGGGTGGACCAGGTGCCATCAGGGGAGGATAGCTGGGGAGACGGTGAATGGGCAATGTTGCCAGCACAGGGCCCCAGGGGCCCTCGTGGGCAGCAGGGGGGACTGTGTGCACACGTCTGTGTGTCTGTTTCCTCCGTGGGGAGGGAAGGGTGATGGCAGCTCCAACTCCCTGCTCCCCTCACAGTGCTCCATGGACTGGCCACAGGTGCCCAGGATCTCCTGGACGACGCCTCTCTGCAGAAGGAAGTGACAAACAGAACGCCCATGGAAGTGGCCACCAGGGCTGATGAAACCCTCCAGGTTTTCTTCAATCATCAGCTCCTGGGCAGCAAAAGCAAGGTGTGAGTGGGAGGTAGCTGGGGTTGGGGGATGGGCTGAAAGGGAGAGGCTGGAGCCAAAGGTGGGGAGGGACTGTGTGTGTCCACTCGCTTGTGACAGGCTGACTCACCAGGCCCTTGCGGCGGGGGGGGGGGGGGGGGGGGAGAAGGACCCTCTTCAGCCACCTCTTCCTGTTGACCAGAAAAGGGGACAATCAGAAAAGACTCCCCTGTCCATTCACTTACTTGGTAATGATAGGGTTCTGTCATTTGCCTTTGCCTGGCCCCCTCTGCCTTCCAGGCACTGTGCTAGGCCCTGGGGATACCAAGAGGAATGACGAGCTGAGGCAAACTCATTGTGTCTCTTTGGACACAGGTGGCAGAGGAAGCTCTGGAGACCATTGGCCACCTCTTCTGTCTGCTGTCAGTTGAAAATCTTGAGAGTCGTGTTTACTGGTTAACCAAATGGTTCACGACTCTGACTTCCACAGCAGTGAGGCCACTCTACATGTGCAAGGTGACTGGGGGGTGAGAAGGAAACGTGTCTAGTTGGTGCATTCCGTATTTATTGAGTACTTGGTGCTGCAGAGTTTGTTTGTAAATAAGCTTTCACCGGAACTCGGCCATGTCCACTCACTCACACACACTGTGCGTATCCTCCAAGGCTGCCTCTGACTACCGCAGTGGAGGGGCAGCCGCCACAGAAACCCCATGGCTGGCAGAGCCTAAAGCATTTCCCATCTGGCCTTTTACACAGAACGTTCGCTGAGCCCTGAGTGATGCAGCCCACATTTACTGAGAAGCTGCTAGAAGCAGGGCTGGGGAAGTAGAGTTGGATCCGCCATGGTGCTTGTGTCAGAGCTGCTTTCTACCTATGGGGATGGGGTGACTAGAAGAAGCAGAGAAAGCATGATCAATTGGGCCTGCAGGGATTTAAGGAAGCTTCTCAGAGGGGGTGACATTTGAATTGTACCTTGAAGAATGAGGCAGACAGCATAGACCAATAATGAATAAGGAGGTTGAATCAGTACTAAAAAGTCCCCCAGGAAAGAAAAGCCCAGGACCTGATGGCTTCACTGCTGAATTCTACCAAACATTTAAAGAACTAATAAGAACACGTGTCAAACTCTTCCCCAAAATTGAACAAAATGGAAGAAACTCCTTGTATGAGGCCAGCATTACCATTATGCGAAAACCAAGCAAGGACACTCTAAGAGAATGCAATCATAGGCCAATATCCCTGGTGAACATACATGCAGAAATTCTCAACAAAACACAGACAGCCAATTTAGCAGCACATTAAAATCATCGTTCACCCTGATCAAAGGGGATGTTCTATACACACAGATTCATGAATATGACAGAACACATTAAGACAATGAAGGAAAAGGACCATGTGATTATCTTGAGTGATGCAGAAAAAGCATTTGACAAAATTTTTTTTTTTTTTTTTTTTTTTTTTTGAGACAGAGTCTCACTTTGTTGTCCAGGCTAGAGTGAGTGCCGTGGCGTCAGCCTAGCTCACAGCAACCTCAAACTCCTGGGCTTGAGTGATCCTTCTGCCTCAGCCCCCCGAGTAGCTGGGACTACAGGCATGCGCCACCATGCCCGGCTAATTTTTTATATATATATCAGTTGGCCAATTAATTTCTTTCTATTTACAGTAGAGACGGGGTCTCGCTCTTGCTCAGGCTGGTTTTGAACTCCTGACCTCGAGCAATCCGCCCGCCTCGGCCTCCCAAGAGCTAGGATTACAGGCGTGAGCCACAGCGCCCGGCCTGACAAAATTTCACATCCTTTCATGATAAAAACTCTCAACAATTAGGTACAGACAGAATGTGCCAGAACACAGTAAAGAGCACACGTGATAGGCCAAAGCCAACATCACACTCAGTGGGCAGATGGTGAAGGCTTTCTCTCCTTTTGTGTCACAGCCTTATGCACAGTAGCCAAGGCAGGGAATCCATCCAAATGAATGGGTGACGGAAACAGGGCACACCCACAGTGGGATACTATTCAGCCTTTCAACAGAAGGACATTCTGTCACTGTGACCACATGGATGAAACTGGAGGGCATTACTTTAAGTGACAGAAACCAGGCAGAGAAAGGCAAATAGCATATGATGTTACTTCTGTGTGGAAACTGAAAGAGTTGACGTAGTAACACCGTATTGTGTACATGAAAATTGCGTGTAGGTTTTAAGTGTTCTCAGCACATACAATACTGAGTATGTGAGGTGATGTGTGTTAATTAGCTCAAAGTTCAGCCATTCCACAGTGTCTCCATATTTCAAAACACAAAAATGCCTATGGTTGTGGTTTGTCACCTTAGAGAAGCAGGCAGCTCTCCCCCCGGCAGACTGAGCTGGGAGGGATTGAAAGGAGAGGGAGCAGCGAGGGCAGCTCGAGCCTTTGCTTGCAGAGCCCGGTTGCTGGGACAAGCTCTGGGTAGATGGGAAGGGACTGGGTCCCACAAGTGAGGCAAAGGCCACAGACAAGTCCTTCCTGTGGCTTGGAGATGCACCCACGCGTGGAGCATCCTCACGTATCTGGGCCCCATGCTGTTGCCAGTTCCTGCAGAGCCTGTGAGGATGCCGCCCAGGACTGGACACAGCATGTTGTATGTCACACACAGGAAGCCCCGAAGACCCCAGGTTGCCTGGGGCTCTGGAGTAATGGCTTCATCCAGTGCTTCTCAGACTGTTTTAACACTCGGATCCTTGGGGAATCTTCTGAAAGGCACATTCACATGGAATTCTGCATTCACTTTTGGGGAGTCACAGACCCTCTGAAACTCATCCCTGGTGCTGGGATTAAGAACTGCTCCTCCAAGCTGCTGTGATTTAGGCATTAGCAAGAAAGAGGGATCTAAGAATCCATCTGCAGGATCTAAGGACTATCTGTAGTCAGGATGTGGGGAGGGCAGCAGATTGCCGCGGGGAAGTAGGGTTAAGGAGTGAGGAGGGTTCCTGAAGGAAGAAGAGGAAGGTACAAAGGGAGCAGTGTGCCCCAGGAGACCTCTGGGTCAACTTGACCCACTGGCTTGAGGCCCAGGCTAGTCAGAAACAACCTGGCCTGAGTGGCCCTGCCCCCTTTCAAAAGGCCACCGTGTGTGAGGGGGAGTTTCTGGGGTCTCCCTAAGAAGTACCCTCCCGTTAGATAGGAAAGCTGTCAAAGTTCCGTAACAATAACTGAAAGTAGATTATGGGGAGATGGAAATCCAAGAGCAGTCATGAATCCTCCTGGGGTGACTGGGCGGTGTCCTAGGGGAGAACAGCCTGAGACACATAGGGCCCTTGCGAGAGCACTCACAGCCTTAACTGGGAACCACACCCTCCTGTCCTGTGCCTGGTCCTCTGCAAGGTGCCTTTAGATACCTCTGGTCCTTCCAGCAGCCCTGGGAGGACAGCGCAGGAAGGCTTTTGGCCCATTCTCCCCTCCCCCAGTGCTTTTCGTGCTGGCGAGGACCACAGGCGCAGAGGCTCGCCTGGCTGGGAGGCAGGCAGCGTGCCAAGGCTGGCTGTGGAGGCCACTTGCACACGAACCCCAAACGGTATTTACCAGCTGTATTGCTGGAGCCACTCACTCACCTTCCCTGACTGTCCCGTTTCCAGTCAGTCAAGCGGTAACAGAACAGGTGCCCCACAGGGTTAGTGCGGGCTTCCCACAAGTGATGGCCATGGACGCGCAGTGCGCGGTGTATTCCCTTTCTGTGCTGCGCAGCACATGGCCACGTGGATTCCTTACAGTTGTGGGACGAGCTGCCTCTGCCCTTGCTGGCTGGCAGCCAGGGGCAGCCCTCCTCTGGTAGAGGCCACCCAAGCTCCTTGTCCTGAGGCAGCCCCCACTTCAAAGCCAGCAATGCCCTCCTCCCGGGGTCCCTCTCATCCTTTGAGTCTCTCTGACCTGCTTGTCTCTGACCTCTCCACCCAGATGTAAAAGGGCTCCTGGCTTAGGTCCAGCCCAAGGGGATAATCTTCCTAGTCTAAGGTCAACTGATTTGGGCCCTTAATCACCTCTGCAAAATCCCTTCACAGCACCACCTAGAGGAGCGCCTGCCTGAGTAACTGACAGAAGCGTGTGTACACCAGGGCCTGCAATTTTGAGGGTGATCTCAGAATTCTACCGACCACAGGAAGATTACACCAATATTAGAGAATTTTTATTAGCAGAGACCCAGAACTAAAACCTCCACTTTCTAGTTGTTATTTCAGGCTCTTTCCTATGATATTTCTCAGTCCCAGTTCCCACCACCTCTTAATGGCTATTCCAAGAAGAATAAGGTGTATTATTTAGCAAAATGGGTGGGAAACACTGAGTTAAGTGAGTTTCTCAGCTGTAGGACTTCTCAGAACTTCTAATGTGTGGCTTAGTCTGGTCCTCCGAGAAGCAAATCCCAACACGGGACTAATAGTGTGAGAGATTGCTTTCTTAAAGAAAATCCTAGGAAAGAAAACAAGGAAGGAGCCAGAGGAGGGCGGGACAAGCCATCAGACTGTGATGCAGGTCTGATTTTTGATAAGGAGAAGGACAGAGGAAGACAGGAATGTCCTTCAACCTCCTGTAGTTCTAAGAGAGTGTCAGCAAGGCCAACAGGCAGTGATCAGACCAAAGTCACCCATCAGAGAAGTCCCAGGTCTTGCTGGACTAGGCCTGCCGCAGTGGACCTGCCATACTCAGTCATTGGCCAGAGAAAGCCCGTGGGGGTCTGGCCTTGGTTGTAACACAGCGATGGAGTTTGAAGCATGGTAGCTAGAGATGCTGGTCAATTCTGCCCCTCTGAGTTGGCATCCGAGGGGCACACTTTTCACTGTTGCTACTCATGCTAATGTGCATTGCTGAATGTTCAAGAGGAAGAATTTTTTAATGGGAACCCCCATTAGAATCAGGTTTCTAGAAGTCGCAGGAGCAGTCTGTCACTGCACTGCCACATCGAGTGCCCTTCCCTTGGTGTGTGAGGAGGCGACCTTCCTCACTGGTTTGCTGTGAGTTTTCTCCAGTAGTGACCGACTCTCCCTACTGGCACATTTACTCTCCTATTTCCTCTCCCTCCTGGCACGTGTCCGTGTGCTGCGTAAGGGTGAAGTCTGTGAGCTTGGAGCAGAGGTTTGCTTTGTGCAGGAAACATACCGCTGGGAGGATGAAAGCTACACCCTGTGCGTGAATCTGCAGGTTGGTCAGGTGCCCGGATGCCACCCCGTGTCTTGGCTCGTCCTGGAAATGTTTTGGCTACTCTCTTCCTTCTTCTCCCACCTCCTCTCTCACTCCAGGGGACAGTGACTATGAATCTAGATATTTATCAGTGCATCGTATCCTTTGTTTGAACAATAACTGGCACTAACCAGCTCTGTCTGAGGAGGCTGGCCCAAGGTGGGGGCCATCAGGCAGGTGGAAGTGGAATAATGGTTCCATAATCAACATCCAGTGGGGGGACTTCTGCTTCTGGCAGAGACGGAGTAACGGCGCCCAGACTCACTCTCCTGCCTCACCAACCAGACAGCTGGGCACTGGGTATGAAACGATGGTCTGCAAGACACCGGGTAACTGGTATCAAAGAAGAGTGACCCCTGAGAGGCAGGAAAGAAGTGAAATAGCCCTGTAATTGCCCTAGCTTTCTGGAGAGAGTTCCAGGCAGTGGCAGAGGGAGGGAAACTCCAGGCAGAGTCTGGTGGAGTCCCCAAGTTGAGGAGACGGGGCTGAGAGTTCAGGGAGACCAGGCAGCTGGAGTTTACAGGGAAGAGTGCTCAGCAGTGCCTGCGTGTGTGGAAACTGGGCCAGGTAAAGAAAAGAACCAAGAACCGAGTGACCAGTAGCCATAACTCTCACAGGGCCTGCAAGAGATCCTGTTCCTAGCAACTAGCCCGGAAACCCTCAGAACGGTACACAGGGCACTGGGCAGAGTCCTTGAGAAGCAGGACAACTAAGCAGTATGCTAACTGTTGTTCTCATCCTGCCTAACAAATCTTAAAAGCAAGACCCAAAGGATCACACAGTTTTCAAGTAACTGTGTCCCAGAACAATCTCAAGAATACAACTCAGGAATACAATAATGTTTGGCATCCAAAAAGATAAATTTACAATGCGTGACAGTAAATAAAAAGTCACGAGGCATGCAGAGAAGCAAGAAATATGACCTATCATAAGGACAAATATCACCCAAACCCTGGGTGAGACCCAGGACTCACACAGGGGTTAAAAGTATGAGACAAGCACATTGCAACAGATACTCTTACTGCATTCTACAGGTTTCCAAGCTAGAGGAACTATTAGGTAAGTTAAGTAGAAACAGGGAAGACATATTTTGAAAAGACCCACATGGAACTTCTAGAGCTAAAAATTAGAATGTCTACAATGACAGAAATACTAGATGGGATTAAAGGCCGTTTAGACATCAGAATGTAAAATATTGGTTAATTTAAAGACATAGCAATAGAAATGACACAAAGTGAAAACACACAGAGAAAGAAGACTAAAAAGAGAATAAAACATCCATGAGGTGTAGGACCCCTTCAAGCAGCTTAGTTTTTGTGCAATTGGAGCCTCCATAGAATGGGGAAAGCAAGAAAGAAACACTTGCAGAAATATTGGTGGAAAAAATTTTAAATCTGAAGAAATTTATGAACACCCAGATCCAAGATCCTCAATGAACTCCAAGCACAAGAATCATAAAGAACCTATATCCGGGCATATCATAATCAAATTTCTCAAAATCAGTGAAAAAGAGAAAATCTTCAACATAGCCAGAGGAAAAACTGTAAGAAAACCAGTAGCAACAACAAACAGCTTATTTCATAAAGAGGAACAGAGATAAAGAGAATAGGAGATTTCTCACTGGAAACAATGCAAGCAGGAAGATAGTGATCTAACACATTCAAAAGACTGAAAGGAATGCACTGTCTCCTAGAATTCTATTTTTTTTTCAGTTTTAAAATATTTAGCGGGTACAAAAGTTTTCGTTACATGGATACACTCTGTGATGCAGACCTTTCAGTGTTCTGCCACCAGGACAGTGATTGTTGTACCCGGTAGGTAAATTTTTACTCCTCATCCCCATCCCCCTTCCAACCTCCTCCCTTCTTAGTTTCCAATGTCCTTTGTGCCTTGTGTGTCCATGTTCACTCAGCATTTAGCTCCCACTTATTAGTGAGAACATGTAGCATTTATTCTCCCATCCTGAAAGACTCCACTTAAGGATAATGGTGTCTAGTTCTATCCAAGTTGCTGCAAATGCCATTATTTCATCCCTTTTGTCTGGCTAAATAGTAGTCCATGGTGTGTGTGTGTGTTTACACACCACATTTTCTTTATCCACTCATGTGTCAGTGGACACTTAGGCTGATTCCATATATTTGCAATTGTGAATTGTACAGTCATAAGCATTTGAGTGCAGGTGTCTTTTTGATAAAATGATTTCTTTCCTTTGGGGTAGATACCCAATAGTGGGATTGCTGGATCAAATGGTAGGCCTACTTATAGGTCTTTGAGGAGTCTCCATGGCGTTTTGCATAGAGGTTGTACTAATTTTCAGTCCCAGCAACACAATATCCGTGTACGTTTTTCTCTGCATCCATGCCAGTTTCTGTTCTTTTTTTTTTTTTTTTTTTTGAGACAGAGTCTTGCTTTGTTGCCCAGGCTAGAGTGAGTGCCATGGCGTCAGCCTAGCTCACAGCAACCTCAAACTCCTGGGCTCAAGCGATCCTTCTGTCTCAGCCTCCCAAGTAGCTGGGACTACAGGCATGAGCCACCATGCCCGGCTAATTTTTTCTATATATATTAGTTGGCCAATTAGTTTCTTTCTATTTATAGTAGAGACGGGGTCTCGCTCTTGCTCAGGCTGGTTTCGAACTCCCGACCTCAAGCAATCCACCCGCCTCGGCCTCCCAGAGAGCTAGGATTACAGGCGTGAGCCACCGCGCCCGGCCTCTGTTCTTTTTTGACTTTGGTAATGGCCATTCTGGCAGGGATAAAGTGGTATCTCATTGTGGATTTAATTGCATTTCCCTAATAATTAGTGATATTGCACATTTCTTCGTATCTTTTGGCTATTTGTCTACTTTGTTTTGAAAAAATTCTGTTCATATCTTTTGCCCACTTTTTGATGCAGTTGTTTGCATTTTTTCTCACTATTTTGTTCGAATTCTTTGTAGATTCTGGAAATTATTCCTTTGTTGGATGTATAGTTTCTGAATATTTCCTCCCATTCTGTAGGTTACCTATTTACTCTGTTAATTATTTCCTTTGCTGTACAGAAGCTTTTTAATGTAATTAAGTCCCATTTATTTATTTTGCTGCTGCTTTATTTACCTTTGGGGTCTTAGTGAAACATTCTTTGACTAGGCCTATGTCCAGAAGAGTATTTCCTATGTTTTCTTCTAGAATTTTTAAGGTTTCATGCCTTACATTAAAGTCTTTAACTGATCTTGAATGAATTTTTGGTAAAGGTGAGAGAGAGCGCTCCTATTTTGTTCTTCTGCATGTGGCTATCCAATTTTCCCAGCACCATTTATTGAACCGGGCTTCCTTTCCTCAGTACACGTTTCTGTCTGCTTTGTTGAAGATCAGTTGGTCATAGCTGTATGTTTTTATTTCCATGTTCTCTATTAGGTTGTATCGGTCTTTGTCTCTACTTTAATACCAGTACCGTGCTGTCAGGGTACTGTACACTTGTACTAAAATTTGAAGTCAGGCGATGTGATGTTTCCAGACTTGTTCTTTTTGCTTAATAATACACTGGCTATTCAGGCTCTTTTTTGGCTGCAAATGAAATTTAGGATTATTTTTTCTAGATCTGTGAAGGAAGACATTGATATTTTGATGGGGATTGTACTGAAGCTGTAAATCACCTTGGGCAGAATAGACACTTTAACGATGTTATTTCTACCAATCCATGAGCATGGAATATTTTCCATTGATTTGTGTCATCTATGATTTCTTTCATCAGTGTTTTGTGGTTCTCCTTGTAGAGATCTTTCACCTCTCTTGTTAACTGTAATCCTAAGTATTTTCTTTTGATCATAGCTCTCATAAATGGTATCGAGTCCTTGGTTTGACACTCTACTTGGCTGTTGTTAGTATACAGAAATGCTATCGATTTGTGTACATTGATTTTGTAACCTGAGAGTTTCCTGAATTTATCAATTCTGGGAGTCTTTTGGTGGAATCTTCAGGGTTTTCTAAATACAGGATCCTACTGATGGCAACCAGAGATAGTTTGACCTCCACCTTCCTAACTGGGATTCCCTTTCTTTCTTTCTCTTGACTGATAGCTCTGGCTAGGCCTTCCAGTACTATGTTGAATAGAAGTGGTGACAGTGGGCATCCTTGTCTTGTCCCAGTTGTTAGGGGAATGCTTTCAAGTTTTCCGTATTCAATATAATATTGGCTGTAGTTTTGTTGTATACAGCTTCTATAATTTTGAGGTATACTCCTTGTATGCCTAGTTGATTGAGGGTTTTTATCACGAAAAGGTGCTGGATGTTATCCAATGTTTTTTTCTGACTCTATGGAGATGATCATATGGTCTTTGTTTTTGCTTCTCTTTATGTGGTGAATCACATTTAATGATTTGCATATGATGAACCATCCTTATATCCCTGGAATGAACTGCAAATGATCATGGTGACTTATCTTTTTGATGTGCTGCTGAATTCAGTTTGCTAGTATCTTGTGGAAGATTTTTGTGTCAGTTTTCCATGGGGGATATTGGTGGTCTGCAGTTTTGTTTTCTTGTTGTAGCCTTTTCTAGCTTTGGTGTTAAGGTGATACTGGCTTTTTAGAATGAGTTAGGGACTATTTCCCCCTGGACATTATGGAACAATTTCTGTAGGATATGTGCCAGTTCTTCTTTGTAGGTCTGGTAGACTTTGGCTCTATATCCATGTGGTCTGGGGCTTTTTTCTGTCAGGAGACTTTTCGTTACTGCATCAATCTCGCCGCTGGTTATGGGTCTGTTCAAGGTTTCTATTCTTTCCTGATTCAGGCTTGTGAGGCTGTGTGTTTCCAGGAATTTACCCTTTTCCTCTAGATATTTTAGTAATTTTTGTAGTAATTCTGGATGATGTTTTGTATATCTATTGTGTCAGTTGTAATGTCTCCTTTTTTATTTATGATTCAGGTTCTTTGAGTTCTCTCTCTTCTATTCTGCATCATTGGGCTGTGGTCTATCAATTTTATTTTCATAGAACCAACTTTTTGTTTCGTTGATCTTCTGTTGTATTGTTTTGTTTGTTTGTTTCCCTTTCATTTACTTCCATTTGTAGCTTAGTTATATCCCTTCTTCTACAGGCCTTGGGGTTTGGTTTGTTCTTCTTGTTCCTTGAGATGTGATATCAGGTTCATAAATTATGATGTCTGTATCTTTTTAATGTAAGCATTTAAGGCTATGAATTTTCCTCTTAGCACTGACTTTTCTGTATCTTGTAGATTTTCTTTTTTTTTTTTTGAGAATCAGACTCACTTTGTTGCCCGGGATACAGTACCCTGGCATCAGCCTAGCTCACAGCAACCTCAAACTCCTGGGCTCAAGCGATCCTCTTGCCTCAGGCTCCCAAGTAGCTGGTACTACAGGCATGCACCACTATGGCCGGCTAATTTTTTCTCTATATGTATATTTTTAACTGTCCAATTAATTTCTTTCTATTTTTAGTAGAAACGAGGTCTCGGTCTCTCTCAGGCTGGTCTGGAACTCCTGAGCTCAAACGATCTACCCGCCTTGGGCTCCCAGAGTGCTAGGATTACAGGCGTGAGTCACTGCACCCGGCCTATCCTATAGATTTTTGAAAGCTTGTGTCCCCTCTGTCATTCAGTTTAAAGAACATTTTGATTTCCTTCTTACTTTCATCATTGACACAAGGATAATTCAGCAGTAGTTTGTTTAATTTCTCTGACTTTGTGTGGATTTGAGAATTTTCTTGGACTTGATTTCTAGATTTATTCCACTGTAATCTGAGAAAATACATGATATGACTGATTTTTTGAATTTGCTAAGTCTTGCTTTGTGGTCTAGCATACAACAATCTTGGAAAATTTCTCATGTGCTGATGAGAAGGATGTACATTCTAGAGTTTTTGGGTGGAACGTTCCGTAAATGATCATGAGGTCCATTTGTTCTAGGGTTCCATTTAAATTCAGTATTTCTCTGTTGGTTTTCTGCTTTCATGTTGTATGTAGTTTTGTCAGTGGGGTATTGAACTCCCTGGCGAGTATGATGCAACTGTTTATTTCTTTGCCTTGCTCTTATAGACTTTGCCTTATGAATCCACGAGCTCATGTGTTCAGTGAACATACATTAGATTTGCTATATCTTCTTGATGAATTGCCCCTTGATCTTTATGTAATGAACATCTTTGTCTTTTTTAATTTTTTTGACAATTCTGACTTAAAGGCAATTTTATCTGGTATGAGAATGGGTACACCAGTTGACTTTAGGTTTCCATTTGCAATGGATATTTTTTTCTACCCCTTTACCTTGAGTCTGTACATTTCCTTGTGAGTGAGATGGGTTTCTTGGAGTCAACACATACTTTGGCAATGACTTCTTATTCATTTAGCTAATCTATGTCTTTTAATGGGAGCATGAAGACCATTCACATTCAGTGTTAGTAATGATATCTATGGTAACGTTCTGTCCATCATGTTGATTGATACCTTTTTGTTTTGTTTTCCCTCTTGTGATATTGTTTTATAAGGGCTGTGAGCTTTGGCTGGGCACGGTGGCTCACGCCTATAATTCTAGCACTCTGGGAGGCCGAGGCGGGTGGATCGCTCAAGGTCAGGAGTTTGAGAACAGCCTGAGCAAGAGCGAGACCCCGTCTCTACTCAAAATAGAAAGAAAATTAATTGGCCAACTAAAATAGATAGAAAAAAATTAACCGAGCATGGCGGCACATGCCTGTAGTCCCAGCTACTTGGGAGGCTGAGGCAGAAGGATCACTTGAGCCCAGGAGTTTGAGGTTGCTGTGAGCTAGGCTGATGTCACGGCACTCCAGCCGGGGCAATAGAGTGAGACTCTGTCTCAAAAGTAAAACAAGAGCTGTGAGCTTTAATTGTGGGGTGTTTTACATCGGAGGGTATCTATTGTGCTATTCCATATATAGTGCACTATTAAGCATTTCCTGTAGGCCAGGTCTAGTGGTGACAAATTCCCTTAGTGTTTCCTTATCTGGAAAAACCTTTATTTCTCCATGACTCATGAAACTTAGTTTTGCAACACACAGAATTCTTGGCTGGCTGTTGTTGTGTTGAAGAAGATTAAAAATGGGCCCTGGTCCCTTCTGGCTTATAAGGACTTGGCTAGGAACCTGTTGTTAGCCTGGTGGGCTTTCCTTTGTAGGCCAGTTGTTGCTTTCATCTTGCAGTTTGTGGAGTTTTCTCCTTCATTTTGACTTTGACCAGGTTGGTGACTATGTCTTGGAGGTGTCCTCTTTGCTGCTGGTGTGTAATGACCGATTGTATGTGGATATCTGCATCTCTGGTGATATCAAATATTGTGGCACATGGGTCTGTGGGGTCATGGCCCCCCACACCGTGCATGGGTACATGTTTTCATGGATGTACACATGGCTCACAGTGCCAGCAGCCTGCTCTTCTGGTCGGCATGGAAGCTCATGGTGCCTAGGACCTCCATGCAACACACAAGTTCCTGGGGGTGTGTACTTCAGCATGTGGCACATGACGTCAGGGAGCCTATTCTGGTGGTTGGTGCATTGAGCTGCATGGGCTGGGCTGCTAGATGGCTGGCTGGCTCTCCTCACACAGATTCTACTGGGGCTGCTCCTGTGGGACCTCTCAAGTGGCAACATCACCCACTCTATTCAAGTTCCCAAGTGGGTAGTATGCTTGGCTCCAGTCACAGGCATGCAAGGGCTTTTGCTCTCCCTGCTCCCTCCCAGGATCAGCAAGGGATGCTACAGGGGCATCCGCAACAAAGCTGATCCATATGTAGATTGGGCTTTCTGGACCTGAGAGCTTAAAGTGGTTTCAGCTGTGGCAACCTGGGAACAGAGGCCAGCAGGTCACTGCTAGCTTGCTCTCTGTTGCAACTTTACAATACAGTTTCCAGCTAGTTTCCTGATCAAAATGGAGGCCCACGACGGTGCTAGGGCTCCCCACCAGCTCAAGTCACAGTGTCCATGCACAGAGGGTGTGGGTCTGGGGTTCTTGCCTTTTCCTTCCCCATGTGTACATATGCCCTCACGGTACCTTCAGATCTTGGCAAGTGGATCTCCCTATCCCCATCTCCTTCGCTCTGAGCATCTCCCATACCTTCTCTGATGATTGATAATGCTCTCTCCAGCAGTGTCCATGGGTAGGTGGGTATCTACTTGCAGTGTTCTATCCTCTATTTGAAAGTAGCATGTCCGGGCTTCTACTAGTTCACTATCTATGCCCTGTGTCCTGTCTCATAGAATTCTATACACAGAAAAATATCTTTCAGAAATGAATTGGAAATAAAAATGTTTTCAGGCATACAAAAGCTGAGAGACTTGATCATCAATAGATTTGCAGTGTAAAAAATGTTAAAGGAATCTTTCAACCAGAAATAAAATGATACCAGTTGAAAATACATTATAGCTTCAGTCCCCAATCCCTAGACCATGGCCTGCTATCAGTCTGTGTCCTGTCAGGAACCAGGCCACATATCACTGCCTGAGCTCTTCCTCCCCCCCCAGCCCCAGCTGTGGAAATATTGTCCCTGGTGCCAAAATTGTTGGGCACAATTTTTTGCCTGTGCAAAGGGGTGAAGACAAGCAGAAATTATAACTATGTAGATAAATAAATATTTTTTCTCATATTTAAAATATGTCTGTTAGACAGTTGTTTAAACAAAAATGAAGCTGGACATGGTGGCATGTGCCTATAGTCCTGCTCTCAGGAGGCCTAGGTGGGAAGATGGCTTGAGCCCAGTAGTTCTAGGCCGGCTTGGGCAACATAGTAAGACCCTGTCTCAAAAAGAGAAAAAGAAAACAAAAAACAAAGAAACACAAAACTAAACAGCAAATATAATAATGTACTGGGGACTTGGTAACATGGAGAAGTGAAATATATGACAGTAGCTCAAAGTATGGTTATAGCGCAAACATAGTAATTCTTACTGTGCATAAGATAGTATACTATCCTTTGAAGGTTGACTGGGACAAGTTAAAGATGTGTGCTCTGAACTCTACCAAGCACTGAAACAATAAAGTGTTGTAGCTAATAAGCCAATAAAGAATATAAAGTGGAATTATTAAAAATATTTGATTAATTTTGAAGAAAGACTGAAAGAAAGGAGAAAGGGAACAAAGAATTGAGACTAATCAAGAACAAATAGTAAGACGGTAGACTTTTTTTTAGCGTATTATGGGGGTACAAGTGTTAAGGTTACATATATTGCCCATGCTCCCCTGCCCCTCCAGTAAGAGCTTCAAGCGTGTCCATCCTCCAAACGTTGCACATCTCACTCATTGTGTTCAACATCTCTAATCATCAGGGAAATGCAAATCAAAACCACAATGAGATATGACTTAACTCCAGTGAGAATGGCCTTTATCAAAAAGTCCCCAAACAACAAATGCTGCCATAGATGAGGAGAGAGAGGAATACTCCTACACTGCTGGTGGGACTGCAAACTAGTTGAACCTTTGTGGAAAGATGGTAGACTCAACCACATAAACCATCACGTTAGAGATCAATGACCTAAACATCCCAATTAAAAGGCAGAGATTGTCAAAAGTATAAAAAAGCAAGACCCATGTGTCTGCTACCTTTAGGAAATGCACTTGAAAGATCAAGCAACAAATAGGTGAAAAGTAAAAGAAGAGAAAAAGATATACTGTGCTAACACTTCTCAACCAAAAGGCTGTATTGGCTATATTCATATCAGAAAAAGTAGATTTCAGAGCAAAACTGTGTTCAGGGCTAAAGACGGTCATCTCATAACCACACAGGGGTCAATTTACCAAGAGCACATAAGAGTTCTAATGATTTTGTACCTAATAGCAGAGCCTCAAAATACATAAGGCAAAAACTTATAGAACTGTAAGAAGAAATAGAAAAATTCATAATTTCACTCAGATTTCAACATGCCTCTTTCAATAACTGATAGTATAGCTATACCACCAGTAGATATATGAAAGATTTAAACAATGCTATAAAACAATTTGACCTGATTGGCCTACACATCTGAGAGGAAGCAGTACAACTGTCTTTATTTTTAGTCAGCGTGATCAGCTATATAAAAATATGAAATACTAGGGAATAAATCTGAATATAGGCACATAAAACCTGTACCCTGGAAACTACACATAATTGCTGTGAGACAGTAAGAAAGGCCTAAGTAAATGGGAATATTTGAGATTCCAGTACACATCTATTAAAATGAATGGGAACACCGCTTTGGAAAGCAGTTTGGCGGTTTGGTAAAATACAAGGGATAGGTCTATATTGACAGAAAACAGAGCCCTGGTGGCCTGGGGTAGGGTAGGAAAGGAGGGATTACACATAGGAAGGTCCAACTTTTGGGGATGATGGAAATGTTCATTCTTTTAATTGTGGTGACAGTTTTACAAGTGTATACATTTGTCAAAATTCCTCAAATTGTACATTTAGTATGTGCAGTTTATGATATGTCAATTATCCTTCGACAAAGCTGTTTTTAAAAAAAATCAAAGGGCATGTGCTCACATGAGGAATCTGAGAGTGTTTCCTCACACCAGTGGTAAGAATAAGCTACAAAATGGAAGAATCCAGAAGGCAGAAGGGAGCTTTTCAGGTTTTTAGATGTAGTCTTCAGAAATTTGAATGTCAGAGAACAATAGAACCGGTTCTTGCTTTGGCCATGGTTATGTCATCCTGTTTCTTTGAATTCAGCCAACAGTTGCAGTGTGGAATTGCCCTGGCAGTTTCTGTAGAATGATGGGGTTATTTGAAAATCAGTCTAGCTTGCTGGGTGAGGCGAAAGGACAGGTTCTGGCTGCATTGAGCTGTGGAAGAATTGGGCCCTGAGCCTGCCTTGAAAAGGTCTAAGAGGGCCATGTGCAATGACTATGGCTTGGCTCCTCCTTAAAGAGAAGATGTGAGGAAAGAGTATTTCCCCTGAGGCTGTTGAAGGGTCAGGAAGCCTAAACCTGACTGTCCTTCCTCACACAGTGTCTCTGCGGCGTCCTGAAAGCCCTGTACCGCAGCAAACACGGAGGTCGCAAGGTACAATCCTGGGCAGAGGAGCTGGCAGGCATCCTCCTGAAGCAGGTGAGTGCCGTGGCAGTAGAGCCATCCTGGACTCCCCTTTCTCTCTGCTTTGGAGGGGATGGCTTCCCCCGACCAGGGCGCCACTGCACACAGCACAGGTGTCTTTCATGTGGGGATCTCAGCCTTACACACCTCAGGCTTCCCCGGAACAGTGACATGCCTGGATTCTTGACACACAGTGGGATCTTTCCCATGAGGACAGTTGGACACATCTGTATGATTCCTGGGGTGAAAGGCCTTTGTTGGTCCCCCTGATCTCTGGGAAAAGTCCAGAGCCCGAGCCTCTCCATCTGCCTGTGGGAAATGTGCAGACTTCTCTGTTATGGAGTAGGAAGAGGACCATTGGTGTTTAGCAAAAGGGTGATACTTTCCTGGTATTTAATTTTTTGGCCACAGTCTTTCTCCCTATGGGGAGGGGACTGTGGATTGCTCAGTTACATTTTCCTGTTTTCCTTATAGCCAAGCACCATGTCTTTCTTGGCTTCATGCCTCAGTTTCCTCAGCTATGCCCAGGGTCCCTGGTTTTAGTCTGAAGGCCTTGGTCTCCCTACAGATGAGTGACAAAGAGAGCCAGCCACCAGCTCTTTGTGATGAGACCGAAACATTATTCCTGAGGGCATTTAACCTGTTGAGTAAGTCAACACCTTTCCCTAGCCCCAGGTGTGTGTGTGTGTGTGTGTGTGTGTCTGCATGCACTTGTGTATGAGTATTTTTGCGTACTCAGGACCGTTTTGCCTCTTCCAAGACTGGAATGGGGCCAAAGTCTTCCTGGGGGCTTCCATCCTTTTAGATAAGAGGCAAAGGAGTTCCTGAGAGCTCTGCTTGAAATTAAATGGATCTGAAAGGGCACAGGCATTGGCCCCCCACTCCTTTGGTTTCCACTCACATAGCCTGGGACTACTGACTTCCCTTTCTTCTGTGGGGACCTGCAGCTCAGAATAAAGTCAAATAATGTCACTTCAGCACTGATGAGTACAGTGTGCTGGCCTAGGGCAGGGAATGCAGGGGGCAGGAGAGGGCCAAGGTCTAGCTCAGGGAGAGCGTCTGGCACACGGTGATGCGGACAGACACTGGTTCTCTACCTTCCTCCTTCCTTTCTCCATCCTGATGGCCCCTTATTTATCCAGCCATGGCCTTAGTGGTTTCTGGGAGCATGATTTCCTCCTACTTATTCCCTGCCACACACACTCCTACAATTCTCTTGTCTTCACACCCTCTGGATAGGCCACTTATGCCTGGACACCACAGTCCATGTTCTGAAGACGGCAATAACAGTAGAAGAGGAGTCTACAGTGCTGTCAGCACTTGAGGCCTTCAGGGAGGTGATCCATGGAGGTGAGTGGGATGGGGTGGAGTCCTGGGGTTCCAGGACTTGCTATTTCCTACGAGATTTCTTTCTCTGGGCAACAGTCTAGTCTACTAGTTAAAAGCACTTTTTTAAACTCAAAGTGAACTCAGTGGGTTCAAATCTTGGCTTTGCCTCTTACTAGCTGTGCAGCTTTGGGCAAACCCTTTTTGATTCTGTGCATCTATGACTTCTTCTGAAAAATGGGGATAAAAATATTACCTCTCTTTAGGGAGTTTTAGTGAGGATTAAATGAACTGACAGTATGTGGTGTGCTTACAAGAGCGCTAGCCATGCAAGTGGTTACAGTAGTTTATCTACGACTATCGTCTGGAAGAATGGGCTCCACCTGCAGTCCTACCTGCTTATGGTTAAACACTGTGTGTGCGTGCGACACAGTGCTGGGCACTGAGGCACACACATGAGGATGACTCCTGTCCCGCTGTCCATGAGCTCGCTGGTGGACAGGAAGGTGAGGCTGTTCATGCAGGGGAATGATGCCAGGCCATGTGCACTAAGTTGCTGAAACAGGTGCATGATGACGCTGGGCAGGAATGCAAGGAGGGATCCCTCAGGGGCTGGGATGGGCTCATGGAGGGGATGGACCAAAGGTAGGGGAAGGAATTGTCACCAAGGCTAGGAGAGGGAGCTCACAGTGAAGAAGAGCCTGTGCCAAGGTCTACAGGCTGAGACACAGAGGGCGGGAGCACAGCTTGGCTGCACAGGGGCATCTGTGAGGGCAGCCACGAGAGGCTAGCAAGGGTGGAGGCTCCAATACCAGCTTGATGAGAGGACTGCTTCAGGGCACTTTTCCATCTAGGCTGGTTGATCTCAGTGCAGTTGGCAGGCAGAGGGGTGGCAGAGACAGACACCATGAAGATGCCACCTGGCCCTGAAGACCGAGACTGTACCTGGAAGTCCTCCCACCTGTGTGCCTTATGTCACCTGAAGTAGCAGAGGAGGGGGGAGGAAGCTGACCTTTGGCTGCATGCCTGTGTTTTCTCTAGCACCCCAGGCGGAAAGGCTGAAGAGGGAGGTGCTGGCTTCGGTTACTTCAGTGATACAGAAGGATCGAAGACCAGTGAGCTGAAGGGCTGCGGGTTTGTGCTGGGAGGGCCGTTGCCTCTTAGACCTTGTGGTCTTTATCAAGGGGGGGTCAGTGAAGGAGGAGGAAGGGAGGGTGGGCTGCCCAAGCCAGTCCTAGCCTCAGGACTTTCCCTCGGGATACATTGGAGTTTTCAAAGCCCAGGAAGAGTTTGAGTGCAGAAAGGTGTTTCCTACCTGCCTCTTTGGAGCCTTTGCTCTGGGCAGCACTGTGGTGTCCTCAGGGGACCCATGGAGATCCAGATGACACTCCTCAGTGCCTGGATGCACAGTTTGCTGAGGGAGAAGAGCCTCAGGCATCATGGGTGGGGTGGGGGCTGAGCAGCTGTACTTCGAACAAGCTCCACAGCCAGGGTGGCAGGCAGCATGGACTCCCAGCTCTGACCGTGCGGACAGAGCGTTGGGGCAGCAAGAACAGGGCACCCTGGCTGTGAGAACCAAATGTAGGACAGTGGCATCATCTTGAAAGACAGGGGCCCAAGTCCCAGAAGGCTGACGAAGAGCCTGGGCGTTGAGGGCTGGGCCCTCGGGACTTGCAGGATTTGTTACTGGCCTGGCCCATGAAGGCGGGATAATGGGGCCTTTCCTGGACTCAGATTCCCCCTACGCAGACACCCATGGGGACACATGGTGTGGACAAGCCCAGCGCTCAGAGTCCTCCAGGAGGACGGTGGCAGGGATGTCAGTGAGAACTTCAGGGAGCGTTGGAAGTGGTCAGGTTCAGTGACTGTGCTCTGTCTTGGCCACAGAGTCCACTGAAGAGTCACAGTCGACTTGGACTCGGGAGACCTGAGTTCCTTGAAGTCCTCCCTAACTTGCTGAGGTGCTCTGTGTCCTCACTAGGAACCCAAGGGGTCAGATGGTGTCCCTGAGGTCCATTGCTGTGTTGCATGTGATGCCCTCTGACCCTGCAGGTGCGCATGGCCCTCCTGAGATTCCTGGAGGCGCTGGGGCAGCGTGACTACCTGAGCCTTCCCGAGGGCAGGGTGGTCATAGATTACCTCCTGAAGCTCAGCCAGTGGGACTCCTCGGTGAGCAGGGCAGCCCTGAGGGGGCCTGAGGCAGCAGAAAGGCTGAGGGAAGGGGAGAGAGAAAGGGCAGGGTGCGGAGCAGAGCGGGGACAGGAGGCTGGGCTGGCAGGACTGGGGTCGGGGACTTTGCCCTTCCCAAACCTGATCAGTGGCCCCGGGAAACCTTGTCCCATGCAGGTCAGCGGGCATTGCTTCCAGATTTTAGTTCTTTTCTTCTTCCTCCAGAATGAAGCGGACATTGGACTCATGTCTTTGAAAGTCCTGCAGACGGTACAAACATCTGGGGTCACACAGGCCTCTGCATTCCTCCTCTCCTGGCTCCCAGCCCACTCCTCTGTCCCCCAGACTGCCTTCTTCTCCCTGCCCTCCATCTCCCCCTTGTCCTCTCTCTTCCACTCCTCTCCACTTCCGTCTCTTCCCGCTCCAGGGCCTGGGCCTCCTCAAGAAGGGGTTCAGGGGAGTACATGATTGTCGCTGGGTGGTGAGTCTGGAGTTGGAGTCCCTCTGCCAGCGTCTGGCTGTGACTTCTTGAGCAAATTGCTCTATGGGCTGACTTTCCCCTTATGTACGAAAGGGGGATATGGTATGCCCTGTCTGCTCACAGCAGCCTCCAAGTGTCCCTGGGGGCCCTGGGAGCTGCTGTGCTATGGAGGGGGCAAGAGGCCAGGGAGGGCCCTGCTGGGAGGTCCTGTCCTCCCTGCAGGCAGCCACTTTCCCTCCCATGAAGCCCTGAGTCCTGACCTCTCGTGTTTCTTCTGCCTATGGAATGTTCCCCAGTGAAGGCAATGACAAAGTCATACCATTCAAAATTTCAAGAAAGCCCTCTGTCTGATCAAGTCCTTCCTGGTGTTATTTTAATAAGGACCATGGTGACATTTTACCAAGATGGGGTGAGAGGAGAGAGAGGCAGGGTCAGAGACAGACAGCATAGGCCAGTCTGGGGAAGAGGCGGCTGCAGGCCTCATAGGTTCCTGCAAGACAAGAACCCAAGGTCATGGGGTTGGAGGTCACGTGGTGGTATGAGTCAGGGCTGGCACTGACCTTCTGGCACATCCCCTCCCAGGTGTCCTTGCCCGTTCTTATCAGCATGCTATGTGAGCCCGGCAATACCTCAGCTTTCGTGGTCTTGAGTGACACAGCCACAGAGGTGGCTCTGAGGGAACAAGCGCTGGGGCAGCCCCCCTACCTCAGCAGCTTCTATGTCAGGAGTAAGTACAGGGAGGAGAGACCACGGGGGGTTGGTCGACCACAGGCACTGGGGCTGCCCCAGGCATGGGAGGGGTGGGCCCAGGTGAATCCTGTGAGCATGAGGGTTTGGGTCTGTGCTGTGCTAAGGCTGGGAACCCCACTCCTCAGTCCTGTTTGCAAAGGGTTAGGACCACAGCCCGAGCCCATTGGCCCTCAGCAGGGGAGGAAAGGAGCCTTCTTTGCAAGATAGCTGCCCCCCACAGGCCCTCTGGCCTTCCCATCTCATTTTGCAACCCTGGAGGCCAGGAGTGGTAATGATCATGTGCCGCAGTGGGTGTACACAGCATCCCCACCTTGGTGCCTCCGGTGCCCCACCTCTGGCCTCACTCTACACTCCCCACCCCTCACCTTTCATCCCAGTGGAGTAAGGGATGGGGTGAGGGTGTCCGCTCCACACTGAGTGGGTGATGGTTTATTCTGTCAGCTGGAATTGCAGTGTTTGTGCTTCAGGCTGAGTGGCAATGTCCGGGTCTCAAGGCTCACCTTCTCCACGGTGCCTGTGCCCCTCCCCTGCCCTGCAGAGGGTGGGCTGCTGGCTGGGAATGGAGGTGGGACCCCTGGAGCTTACATTGACGATGTCCTCTTCCTTCATCACCTCTTTGATGTAGCGCCTGAGTTCGTCTCCCCACAGCACCTGCTGAGCCATCTGGTGGTAAGTGATGCCAGGATGGACATCTCCCGCTGTCTACCTGTCTACCGGATTGTTCCACAGTAGCTGCATCCTGCGCTGTCCCAGCCATTGCCCTGGGGATAGAATAAGGAGCTGGGGCCAGGGATCCTGGAGGCCCTGGGCAGGGGCAGCCCAGGCTACAGGGCTTGGAGGGGGCACTGGGCACAGGTGCTGGGGCCCGCGGAACCTGAGAGATGGCAGATGGGGAAAGCCCAGCCATCTCCGTTGCGTCCTCCTTGTGAGCTTCTGTCTGTGAACTTGGGCCAATCCCCGTGCCTTTCCGGAGCTCATTTTCTCAGCAAGTACATTTTTAGTTTCTCTACTGGCCCTGCACTGTGCTAGACATTATGAACCCATGGACAGACAAAGGACAGATGGCCCTTGTACTTGCCCTTGAGCTATTCACAGTGTGAGTGAGAGCGGTGACCCTGGGGATGACCTCGCCATCCAGAGTGAGGAGTGACAGTGCACTAACAGAGGAGCCCATCCGGGAGGGGACTCAGCAGAGCAGTTGCTGTCTGGCCCCCACCCATGGTCGGCGGCAGTATCGCAGAGCAGGGACAGCTGAGGGCATGCAGGGAACACGGGCGCAGGTGGAGAAGAACAGGAGTGCTGAGCTTGGGCTCTGCCGTCCCGTGGGTTTGTTCTCATGCTCTTCCTTCCCTCCCCTTCATCCTTCTGCGTCTCCTGGGGCTTCTCTCGCCTGCCAGCTGTATGCTGTGAAGCCCTATCGCGAGAACACATTTGGAGTCAGCTCCCTGAGGCTCCTCCAAGCCCTGGGTCCCATCACCGCCCTGCGCCTTGTCGCCAGCGCAGACGTGGACCAGCTGTGGAGCACGGAGATCCCCCAGATGTTGCAGATGCTGTATGGTGAGGGACAGTGGGAGCTGGAGGAAGGGAGCTGGGCAGTGGGCTCACTCTCGAAAGGCGGGAGTCCTCAGGCATAGGGCGAGACTCCCTGGGGCGGGAGCACTGGGACCAGCCCCTCTGCCCTGGGTGCTGTCTGGATGGGTGTGCGCACGGGAAGGCCAGAGCTCTGTGGCTCCAGAGTTCCCAGACCAACTGCTGCCCCTTCCAGTGCTGGAGGACCGGGGGAGGCTGGGCCTTGGGACCAGAAAGACCCAGATTCGAATCCTTCTTGGACATTAACCAGCTGTGTGTTTGACCTGTGATTGTTGCTCTCACCTTGGGGCCTCTGAGAAGTGGGACAGCAGTTCTGGTGTAGAATTGTGGTGAGAAGGAGCCGAGAGGCTGGGCTTGTGGCCCCCAGTTTAGTGTTCCAGCATGGGCTCTCTTCTTGCTGGGCCCTTGGTCTGGTAGCAGCCATGCTCTCTCCTGTCACAGAACACACAGAGAAGAGCCTGGATCAGGAGGAGTGGGAGGACAGGCTGCTCCAGGTGAGCCCTCCCTGAGACCCCTCACTCCCCCAGTGTGGCTTCCTCCTCAGGGCCCTTAGTGAGGAGAGTCCCCGGGACCCCACCATCAAGGGACCTCCCTTAGCACAGGAACCTCGCTCTGGCACCTGTGCTCCTGGTGCCTTCAGCAGAGTCTCAGACTCTGCTCTCAGCCCCAACCTCCCTCTTCGCTCTCAAGGCCCCTCCTTCCATGGAGAGGGAAGGGAGGAGCCCTGGTGGGGTGTCCTTGGGCAAGCGGTTTCACCTTTCTAGACCTCAGCTACTCCGTCTGTCATATGGGAATGTTCAGTCCTATCACCAGAAGCAAACAGGATAATATGGGAGAGGGGCTTGTCAACTGGAAAGGGGCCTGCCTCCACGTGCGGGTGGCATTACCTTCCTTGTCACTGTATTGTCATTCTCTGTCCTGACCACACCTTTGCCCCTGGTTTTTCAGCTCTTCCCGTTTCTGGAACTCTTTCTCCCTCTTTCCAGATAGCACCCCCTGTTGCTAGATTCTTTCTTCCCCCACTTCCAGGTGCAGAAAGCCCTTCCACAGTTCTGAGTGGGCCTCTTCTCTCTTCCTCTTCCTCAGTTTTATAGCAGGTCACTGGAGGCCATCAGTGATGACAGCTGGCTGGAGCAACAGACTGTGACCACCCTGGAAAGGATAGAAAATGGCAGTGACGAGGAGGAACAGAAGGTGCGTCTGTGTGTGTGGCTGGGGAGGGGAGGGGCGTGTTTGGGTGGAGTGGGTGGTGGAGGCGCCTGGCCCGAAGGGCTGTGGACGTGCTCATGAGGACAGGCTGTGGAGGAAGAGCACAGCAGAGTCCCCGGGCCCCTAGGCACTAAGGGACAGGAGGTCAGGGAGCTGGTGTGTCACCAGGAACATGAGTAAGCTCGAGTGTGTGACATGTGCATGGTGTTTAGGCTTCTTCAAGCACGGTGCCATCTGTCGTCTTCTCTGGCCCCCAGCTGGTGTGGAGCAGAGTGCAGCTGGCGCTTGCGTGACGTGTTAAGGTTATTGCCCCTCAACTCAGATGCGGAAGTTAATCCCATAATGTTTGAGAGCATCCCATGGATTAGGGATCGTGCTTGGTGTTGGGGGTCCAGGGCTGAATAAGAAGCTGTGGAACCTCCCTCTGAGAGCTCGAGGTCTGTGTTGGGGAAGGCCTGGGTCCCGTCCCCAGCTCTTCCAAGCGCTCCGGCGGCAAATGTCCTAAGATCTGGGAGGTCTCAGCTGCCTCCCTTGGGAAGAGGCAGAAATAACTGTTCATCTCAGGAGAGTTGACCAGGATGAAACCGGAGGATCCCTGTGCAGGTGCCTTGTAAAGTCCAAAGGCTAAACGACCCTGTCACTGTCACTATCCTCATGTCCACAGTGAACAGACAGAATCCGGGGGAACTTAGAGTCTGAAGCAAATGCTTGGTGGGACCGGCACTCGGATGCAGGTTTCAGTTCCTAATCTTGTTTTCCTGTCACTGAGCAACACTTCATCTGGGCTTAGGAAGGGTCTCTAGGAAAGAGTCCTCATTTGTAGGACTGGCTGGTTGCTCTCCTGTTGTTGACAAGGATTTATGAATACCTGGTGTATGCAGGCCTTTGTGGAGGGTATGATTAGAAATGCAAAGTAAAGCAAGCAGGATTCCCCATCTAAAAATTCAGCAATTTGAAACATGCACTGAGTGCCCACGGCACAACAGGCACTGTGCTGGGCTCTGGGTAGCGTATGGAAGACCCAGACCCTGCCTTCAGAAGTCCCTCGTCAGCCTGAGTGCATAGCTGAGTAAATGGCCACAGGGAACTGCTCCTGGGCCTCTGTGTGGCGCCGGACAGAGAAGTTTCCTAGAGTAGCTCACCCGTTTACTGAGGACAGTCCTGGCTTTGCACCAAAAGTCTAGCGTTCTATGCAGCCCCTCAGCACTGGGCAAAGTGGGTAGATTGGCCCCCTGCAGAGGAGTGTATCTGTCTGGGAAGATGAACAGGAATTCGCCAGCCCAGCAGAGAAGTAGGAGCTTCAGGTCAGGCTTTGTGGAGGCAGAGCCTGAGGTGGAGATTCCTGTGCAGTGAGGTCTCTGGGGAGCAGCCTCAGAAAGCTGGAGCAGAGGGAAGGAAGCAGGGGAGGAGAGGGCAGAAGCTGAGCGAGGGTGTCTGCTGCCGTGGGAGCTCTGCAGGGAAGTCGCACTGCAGCCTCTCCTGCCTGGAGCCCAGGGAGGGGGTGTTTGTGCCTACCCTCTCGCCCCCACCCCTGAGCCACTGGCTTCTGTGGCTGTTCTGGAGCAAGGCGCGGAGAGGGGGGACTCAACTCCCAGGCAGTTCCAGGCAAGGAGGCCGCCACGGACGTGGGGCAGCGCTCTTGGGAAGGCTGCAGCCACCAGAGAGAAGGACCCTCGGGTCTGCAGGGGCACCAGCAGCCTCTCCCAGAGAGGGGAGAGGCGCTCGTGGGCAGCGGCCTTAGGGGCTGAGCTGAGCGCAGGTGAGACGTCATTGAACCACTGGCACGTCCTGTGAGCGCTGTGTCAGACGCTGCCTTGGGCACTGGTGAAGGTCGAGGCACACGGTGCTCCTGAGAAGCGCTTCTGAGCTCCTTTCCGGTCAGAGATGTGGGGTGGAGAGCCAGGAGCTGACATGACAGATGCAGAAGGGAGATGTCAGTGGCTGTGGCGAGGTCTGAAGGAAAGCGCCTTGCGGTTGCTGGAGAGGAGCCGGGAGCCCAGGGGAGGCTCCTAAGGCAGTGTCTGAGCTCTGAGAGTGACATGGCCCTTTGCAGGCCCAGGGACGGGAGAAGCAGGTGGAGAAAACAGGAAACGCCAAGGCCCTGGGGGCGAGCAGGCACAGCACACACCTCTCAGCAGTGCAGGGTAGACAGGGCACGAAGGCCCGTCAGCAGGGACAGGGTCATGACACTCAGAGGAGGGAGAGAGAGAGGAGGGAGATGCCCTTATTTGATGATGCGGTGGTGACTTCCATGTTATGCAAATGTGAGGCGCTGTTTCCATTTCTGGCTGGACCTGGGCTGAGTGTGGACCAGGGAAGGTTCCTGATGGCACGAGGCCCCTCCCCTGAGAGGCTGAGGAGTTAGAAATGCAGTCTTCTCCTCCCTCTAGCTTGAAACCCTGCCCTGTCACATTGTGACTTATTCAGAGATCCTGTGGAGACCGGGGGAGGGGGGTGGCTGGCATGGAGGACAGGATGCTGGGAGAGTGAGGGCTGAAGGGTGTAGAATCTTAGGGCCCCCCCCCCCCAGCTGCCCTGGCCTCATTCCTCACTATCCCTGAACTCCCCCTCCCACCACCCTAGGCCTTCCTCTACAAATTCTTTGCCTTCACCCTGCGGACCTCAAGCAGTCCGGACCTGGTGCGGAGGATGCTCTCTGCAGTGCTGAACGCCTCCCACGAGGAGCCGCAGCAGAGGGAGGTGAGGTGGAGGTCCCTGGCAAAGAGGGTTGCTCAGTGTTGTAGAGGGAGGATGCCCAGGTGGCCAGAGCTGGGACCTGGCAAGGCAGACCACCTGGGTTGGAATCTCAGCTCTGCCACTTACTCGCTGTGCACCCTGGGGGCTGTTCCTGTGCCTGTGTGTGCCTCTGTTTCCTCCACTGCCAAATGAGGCTTCGGGACCTTCCTCATAGAATATTTTCTAAAATGCCTTTATTTCACTGTTAGAGGAAAGTTACAAAACATGAAAACAAGCAACAGCGCAAGGAACTTCTGTAACCCTTCCCCAGTTTCCTGAAATCTTTACATTTTCCCATGAGTGCACCCTCCTTCTCTCTCTCCATGTGTATGCACGTTATTATTTTCCTTTGTGACTCATTCCCAGAAGTTGCAGCCATGCATGATTTACCTCTGAATGTGTCCGTGAGTGTTACCTAAAAATGAAGGTATTCTCTCATGTAATGTGAGGACAGTGACCAAAATGAGGACCTTAACATTACTACAGTGCGATTATCTAACTTATAGAGCCGATTCAAAAATTCCCAATTGTCCAAGCAGTGTTCTTTAGGGCAAATGGAAAAATGAGTTTTCTGGTGCAGGATCTAATTTACAAGTAGGTAGTGCATTTAGTTGTCCTACCTCTTTAATCTTTTTAAACCTGGAATAGTTCCTGTCTTCATCTTTCACGATCTTGCCATTTTCAGGTATAAACCATTTATTTTGTAGAAACTGCCTCCTTTCTGGTCTGTCTCCTGGTTCCTCTTGATGAGATGTGTATTTTGTGGGGGAAACCACAGAAGATCTGCATGTCCTAGGGCAATTTTGAGGATGAAAGGTGTAAGGGGACTTACAAAAATGCCTGGCGTAGCCCTTACTCTGTGTTGGCTGCAGGTGGAGTTGACAGCAACACCCTCTGACCTCTTCTCTGCAGGGCCCCCAGAGCACCCTCCCTCACCACACGCTATGGTCAGCTTGTCCTGAGCCCAGGTAGCAGACAGTGCCACTTGGGAGACAAGACATGGACAGGACAAAACTGCTCACTACACAGGAGGGTCTCACTGAAGGTTCCAGGGGGTCCCTGAGAGACAGAGCTTCATGGGCTGGTCCAGGCTCGTGGAGGAGAACAGGGGACACAGGTCTTCCTTTGTGACAGTGACATTCTGAGCCAAGACAGAGTAGCAAGAAAGTTTGGGGTGTTCCTAGGGAGCAGTGCATGGTCTGCTTGGACTGGAATGCAGAGTTCTGTGACAGGGAAGTCACAGTGAGCCCTCTGCCAGCACTTGGAGACAGACTGCATGCAGGTATGAGGATAAAGGCAGGAGGTGTCCAGATGTGTCCAGGTTTCTGGCATGTTCTGTGGGGAGGA
This sequence comes from Microcebus murinus, assembly GCF_040939455.1. Classification (NCBI taxonomy): domain Eukaryota; kingdom Metazoa; phylum Chordata; class Mammalia; order Primates; family Cheirogaleidae; genus Microcebus; species Microcebus murinus. Next base: position 61,201,918 of record NC_134117.1, read on the forward strand.
CAATGGTATCTCTCCGAGTCAGGAAATCTAGGAGAAAAGGGGCAGCAGGATGATGTGTTCAGTTTTGGACAGGAGGGGTTGGGGTGCCCTGGGACAGCCAGGGGGAGAGATCCATCGCCATGTGGGGCTCAGATGGAGGTGGATGTCTAGACTTGGGAACCATTATATTTTCAGTGTCTGTGACATCGGGATGAAAAGATCTCCCCAGAGCTTTAGCGAGAGGATCAGTGAGATAACACGTGCGAGGGTGGCACAAAGCCAGCGCTCATCTGGCGAGTTATTATGATGGTGACAACCAGGCTGCGTGGAAGCCCTCAGCTAAGCAGGGCATGAGAAGATGGACAGAATAGAACCCCGTGTGATGCTCCACTGGTCCTTGCTTCCTAACCTGGCAAAACCTTCCCTTTATCTACGTGGAGGCCAAATGAATCTGAGTCCCACGAGCACCTCTCTTCATCCTGATGACCTGTGTCCTGGGCCGCTATTGCTGTGCCCATTGTCCCCACACTGCCCCCTCCTGCTGCAGAGTCTTCATGGTGCCACCTCCCATGGGAAGAAGACACCATCTGGTGGCAAACACCAGGTGCCGCACCTATGCCATGGGCGTCCTTTAGCTGGGTGCTCAGCTCCCCTGTGCAGGGAGCTCCAGGCACACTTGGCTGACAAACACTCAGGCAAAGCCCCTGCCAGGAGGTGGCCGGGCTTGAGTTAAAGGCTGATCCTGTCAGGGCCTGCCCATCCCCAGGCTGCCTCTCGCTAGGTTGTGGATTCCCACATCTGCCCTTGGAGCCCCAGCTTTCAGTCCCGTCAGCCACTGATGTGTCCTGTCCCTGCATCTCACAGGACGCACCCAGGACTCCCGTTGTTCTCTCCCCCACCCATGACAGGCCCCCTGTTCTCCCTGACCCTGGGATCAGAGCCCCTGCTGTGCCCTGTCCTCCTAGACCAGAAACACTGGCACTGTCTGGAGTCTTCCGTTTGCCATCTCCCCTCCTCTCTCTGAGGCCCCCTGCCCTGCGGAAACACGCCCCGGGTTTGCGCTTCTCTTCCGTTCCTCCTCAGCCGTCCCCTGAGTTCCTGGTGGGAATCAGTGCTCTCCCTTCTGCAGTGCAGGGCTCTCACCTGCAAGGTTCCCACGTCTGTCACTCTGACTTTCAACGTCTGGATTCCCTTGCTTTGAAAATCTCCTCTTGTACAGATGTTGGCTTCTCCATCTGGATTTTACACAGTTCAAGGCCCGGAGCCAAAATCCCCTGCGTGTGTTTTCTTGCCTTTTCCTCCCCCCTCTGGATCCCTGGTTCTGGAAGCACAGCAGGGGCGGGGCTGTCCTTGTTACAGGGCATCGCCGTGGCACTCGCTATCGTGTCCCTGAGACACCTGAGGGTAGCTCTGGACCAGCTGGAAGTGTACGGCGCGAACCTCACCGACAAGGACAAATCGTGTGTCCTGACACTGACCAAGGTGACCGCATTGGCAGGAGTGCTGCCAGCCTCCCGCACACGGCCTTCCAAGGCCTCCCCTCGCCAGAGCCTCTGCCCTTCTCCAGGCCTTTGACTCCCCCAGAAAGCCTCCCGTGTCCCTCTGATTCTCTCCTGCGCCCGCCCTGTCCCTGGCTCCCCCGTGCCCGGGCTTCAGGCCCTGTCATTAGCAGCTCCCTGCCCAACAGTCATTCCTGTTCCCCAGCCCTTCCTCTCTTCTGGGCCCCCTGGGCAATCCTCTTCCCTCCGAGCCTCCATGTCCCCATCAGGTGAGGAGGATGAGGAAGGAGAAGGCAAGCCTCCCTTCCCCCCACAGGAACATCAGCACAGGGAGTGGGGGCTGGTCTGTAGCACCGTCTACCTAAGCTACAGGAAGATCATCTCAGTGACTGAAGACGCCCTCTCACTACCTCTCGATTCCATTCTGGCCTTGGCCGTGGAACACTACGGCCATTGCATCGTGGAAAAGGTACTTCCTGCTAACTCTGCTTCGCCCACACCCCAGCCCTGCTGTCCCTCTTTCCTCCATGGGAAAGAGGCCCGGCCTGGGATGGAGCTCGGGGGCAGGGCTCTTGCTGTCACTGCCACTCCCACCCCTCTGACCTCTGTGCCTTGATCCTGCCACTCTGATCCTCTGACTGGCCTGAGGGGACACAGTAATTGGAGGTCTGTTGAAAGTGTCTCCTTACCCCTGGGTGCTCTGTGCCCTGGCTTTGTGCTTCTAGGGAGGGAGGAGCAACACCCAAGTCTCCTAACTCGTCCTTAGGGAGTAGCATTCAGGGGACACAGAAGGCGCTCCACGCACCTTTCCTGCCTCTGCTGCTTGTCCAGAGCATGTCATGTGTCCCTAGGGCACGGGCAGCCACCGTTCCAACTCCCTGTCTACCTGCCACCCAGCTGGCCATGCTCAGGGTGGAATGTCCTCAGGGGGGAGATGCTGTCTTGAGAGACAAGGAGGCTATTCCCACCCTAGTGTCAGAGCTCCATGGAGGAGAGCTCCCAAGGGTGCCAAGGAGAGGGGTGGCCCATTCCCCCCAGAGCTGCCACAGGCTATCCCTGTTCCTTACCTGCATTCAGAGGGCAGATGCAGGGCCTCAGGCTAGCCCCTACTGGGCTTTGCTCCTCATCCCCCGATTGCGTGTGGGTGGATGCCCCTGGCCCCAGGGTCATTCTGGCCCTTGGAGGACTCTGAGCACACCGGTTGGTTCAGGATACGACTCTGACTCTGGCCTACCTGGACGCCCTGACGCAGATGACCAGCTTCCTGGGCGAGCGGCCCATGCCCTTGCCATGCGAGGTTCCCCACAAACTAGACCTTGTAGCCTCCATGGTGGTAAGTGCCTCTCAGGAGGAAGGGGGAGAGCAGAGGGCAGGGAGGGTGGTCTTCGTGGAAACCCTCAACAGGGTCCTGAGCTCGGCCTGGAGGAGAGAAGCCCAGATTTTCCAGTTTCCTCTTCCTGCCGTAGTTCTCCCTGTCCTGTCCTCAAGGTAGGGGTGAGTACTGTGGGGCAGGGATGCGTGGGAGTGGGTGGAGCTTCTGTCCTTCTCAGCCTGCTCATTGGAAGGCCCTGAAGGTTTCAGGTCTCACCTTCTTGTGAGCAGGGCATGGGGTGGGAGCAGGTGGTAGGAAGGCAAGATGAACATGTTCATGGTTCCCCTGGTCTTCGGGGCGGGGCTGTCACAGGAGCTGATCAGGGACGAGCCACTGGGCCGCATCTCCAGCCCCATCCGGCAGAAGGCCATGGCCATCATCGCCGACGTCAGGTAGCAGCGTGCCGCTTCTCTGTCTTCCTTGCTCTGGCTTGATTTCCACTCTTGTCCCTGGTCCCTCCTCACCTCTCATTTCCTGCTTCAGCTTCTTGTATGAGAGTCCCCAGTCAGTAGGGGACGTGTCCTGGACAGTGTGTGCCCTTTCTTTTGTGTCGATTTTGTGGGTGGGATTTCACGCGCACTTGCTTCTCCCCTGTCTGCGGGGCCTTGCTGTCCCCTCTGTCCCAGGCTTCATTCTGCTTCCTGGGCTGTCCCCAGCTTGACCCTCCACGTCCATCCCTGCCCCCTGCATTCCCTATGGACATCTGGGGATCCAGAAAGCAATATGTCACGCCCAGCCCAGATGCCATTGCCTCTAATGGCGGTGCCTGTTCTCACTCCCCTGGTTCCTGTCTTTCCTTTCCCTGGTCCTTGTGCCAGTGGCTGTGGTTTGCTCCCTTTTCCTCTTTCAGTGCCCTTTCTTTCCTGAACGTCCCTGGTTCTTGCTCTGCCTACCATTCTGCCCCCACCGCCATCTCCCTCTGCACTGTCTGTCTTCCTTTCCTCAACTGTCATTTCTGGCCACTGCTCGCCGGTCACACTCTGCTCTCCCCTGGGCCTTAGGAATCTCAGGCCGGTCTTGGACGCAGACAGCAGAGAAGAGCTCCTCGTCACGTGCTGCGAGAGTGTGCTCTGCCTGCCCGCCTCCGAGGGCCTGGCCGAGGAGGTGTCCGATCCCAGCGAGGGCCGGGCTAACGTGGTAAGGAGCTGTCTGATGGTCAACCCCTTGTGTTTATTATTTGTTTTTGAGAGGGTGCAAAGGATAGGTTTGGCAGTTTTACGGAAGGGTCTTCCCCCACCTTTAACAGAAACAGATCTTGTCCTAGGAGGAGGAGCTGGCCAGGTCAGGCAGTCTGGGTGAGCCAGGGGATTGGCTCCCTCCTTGGGGGCACTCACTCATGGCCACTGCTACCCCTTGAATATTCTGTCCCAAAGGCGCACACTCAGTCCCGCCCTTTATAACTGTCACCCAGTGGAAACCAGTCTGGAAGGTTCAGTGTGGATTTACTCTCAGCCCACGGATACGGGCCTTCCGGGAATGCCAGCAGGAGGAGATCTGACTCCATGTCCCACAGGGCCCGGGTGTTCCCTAGAGGGAGGGAAGCGGGGTGGGCGTTTGCATCTGCAGGCTCGCGCTCCATGCCTGGGAGCTCTGGCCTGTGGTCTGTTCCTTTCTCTTGGCTGCTTGTTCTTATTTTATGGATGCCACAGTCTCTTGAACTTCTCTGAAGATACTCATAAGAATTTTTTGGAACTATGTTTTCTACTGTTTACTGAACTAGATTGTGTCGAGTGGTCACTTGGCCTGTGTGACTTGGGCCTTCTTTGTATCAGATGTCTGGTGACCGTTCTTTGTCAGTTCACAGTAATTTGTGTTCCGAAGGGAAGACGGCCACATCTAGAGAGAGCTCAGTGAGATTTCCTCTGGCTGTGCCCCCCGAGGCATTCCTCAGTGCGGTTCCACTTGGGAATGGGGCATTGGGACAGGGCTGGGAATCCCGCTGCCCAGGAGGAATGGCCTCACCTTGGAGTGGATTTCTTTGGAGCACGTCATTCACCAGGGAGCTGCGTTCCCTTCTTGTCAGTGTGGAGGCCTTGGTATCTTGCAGGAGCCCTCGCAGGCAGCTCACCTACTTTCTTTCTAGGGTTTTACCTTAAAGGCAAAGAGGTACTGTTGCTGGGCAGGCCATGCGGTCTGTGTGCGGGGAAAGGGGAAGGGCACTGCTGCTGTTTGTGAATCGGCTGCGCACAGATGGCAAGGCCAGCCCCCTTCCCTCCGTGGGGACAGCTGGCCACCAGTCATGGCTCCAGACCACAGCACCCCTGGGAGCAGAGCCCCAGAATGTGCACAGTTAGGGAGGGGAGAATGGCGGGGGTAGGGAGCTGCGTGTCAGGGAAATCCCATTCCACTAGGACAAACCACACACCGGGCAGACTGTTCTACTCTGGTCAAAAAAGCAGAGGATTTATTCAAGTCTGCGGTAGGCTAGCAGCACCTGGAAATGCAGGGAAAACATGAGCAAGGGGCCTTTCTGGGGGTGGGGGTATTGAGCCGAGTGTAGAAGGAGGGGCAGGCTGCTACCTCAGTAGTCCTGTGAGTCCCTCTTCATCCATCAGGGCCTGTTCAGCATGACCATGCAGTCTCTCCGGAGTCTCCTGGAGGCATTGGTCACAGAGAAGCCCACTGAGATCCAGTCCTGCTTGGAGGTGAGTGAGGAGGAACCCTTGAAAGTTGGTATGTTTGTTTCCTAGGACTCCCGTAAAATGGCACAACTGGCTGGCTTGTACAGCAGGAATTTATTCTCTCTCAGATGTGAAGGCTAGACTTCCAAATTCAAGGTGCTGGCAGGGTTAGTTCCCACTGCAGATCCTGAGGGAGAGTCTGTTCTTCCATTCTGTGCCTCTCCCCTGCCTTCTGGTGGTTCCTGCCAACCCTCGGCATCCCTTGCGTTGTACACATGTCGCTCCAATCTCAGCCTCCATTTTCACGTGGTGTATTCTCCCGTATGTGTGTGTGTGTGCATGTGTGTGTCCTGTGGTGTGTGTGTGTGTGTCTTTTCTTTATAAGGATGGCAATCATTGGAATAAGTAGGGCCCACCATAATTCAGTATGAACTCACCTTATCTTGGTGACATCCGCAAAGACGCTATTTCCAAACAGGATCACATTCTGAGGCTTGGGGTGGATGTGAATTTTGTCACCCCAGTATAGCTGGGAACAGAACGATCCGGGACAGGAGAGAGGCAGAACTGAGGATGAAGGCTGGGTGCAGAGCTTTGTGGGAAGGTGATCAGGGCTCTCTAGATGTGGTGTCTCTTAATTGGTGGGTTAAACATTTATGTTTTAGAAAATTATTGATATGCTTTTAGGTCTACCATTTGATTATTTGTGTTCTGTTAGTTCCCTCTTTTCTTCATCTGTTTCCTCTTTCTTACCTTCTTTGGCTTATTTTCCCATTTTTCATATTATATTTTAATTTACCTATTGTGTTTTCAACTGTGTCTCTTTGTATAGCTTTACAGAGGCCCCTCTAGGGATTACAGTACACACACGTAGCTTTTCACAGCCCGCCTACAATCAGTGCTTTGCTTTTTCAAGTAGAATGTGGAGACTCGCTGAGCATATAGACACCTGGACTCTTCCCCCACTCATGTTGGAATGGGCACACGTGTTACATCTGCACACATTAAAATGCCATCTGACAACATTATAATCTTTTCTTTGAGCCAGTCAACATATTTCACACAGTTCCATGAAAGAGGAGTTACTATTTTACCCAGATATTTACCATTTCTGTGTCTTCCTTTATTCCTGATGTTCCCAATTTCCTTCTGGTATCATATCTCTTCCTTTAACAGTTTAGAGTCCCTATGTTTATGGTTCACAATTTTGCATCCTTAGTGTTTAAGTTTCTTATAAGTCTCAAGCATCTACCAAACTGGAGAGAAAGGGGCGCGAGCCCCGTGTGCCACCGTCAGCTTCAACGGTCAGCCACGGCCTGTGTCATTTTAATTAGACCCCTCACAGTCCCCAACTTCTTTCCCCTGAGTTACTTGGAAGCAAATACCATGTCATTTGATCCATCAGTATTTTTTCTTTTTTATTTCCTCATTTCATCCCAGTAGAGATTGTTCCATTGCCCATAAACATTTTAGTATGTCTATCAAAGATAGGGATCTGTTAAAATATATAAATATGCTGTCATCATTATATTTAAAATGTAACATTGTTTCAATGTCTCAATGTCATCATTATTCAAACAACGTTTAGTTTGGCCTGCTGGTCTTAGAAATATGTTTTTTATTTATTTATTTATTTTTTTTATTTTTTATTTTTTTTTGAGACAGAGTCTCACTTTGTTGTCCAGGCTAGAGTGAGTGCCGTGGCGTCAGCCTAGCTCACAGCAACCTCAAACTCCTGGGCTTGAGTGATCCTTCTGCCTCAGCCTCCCGAGTAGCTGGGACTACAGGCATGCGCTACCATGCCCGGCTAATTTTTTATATATATATATCAGTTGGCCAATTAATTTATTTCTATTTATAGTAGAGACGGGGTCTCGCTCTTGCAGAAATATGTTTTTTAAAAGGTCTGTTCACTTGAATCAGATCCTAAAAGGGTACAAACATTCCCATTGACGGTCACTTAAGTCTCTTCATCTGTAGATTCCCCTTTCATCACATTTTCCTGGAAATGTATTTGTTAAAAGAACCAAGTCATTTTGTCTGTAAATTTTCCACATGTGGGTTGCACTGTTTACATCCTTTTAGGGTCCTGCAACAAATTCCTCTGTCCCATGACTTCCTGTAGATTATTAGATCTAGAGGCTTGATGGGATTCAGAATTACTTTTTAGCAAGATTACTTCACAGGTAAGTCCTGTTGTATCATTGGAATCTAAAATGAATTTTTAAGTATTTGATGTGTCTGGATCAATGAGAACTATTTTTCCTATTAATGCTTTAATTGTCCCATCTTTTGTCAGCGGGAGCCTCTTCAAGTTGGCTCCTGAGTCCTTTTAACATGGCTCTAGGAATCTGCAGGAGTTTCTTTTCTTTCCAGTATAATATTTTGTGGACTTTCCTTCCCTGGCCAGGAATGAACTGTTTTCTGAAGGAACTTGAGTTCCTTTTTGTATCAGCTGGTTAGTAGAAACACAGTGTTGGCTCGGGGATGTCATCAGAGTCTGGCCACAAGAACATATGCAGAGCTCCCACTGGAGGGCCTCCTCTCTTCCGGAAGGGTATTTTGTGTTTGCTTGTTTTTAATCAGTGTAGCATCAATATTGTGTGGAGTCGGTTGTGGAGCTTTTCATCTGCTGCTATTCTTCCTTTTCAGTTCTGAGTTGCCTATTGTTTACCTGCATCACTGTCAGATTAGTGGCTTCCAGCGGACAGGGAGTGATGTGTATTTGGATCAGTGGTATTTGGGGCCTGTCATTTTCCGGTGGTGAGACGCTTACGCATTGCCTTTCAAATAGGAACCACCCAGAACTATATTTCTCCAACAAACTCACACATAATTCACCATTGAATTTGTGAATACAGTTGACACTTTCTTGTTATTGCCAAGTTCTTTTTCTACTGACGAGTGGGAAGAAGTAGGTAGGGGAACTGTGGGGCATGTTGACCCATTGCAGTGAGCCCAGGTCAATATCATCTGAGAGTCTCTGCTTTCACCTGGAAGAAAGCGGCACTAGTGGAGAGATTTCTAGCACCTAGAGAAGGGGCAATTGGGGCTGGTGGCAGACCCACGTACAATGTGCCTCTAGGCCATAGAAATCCTACTCTCACAAGTCCAGCCCTGATACTGTGCAGAAGCCAGGCTCAAGGTTCCCTTCCTACCGCTGGGATGCAGCTGACTGGGCTTCTCCTGTCCTCGTCTCCCTCCAGCTTCTAGAGATGTGGCTGAATTCCAGGAACGACCACGAGCGGGAACGGGCCATGTGGTGTGCTACCTGTCTTCTTGGCTTTACTGTCAAAATGAATAACTTCCAAGTGAGTGGCCACCTGCCCCAGAGCCTGCCCTCACCCCTATCCTTGTCCCCAGCTTCATCACATCTGTGCCCTGGCCTCAGTCACTAGGCCTCAACCTCTGCCCCCACTTCATCCTGTGTATCCCGTCTGTTCTCTCCTTTCTTCGTCTTTCCTCTCCCCCACCCCCACATCTTCCATGTCATCTTTGTCCATCTGCCAAGTCCATGTGACTCCACATGCTTCAGTCTCCATTCTGATCACCAAGCAGTCACTGGAGACTCGCCGTGGCCAGGCACCGTGCCAGGTGCTAGAGCGGAAATGGAGATGACCAGGACAGTTCCCTCAATGCCCTGATGCACGTGCAAGCCCAGGGAGGTGGGAGGAATATATGGAAACACATGATGCAAGTGAGGGAATCATGGAGAACTTGATAGAGGGCAGGTCTGAGCTGGGCTCAAAAAGGATGGGGGTGTGGAGTGGCAGAGAAGGGGCACAGTGTCAGGTCCCGCCCCAGCTGTGTGGGCGAACGCGCTTTCCAGCCGGCCCTCAACGCATTCCTTCCCTTTTCCCTCACCTAGTCTCACAGCTCAGGTCTCTGGCACATGCGTCCCCTCCTCCTAGCTTTTCCCCTCTGACAGCCCAGTCTGGAGCAGTGGCTGGGATAACTTGTGACTTCCCGCTCTTGTCCCCAGGTGGAAACTCCGTTCCCCCGGCTGGGGCACCTGGTGCGGATGCTGGCCATGCACTGCCAGGACCCAGTGGACGGCGTCCGCTCCTTGGCCGCCGAGGCCGTCTACAACCTCTACCGTATCCTCCTGCTGCAAAAGCGTACGCACAGCCCTGTCTCGTCCCCTCCAACCTCCGCACATGCTCGTCCAGAAGAGTGAGGGCCTAGAATTTACCTGAGCACATCATTTCCCTGCCGTGACCTGCCTCGAAACACCTGCAGTGACCCTCTTGGGACAAAATACCTGCTCAGGAAAGAGTTCTTTTGGATCAGTTTCTCCATCTGGCTGAGCTCCATGCTCGTACCCAGTTCTGTCTCTGCTCTGAGGAAGCAAAGTGGGGACTCCCTACACAGGAGCCATCGGCATTCCTTATGGTGATGTCCCCTCCTCCCCTGCACACCCCTCCAATCCCCAAGCCGGCTTAGCTCCGTAGGTGCCTTGGGCCAGGCCAGGCAGCCTGGGAAGCCTTCTGAGTGCCTGAGGGGTGTGCCTGCGGTCTTTGTTTCAGAGATGACGAGGGAAACACAAGGGCCGTTGGAGAGAGAGGGCACGAGTGAAGCCTACAGTCCCCACAGCTTCTATGACAACACCATTCAGATTGGCAAGGTGAGGGCGTGGGGCCAGACACAAACTGGGGAGAGCCTGGGCCTCTCATTTACGTGATGTTCCAGCCCCCTCGGGTGGGACTCTTGTATCCCACCTGCGTTCCCTCTCTGACTGGCTGTGAAGGTTTCCTTTGGGGGACTGTCCCTTTGTGGTAGAAGGTCCAGTCCTGGGGTTCAGAACACTCTCCCTTGAGCATCCTGGGTCCTGGTCGTTTGTCATGGCCTGTCCCCAGAATTATTGGTTTCATTCTCTTGATGCTTCCTGTGCAATGTGTATCCCAACTCCTGCCTCAGAGTGGTGACATTAAGAACCCTAGCGCCAGCCCCTCTCTCCCACTGCTCAGCCTCTGCAGCCTCTGACCTCTGAGCCCTGCATTGCACCTGAGGTCAATGTTTCAGCCTCCCACCCCGAAAGACTCCGGCTTTGGGACAGTGTCCTCTGGAAGCTCGGCAGACAGCACAGGCCTAGGACAGAAGGGCATCTTGCTCCTGAGAGGGGTTCCCCCTCGTCCCCTTGCCAGGAGGGGTGGTCTGGGCCATCTGAGGCAGGGTGTCCAGGCAAGCCCAGACTGATGGCCCGTGTTGCAGGTGTTTGCAGAGTACTTCACCGAGATCCAGCTCTGCGACCTGGTGCTGGAGGCCATTGAGGGCCTGACTGATGACAAGGCCAAGTTGTCTCTGGCTGCTGCCCAGCTGATGAATGCTGTCATAGAAGAGCGGGGCAGAGACATGATAAAGGTAGTGTGGCATTATAGCAAGAGCTCTGCCCTATAAGTCAGGAGCCCCGGGCTCTCTCTTGGCTCTAGTACTAACCAGATGAAGGGAAGTCCCTTCTCCTCTGTTGGTCTTACTTCACTCACCTATAAAATGTAGGCTTGCACTTGATTTTCTCTGTGGTCGCACTGAGCTGTGATGTTTGTATTCCTGAGCTCAAATCTGCCTCCTGTGTTGGGATCTGGTTCCTCACTTAACACCAGCATGTGTAAGGTGGGCTGTATTAGCTGGAGAATCTACTGGATCCTCCATTTCATGGGGAGGCATTGCTGGGGGCATTCACCTGATTCCCTGGGGTGTCAGGGATAAGACTGTGGATTGCAAATCAACAAGCTCAGGGGGTGACTCTGACCTTTGTATGTATTGTGTTTTTTTCTTTTTTTAGTTTAACAGGAAAATTTTGACATAAAAATGTTACATCTTCCACTTTAACAAAAAAAACATTTTTTTTTTAAAATTTGGCTACCTAGGGTATCTGTCTGAGTGGCCACTATCCCTTTAAAGGTAGGGCCTGGGCTCCCTCAGACCATCCTACTCTCTGAGCCCCTCCACCCGTTGCCCTCACTCAAATATGTGGCTAGCCTGGCTGGGGCCCGGCGCTGAAGGTGTCGAGAGGCACTGCACTGGAGTGGGCTTCCCATCACTCTATGTCAGGGACTTGAGGGCCAGGACAGAGCCTGGGGTCCCCACCTTCCATGCCACTTGTCCCTGCAGTGTTGAGGATGGAAAGTTGATCCCAGCTGTTAGGGGAACTCCTCAAGTGTCTGCAGGGCCTTTGCCTTCCGTTCTGGTGGACCCGCACCTCCTGAGTAACCTGGGGAGTCACCCACAATCTTCGGGGCTGTGGCAGGCATTTGCTGCAGTGTCCTTGGGCCTTTGCTGCACCATCTTCTGCAGTTTATTCTGTGGCCCCTGCTGGTCTGGCCTCTGGCACCCTAGAACTCTGCCTTGGGAAGGGTATCACTGGCAGGATTGCAAATAGGCCCCTTGGGTTGGGAGTTGGTAGAGGAGGAAGATGGGAAGGAAGCATGGAAAGAGTTATGGGGACTTCTGGCTCTGTCCTGTAGGTTGAGGCAATTGTGGAGGGCATCCTTGGACAGCTCAACAAGAATCTGGAGGCCAGGACAGAGGAGGAGACCCTGCAGGCCATGTGCTCTCTGACAGGCAGCAACACCCGTGCTGTGGTCTCCGTGTTGCTCAGCAAGCCCTGGCCCTGGGACAGGTACCGCTGCCCTGGCCCAGGGGCACATTCTGCAGCCCAGGAAGCCCCCTGTGCCTGGCCCCAAGCCCAGATGAAAAGTCACTCCGTAAGGATGTTGTTTTCTTCCCTCGCTTCTCTTTGATTCCAAGCGAGCCTCCTCTTCATGTCCTCTGGCCAATTTCTCTTTGGTCTCCCTTCCTCTAGCCCCTGAGGACTGGCTCTTCATGGGCCTGAGACGAGACTAGTCCTAGGACTGTGATCACCAGAGCCCATGACATTGCTGTCCCTGGGTCTTGCAGCTCCACTCTGGCGATGTGGAAGGCATTTGGCGCCCAGCGGGACACCATACTCAGTGTCGTGCAGCTGTTCACAGACATCCTGGAAAAGAAACGCTCCAGAGAGGATGCAAAGGAGCTGGATGCCCAGCCTGTGGCGGTCAGTAGAGGGAGGAGGGGACCTAGGACTTCCTGTACTGGGAGTCTGGGGCAGAGTTAGGGATCACAGGGCTTGACCTCAGGGGCCAAGCAGGTACTGGGGAGGGGCCAAAGGAGAGGGTTCACACTGGCTCCTCACAGGAACACTGTAACCTCCTTTTGGTGCTTTTGGATCTAAGAATGCATGGTGGAGAAAGGGTGAGGAACCAACTCATTGCACAAATGAGGAAAATGCCACCAGCTTGTGCTCTCTCCTGATCCTGTGGTTGGCATTTTACGGGAAGCCTGGGGGTATGGCAAGGGGCATTGGAGAGGAGGAAGTTTGGTTACCTGGAGTTAGTGTGGACACATATGCCAGAAATGATGTTGTGCTGAGCATTTAGAGTCAATTTGCTTTCCATTTTGAATGTCAAGTGAGCAGAAGAGGAGGCAGATTGCATGTGGGTGGCCCCCTCATTTCCCTAGGGGTGAGGTGTGGGTGTTCAGTCTTTGGATGTTTCTTCCAAGCCTGGCTCAGAGTGAGCTGTGCCCGCTGGGCAGTGACAGGGAGGGACAGAGTGGGCTTCTGGCCCAGACTTTCACTGCCCAGGCCTGGTCCATTCTGACTCCCCCTTCCCCAGGTGACATGTGTCTTGTGTGAGATGCTGTCAAGATCCCTGTGCCTGGAGGCTGTCCAGCAAAACTTCCCACGGCTGTTGCTGGCAGTGCTCTATCATCTCTACTGGGTGACTGAGCAAAATGCTCGCCAGAAGATGGCAGTGTCCAGAGAAGAGGGGACCCTGGACAGCGAGAGCGAGTCCTTTGACCCCGCTAGGTGAGCCTCACCTCCAGGCGGTGGAGAAATGCAACAAGTCAAATCCTGAGAGCCCTGGACAACTAGATGCTGATCTCTTAGGGACGCAGGAAGAGAAGTGTATGACACGGTGTGGGGTCGCAGCACTGTGCACTGGCATAGTCTCTCCGATTCTCAGATTGCTCATTACTCCTTTTGTCCTGTGCACTCTTCTACTGACATACACCCCTGCTCCTCCCCATGTTCATAATTCTACACGCGAAGAGGTTCAGTTGGATGGTAGATGGCAGGGCCAAGACTGTGTCACCGTCTTCACTCAGGGTTGGCCATTTGAATCAGCCTGTTGGCCTCTGCCTTGACTTCCTCACCAGCTGCCCCATCCTGTGCAAGTCCCTCCTGGAATTCAGTTTTCTCACCTGTGCCATGGGGGTTGGACTCCTAAATAGGTGGCTGACATACTTTTTATTAACCTCAGTACATTTTATTCCAATGAAATCTGAAATGAAAATGAGAACAAATGAAACCAATGGAGGAGGGACACTGTGATTATGTGGGTGTGGAGGTGAAGTTTAAGAGCAAAATTCGGGAAGCCCGAGGGAAGTGTCTTTCAGAGGACTCTGAGGTTGGAGGAGAGTCGGGGTAGAGGGGTGAGTGGACGGGCAATTGGAGACGGGGCTATGAAGTCATGACCTCTTGTCAGCTGCAGAGCAGAACCCAGCTACCAGGTCTGAGAACTGTCTCCAACTTGCCAGCACAGGAATGCGACCCCGGACCTAACACCTTGTCTATCTTTCTGTTTCTTCTCTTTTCACAAACCTGATGGCGGTGTCCTTCAGTTGTGCCCTGGAGGTGGTCAAGTTGGTATTGGCAGCTGCGGACGAGCGAGTGGTGTCCCATGCAGATGACCTCCACTGCTGGGACCTTCTTTCCAGCTCCACGTCTTTCCACACTTGGGTCATGGACCTGACAAGGTGGAACCACTTCCCCAGTGTCCCTGGCACTACTCTGACCCCTGACCCTAGTCTCCCAGGTCCCAGCACTCAAATAGAGTAGCCTTCCACCCTCCCTCCCCACCCCCTAGCCCTCTGCCCTCCTGAGTCCTCAGCCCGCATGTCTTGCCTGTTGTGTGCACACTGGCCCTGGCCAACTTCAGCCCCAGCCCCAGCAACTGTTTGCTTCTTGTGTCCCATCCCAGAGCAATGGTAAAGACGTGTGACCCCTCCCTCCTTCATGAACTGATGGCCCTTGTGCAGAAGTCCCTCCACAGCGTCGATGAGGGTCGGAAAATCCTGGCCAGGGCTGTCTATGCGCAGGTGAGAGCAGGGGAGAGCCCAACGGGGGCAGCTGTCCCATTCCTGTAGCTGAGGGACTGACTCTTTAATGGGATGTTAACTTACTTGTCCCAGGAAGGAGAAAAAAGGAAAATCAAGCCCTCTGAAATGGGGCTCCTTTCCCTGGCATGTCAGGGGACTGGTTCAAGGAGGCCAGGGTACCTGGGAAGGGGTTAGCAGTTCTAGTCCTCCGAGAAGGATTGGGCTCTCAATTGAAGTCTTACCAGCATGACCAACCAAGCCCTTCCCTGTAGTCTCCCCCCTATGTGACCAGATATGCCACTGCTCTCTCTGCACATAGTCCTTGCCTGAGCAGGGGCTTAGGGAGGGCTGGGGGAGCACAGGGTCCACATGACCACTCCTCTATCCATAACCGTGGTGTCCTGCCCCACAGCTCCTGTGGCACCCATCAGTGGGGCACACCCTGATGCCCCAGTCTCTGGGTACTGTCACCGAGTGGTTCAAGGACCCCCACATCAGCATGGTGGAAATCAGCCTGCGGGGCATCACCAACCTGGCCTTGTACCCGGAACTTGTAAGAGTCAGAGAGGGCCCAGGGGGACCCCCTGGGAGTCCCTGAAGCATTTGGTTTACCCCCTTGGGTCCTGCACTTGTCCCAGGGCTAGTACATCCCTTAGCCTCATCCGAGAGCATCGCAACATCCAGTGCGTGGGCCTCCCTAGGCGCGTCCTCAGGCTGCCTGAGCCTTCATTTCCTCGGCATGTCCAGCCCCAGGTCTCCCACGTCTGTTTCTCTTAGGCGCCATCTGAGTGCTCTAAACCCTGTCCCCAGAGTGCTGCCTGACCCCCAGGTGGTGAGTGGTCTCTGCCTTCTTCCAAATAGTCAGAGGCTCTCGGGAGGCTGGTTCCATACTTACGCGGCTTCCTGAGTGCTGAGGCGCGGGTGGCCGTGCAGGCGCTGGAGGGCCTGCAGAACATCATGCAGCACACGCGGGACAAGGACATCCAGGGAATGTTCTGCAGCATCTGCCAGCACCTGCGTCCCCTCATCAGTGATGTATGTGCCTGCAGCGCTAGGAGCCCTTGGGAACAAGATGAGCTGGGGCTGAGGGTGAACCCTGGGGCTTAACTACAGGTTGGGCTAGGCCAAGGGCCTGTGGCCCAAGGCTGAGATGATGGAAGGTTAGACAAAAGGAGACCTGGCCACGTGGAGCCGTGCAAGGACATGTCCCAAGCATGTTCCCACCACATCCAGATGCCCCACACACGTCCAGTTACTCTGCCCTAGAAATTCCCTGGCGGAGCCACTGGACCCACAATGGAAAGTGAAGTTGGGTTTTTCTCTGAGGACCCAGACTCCACTTACAGAGTGAAGAGGGGAGAGAACTGATGGCTCTACCCTTCTGCCAAATCACACAGGACTTTAGAATGCCAAGGTCCTTGTGAGTCAGAAATTTGCACTAATGGACCAATACCAACCTCCCCATCTCTCGTCCTCCTTACAGATCATGGCATCTGAGGGCAGGAGGGAACTCCATGTCCCTGAGACACTAGCTGATAGTAGTCCTATTCTGGAATTTGTAACCTTTTCGGATTGGAAGCTAGTGTTGCAAGAATTTTGATATAGGTCTCATCTCCGCTATGACCCTGGAACTCCTGAATGGCTAGGTCACTGTCTCCCTCATCCATATTTCTGTGACCGTTAAAATTCATCATGCTTACTTTTCTTGACCTAAACAGGCCTAAAGGTAGTGTCTTTTCCCTCCATCCAAACAACATCAAGATGGGAATGCTTTAATTCTGATCACACTTTCCCATGTTAGGTATGAATGTTGTCTAGCACTTTAGTTCCACCTTCTTGTTAGATCTGCAATTGTGGTCTTTATATCATCATCATGTTCATGGTTGTTATTAATTTATACAGTCAGTACTTATTTAGAATTACCCACATGTTTACAAATCTCCTTGCTCATCTTTCCTTCTTACAGCTCTTTCCTCCCTCCTGGAGTCTGCTTTCCCCTCCCTTTCGGGTTCCTTGATTGAGGGTCTGAAAGAGGAAACATTTTCAGCCTTTGTATGAAGATGTCTTTATTTTGCCTCATAATTGTCTTTAGTTGTTAGCAGTTTACGATGTCAACATCACGCTATTTCTCGAATGTGGTCCCTTTCTTTTGTAGTGCTGGTTTTCCTCACTGTTTGTGGGTCCATTTCATGCTAGAGAGTCTTGGGGGACCCTCTGTGGAAGCAACGCCCATCACGCCCGCCCGATTTCAGTAATCGTGGGGAGCATCGAGGGATAAGGGGACAGTCAGATATGCCAATAGCCAGCCTTTCGACTCCAGGGCTCCCTACACTCCTTGGGGGATATGAAACACCCACGGAACTTTCCTCTCTCTGTGGTGTAGACACCACACTCCCTGCTCTGCTGGGGTGTTTCATGCCCTGCTCCTTGGTCATTGATAAGGGGATATCAGGAGGGGGGAAGCGAAGGAGGTGGCTGACTACACCACCAGAACACCAGCTGTTGGCTGCCCAGGATCATCCCTCCCTCCCTATATCCACAGCCCCTGAGCTTAGAGCAGTCCCGGAACCCCTGCCACCTCCTGCAGTAGGATTTTCTTGCCCACACCCTGGGCTATAATTTCTACCTCAATTCCAATTGTGTCTACTGTTCATCTTTCAGGGATACTCTAGTTCTCTGGAGGGGAATGGAGGAACTCCATCTAATACTTCGGACCCATTATGAGTTGTAAAAACATATTTGCACTCTTTCTCCTAGGGATGGCACGACTGTACGACGCTCAATTGCCCATTTGAGCTACTGTGCGTGGGACACAGTTCTCTTTGTTTTTGTCCTTCAAGTACTAATAAGGAATCATCTCTCTGTGTAGCTCTTATATATAACATACACATCCCACTTGTTGAAAAGTCTCCCTCTGTGTTCAGGAAGTATCTGTCTTGTCCTGCTATGCCTCTATCATTTGGCACTGAGCCTAGCTCAGGATAGATGGACAAGAAATATTTGTTTGATTAATATATAGTATCCTCCTGAAAGTGTAGAAAGCTTTGCTCTTTGTGGTCATTATGAGTGCACATAGGCTAATATAGACTTGAACAGTTTTATGTGCAACATAACTAGGGTAAAAATATGCATTTAAAAAATCTTGGCATGCTTGAGGTAAATCCTTAGAAGGGATGGCAGTTATGAGCTGTTGATACGGTCCATGGTAGCATTAAAGGTCGGCTGTTGGTTTCCCTGGCACTGAGTCTTCATGAACTGACTTCTCGGCTCTGGGGATCTGAAGAGAGTTACTGTGAGACACAGCACTGTGGTCTCCACAGGGAGGAAGCGGCGTGGCCAGCGCACTCTGGCCACGCTCACCTCGGTGGGGTTGGAAGGAAGCGTGGCCAGGCAGGGCCAGGGCAACCACCACCTCCCCATCTCCGTTCTGTGCTCCGTGGCAGGAGAGGGAGCCGGTGAGGATCGCAGCCACCTCTGCCCTGGGCCACATGCTGAGCCGGGACGTGAAGGACAAGCTGGGAGCCACAATGAAAAGGGAACTGTATACATTTCTGGTCCCGTTGCTGCTGAACATGCAGGAGGAAAACAGCGAGGTGGTCAAGGTACACTGGTTGTCTCTGTCCTGCCAACCCTAGGCCCGCTTGATGTCCCGTTTGTGCCTGAGCAGAGCCCCTTCCCTTGGGCTCTTTGTTCATGGGCCTGGCTGTGGCCATACACTCTGCAGCCACCACTGGCATTGTCCTCTGTGCTGGCCCTGAGTACTGTCACCCTCTCTTTGTGATGTGTGAGCTCCCACTCAGCCCCTGGCCTGGGCAGTCCTAAGAGTGGGCTTGGGGGGTTCCCTTCTCTCCACCCATAGGCCTGTGGAGGGGCGCTTGCTGAATGGGCAAAGCTGATTGGCTGGGCGTCTCTGACCCACACCTTGCAGCACACCACCCTCGGTGACCGCCTCCAGGTGTTACAGGACACATGCGCCTACCTGGTGAGTGAGAGTCTCAACGTTCATCCCGGGGACAGAACAGCGGGCTCCGTGGATAGTGGGGGCAGGTGACACGTATGATCCTTCAGTTCCCTGATTCTCATTCTTTAGCATCAGTTGCCTCTGAGGACCCTCCCCTGGCCCTGGTTCTCTGCATGTGAACCTCATGGCATCCCGGTCCCTTCCTCAGAGGTTAGGGACATCGTGCGGAGTTACTGGATGGCCAGAGGACAGAGGTCTTCCGGTGAGCAGGGCAGGAAGCCCTGCTCTTTTTCCTGTTTGTTGGCACTATGTATTTCCCTTTTGCTAATGAATAGGCAAGAACAGGCCAGAGGGCAGGAACCGGGTTGGCAAGTAACCGTGTAAGGGCTGAGCAAGGAGGTGAGGAAGTGGCACGGTAATTCAGGTGTCATGAGTCCCTTCCACAGGTAGAGCATGTCACAAAGCACTTTTACAGCCATTTCCCCACTGACGCCTGACAGTTACGGGAGGGAGGTTGGGCAGGTTTTCCCTCAACTCTACAGACAGAACTGGGAAGCCAGGATGTGCTGGGGCCAGGATTGAAGCCAGCGTCTCCCTTCTCCCGCCTGTGGCCAGGAACAGCGTTCTCTTTATGGTGGTCCTGCCACGCCTGTGCTGCTGCGGGGCCGGGAGGGGCTGGGGTCTGCTGTGCAGGGCCGAGCAGTCCACGCTGCCTGGAGAGGGATGGCTGCTGCTGTGCTTGGGCTGGGGGTGCAGCTGCTAGAAGGTCTTTAGTGGAATCCCCAGTGGCCCCTCTCTCTGGTCAGCACCACCCCCTCTTTGGCTCCGCAGGTCCACGAGGGCAAATACCAGCTGGTGGGGCAGTTACTGTCCCAGAGCTTTGAGTTCCTGGAGAGCCCGCAGACCTCCCTCAGGGCAGCTGCCCTCAATTTCATAGGTAAGTGGAGGCTTCTGGTGATTCCTCCCTCCTCTCTGCAGCAGGGGCACCCTCTGTGACCTTCCACTAAAGGCCAGGTCATGGCATGATGAAGCAGGTCACCTCCTGTCCCAGCATTGACCTGATGAGGGAGGTTGACCTGTGGCCAGGCCTCAAATCCTGCTTTGGACAGGCTCAGGGAGGAAGAGGAAGCTGTGTGTCCTAGCTCCGTGGGGGTCTCCCCACTGTCTGGGCTCTGCTTGGTGGGCCGACAGCCATAAGCATTGGAAATGGGAAAAACTATTGCTTTAATTGGGGCCCTATGGGCGTTCCAAAATATTTTGATTTCAATTACAGTAGTAGTGAGTATTAATGTCAGAAAAACTAAAAAATTCTGATTTGCAAAAAGAAGAAAATAAACAATGCCTCAATTTCACCATTTGGATGTAACCACTGCTACCATGCTGGAGTTTTTTCTAAGACTATAATTACATACACAAACAAACACATACACATATACATAAGCACTTTGTAACACTGCAGTTTGATGTATTGTTTTGCTACCCTTGCTGGATCAGAAATATATACCATTATATATTCTTCAACATTATCGTTAATGACTGCATATTATTGATTCCATTTTTATGGATAGATTTATGAGTCAATTTATTAAATCAGATCATAATGTTGAATACACAGAGTGTGTCGTTTTTTATTTTTATAAGGAGGGATGCAGTGGTTAAGTCTCTGCATGACATTGTGATTATTTTGTTAAGATAAATTTTAAGTAGAATGGCTGGATCCAAAGTGTATGCACAATTTTAAGGCTTGTGATGCCTATTGCCAAATGCTCTCTGCAATGGTTGACTCATGTTCTACACCCACAGTACTGTCCATGAGCATCCGTTTCTGCAGACATCTGCCAAGCCTGGGTAGTATTTTAAAAATCATTACCAGTTCTATAGGTAAAAACAGTCGTTTTGATTGTTAATATTTGTTGTCTGCGGTAAGGTTAAATCATTTTCCTGTTTGTTGGCATCATGTATTTCCCTTTTGCTAATTAATAGGCGTGTGACCTTTGTCCATCATCCCATGGGTGTGGGGGCACCATGCAGTTAGCATCCTGGGCTCATGCTCTACTTGTCACGTGCTGACAACTATGTCTGGGTCGCAGCCACTCTGAGGTTTGTTGTTTTACTAAGATGCTGCTGTCGAGGCTACAAGTCATCTCTGAGGAACCCTCCTTGCCAGGACTTCTTTAAACATGTCCTTATTGACTAGTGGATGTGAGGAAAGAGGCAGCCCAAAGGTGTAGGAGCTGTGGTGTGATGTTACATCTGCCTTATCTGTAGGATGCACACTGAGAAACATTGATAGGAACCGCATCCACGAGGAGGACCTGCAGGTGATCAGGACTGGTGAGTCTGGGCCTGGAGCCAGGCGTCTGCATGGCACACCTGGGTGGGGTGGGAGAGAAGGCAGCATGGGTTCATTTCCCAAGGACATGTTTTATCCTTTTCTTTTTACCATGACCAATGTAATATAGAAAAGTAGAAAATGAAGGAAAGTAATAGAAAGAGACACATTTTTCCATTGTCCTACTCGTCGAGAAAACACTGCTAATGTTTTGGAGATAGATCCTTTCCGTCAGTGAACACTTATTATGTGCTGTAGCTGCTTACACTGCAATGGTGTTCAAGACAGACACGGTCCCTGCCCCTGAAAATCTGGTAGTGTTTTGTTTCTATTTTACATTAAACTTTTTAAAAGGAGAAATACACAAATAAACTTTTTGTGTCATAAAAATAAGGAATTAGCAGTAAAGGTAAAGTCCCCTTTACACGCCCTGCCATGTCATACCCGTCTCCCCTCGCACACTGGTTTGCTGTAGACATCTGTATTCTTTTTCTGTGCGTACATTACGTGTGTATGCGAACAGTTTCTGAAACTTGCTTTTTTCTCCACTATTAGATGGGTATTTAGGGAATGCAGATCTACTGTATTCCCTACACTGCAACGTGATCTTCCATAGTATTGATATACTATAGTTCATGAATCTCCCGTATTCATGAACATTTAAGGTGTTACCAATGTTTTGCTATTAAAATAAAATCTCCCGAAACATTCTTATCTATATCCCTTTATATACACACACAAACATACACGCACATATACAGATATATACATGTATCTGGAAAAGTTTCTATAGGCTCCATACCAAACATAGACTGTTGTCATGCATATTGAGCTTAACAGAGTGTAAAGTAAAACCACGTTTTAAACTTCCCTCTTGTCTTGACTTTCATTCCAACCCCTGTCCTTCCCAACTTACAGGCTTTTGTTCACTGATATTTTAGTTCCATTTGTTAACTCAGAATTCAGATGCTATGATTGTTGCTGTTCTTCTATGCAAACACTCTAGACTTACATCCATCCCTCAATATCCCATTCTGCGTTTCTGACCATCCTTTGGGGACCATTTGTCTTCATCCTGGAGAATATATTTTAGAAGATTCTTCAGTGCTGGTATCTAGAGGTGTGCTCTCTTGGGATTTGTTTGTAATGATGTTATGTTATTCTCCTTCTTTTTTGCATTTTTTTATTTTAGCATATTATGGGGGTAGAGGTATTAAGGTTATAGATATTGCCCATGGCCCTCCTACCCCCTCGAGTAAGAGCTTCAAGCTTTCATTTTTTATTTAAGTTGATTTAGGGGGTATAAGTGGTTTTTTTCCTTACAGGGATGAATTGTATAGTGGCAAAGTCAGGGCTTTCAGTGTGCCAGTCACCCAAAGTGTATGCGTTGTACTAGATTGGTATTTTTTGATCCCACCGTCTTCCCACCCTCCCCCCTTATTAGTCTTCAGAGTCCCTTATAACACTCCATGTGACCATGTATACCCATCATTCAGCTCCCACTTATAAGGGAATATTGGCAGTATTTCTTTTTCCATGCCTGAGATACTTCCCTTAGGATCGTGGCTTCCAGTTGCATCCAATTCACATTGCTGTGAATGACATCCTTTCATTCTGTGTTATAGCTGAGTAGTATTCTATAGGGTGTGTGTGTATATATTGTTGTTATCTCCTCATCGGTTGCTGGGCACCTAGGTTGATTCCATATCTTTGCAATTGTAAATTGTGCTGCAATAAACACAGAGTGAGTGTGTCTTTTTGATATAATGACTTCTTTTCCTTTGGGTAGATACCCAGTAGTGGGATTGCTGGATTGAATGGTAGGTCTACTTTTAATTCTTTCAGGGGTCCCCATACTGTTTCCTATAGACTTTGTACTAGTTTACATTTTGATCAACGGTGAATGTGCATTCCGTTTTTACCACATCCACACCAACATGTATTGCTTTTGGACTTTTTAATAATGGCCGTTCTGCCAGGGGTAAGGTGGTCTCTCATTGTGGTTTTAGTTTGCATTTCCCTGATGCCTAGTGATGTTGAGCGTTTTTTTAATATTTTATATTTTTGTTGGCCATTTTTTATCTCTTCTTCTGAAAAATATATGTTTATATAATTTGCCTGCTTTTTAATAGGGATATTTGGGTTTATTTTCTTGCTTATTTGCTTACATTCTCTTTAGATTCTGGACACGAGCCCTTTGTTGGATGTAGAGTGTGCAAATATTATCTCCTGTTCTTAAGGTTGTCTACTCTGTGCAAAACCTTTGTAGTTTAATTAAGTCCCCTTTGTTTATTTTTGTTTTGGTTGCATTTGTTTTGGGTCTTAGTCACAATTCTTTTTCAAGAAAATGTCTGGAAGAATTTTTTCTAAGTTTCCTTCTGGAAATTTTTTGGTGGCAGGTTTTCCATTTAAGTCTTCAATGCATCTTGAGTTAATTTTTCGGTATGGTTAAAGGTAGCAATCAAGGTTCATTCTTCTACATGTGGCTCTCCAATTTTTCCCAGGAGTATTTATTGACTAGGGCTTCTTTTCGCCAATGTATGTTTTTTGTCTGCTTTGTCAAAGATCAGTTGGCTGTAGGTATGTGGTTATATTTCTGGGTTCTCTATTCTCTTCCATTGATTTATGTACCTACTTTTATGCCAGTATGATTCTGTTTTGGTTACTGTAGCCTTGTGATATCACTGGAAATTAGGTAATATGTTACATCCAGATCATTCTTTTTTTCTTTTCTTTCTTTTTTGTTTTTTTTCATAGCATTGCTTTGGCTATTGAAACTCTTTTTGGATTCATATAAAATTTATGATTTTTTTTCTAATGATGTGAAAAGTGTCATTGGTGTTTTGATGGGAATTGCATTGAGTCTGTAGAACACTTTGGGCAGTATGAAATTTTAACAAGATTGTTTTTTCCAATCCATGAGTATGGGAAACTTTTCCATTTGTGTCATCAACAATTTTTTTCATGAGTGTTCTATAGCTCTCCTTGTAGAGATCATTCACCTCCCTGGTTAAGTATGTTCCTAGGTACTTTATTTTTTCTTTTGCAGCTATTTGGAAATGGTATTTAGTTCTTGATTTGATTCTCATGTTGGGTGTTATTAGTATATAGAAATGCTACTGATTTGTATACATAAATTTTGTAACCTGACACTTTGTTGAATTGATTTATCAATTCTAGGAGTCTTTTGATGAAGTCTTTGGGATTTTCTAGATACATGATGGTACCATTGGAAACTAGGGATAGTTGGATCTCTTCTTTTCTGGCTTAGATGTCCTTTGTTTCTTTCCCTTGCCTGATTGTTTGGGCTAGGACTTCCCATATGATCTCAAATAAGTGGTGAAAGTAGAACACTTGTACTGATCCAGTTTATAGGGGGAATGCCTGTCAACTTTACCCCATTCAGTATGAGCTTGGCTGTGGATTTGTCATATATGGCTTTTACTATTTTGAAGAATGTTCCTTCTATCCCTAGTTTGTTAAGGGTTTTTATCATGAAGGGGTGGGGTGCTGGACTTCATTGAATGCTCTTTCCAAAATCTCTTATGATGATCATATGATTTTTGTTTTTAATCTTGTTTTTGTGATGAGTCACATTTATTGATTTGTGAATATGGTGTGATCATTGTATCCCTGAGATGAAACCGACTTGATCGTAGTGAATGATTTTTTTGATGTCTTGTGAGGTTCAATTTGCCAGTATTTGGTTGACTATTTTTATATCTGTCTTCTTGAAGAATATTGGTCTATAGTTTAGTTGTTGTTGTGTCCATCCTGCTTTTGGTTTCAGTGTGATACTGGCTTTGTACAATGAGTTAGGGAGGACTCCCTCCTTTTCAATGTTATGGAATACTTTCAGTGGGATAGGTACCAGTTCTTCTTTGTAGGTCTGGTAAAATTCATCTGTGAATCCATCTAGTCCTGGGCACTTTTTTTCTTGGGAGTTTTTAAATTATTATTGTTATTGCTGATTCAGTCTCTCCACTTGATATTGATCTGTTCAGGATTTCTATTTCTTCCTGATTTAGGCTTGGTGAAATTTTTATAAATTTATGTATTTCCTCTACGTTTTCTAGTTTGTTTGCAAAGAGATATTTGTCATAGTCTTGGAGGATGTTTAATATATCGACAGTATCAGTTGTAATGCCTCCGGGTTCATTCATGACTGAGCTTATTTCAATTCTCAATTTTCTTTCATTGCATAATCTAGCTAGTGGTCACTCAATTTGTTTATCTTTTCAAAGATACAACTTGATCCTTGTGTGTCGTGTGTGTGTGTGTGTGTGTGTGTGTGTGTAAAATTCATTTAATTTTGCGCTGATCTTTGTTCTCTCTTGTCTTGTGCTGGCTTTCTGTTGGGTTTGTTCTTGTTTTTCTAGTTCTCTAAGGTGTGACATTAGGTTGTTAACTTGTGATCCTCCTGTCTTTTTGATGCAGACATTTAGTGCTATAGACTTCCTTCCTAGCACTGTTATAGCTATATCCTAGAGATTTTGGTAGCTTATGTCACCATTGTCATTCAGTTCAAAATGGGTTTGATTTTTATCTGGATCTCATTATTGAACTAAAGATTGTTCAGCAGCTGATGGTTCAATTTTCATGTATTTGTATAGTTTTGAGATTTCTTTTTGGAATGGATTTGTTCATTGATTCCACTGTGGTCTGAGAAGATACATGGTATGATTTCCATTTTTTCAAATTTGCTAACACTTGTTTTGTGGCACAACATATGTTGTATCTGGGACACATTCCATATGTGGGTGAGAAGAATGTATATTCTGGACTTTTGTGGTAGAATGTTCTCTAAATGTCTGTTAGATTCATTTCTTCTGGAGTCCCATGTAAGTCTAGGGTGTCTGTTGATTTTCTGCCTCCACAATGTGTCTAGTTTTGTCAGCGGAGTGTTGAAGTCTCCTACTATTATTGTGTTGCTGTTTATTTCGATTCTTAGGTCTATTAGTATTTGTTTTATGAATCTGGAACTCTGGTGTTGGGTGCATATATGTTTAGAATGGTTATGTGTTCTTGTTGAATTGATTCCTTTATCATTATACAATGAGCACCTTTGTCTTTTTTCACTGTTGTTAATTTAAAGTCTATTTTTTTCCGATATAAGCTACTGCTACTCTTGCTCACTTCTGGTTTCCATTTCTTGTACCCTTTTATCTTGAGTGTATGGAACTCTTTATGAATTAAATGGGTTTATTGGGCACAGCAGATGTTTGGGCTTTGTTTTTTGTTTCCCCCAGTCCTTTATACTATATCCTTTACGTGAGACATTTAGAATGTTTAGATTTAATGAGGTACTGTTCTGGTCATCATATTGATTGTTACCTGCTTGCTTTGTATTCTTCCTTGTGATACTGTTTTATAGGAGCTGTGAGTTGCCACTCTTTGGTGTTTATATGCTGATGCATAGCAAACATCCTTTCTGGGATTTTGAGCACTTTTCAGTATTTCCTGTAGGGCACTTCTAAGGGTGACAAATCCACTTAGAGATTGCTTGTGTGGGTAGGATTTTATCTCTCATTCATGTATGAAACTTAATTTTGTAAAACATGCAATTCTTAGCTGACAGTTATTGTTTAAGATTACTAAAGATGGGGTCTGGATGCAGTGGCTCATGCCTGTAATCCCAGCAATTTTAGAGACTGAGGAGGGAGGGTCACTTGAGAGCAGGAGTTCAAGAACATCTGGACAACATAGTGAGAAGTCAGCACTCTAAAACATCTAAAAGAAATTAGCTGGACATGGGAGCACATACCTATACTCCTAGTTCTATCAGTGACTGGCCTTGAGAATGTGGGAACATTACTTAATCTCTATGCCTGAGTTTTTTTCATCTGTATCACAAAGACAATAGTGCTGATCTTGAAAGTTGTTTTAAGTACTGAATAAAAATATACATAAAACACTGAGGTTTGCATGAGACATAGATGTCCCACAATACATTAGTGTTTCATTGCTTCAGGCTTCTGGGCTACCGCAAGGGATAGTGTTGTTAGTGGCAGGTAGGGAACATCCTGATAGCTGTGGTCAAGTAAAAATGAGTTTCCTGGTGGTTTCTCAGAGAGTAGCCATGCTACATCTAGAACACTGAAAACTAGGCAGCAGTATCTTTTTCCTTTGGCCTCTAACTCTGGTTTCAATTATGACCCTTGACATTTGGAATGCCTCCAGCCTCTAGAAGTCCAATGTGCTATCCATTGCACCATGGATCCACCTTGACCCTTGATATTCTATACCTCTTAAGCCCTCTGGCCTTGGTTTCAAAACTGAGGTCTCTGCTGCATCTTGTAGACCCCTCAGTCCTCCAGAGATTTCACCTTGCCTTCCCATCGCACCCTGCCTCCAATTTAGATTTTCTAAACCACCTGGACAAGAGGAAGACTTTCCCAAAGAAAGCACTTCTAGTTATCCTGTGCCCTGGGGTCAAGAACCCTGGGGTCAAGAAATCTTTTTTCTAATGCCTTACCTCTTTGCTGTTAGATTCGAAGCCCAGCTCATTTCTTGTGATCTAGGTTTAAATTAACAGGATGCTATAGTCGGATGGGTTTGAAGCCTACAAGCAAAAAGTTTTGTTGAGCCAAGATTCTTTCTGTTGTCTTTCTACTCTTCATGCTAATGAATTTTCTGTCTCCGTTTACCATGTTCCCATGCCTATGTAACCCACACCACTTTAACAACCTTCCAACACCCTGTTCCTCTTCTCTGCGGTGTTCTCCACATAGCAGCCAGATTCTCTGTAAAGATGGGACACTGGATCCTGCCCCTCCCTCACTTTAAACCCTCAGTAGCCTCCCACTGCTCTGAGGCTCACAGGCTGGCCCCGGGGGTTCTGGCCTCTGCCTGCCCCCCCCCCCCCCCCCCCCCCCCCCCCCCCCCCCCGCACCTCAGCCTACATCACTGCCTGCTTCTCAGAAGCTACAGCCAATTGGAACTTTGTATAGCATGAATACATCCCTCCCCCACTGGGAATGCTTCTGCC
Source organism: Microcebus murinus (assembly GCF_040939455.1). Taxonomy (NCBI): domain Eukaryota; kingdom Metazoa; phylum Chordata; class Mammalia; order Primates; family Cheirogaleidae; genus Microcebus; species Microcebus murinus. Next base: position 61,229,808 of record NC_134117.1, read on the forward strand.
CTCAGGCTGCACATGGCAGGCTCTCAGGCTTTAGATCTAGGCTCAAATGCCACTTTCCCAGAGAGGCATTCCCCAACTGGCCTGTCTGAAGGGGTCCTTCCCAGTGATTCTCTCTCATTAGTCCATTCAGCTTCCTTCTCTGGGCTGAATTCATGTTTCCTGATGATTTTTTCTTTCCCCCACCTGTTAACTGCTTGAGGTTGGGGACTCTGTCTCTATGAGTCACCACTCTATTGTCAGCACCTAGCACAGTGCCAGGTGATAAGAAGTACTCAGTAAAGAGTTGATGACTGAATTCATGATTATTTATATTAATAAAAGTGAAAAATTACAAACAATCTAAGTATTTACTAGTAAAGTATTCATCTAAAAATATATGCTAGAATCATGTGATTGGATTTTATGGTGTTTAGAGTACTATTTTGTGGGAGGAAAAAATGTTAAAGCTATTTTTGTAAATAAATGTTTTATTGATATTAGGTATTTATCCATATTAGGTATTTAAATATAGGTACCAAGTTATTAGCAATGTTATCTCTGGGGGTGAGAGATTTTTCTTCTTTTCCTTTTTTTAAAAAATAATTTTTATTATCCATATTTCCTACAATGAAGCAAGTATGGCTTTGATAGTGATAAAAATGACTGTAAATGCAAACATGTGATAATGACCTGGTGTGTGAGGTGGAGAAGGATGAGGTTGGGCCGACGGTCCTCAGGGTCTGGCGCCTTAGTTGACCTCCTTCTTCTTTCAGCTCTGGAACGTGTAGAAGATGATGGGGACCAAACCATAACATCTTTGGCCCAAGCCTTACTGGAAGAAGTTGGGAGCAATCCTGCCTCCCAGTTCCCCACTCCAAGAAAGACCATACTGGGCATCAGAATCCCACAGAGGAAGACACACCTCTTCAAAAAAGGAAAAAACAACCCTCGTCGAAAGAGCTGTCCCCGAAAAATTCGCGCCTTCTTTCACAGGTGGCGCAACAGAAGCGTTATGGATGCTCCACCGTGAGAGGCTACAAGAACTGAGGCACAAGAACATCTCAAGGTCCACACGAGGCCAGGCACGGTGGCATGTCCCTGGAGTCCCAGCCACTCAGGAGGCTGAGGCAAGAGGATCGCTTGAGGCCAGGAGTTCAAGCTGCAGTGAACAACCACCACCACCACCACCACCACCAGAACAACAACAACCAAACAGAAACCTACTGTGTCTGCCAAGATCAAATCTGCCTCCTCAATTGTAATCCAAAGCAGCCCCTTGCCTGGGACCAAAACTAGTCTCACTGACATCTGAACAAACAAGTGGGAGCAGCTTTATCGCCCCGATCTCAGTATTCACAGTGACTCACAAATGGCTTTTAAGCACAAGCAATTCTTTAGGTGGACTCTTATCGTTTTTACTGTTTTAAGTGACACAGTGTTGCCCTGTCACCCATCCTGGGACGTGGTGCACTGTCATAGCTTAGTGTAGCCTGGACCTCCTGGCCTCAAGCGATCCTCCCAGCTCAGCCTCCTGAGCAATTGGGACTCCAGGAACATGGCACATGTCCACCTAATATATTTTTCACTTTATTTTCAAGAATGCGTGTGTGGCTATATTGCCCAGGCTGGTGTCAAACTCTTAGCCTCCAGTGATCCACCCATGTCAGCCTCCTGAGTAGTTGGGATGCCCATACCAAGCTAGTTCACTTTTTACATTTTATTTTTTATATTGTTAAAATACTTTTCCAAACCAAAGTGTCATGAACAGCACAAGGCCACAGATAACAAGGCCAGCACACATTTGTGTTTCTCCACAATTGGAACAAACTGGTAAATATTTGTTTCTCTAAACAAATATAGATTCTACATAGTTAATGTAGAAAAGGCATAGTTAAAATACGGTATGAAAGGCTAAAATGTTACACACATTTAGGACATTGTGATATGATGATGTATATATATTTGTTTTTGTCTCTGGTTCCTGGCTTATAACTCCCATAGCCCTTCTACAGTCTTTTGTTATAATGATGGGGGATTTAGGCCCCAGAAGTAGGACTCTGAAAACAGAAATTTCACTTTGATCCTCTCCCGTCCTCCTTTCACTTGCTGGAGAGAGCACTCTAATCTGCTTGTGGGTCACAAGACCCTCATTCCAGAGAGGGTCCTGCCCCATTCCTAGGCAGAAGGAAAGCTGTGCAACGAGTTGAAGAGGGATCTCTGCACAGGGTTTGCTGGGTTTCCCACTCAGTGTAATAGTGTTAGGTCATATCCTTTTTGTCCGATCACATTTCTACGTGGTTGTCAATCATTCCTATCCAATGAAGTCTCCCTAAAAGGCTAAAAAGGACAGGATTCAAGGAGCTCCCAGACAGTTGGACAGCTGGAGACTTACAGGAAGGTGAGCCAGAACTCATCCACCCACATGCCAGGAGGGTGGTGCACCCCAACTCCACCAGAAGCTTCAGCACTGGGGACCTTTCCACACTGCAGCCTATGTGTCCCTTCATCTGGCAGTTTATTGGCATCATATAAAATGTCCTTTGTAATAAGTCATCAGGGGCATGTGTTTCCCTTAGTCTGTGAGCTGCTCTTGCAAATGAATGAAAATTACTTAAAATTAACAAGAAGTAATGAGAATAGGTAAAACAAAGTATCAAAAAAATGCCAGTGAAAACTAAAACAATGCACAATATATACCTTGGAGATTACAAGTAGTGAAGACAAAGAGCAACACAGAATGTATAAACAGGCCTCACTGCTGAGTTATAGAAAGCCTGTGTGTGCATTAGGAGGAAAATTATTCTTCCCAGCTCTGAGTTTTGAGAGGAGTTTGTTAAGAAGGTCTTTGAGGTAATTCTATGATGACACCATCTAGTGTAGTTTAATAAAAATTGCAGGGTCATCCACATTGGGCTAACTTCTGCTTTTACCTTTGTGACTGTTGGGGCTCAGAAACTGATGCCTCCAACTGTGGCACTTTGACAGGCTGAACTGAAGAAGCCTCCAGGTCTCTCTGACCTCACCCTCCCCACTGTCTCCCCCAGAGGAGTGGAAGTTTCTGCAACTGTCTAAGACCCAGATCCGCCAAGGAGAATAATTGTTCCTTTTCTTCCCCTCCCCATGAGACTGGGAGACTCAGCACATCTGCCCAGACTCATTTAGAAGATGATGTTCTGCCCTTAAGACTCATTCAGATTCCACAGAGAGCCCCCTGGGGGTCACTTTCCCTTCCCCAGGCAATCACTCTCCCTAGTGATCATTCATTGCCCCTCCACAGAATCCTCTTCTTCCCATCCCATAGCCTTTTCTTCCAGGGCCCAGGCCCCGCCCCTTCAGTCCCCTCAAGGTGGTGTGGAAGTGTCTGTGCCTCCCTGGGGTGGGGTCTCCATCCTGAAGCTGCTGTGTATGCAGGTCAAAGACATGTGTTTGCCTTTTCTCCTGTTCATCAATCTGCCTCCTGTCAGTGCTTGTCCCTGAACCTCCAGGAGGCCAAAGCCCTTGGCCCTCACTAGGCCCAGCCTGAGTCCAGTGTTGGCAGAGTGGCTGTCAAAACACAAGCCCCTGGGGGGGAGACAGGGGAGGCAGGGACAGGACTCACAGCCTGGTGCTAACTGCCTCTGTCCTGTCCCTTCCTACTGCCTCTTGTGCTCCACTTCCCATGGCATTGCCTGTTTTCCTGCATGGGCTAACTTGTTTGCTTTTTTTCTCATCTCTTCCCCCCAAACCATCCTTCACACTGTTTCTGGCTTAGTGTTTCCAACACGTTGCAATTTGATCCCTCTGTTTGCAATGTTCTCATGACTTGCCAGTTTCCTACAGTGTGAAGTCTAAACTCGATGGCTTGCTGCTTAAAGCCTCCCACAGCCAGCCCCGGAAGGACCCAACTGACCAGCTTAAACTGGAGAGTCACAGCCTGGGACTGTGGGGGGATTTGAAGCAACTGGGTAAAACCTGCTGTATCTTCTATTCTGGAGGTGTCCTTTTACCAGACAACAATTACTTTAAAATGTTATTTTGTATACTAAAGCACACACAGATGTCATAGGGTAGATTGTAACATTTACATGGATTTTAAACTTAAAGTTAAGATGTTAAAATGCCTTTTTAGGATTTTGCTGAACCACATTCCAAGACCCAGAAGGGTGCCAGTTCATTGTAGGCTCCAATCTGCCACAGTCAGTGGTAGTTGTAAGCAGATGACAAAAACCTGAGCCTGGGATCACCTTTTGTCCACTCCCACTTCCAATCTTTTAGACAGCTTGTAACACTGATTGTAGAAATTATTTACATTAACACTTGATGAGTAGTTTGCCTTTGCCTGAGATTCCAGTGGAAAATTCTCTACTTAGCAGTGGAGATGGGTGTGTGGTTCTCATAGCAGTCTGTTGTAAAATAATTTGTTCCGTCCCTGACTTCCTTGCATGTCTTTGTTTCCCAAGATGTGCTACCTAGACGTGCCATACACGTATATATCCAAATGAACTTTGTTCTGCCTCCTGGTTATTGAGACTGTTAATTGAGCCATGTTTTCAAAGGAGCTATCTAAACATTTTTGTTCAAACATTGACCTAATCTCTGGCTGTCATTATCTTCCCAATCATGTCTTTAGTGTGTCAGCCGTGTTTAACTTGAACTCCAGCATAGTCCAGTTATTAATGGATGTTCTCTTTTTGCATTCTTCCTTTAGCACCTGAATATGTCCTAGCGGCTCTGACATGCGAGTATACTTCCAAGGACACATGGAAAAGGTCAACAAGAAATTTTGAAATGGTATCTAAATAAAATAAATACAGTTTGATAAGCATAAGTCTAATTCTACAGTATAAACATTATTATATCTATAAAATGGCAAAATATCCATCGACCCTGTTTCTGGTCCTCATATGATAAATGTATTAAAAGACCAGTTTAGTTTTATGTCCTTTTCCACCATTTACACATCATTTTACAAGTCAGTTCCTTAGTGTATATTGAAGAGAGTCTATTGCTTTGAATTCTGATTCCAAAGAAAGGTTTCTTTTAGAGTACTGAGACAGATAATATTTGAAGATCACACACACACACATATATATGTTTTTATTTTTTGCATATATCTCTAACTTTTATTTTAATAAAAATAAATTATTTGTTTGTAATTTTAGTTTGAACTACGCTACGCATAGTTTCTGTAATTTTTTTCTTCACTTAGCAATAGACCTTGAACAGCCTTCTCCGTCATTGCTTTGTGGCAGAGTAATTGCAATGGCTGCACAGTGTGTGTCTGTCCATTCATGAACACTTATGTGTCTCCAGGCAGGAGGTAGGCACAGGAGATACAGCAGTTAACAAAATAAAGTTTTGGCCCTCTAGGGTTGGCTTTTGTTAGAGTAAAAGACTTAAAATTTCTGATAAAAATTATCACCAGGATAAAATAAAATTGAACATTTCTCAAGTTGCAGAAGCAGAGAAGACTTTGGGTGGATAAAATCACAAAATAAAAGATTTATGGATTTATTTTATTATTTTTTAAATGTTTTTTGTTTCAAATCTTAGGAGAGTACAAATGTTTTTGATACATAGCTTGAGTCAGGGCTGTAAATGTGCCCGTCACCTGAATAGTGTTCCTTGTACCCGTTAGGTGGATTTTCTTGCCCCCTTCTCCCCTTCCCCTGCTTGATTCCTGTGACGTGTACTGTCATCTGTGCACCTGTGTGCCATCGGTTAGTGCCATTTTATTAGAGTGTACATGTGGTGTCTGTTTTTCCATTCTTGACACATTTCACTTAGGATGGTCTCTAGTTCCTCCCAAATTGATGCAAGAGGCATTAATTCATCCTTTTTTATGGCCGAGTGGTACTAAATGCTTAAAAGATGAGTCTAAAAGACAGAACAGTAGAAAAAGTTCCAGAAACAGCAGCTCGTGACAAGGTCAGTTTGGGGACAAGAAAAGAGGAAAGCAAACCATAATACAAAACCTGTGGAACTGACTGGAGTAATAAATGAAGCTCTTACAGATGCAGTATTTCAAAGGTGGCTGGATCAATTCAAAAATTAAATAAATTTCCTACCATAAAGGCAGGTTTTATGTGCAAAGTGTTTCAGCATGTAATTCAGAGAACAGGATGTTATCTGTGAGTTTGCTGTTTCTGTGAGTGGTTAGCCTAGTAAGGATAAAGGGCATATCTGGCCAAGCACAGTGGCTCATGCCTGTAATCCCAGCACTCTGAGAGGCCAAGGCGGGAGGATCCTTGGACCTCAGGAGTTTGAGACCAGCCTGAGCAAGAGCTAACCCCATCTCTATATTTAAAAAGAAAGAAAAAAGAAAAACAGAAAAGATAAAGGGCATATCTGAAGTTTCTAATTCATATTAGGTAGCTCCACATTGCTTTTTCCTCCATAAACTTATCTAAATTTAAGCATGTTTGTGATTTGTCCCAATACCCATTTTGGTGGCATTTTTGGGCTCCTTTCCCTAAGAATTTTAATGAATTAAGTTTCTTTGAGTTTCAAGGTAAATATTTTAACTTATAGCTCAGAATAGCTGTTTTCTTTTTTCCTTTGTCATGTGAGTTCTTTGTGAAGTGCTTTGTTTTAGCTGTTTTGGACTTTTAGTGTTATGTTGTCTTTTTACATTAGCTGTTCATCCAGAAATCACAGCTCGAGGTCCTATTGGCTTTTCTGGGACAGAGTTGCAGAATCCTGTGAACCAAACTGCATTGAAGGCCACTGTTGATAGAAAAGAAATGGTTACCATGAAGAAACTTGATTTTTCCAAAGACAAAATGCTAATGGGTAGGTTTTCTTTATGTTTTTTTCTACCTTTACTTTTCATTTATTAGATAATAAATTATTTTCTTGGCAAATATGCTATTTAGACAGCGAAAGCTGTGTTGAATCTCATCTGAATCTAAACTTAATCTAAAACCTTCCTGCCTGAGTACATACATGTTGCAATAAATAACTTCACACAGCCCTGGCGTTGGCCTGAGATCCGAATGGTGGAACTGCCGCTCCGAGACGCTCCCTGAGGTGTCCTGAGCCCGGCTGGTCCCCTCTCTTGCTGGGCTGGTCTACTGGGCAGCCATGAGGGGAACCGTCGCCCAGGAGGAGGCCTGAGGCCTGTGGCTGGACACCGCGGTGTTGAAGAGACAAGACTGCAGGTGGGACACTGGCAGGTGGCAGGCCCTTGGGCGTTCACAGCGTTACGCCCATTAGTTCTTCTTAGAAGACCTTTTCATCTGACTGAAGAGAGAGGTTAAAAAAGGAAAGGTTATCGGAACATGAAAATATATTCTTGAAAACGACAAAATTAGGCTTCTTAAAGAGCAAATATATTCCGGTTGTTTATATAATTATACTTGTGACCAGGCACGGGGTCCCCAGGCATTTCCTCTTGTCCAATATTGCCGTTAGAAAGGCTGGCTAGTTTTATTTATTCTTTCTTTAATTTTTATTTTAAATTTCAGATTGTCTTAACAGCTGCTTACATAGGACTTTCTTATTAAATAGCAAGTTTATTTTATAAAATAGAATTATTCCATCCCTTTCGATGTAAGGATTAAGATGATAGTTCTGACAGCTGTGGTTTGTAGTTGCAAATTGTTATAGTTTGCTGTGTTGTGGAGTGAATTCTACCCATTTTCTTTTTCAAAAACCTTTACTCTGTTCAAAATATTTATGAATAATATTAAATTATGTTACTCTAAAATGACTTTAAGGAGAATGATTTTTTTTAAGATTAATCCCATATCAGATACATTCATCCATCCCTCAGTATCTGTGGGAGGGACTGGTTCCAGGAACCCCTGTGGACACCAAAATTCAGGGCGGCTCAAGTCTCTTATGCAGAGTGGCAGACTTTATGTATATAACCTCTGCTCATTCCCCCCAATTCATTACATCATCTCTAGATTGCATATAATACCTAATACCATGTAAATGCTGTGCAACTTGTTGCTATCCTGTATCGTTCTTTTATTTGTATGTTTTTTACTGATTTCCCCCTATATTTTCAATCCCCAGTTGGTTGAATCGATGTATGAGGAACCCATGGATAAGGAGGTCTGACTGTATTTGATTTGCAAAGGAAAATGGGTTTCATTGATTGAAATGCTCCCTTTTAATGCAGTATTTTGCTCAATTAAATATTTAGCAGAGGGTCTGAGGGAGGAAGTGTGGAAATTGATAACCAAAATCAAACCATCACACCAATCTGGTGGTGCTGTTATTGCATATTGCACAGAAGATGCGACACCTATCAACAAAGCTACAACCATGACATGAGGGCCAACCGTTGGACATGCAAATTTTTTGTAGTTTCTTGTTTTGTTCTCAAATCAAGCCCTCCAGAAGGTTATGTAGGAAATTGCTGATAAAAACATTTATAAAAAGAATTCACCTACTTCTTATGTTTTTAAATACCTTCTTCTTTAACTTCCTTGAAGCCTCTTGAAATCACATAGAGGCATTTGTGGATTTTTTTTCTCTTAATAAAGAGTATTATTTAGACTTATAATATATATTATATGTGTTGTGGAGTGATTTCTGCCCATTTTCTTTTAAAAATGGTTTAAAGTAGGACCTTATATTAAAAAGACTATTATAAGGATTTAATATATTTCATGTTACATAGGTGTGTTATAAAACTTAATTGATTAATGGCAGCAAGCTATAAGGCTTAAATGTCTAAATGCTCAATTCCCCCAAAAGAGAGAAATTATGTGTCCTAATAATGGATTCAATAGTTTTTCTAAGATTTTTCTCACTTAGTAAAGGTTTTCTCATTATGTCTTTCCAGTTGTAAATATCTTAAACATTTCTATATAACTAAGGAGAAGACAGTGCTATTGCCATATTATGCACTTATTGTTTTAAAAATGCATTTTTGCTATGTAAGCAATTATTTTTTGTTGTCTACATTGCTTGTTTTGCCATCAGTCATCTGATAGTCATTTCTCTTAGTGTCTTTCATTAGTCAGCATTATGGTAGTAAGTGTTTAGTGAGAGCCAAATGATCATTCTGGTTTCTAATGTCACTATTTCAGAACTGTACGTGAAGGTCCTTCTTTAGTTATCATCTGATTATTTTTCAATTATCCAAGTCCTTGTGTTGCCTGAGCATGACAGATGGAATGCTGTTGAGCCCAGCTGCTTGCACAGACATGTGTTAGCATGGGAGAAAGAGTGGCGGACGAGCTTGTGTTTGGAATGGACCCCATGACCACAGGTAGCTGGAAAGAATGGCTTTAGTTCAAAAATAGTGTTTGTAGGTTTAAAGGCATTATTTAAATTGAGTTATTTGTTTTGAAATTTATTTTACTTTAGGTGCTTCCAGGGATTTTGATAATGCACCTAAAATAGTAAAGCAGATGCTAACCGGATTTGGAAGCAGTGAAAAGGTAATAGCTAATTTTCATCCTTTCCACGTGTGAAATCATGGGTCAAGTGTCTCTTTCAGAGATGCTTCTGATTGTAAGTTACTAGCATTTACTTTTGCTTGTCTTATTTCAGGTAGATCTGAAGTGATTTATTGTAAATAGTATTCTAAATGTTATTCTCTGAATAACAAAAATAGAGCATTCTCTTAGGTCAGAATTAGCTTGTGAGATGTTAACTATGACTTCATGAGTTCAGCAAGTGCCGAAGTAAATTCTTAGCCTTTTCACATGGGCTAAAAAAGAGCCCACTTTCTGAGCTTGCTTGCTTTACGCTGTCCATGAATTTCAGACTCCCACACTGTCATGGTTGCTCCTTGAAGCACTTCAGTACTCTGGACTGTGGATTTCTGTATTTAGAGTGGCTCACCCAGGTTCTCCAGGGAGTACTCAGAACTAGATTAAAATGATTTTAAGTTTTCTCTCTTGCTCACACATTTCCTAATTGATTTCAGTCTTCCTTCTTTCAGAGGAACAATGAAATTTCTTGGGGCTTAAAAGCAATTTTCTATTGTATTTCTTCCATTTCAGCCAGGATATTTATTCCTTTATATATTAGATTGTACTTTCTCTGTTAAATGTTGGTGTTGGGAGGCTTTTCTGTTCCATTAGTTTCATCATTTGGGTTATAGCTTGAAGTTATGATCTACAGTAATACAGGGAAACTGAGTCCAGACACTCAATCTGCCATTGCATAGGAAAGAAGAGTCCTTCTAAGGATAATGAAAATATTGTTCTATGTTTATTTTTTCATTTATTAAAATAACATAAATATATAATATTCCTAAATAGGCACTTGAAAATGGTAAAAGCTGTAGGCCCTCTGTTCACCAGAAATATCCCTCCAAGAAAGAAAGATAATATCTCATGCCTGTCATCCTAGCAGTCTGGGAGGCAGAGGCAGGTAAGTCATTTGAGTTCAGGAGTTTGAGACCTGAGCAAGAGCAAGACCCCATCTCTACTGAAGAAAATGGAAAGAAATTAGCCAGACAACTAAAAATATATAGAAAAAAGTAGCTGGTCATGGTGGCCCATGCCTGTAGTCTCAGCTACTTGAGAGACTGAGGCAGGAGGATCGCTTGAGCCCAGGAGTTTGAGGTTGCTGTGAGCTAGGCTGATGCCACGGCACTCTAGCCTGGGGAACAGAGTGAGAGACTCTGTCTCAAAAAGAAAAAAAAAAAGAAAGAAAGAAACATAATAGATGCATCATTATATCAGTGCTTTAAATATGTCAGTGAGGCACTTTGATCATCAACTGGGTCTTCATTTTATTCTAACCATGAGCTAAGAACAGTTATATTTGTGGCGATAAAAATTCAATATTGCTTTGTCTACAAAACCACAACCAGTGGTATAAAGGGGAAGATTGTTTACTCATTCCCTGTGTCACTGGTTTCCCATTCTGACATGGTTTTTCAGGAAATATTACAGATGATTTGCTTTGCACCCACCAGTGTGCATGTGCTAAGAATTTAGAATAGGCAAAACAAGTGTTCCTTTGGGTACAATGCACATTACAGCCTAGGGTGAGAATAGTAAGAGTAGATTCAGTGAGATGAGTTAGTAAGCACTGCAGTAGTCCAGGCATGATAGAACAGACGCTTGAATGAGCTTGGTGAAAGTAGGAATGGAGAAACATGGTGAGTTCAAGAGATGTGTATATTGTAGAATCAATGTGTTTTTGTGATGTTCTGGTTGTGAGGGCTGAGGGAAGTTAAAGGTCTTTTTAAGATTTCCACCTCATGCATGTACAATTGTTGGTGCCACTCCCTGAGGAACCTGGAGACTAAGCTGGGCTAAGGCTGGCAAGTAGGGAGATCATGAGTTCAAGGGGAGGGTTGTTTTTAAATGTTTTTTAGAGCTGGAGTCTTGCTATGTTTCCCAAGCTGGATTTGAACTGCTGGGCACAAGTGATTCTCCTGCCTCAGCCATCGGAGTAGCTGGGGCTCTAGGCATGTACCATCATGGGGGATCCATGAATTCTGTTTTGTTCAGGTTGGATTTGAGGTACTTTGGTAAAGATTTCAAGTTAGATGTGTGAGTGTGGAGTGTGGTGGAGAGGTTTGGATGTTGAAGTTCCCCATTCATTAAGGCAGGGCTTGGCATGAAGAGGAAGACCAAGGTCAGTTCCAAAGTCTTTGGTGAATGGGAATATAATGAGGGTATTTGTTAGATGGCGCATGAAGGGACTTGGATAGGTCTCTAGTCAGATGGTTCTGGACTTGGAAGGAGTAGCGCTTTAGACAAGAGGTGGGGTTAGACATGGTCTGGGAGTGGTGGTGGGAACAAAGAGCTCACTTCTTCACCCTGAAACAGCTGGGGTGAGAGTGAATAGATTACACCTGAGAGGACTTAGGGAAAGCAGGATCAGCAGGAGAGAGCCAGGTTTTGACTAATTCAGAGGAGTAGAAGGAATGCTTTAGAGCAGTTGAGGACATGGAAAGTTTCTATAACGGAAAAGGTCTAGACCGTGTTTGAGACGAAGAGCTCTGTCCCTTCACTGAATGTTTATTCTCTTGTTCTGAATATTCATGTTATGATGTACAGATTCTCTCTACTGTAGAACCAAGCTTTTAAATGGGGTTATATGCCAATAGATTTTCCATTATCTAGGTACATAACATTTTTATATTTTCTCCCATTGACTGTGGTTTTATGCCTCTCCTGCATTTTCTACTTCTTACATATCTGCTTTTTATTTGGGACTCATATGAAAGAGCAAAATGTATCTTGAAAATTCATGCAAAAGAGCACAAGAATCGAGCAGAACCTTGACTGACCTATGAGACTTGAGATGCCAAAGAATTCCAATTGTTCTTGAGGGGAAGAAATTGGAAGTGAAATGACGTGGAGAAACTGTAACTTTACACTTATAGTTATACATCTTTTGCAGTATTTCTTATAGTCTGCCTTTTCTCTTTTATCTTTTTTTTGTGGACACATACTCTCACTGTGTCAGCCCAGTAGAATGCAGTAGCATCATCATAGCACACTGCAACCGAAACTCCTGGGCCCAAGCAATCCTCCGGCCTCAGCCTCCCCATTAACTGGGACTACAGTCACACACCACCATGCCCAGGTAATTTTTCTGTTTTTTTGTAGAGATGGGGTCTTGCTCTTGCTCAGGCTGGCCTTCAACTCCTGAGCTCAAGCGATCCTCCCACCTAGTCCTCCTAGAGTGCTAGGATTATAGGCAGGAGCCATCAGGCTTGGCCTGCCTTTTTGACTATGTTCATTCTATTGAATATTCTGTGAAGGGAGAGAGCTCTTCTATTGAATATGAAATGGCATCTTATATCATTGACATTTAAATTCTTCTTGCCAAAATGTTAATGCCATCCCCATTAGATCATTTTCCTAGTGACTGGTCATGTTGAGCATCTTCTCCTGTGCTATTGGTCATTTGTATATCTGCCTGAGAATTGTGCATTCAAATATTTCTCCTCCCTTTCTTAGTTGACTTGAGTCAGTGGAGTCTAGTCTGCACTCTCAGCATTTGTTTTTGCAAAGAATATTTGCATGTTTACAGATGACCAAATGCTGGTCAAGTGCAAAAGAGCAAGAGAGGCATTGTGGGGATGGGTACTTATTTGAGATCCTATGACAAAGGCCCTGTTAAGGGTGTAAACAGGCTTCAGAACAGGACAAGCCAACGTGGGCCTCTGGTGTCCTTAGGAGCTCAGAGGAAAGAAAGGCCAGAGTGCAGGGCATTTGCTCAGGCCAAGGTCGTTGCAGGTGGGAACAGGGGTGGGCACGGAAGAGCCCCTGAGAGGGGCAGCTCTAAAACGAATGCCATATCCAAACTGCTGAAAATCACCTCACAGCAGTGCCAGGCAGATAAGAACTCAACCACTCTCTGCCCTTGTGACCGTGGCAGGATCAGAAACCATACCACCACGTTTAGGCTGCTGAGGGAGGACGTACGCAATGAAGCAGGGAAGAAGAAAAGGAGCATGTCTGCTGTCCACCCTCCCCGCAGGTGGCCTGCCTGCAGCACTGCCCAGCTGACTGACGCTGACTTTCGGGCATTTATATGATTGTATTGGGCTGGCATTCTGTGTCATGGCTTTGTCAGTTTAAGCAACAGCACAGCTTTTTATAACTCGAGAATCATGTTCCCAGCCTGGGGCAGATGAGTACATGAATATTTAATTGAAAAGTTACAGTGAGAGATAATGTTGCATTCTGATTACACCCCATGAGTCAAAGATAGTGGTGACATTTATTAATACATTATTATCTGAACATTTTGTTATTGATATAATTCCATTCCTATAAATTTTAACATCTCAAATATTTTTATAATCTCCATCACAGCAAACATGTATTTGATATGTGTGTGAATATACATCACATTTAAATTATGTTTATTATTTTAACCAAAGTTCTCTTGTCTTGGTATTTATTTCTTTGATATGATTTTTTATTGTACTCTATGGCTCAGTTTGCCTCTTAAAATTTCTATGCAATTTAGTCATGTTATTTTTCCATAAACATTACTAAAAATCATACTGCTAATACTGAAAGAACGAATCTATGGGTTTAGTACAATTATCCACACTATTGCTAAATTGATAACTAGAATAAGATACAATCTCATCTGGTAACTGCGTTTAGTCAAGTAGAGCTCCTATTTCCCCTTTTAGTCTATTGAAATCGTTTCTATAGATTATTCTATTGAAAGTGTTTCTATATGATTGTGTTAAAATTCAGGAATGACCTTGTGAGGTCCTTATTCTTTGCTGTCCCCGTCATGCTGGTTCACTGTGGTGCCATGTCCTTGGTTATTTCCCCACCTCTCCATGGTCCTCCTGTCCATGTTGATGCTTCTTAGTCTCTCCCCCGGCCCTTTCTGTTCAGGATGCATCTGCAGTTGCTTTCTCTGCTCCTCCCCAGCATTTCATTTGCACTGTGTAAGAAGCTACTGTCTAGTTTATTATTTCTGTGTCTGCCTTGCCCTACCTGATGAGTTCTAGAAAACTTGAACAGCTTCACCTCTCTAAGGCTCACAGAATGCTTTAGAGGTAGCACCTACTACATGTGAATATTACAGATATTCAGCCGATTAACTACCCTAATTCCCTCACCATCAGGCAGAGCACTTGAACACATGAGCCAGACTCTCTGAAGAGTGATAAAATGCTGTAGAGAATGGGAATGTTAATGGCTTTATTCATCTCTGATACCCTGGTGAGTATCACAGTCAAAAGACTGGAGGGATGTCTCCTTGTAGCGAAATGCCTGATTTCTTTTTAAGAAGAAAAAATACAAGGTAGGATAGTGACCCAGGATAGCAGAGTATCTGCCACATCAAAGGATCTGTCAGGGGGACACAAGGATAAATTTCAGATCTCTAGCATGGGAGATTCTGTGGGGTGTTCTGGATTCATTTCACTCAAGAAGCACTTTATCTTTGCCCAGCCAGTCACTGCCATTCAGGGTCAAAATCATATATGTTGCATAAATGCACTACTAATTTCTTACTAAAATTCAACCTCATGGGATACAGAGTTACATGGATCTTTCATATGTCAATGTTTTAATGCTGGGAGCCTTCAGACTTCATTGCAAAACTAGAAGAGGTTGTTGATGGGCTTACAGGGACTGGGGCAGATGGAGAAACAGTGAAACCGAACTCGTGTTTAATGATTTCTAGTCATTAATCACATCCATGTCAACTCCCTTCCACACCAAGCTTGCATAAGTAAAACCCACAGTTTCCCCCTATTATGAGATAGGACAATATAGTTAAAAATGGGTGGCCATCACTTTGCCTTCCCTTAGGAAGGAAGTAGTAATGCTGGGCTTTCTTTACTAGGTACCTAATAAAGTTTTCCAGTTGAATTGCTATCCCAGTAGCAATCAGATGCAGATTTTTGGACTTATAATAATGAAGTAGAGTATTTCATGTCATCAAAAGTGGAAAATGATCTCATATTTTCTATTTTCCAGATCTCATGTTTGTCTTGTTTCATGTATGTTGTTCATGTTTCTCTTTGTATACTGTGAACCTAACAAATGTTCAAATCAAAGGAGGACAGTTTTGTTTTTGAGTAGATGGGTATGTACTGAGCAGGGTCTACGTTTAAATAGGAATATTATGATGTAAAAAGGAAGAATGGATCACATGGCCTCTGAGGGAGATGGACATATAGAGGGAGCCTGTCTTTAACGGCCCTTTCCACTGAAGAAGTCCGTGAAAGTGGACACATTTCACGTAAATGTGCTATCTCTTAGGATTTCTCTTTAGTGCTCTACAGCAGTGGTCCCCAAGCCCTGGCCATGGACCAGTTTGGGTCCGTGGTCAGTTAGGAACTGGGCTGCACAGCAGGAAGTGAGTGGTGGGCTAGTGAGCAAAGCTTCATCTGTATTTTCAGCCGCTTCCTGTTACTCTCATGAGCGCCTGAGCTCCGCAGCATTGGATGCTCTCAGGAGCACAAACCCTACTGTGAGCTGCACGTGCGAGGGATGCAGGTTGCGTGCTCCTCATGAGAAGGTAATGCCTGATGAGCTGAGGTGGAGCCGAGGCGGTGATGCTAGTGCTGGGGAGCAGCTGCAAATATAATGAATGCAATGTACTTGCTTCATCCCGAAGCTATCCCACTCCCCAGTTGGAGAAATAAAATTTGTCTTCCATGAAATTTTTCCAAAAAATTTTGGAAATGGAAAAATATTTCCATGAAACCAGTTCCATTTTTCCATGAAACCAATCCCTAGTGACAAAAGGTTGGGGACCACTGCTCTACAGCAATGATTTTGGATACTCATCTCATATTTTGCCACGATTGTTCTGATACATATTAAGAACCAGTTGTTTTATCCTAAACCTGAGAGGCTAGTTATTTCTGTATAATTTCCTAGATACTATGAGCCAGATGATGAAAGAGGCAGAAGTGGGAGAAGATGGAGGACGAAGAGAAAAAAATGACAGTGGCAATTCAAGAAACTGGTTGTTAAAGGATTTCCAAGAAGAAATAAAGGACTGTTTATATTATTTTCAATAATCACTATTTGCGGTTATTTAAAAACAAAACCAAAATCAACCACAGCCACAAAAATGAAATGACTGAATGGCTGTAAGAAATTTGTCAATCATGCCATGCAAAGGCTTGCATAATGTGTTCATGAGTACAGAGAGCATAGCACAAGCCACGGAGAAATGGCATGTTTAAAGTGTAACTATTAGCTCTGCTATGCCCAAAGTCTCATAATCGTTTCTTCTTTTTCATTTGAGGAAGAGCAACATGTTTAATATTGTTATAGCACAAAGAAAATACACTTGTTTTCAATTGTGCACACCTAATTTCACATAAGGTGTATGGATGGACATATTGATCATTACATTATGTAACCACAGGGCATCTTTTCCTGTTTTGGAAGTTGGCACAAAAGCGTGTCCTTGCCCGTGTCTGCACTCTGTGTACTTTCCGTGTGCTTTTTCATCCTCATGTGATTTGAAGATTCTTAAATGAACAGTGCTCCTTAGTGTTGCAAAATGTCCTCGAATCCTCTCACATAAAACTTGAAGCAAAAAATGGCTGATAGAGGAATATGTAGAATGTAAGAAAAGGTCCTTATTGATAAAGTTTTATACAAATTACACTATTTTCAGCTGGACATAGCACTCTGTACATTTGTCCCATGTATTCAGGAAGCTGAAGACAGAGGCTCAAATGAGCCCAGAAATTCAAGTCCAGCCTGGGCAACACAGAAAAGCCTCATTTCTGAAAATAATAAAAATGAAAAATGAAAAGTAAAGAATATATTTATCGTAATGATTCATGGGCAAGGACATGTTGACATGCAGTCAACCATATTAGGTGACATTAAAACCATCATACAAGGAAAGCGTTTTAAAAATAAATGAGTTACAAAAAATGAGATGTTACTATGAGGCTCTGATACTTAGTACCACTAAACACACATTTTGTTGTATCCACCAAAATTTTGTTCACTATGAGAATTGATTGTGTTGTTAACATTATGCTTTGTAAATGACATGTGATACCAAGGTGATATACTGAAGTTGTGTTTAACTGTGGAGAAATATTTCTGTTTCTCCTTTTGTGATGTAAATTATAAAACAGTGGGGAAAGAAATGTTTACTAGGAGAAAGAAACTACCTCCTATTTCCTATGTGCCTAATACTGATAGCATGAAGTTCCTCATAGAATGCAAATGTGATCACACCTGTAAGTTGGTGAGAACACTAAGGTGCGAGTGAATTAAATGATGACACAAAACTGAAGAGCAAACGTTCTCTTCAGGTAAGAGGGTGAGGCTGAACACTTGTCCCTCTAAGATAAGCCCAGAAATCTTCTGGTCCTGGTGGGTGCCGTGTGAAGTGATTCCATCCTTTAACTGTAAACACACAAGAATGCTTTTAATAGTTTTGAATGTTAATGCTTTTTCCTATATTTTGACTAAGTTTACTTGACTATAAGTCTCTGCGGCCAAATGTATTGAGATTTTCTTTTGTAACTTTCATTGTTATTTGTTTGAACAATCTTCTACCACTTACCAATAGTATAACTATTTATTTATATTTTGCTCTAAAAAGGTTAGTGGTATGATAGCTTCATTAAAATGACTGAATGCTTTTTCCACTCTGGAGGTATTTGGGTGTATGTGTTGTGCGATGTGTAGTTATATTCTTTTCACTAGTTCACTTTCCGCTAAGCATGTCTTGAAGAAACAGTATCACATCTCAGTGGTTTGTATAGCTTCCGTGATGTTAGTAAGGCCTTGACCTCTGTATTGTTTTCCGCTGATGGGCCTATTCCTCTATTGGCAACCTAATATTTAATAATTATATATTTTGCATTTATTATATCTTTACTATTTAAATTCTGCTACATAAACCCTTATGTTAATTTCATTTAAGCATATTTAAAGATAGTTTATTATTTTAACTAGAAATAAGTCACTAAGGTTTATGCAGAAGCAGCATATTTTCATTACTGAAAAGTTAAAAGATACAAATAGGAAAATAAATATGAAACAAGAGAGACCTTAGTAGTCCAAGTGGATGTAGGTATAGCTCACTTTACTTAGATCAGATCCACCAAATGCAAGGTTCTGAGAGCTAATAGCAAGTGTTGTCTGCCTCTTTCCCATCCAAGGACTTCTCGGAGTCCATTTGTGTCCCAAGTTGAAAACTGAGCCACTTAATTTGCTTCCATTGAAAAAACTTTGACCACAAGGAGGATGGCTATAATCATATTCTGTGGGCACATCTCCCTATGAAACTTAGAGATGCTGTGTTTGGCACAGATGCAGGAACAAATCAAAGAGACTTAGGACTTTATAAAGTAGAAATGACCACTCATGTTTCTGTCGAAGGTGAGAAGTGCATTGAGTGGCTGACTGGAACCATAAGAAAATGAGCTTGGAACCAGTATTTGCTTTTCCCATAGTGGAAACAGAGACCCTTGTGGCAAGAGCTTAAGTAGGCATGTTGCTAGCCAGTGCTCCAAATCTCATGATGAGAAGGGTCAGGGATGTAGCAGTTGGCCCAGATTCTTTATGGGAGAAGTGTGGAAGTAAAACAAAGGACTAAACTGGAAACTTCGCACTCTGTCTAATCCGGATGGATCGGGAAGGGTGGGGAAATGGGCTCCAGGGTAGGTGGTGAGAATGTCTTCTAGCCGTAAACTGTCACCATAAGCAAAAATCTATTCCAAGAGGGCGTCACAGAGATAAGAAAGATGTTGGGCGTGAAGGTGCTCACATCAGGTCTCCAATCTCAGGGATAGGGTGACCAGCTATCCCAGTTTTCCCAGGGCTGTCTTCGTTTTAAAACTGAAGATCCTGGGTCAGATCAAGGAGGCTACTTAGGGCACACGGTAGACAACCCAGCTGCTGCCCTTGGGGATCCACATGTGTATGGTGCTGAGACCAAGCCTCCTACGAACTGCTCTCAGCCATGGACCGGCACAGCAGGGATTCTAATACAGGTGTATTCCTGTGAGAGTCAGGATTTCTGGCTTGGGGACTCCACATTGGCCTGGCCAGAAACATTCTTGGAAATGTGCTGCAGACCTAGACTCCCTCTGCCCAGCCCTCTCTGCTCCCGTGCCCACGCTCCTTAATGAGGGCCAGACCGGCACTGCTGTCCTCAGCTTCCCCCCATTCTTTCCAGCCCCTCCCTGTGCTGGTTTTCTAGGACTGCTGGAACAAATGGCCACCAATACAGAGGCTGAAAATAGCACACATTTATTTTACCATTCTGGAGATCACAGGTCTGAAACGGCTCTCACTGGGCTGAAACCAAGATGATAGTAGGGCCTTGCTACTTTCTGGGGGCTCTAGCGGAGACTCTGTTCCCTTATCTTTGTCAGCTTCTAGAGGCCAACTGAGTGGAGGCCCTTGGCCCCTTCCCATTTCAAAAAGGAATTTTGCCAGGACATGGCCTTGGAACTTGAATTGTACCATGACCTCTTCCCTGAGCCTCTGGCCTCATGTCCTACCTGGCGCAATTGGGACCTGTCAGCTTTTATACACACATGAGGGAATTCCTTAACATACATCTCTGTTCTCCCTCCTCTCTCTCTCTCCCTCTCTCTTTCTCTGTCTCTCAATCTCTCTCTCTCTCTCTCTCTCTCTCCACGCACACACACACACACACACACACACACCCTATTGGTTGTTTCTCTGGAGAACCCTGACTAAGACACAAGGTGCAAGGGACTGAATGTGGGTGTTTCTCCAAAGTCCATATTTTGAAATTCGAACCCCCAAGGTGAGGCTGTTGAGTGGTGAAGCGTCTGGGAGGTGCGTAGTTCATGAGAGCAGAACGCTCGTGAATAGAATTCAAGCCCCTATTTAGGAAGCCCAGAGATCCCGGCACCCTGCGACCATTTGAAGACGCAGCGAGAAGGTGCAACTGATGAACCAGGATGAGGGCTCCACCAGACAACACATCTTCCTTCATCTTGGACTTCGCAGCCTTCAGGACTGTGAGAAAGTTTTTGTTTTTTATAAGCCACCCAGCTTAGGGCATTTTATTATAGCAGCCCGGACGGACTGAGACACTGGCCATATGGGTCATCTTCTGTGTCAGTAGAGAAGTGACGAATCTCTCCGATGAACAAGGTGCAGCTAGTGCAGGTAGGTGAGATAGCTGGAATGTTAGAGGAGAAATGCTCTCCTGATTTTAGTTTCTGAAACCAAAATCTGAGCCTGTCAATGCTTTATACAATCATGCATCCTTTCATGACAAGAATATTTTTTGAGAAATGCATCATTAGTTGATTTCATCATTGTGAAAACAACACAGAGGGCACTCACACCAAACTGGATGGTGTAGCCACTACATACCTTATATGCTGTAGGCAAATGCACCTGGGCTATTGTAACAGAGAGAATGGCCTGAGAAAAATGGCAAAAATATTTTCCATCTCTTGAAAACCTCCTCCACTCCTTTTTGAGAACTAAAACCTGCATCCCTGCTTCAGCACAGGGGTTGGGAGGGGCAGGTGAGTGGTTTTTCTTTGTGTTTCAGGAGCTCCCACAGATACCCCAGGCTGGCACCAGCTCCCCAGGTGGGTGGAGAGCGCAGGCTTTGTCTTAGGCAGAGGTGGGACAATGAGTAGAGTTAACCACAATAGCCAAGCACTGAGGGCCCTCCCTTCAAAAGCTCTGCTCTCTGTTCTGCTGGTGTGGAGGAAATTTGGACTTTGACAGGAGAATGTCTACCCTTTTTCCTCCTTTGTCGGCAAAGTAATGAACTTCTCTTTCTTTCTGTCAAACCACTGTTCTCATTCTTCTGTCAGGGCCTCGAGGTCAAGTGCTGAGCTTTCGGTAACACCATGAGCCTGTGCAGCATGTTACTGTCCTGAACACTACAGGCAATTGGAGCACAGTGGTAAGTATTTTGTCTCTGGACATATCTGGAGTTGGAAAAGGTATAGTTGAAATATGAAAGGTTCAAAAGTTACACGTCTATAGGACACTGTGATACTATGATGTGTATCTGTCGCTTTCTGTCTCCGATTCCTGGCTTGTGACTTCCAAAGCCCTTGTTACAGTCTTTTGTTACAATGTTGGGGGATTTAAACCCCAGAAGTAGGCCTCAGGAAACAGAACCTCCCTCTCCCTGACCCTCTCCCGTCCTCCTCTCACCTGCCAAGGCAGGATGCTAATCTGCTTCTCAGTCATAAGACCCTCATTCCAGAGAGGGTCCAGCCCCATTCTCAGACAGAAGGAAAGCTGCCCGGAGAGCCGAGTAGGATCTAGGAACAGGCTTTGCTGGGTTTTTCCACTCATTCTAATAGTCTAGATCAGATCCTTCTTGTCCAGTCACATTTTTCCATGGTTGTCAATCATGCCTGTCCCATGAAGTCTCCCTTGAGTCTCAATGAAGAGGCTCAAAAGGACAAGGTTAAGGGAGCATATGGATAGTTCAAGGCTTCCAGGGAGATGAATCAGAATTTACCCACATGCCAGGAGGGCGGCTCACCCCAACTGCATCTGGACAGAAGCTCCTGTGCTTGGGATCATTCCAGGCCTTGCCCTATGTATCCCTTCAGCTGGCTGTTTATTGGCATCATATAAAACGTCCTTTGTGATAAGCCAGCAGGGGCACGTGATTCCCCGAGTCTGTGAGCTGCTCTAGCAATTAATGAAAATTTACTTAAAATTAGCAAGAAGTAATGAGAACAAAAAATCAAAGTATCGAAACATGCTTGCCAGTGAAAACTAAAACAATGCACAATTCATAGTTTGGAGATTACTAGTAGTGGAGGCAAAGAAGACAGAATATATAAACAGGCCTCACTGCTGAGTTATAGAAAGCCTGTGTGTGCATTAGGAGGAGAATTGTTCTTCCCAGCCCTGAGTTTTGAGAGGAGTTTGTTAAGTAGGTCTTTGAGTTAATTCTATGATATCACCATCTAGTGTAGTTTAATAAAAATTGTAGCAGTCGTCCACATTGGGCTAACTTCTGCTTTTACCTTTGCGACTGTTGAGGCTCAGAAACTGATGCCCCAAACTGTGGCACTTTGACAGGCTGAACTGAAGAAGCCTCCCGGTCTCTCTAACCTCACCCTCCCCACTCTCTCCCCCAGAGGAGTGGAAATTTCTGCATCTGCCTAAGGCCCAGACCCGCCAAGGAGAATAATTGTTCCTTTTTTTCCCCTCCCCAAGAGACTGGGAGTCTCAGCACATCTGCCCAGACTCATTTAGAAGATGATGTTCTGCCCCTCAGTCTCACTCAGATTCCACAGAGAGCCCCCTGGGGGTCACTTTGTCTTCCCCAGTGAATCACTCTCCCTGGCAATCATTCATTGCCCTCAACAGAATCCTCTTCTCCCATCCCATAGCCGGTTCTTCCAGGGCCCAGGCCCCGCCCTTTCTGTCCCTCAGGGTGGTGCAGAAGTGTCTGTGCCTCCCTGGGTGGGGTCTCCGTCCTGAGGAGACTGTGCTCGCACATCCGCGTGCGCACTGAGACACGTGTGTCCCTTGTCTCCTGGTGCTCAGTCTGCCTCCCGCAGTGCTGCTCCGTGACCTCCCAGGGCCCAGGCCTCCCAGTGCAGAGCCTCGTGTGACGCCAGGAGTTCAGCTCTCCGCATAGAAGCCTCTGGGGTGGGGACAGGATCTGGATTCCGAGCCCAGGATTCGCTGCCTCTGTGCTCTGCATTCCCACTGCCTGTCTGGCAGTCCCAGCGGGCAGGCCTGGTTCCTCCCGAGGGTGCTGAGGGAAGGGTCTCTCAGGCCCCTTCCTTGGCTAGTGGGTGGCCGTCTCCTCCCTGTGTCCCATCACATGCCATCCCCTCCCCTTCCTCCAGTGCACGTCTGCATCCTTTGTAATAAGGACCCCAGTCCTTATCAAGGACTAGGACAACCCTAGTGGCCTCATGGTAACTGAGCACATCTGGGGTGACCCTATTTCCAAATAAGGTCCCATTCTGAGACATAGGGGTTAGGACTTCAACATACGCACTGTGGGCAGATACAGTTCAACACATATCAAGGACCCACAGGGAAAATTCTGGTCTTTCAGTAAGAGTAGTTTTCTCAGAGCAATTTGTTTGCTTTCAAAACTTGTAAACACTGGCACTCATGTGACTGGCGTGCTCTGTGTGCACATGGGCTGGGTGACGCTGAGAGCCCAGGGTGGCTCCCCCTGGCAAGTAGGTGGGGTCCCATGCTGGACAGTGTTTGGCTTTATTTCTTGGGGGTGGCTGTCTATCCACCTTCTCACCTTGTTCTCATTGTTAACTGGCAGCGTTTGTCTATAACCTGACAAACCACTTACATTTCTTTTCAGAACGGTAAGCTGGGCGGCCCTGGGAGACAGGGCTGGTGTTCGCCCTGGGGCATCTCTGAAGGAGCAGCACTTCCGCTTTGGTGGCGCCTGTTGCTAGGACCTTCTGCCTCCTTTCTGGCCCAGACCGCAGGCCTCAGATCTGTTGGCTTCTGGGGAAGGAGCTCCGTCCTCCTCACGTGTCATGGAGAGCCCAGGCCTGTCGGGGGCTCAGTAGATGCTCAGTGACCGTCTGCGCGGCTGCCCCGAGTGTGCTGGGCCGTCCACCCTGGGGAGAGGGCCAGGGTCGCTCCGGCTGCTTCTCACCCTCCAGCTGAAGAAGGATCTTCTGGCTCAGGGACTCTGTGGCTTCCCAGACCCAGTCTTGTCCCCGTGGCTCCCCTGGCAGGCTGGGCCCTGGGAGGCCTGTCCTGGGAGCGAGGCCCCGGCTTGGCACCGGGCACTGAAGAGCAGCCACGCTGTGCGAGGCCTGGGCTGGTCCCTGTTCGGCCGGTGCTAGTGGGGCGTGGGGAGGACGGGCAGAGGCGCCGCCCTGCCACTCTCGGTGCTTTTCTCTGCGTTTCCGTTTGCACGCAGTGCTGTGACGCATGGCAGCCCTGACGCGTCTCAGATTTAAACATATTTGGTTTTATTCATTTAAGCCTTTTGTTTTCTGTTAAAGGAAGGTATTTCCCCTATTTTCCTCTTCTCCAAGCCTAAGAGCAGCAGAGAGAATCTTTAGCTGAGTCCTGCTCTCCCTTTGGGTGTGTGTCACGCCCCCTCCCCAGATACCCCCGTCCCCAGACTGGCAGAATCGTCACCCTGAGAATCCCCACCCAGGGAACACACGCTTTCCCTAGGTCGCCAAACCCTCCTAGCAGCCGGATCAGAGGCTGAGTCCGGCTACGGGAAGGAGCTGCCTCCTGTGGGTGTTCCCTGGCACTGCTGGAGCCGCAGGACACTGGGGGCGTCCCTGGCTCCTGGTTAGAGGAGACCTGACATGAGATGTAGTCCTCCTGCTCGGGCTGGTTTGTCGCAGTCACTGTCCTCGTGCCCTCAGCGTCTTAGGCTGCGGTGCCCCGATGCGAAGGCGCGTTCCAGTCCTGTCTGTGAAACGCTGTCTGTTCCTTGAGCAGGTTTCCACTGTGGTTGGACACACTCCCAGGGCGCCACCTTGTGCACGGAGTACACAGGAGTCCCTTCGGCAAGGACATCCAGCTTGTTCCCCTGGGCTCTCGGCAGGTGAAGAGCGGCAGGGTGTCTCGGCCCAGGTGGCATCCGCTCCGTTCCCTGTGCCTTTGTCTTCCTTGTCCAGGCCCATAAAGGCGCTGGGCGTGGGGCCGGCTACACAGCCCTCTCAGCCTGAGCGGTCAGTCACTGGAAGGAAAGGGAGAGGCGGGTGGGCTGGGCCAGCAGGTCTGGGCGGTCGCTTGTGTGTCGCTTGGCAGCACCGAGTCTTCGCCCCTTCCCTTCCCCTGCCTCGGAGAGCCTGCGTGTGAACAAAGTCAGGCAGGGCCTGGGTGCCACGCAGCTTGTCCACGCTGGTGTGTGGAGACGCGGAGAAGCCACACGCAGCCACGCGCCCTTGGTGCAGCCGCAGGACATCTGGAGACACTGGGGACAGGGCTGGATGTGACCAAGGATCTGGGGCCACGTGGGCCAGGGACACGGGAAATAAAGACCACCTGCGTCTCGAAAGGGAGGAACGGCAGAGCAGACCCCGGTTTCCTCCAGGGGACCCTCTCCTTAGGAAAGGAGTTCCTGCCTTCGGGGTCAGTGTCTAGTCCTGTCCCTGCCTTGGAGACGATTTCATAGGCCCTTTATGGAGAACATGAGGTCACATCCCAGAGTTTCCTGATGGGACCACAGTGAGCAACACGTGGAAGAGTTGTGTCGCCCCAACCCCTGGAAATGGTTTCAACATGACAAAGCGACTCTTGGCCCCACGGACAGCCGCCGTCCTCTGTGCTCTGCTCCCTGTGCCTGTGCCAGCTTCAGAGAAGAAGAATGAAGCTGAGGGGAGGCGCCAGAGGGAAGGAGGCAGGAGAAGCAGGCTGCCTGCCCCTTCTACAACCATGAGCACAGGGACAAGAGCCTGGCAGAGGGGAAGTCCCAGGGCAGCTGGTTGCCCTTGGGAAGAGGCATGGGCCTGTCCCTGTTCTGGTGGCTGGGTTGCCATTCCGGCAGCCTGGGTGAGAACTCTGGAGGTTTGGGGAGAAGCCCTTGGTTCTGACTGAGACCTAGCCCATGGGGGATTCTTCCTGACACTATGATTTGGGAGGATGCCACCCGCAGTGGTTAGACCAGCAGCCACACCACAGGCAAATGGCACCAACTCCATTCTCCCCTAGTGCATGGGTTGGAGTAAGCCTTGGATCCTTGGTGGCTCTGGGTTGCGGGGCCAATTGTCATTGGAGACAGCAGGTAGGAGCCAGGAAAGAGTGTGCATTCGTCATGAAGCCTCAGTCACAGGAGGGCAGAAACTGAGAAGAGAGCAGCAAGTGTGCCACAGAGCACGACTACGTTTCCAAATGGCTTTTCAGCTGCCACCCCTACCTGCGGCACAGCACAATACTGTCTTCTTTGACCTCCCATGGCTTTTGCCTGGCCACACTTTGGGGGGTCCAGGAATCTGTAGCTGGGGGCTGCTGGCGGGCTCAGGTCTGAAACCCCTGGTGTGTCATGGCCCGAGGTCGCAGGTCCTTGGGGAGACTCCTACACATGTAGGATGTAGGATTCCGTTCTGGGGCGAGTGATGTCCCAAGGGGCAGGAGAGCGAGGCAGGGCCCAGGTGTGCTGCTGGGAGTCAGGGTCGCTGCTGTGGCGGTGACTGAGAAAGGCTCGTATCAGAGATGCAGGAGGATTTATGGGTGAAATGTGTGATATCTTAAACTTGTTTTAAAATCCTCTGTCCAAAAACATGGAAGAGATAGATGACATAATACTGATAAAAATACTAATAAAAATGGCTAGGGCTTGGTCATGGCTTCAGGGAGTTTGTTACACTGTTGATTCTATTTTTGTGTACATTTGAAAATAATGAACAATGAAAAATTAAACAGAAATTTAAAGAAAAGAAACAGCTGCCTCTCCTGCTGCCTGCTCCCCTCTCAGCATTCCTGTCACTGCACTGGGGCGTTTCTCTTTCCCTGGGAACATCACTGGGGTGTCTGAATCTTTGTGTTCCCTGCACCCAGCCTGGGGACCGGCACAGTGTAGGTGCGCAGTGACTGAGATTTTGGTAAAAAGGTGGATAGATGTGTCAAGGGTGGGCGTCCCTCCTGGCCGCCATGACCAAGAGCTCCAGGGTCGGAGCTGCCCAACCCGAGCAGGGCCTGGTGGGCTGTGCTGATGGGGCATGGTGCATTACATGGGCAGATCTGAACCCCGGGACCTTCCGCCAGGGGACAGTGTGTGTGCTGGGTGCTCACCTGCTCTCAGCCCTCCCCTCCTGCCCAAGGTCTCGCTCCTCTTAGGTTGCTGTGCTCTCACTTTTCTCAGCATCTAAACCTCTTAGGAAAGGACTAGGAAGGTGTGAGTGACCAGTCACACTTAACCACACCCCTGGACGTTTTGCATTTAAATAAGGGACAAGGCCTATGTTAAGGCAATGGGCCTAACTGGTGGCACTGTAGACTCTGATTAGCAGTCAGAGAAGTGTGGGGAGTGAGAAAGTGTTCCTGGCCCTGAAGATATGTCCGTTCACCACTGTACGCTCCTCTTGCACATTGTGTCCTTCCTGAATTAGAACCAGAGAGGGGGCTGAGATGAACGACTAAGGCAAGAGCACCATCCTCACTCCCGTGTTCTCCGGGGATCGTGGGTGCAGAGGGGGGCAGGTAGAAAGGCCACGTTTCAGCCATCTCCATTCAGGACTTCAACTCGATTTCTGCTCCACTCAACCCAGGGGAGGTTGCAGCTGGAGTGACTGTCCCCCTCAACCCTGGCTGTGCCCTCTGCTCCCTCCCTGCAGGGTCCGAGGGGTGCCCTGCAACCCACCAGCACCGGCACCCTCTTAGCCCAGGAGACCTGTGGACACAGCCCCAATCCCCAGGGACAATCCCAGGAAAGACAGGGCATTCTCAGTGCTTGTCTTCAGCTCCTCCAGCCCTGCCGTCCAGTGCCCTTCCCCTCCCCAGACCCAGCACGTCACAGGGTCTCTCCCCTGCGTCCAGCCCTACTCTGCAGAGACAGCAGCAAACTTGCAGATGGAGGTGTCAGTGGCCAGTGGGGCTTCCCCTGTGACTGCCCCGACAGGTGTGCATGGTGGCTGCCCAGTGAGAAGAGAAGCAGTTCGAAGGCAGAGTGCAAAGTCACACCTGGGAACAAGGGGAAGCCGCCTGGCAAGGCAGGGCAGGGGGCGTTTGCAGGAGACAGCCTGGCCGGGCACAGGGGCTGCAGGTGGGACACAGCTGAAGGCCCAACAGCCACTGATGCTACCACTGACAGGGGCCACCTGGGGGCCTCTTCAGGGTGGGTGCAGCAGGTGGCCACAAAGCCATGTGAGGAGGGCAGACAGCTGGCGTGGGTATGGGGGGGAGCTGGAGGGGAAGGGCGAGGGCCAAGGAGGGCGTGCAGGAGGGCGGGCATGCTGCGAGCTCTGGGAGTCCCAGGGGAGAGCTGGGAGCAGCAGGAGATGCAGGGAAAGGGGGCGGGGTCAGTGAGAAGAGGGCAGGCATGGGAGCCTGGCCACACTGCAGACTTGACTTCAGTGAGGAGGGAAACAAAGGCAGGCCCTCTCTGCCAGCGTCCACGGATCAAAGGGCAGAGACGGAGGGCACGTGGGGACAGGCTGGCGTCCTCCCAACTGTCCTGCGGGTGGTCATGTCTTCAGCAGGAGATGAGATGCTAGGCGACTGAGGGGTGAGGCAGTGGGGGCGGCGTTTGGGAGGTGAGAAGCAGTCACTGTGGGACTGAAGGAATCTCACCTGTAGGGGACACCCGGCATGCACATCTCAGACACTTTGAGGGACTCCAGACCTGAGTGAAGACTGCCCTGGTTCCTGAGCGTGGGACCTGTTCTAACCACCCATGTAAGACCAGGAACGCGTGTGCCCCAGCCAGAGGCGGTGTCCACCCTGCTCCGCCTGCCTGTCAGGACCCTCCGGGAAGCGCAGACCCCTGACTCCCCGCAGCAGACGGCTACTGGGTTCCGCCACTGGGGCTCGCTGTGTGGCCACGATAATCGGCCAGCTCAGCCTGCAGGTACAGGCGTGTGCGTGCGTGTGTGCATGTGAGAGAATCAGAGAGAGAGATTGAGAGAGAGAGCGCTTGGTGTCTTTCCTTCCACCTCTGACCACAGAGGCTAGAGCCTGAGCTCCCTCGTGGAAGCTTCTCGCCTGCTCCTCGAATGTCGCTGTCTGTCCATGGCTCCCATGCCTATCGTTGGTGCTGGGCCATGGACACTGCCCAGGTCTGTCGTTGGAGTTACTCCCCCTTTCCTCTTCAGATTTGTCTTGTGCTTCATTTCTAATTCAACGCATTTTAGAACTTTGCTTTGGCCATTTTAAGACCCTGTCATGACGAGCTGTTCTTGCTGGTTTATTCCTTCTTCATCTTTCTTGAACATTCTCCATGCACTCATTTTATTTATTTATTTGTTTGTTTGTTTATTTATTTATTTTGAGACAGAGTTTCGCTATGTTGCTCAGGCTAGAGTGAGTGTCGTGGCATCAGCCTAGCTCACAGCAACCTCAATCCTGGGCTAAAGCAATCCTCCTGCCTCAGCCTCCTGAGTAGCTGGGACTACAGGCATGCGCCACGATGCCCGGCTAATTTTTTCTATATATATTAGTTGGCCAATTAATTTCTTTCTATTTATAGTAGAGACGGGGTCTCGCTCTTACTTGGGGTGGTTTTGAACTCCTGACCTGGAGAAATCCGCCCGCCTTGGCCTCCCAGATTGCTAGGATTACAGGCGTGAGCCGCCGCGCCTGGCCTATGCATGCATTCATTTTAATGCCGCTCTCAGATTGCTAGGTCATCTCTGCTTCCTGACACCAGAACCTTCCTGTTTTTTGTGTCTGCTGGCTCACTTTGGTTGGATCCCTGGAAGGTTTTCCTCTGAGCTCCTGTCCAGTAGGAGACGGTTTTCCATGAGGATCCCAGTGACCCTGCCTGGGGAAGGTGTCTGCAGAGGGACAGTTTCCCGTTTGGCTTGCTGGGCCCTGGCAGATTCTATCAGTTCCTGATGGGCTGTAATGTTGTCTTCGCAGCTCAGATCGTCTGCACCAACTCAGTGCAGACACGTGGCTGCGATTTCCTGCCGGTGCCCAGGGCAAGTGGCCTTCCTCTGAGCTGTGTCCTGGGCTGGGCCTGACATTCCTCTTCTGTTTCATGGGGTTGGAGGTTACGGTGGGAGGGGCTCTGCAGCCCCCGGCTTATGAGGGAGCAGATTCCAGCACTCTCCATGCCGAGAGCTGAGGCCTCACCTCCCAGTCCACCTGTCACACAGCGTCGTAGGCCTTTAGGCATCAGTCACACTCTCGAATCTTCACGGTTCTTCATAGCCAATCACTGTTCTGGCTTCAAGTTTCCTTCCTTAAACATTTGTAGATAATTTCCTAATTCTTAGAAACTTGCTTTTCTTGCTTCTAGTCGAACGTTGCATTAAAAAGTGCTCAGCATTGAGGCTTCAATTGAGGCTGTGGGCATTAACTTATGTGGGTGCCAGCCAGCCCCATGGTTTATTTTTCCCCCAGTAGTGTTCAGTAGCTCAGGATGGGCACAGAAAAGGCGAACGGTTGGCTTCATCCATCATCAGTGTGATCCTGAGCACAGGACACACAGAAAAGGGGCTGGGGCCGTGTGCCGTGTGGGAATGAGAGTGGTCTAGGGGTCAGGCTCTGGGGCCAGGACTTGAAAGAACAAGGAGACAGGAGGTGGATGGGTGGCAGGTCCTGCTGAGGTCAACAGGATCGAGGGGGAGCAGCGAGTCCATATGGTGGGGGCGTCTGTGCTGCTGGTGAAAGAGCGATGTCTGGATTGTGTGTTAGCTCCCCTCCCCCAGACGATGCCGCCAGCTGTCCTCCTCCCATGGCTTTGTGACCACCTGTTGCAGCCACCATGAAGAGGCCACCAGGTGGCCCCTGTCAGTGGTCGCATCAGTGGCTGGTGGGTCCTCAGCTGTGTCCCACCTGCAGCCCCTGTGCCCACCCAGGCTGACTCCTGCAAATGCCCCCTGCCCTGCCTTTGCTGGGTGGCTTCCCCTTGTTGCCAGGTGTGACTTTACACTCTGCCTTGGATCTGCTTCTCTTCTCACTGGGCAAGTGCCATGCACACCTGTGGGGGCATTCACAGGGGAAGCCTCACTGGCCACCGACAGGCTCAGAATATCATTGGGACAGGGTGAGGGCAGGGCAGTGGAGGTCAGGAGGGCAAGGACCATTCAAGGACACCTCAGTGGGTGGGTCATCTCATGGCTGTTGAGGTTCCCTGGATAACAGTGGGCCGTGGGCCGGCGGCAGCGCCAGCAGGTGCCCGAGTCTCAGTGGGTGGGAGTGAGGGCTGGTGTTGGGGAGAAGAGTAGAGGGTGCACAGCTGAGAGGAAGGCCTCTTCTACGGGTGGCAGACAGGGCACAGGGCCCAAGGGCCTGGGTGCTTCGAGCCTTTCAGGGTGCCTGAGCCCGCCCAGCTGGGCATCTGCTCTGCCCAGCAGGAGGCTGCAGGTTCCCTGGGAGGCGCGTGGGCTGGAACCGTGAGCACTGGGGGCGTAGGGTGGTGCAGCTGCCCCTCCCAGTACTCTCCTGCCTCTCTGTGTTTTAAACAAACATCTCCAGGCTCCCGAAAGGGGACAACAGGTCCAACAGTTGGAAAGTGACAACAAACAGCTATGAAACAGCTATGTATTAGAACAGAGTCTCCTTCTTTTGTATTCTATCACTCTACAAACATTGACGTTTTAAAATAAATTTTTAGCATCAGCCTAATTATCATGTACAACAGGGGATAATCGTCTGTCACACTGCTTCCCTGTCATCTCAGCCCCAGGCCTCAAGAAGGCTCTGGGGCACTGAGGCAGGAAGACCCCTGGGGATGGGGTGCAGGAGACGCCCCTAAGGTCCTGTGCCCGCTGCCCCCTGCCCCGCGTGCACCTCTGCAGACTCGGCCCCTACTGGTCTCTGAGACAGCCTGAGCCCCGCCCCTCCCCTTCAGGGCCTCTGGACTATCTGGTGAGCACCCACCCAGGGCCACCTGCTCTCTGATCCCAGGACCCCTTCCCAGGGTGCCCTGCAGCCCCAGGGTAGCAGGGAAATACAGAGGGAAGGGTCAGGATTTCTGGTTATAATAACTGGATCCAGCAATCCTGGATCGGTAGCCTGGGCCGGTGTCTGGCGCTGCACCCCCAGGACTGGGGTTGCTGGCTGACCCTGTGCTCTGCAGGGGCTGCATGTCCCCGCAGACATCCATCCTCTTTAGTGCTTGGCCCACCTTAGACCCTGGAACCCACACACTAAAGGCTTAAAGAGGAGAGACCTGCACCTCCTCCCCACATCTGAGTATTTGGGGGACCCAACAGAAGTCTTACGAGTCACTTGTCCCCCCCAAGGTTTTCATGGTTGCGGGGGACAAGGTCAAATTAGATGGGACAAGAGTAGCTAGAAGGGAGCGTAGGTCTACAAAGTAGATGGTGGGTCCCCCTCGGTTCAGGAAATTGCTGGAGTTAACTTCAGAGAGCCCTGGATGCTGCCCCTTACTCTCTGGGTGCCTTCAGGTAACTTCCTGGACCTCTCGGGCCTCTGTTTTGCCATCAGTAAAACAGGATGGTCACCCCGGCTGACAGAACCACAGGGGGACTTGAGACGATGGCAGTGGCAAGGGCCTGGCAGAGCCCTGGAAAGTGCCCTCCATAAGGCAATCACTCTGCCACCCTCCCCAAAATCTTATCTTCAAAAGCTGCCCTCAGGAATGGACAATTTCAGGGTCACTTGATTCCCGCCCTCCCCTGTGCAGTGAGGTCACCTTCGGCTGGTCCCCTTTCTCCTCCTTCCTACCTTGCCTTCCTGCACTTGAAATGAGGGGTGCCCACTGTCACAGCCCTCAGGCTTGTTCTGTGCCTCCACCCTGGGAGGGCTTCTCTGGCCGGGCGTGTGGTCCATCCAGCGCAGAGGGCTGGGCCTGCTGCACTTGGGCTGTGGTGACATGCAGAGGCACCACAAGAAATCAGATGGACAATGGGCTTCCACATGAACACGGCCAGGACCGGGAGCCCTGGTCAGACGGGCAGAACCGGGCCCCACTGCTAGAGGAGCCCTGCGTGCCCCCGACACCGGCCATGCCATGCACCTCCATGGCTGCCAGCCCGTCTCTCCACGGCAGCACTCCAGATACTTCCGGCCTGCACAGGCCTTGCAAGTGCCCACCCACCTGGCCACCAAGAGCCTGTGTGCGCCTGATTTAGGGAATATGGCCAGTGTGGGCCTCACCGCAGACCCTGGGGACCAGACCCTCCTCCCGTGGGGCTCTTAGGTGGGGACCAGACCCTCCTCCAGGCCCAGTCTGTCGGGACTGTGGGAAGCCCAGGCAGGTGAGCCCCAGGCTGGGCCAGCAGCAGAACTGTCTGGAGCCCTAGGCCTGAGCAGGGCAGCCCTGGGGGGAATTGGGGTAACCACAATGAGGTCAGGAATGTGGATCTGAAAGAGGGGCGGGGCAGTCTGCAGGGTGGGCCAGGCCTGGCATCACCTCCAGCTCTATGACGCCTGGACTTTCGGACCTGAGACACGCCACTCAACCGCTCTGTGCTCAGTTCCCCTCAGCAAACTGGGGCAATAAACAGTAGCACCTGCGCATATAGTCACTGGGAGGATGTGACTGGAAGCAGTGAACACAGGGAAGGCTCTTAGGCTAGCAACTGGCCCGCGGGGCAGCCCTCACTATCAGTCCTCATTGACTTTAGGTCACAGGAGAAGTACAGTAACAATCTCGGTTCTCCCCATGGCCCCAAGGCGATGACACAAGGAGGGACGCTTTACCACCTTCTAGAACCCGTCAGTGCTGCCCAGACTGCACCGTCAACCACACCCACCAGCACTCCCGGCACCCAGGGACCAGCAAAGGAAATGCAGCGTGTCTCACCCAGAAACGGTCTGGGGACCCACGGGCACCGTTTCCCCCTGTCCTGGGCGTTCCTGCCTGGCAGGTGCCCTGACACGGCTCTCTGAGCCACAGTCCCAGAGGGCCACTGCCAAGGGCAAAAGCAGTGGCCTCCTGCCCATTGGGAGGGTCCCTGTGCCCGGCTCACCTGGACCCTGCGTGGATACCACATCGGTGGCACCTGGTTGCAGCTGGGCTGAGCGAGGCCGCACAAGGTGCCCAGATTGCCCTGAAAAGCAATGTGGCCATGAGGAAGCCAGGCGGCCTGGACGCTGCCCCAGAGGCGTCAGGACCCCACTCCCCACAGCTCTGTCCCCAGAAGACAAAGCTCCTGGCTCCCCCTGGGGAGGGGCCCTGGGGCCGGTGTGCTGAGGGATGGTCACTGAGGGTCACAGTGAGGTTTGCAATCTGGCACAACACCGTATATTTGGTGTGGTGGGAGGAGAAGCCAGGGGCAGATCTAGAGGGAAAGTCCAAAGTGTGGAGGGACGTGTGGAAGCCCAGCAGAGGTGGTGCAGGGCACTGGGCACGGGCCCTGGCAGGAACTCAGGGCGGGGAAAGGAGGCAGCAATAGGGGCACACTAGGGGAAGGAGATGCAAGGACTGTGCCCTGCTTAGGGGACCGGGTGCCCGAGACCAGGGCAGAGAGAAGAGGTGGCAGAGTCCAGGCAGATAGCGGTCCTGCAGCCATGAGCAGCAGCGCGGGCCCAGGGCTCTGCAGTGTGGCCTTCTTGGGCCCTGGAGGGGCTGGGGGAGGGGGTTGTGCCCTACAA
Organism: Microcebus murinus; assembly: GCF_040939455.1. Lineage (NCBI taxonomy): Eukaryota > Metazoa > Chordata > Mammalia > Primates > Cheirogaleidae > Microcebus > Microcebus murinus. The sequence goes on from NC_134117.1 coordinate 61,264,310, forward strand.
GAGGGAACAAGCCACTGGTAGGCGACTTCCTCCCACTGGAGGGCATGCTTCGGCTTCTCTGAGTGTGCCACACACTCAGGGGAGAGGCAGGCCTGGCCTCCCTGCTGCCCTCTGGGGTGGCCGAGGAGCTGGAGGCTCCCAGCAGGAAGCGGCGGAAGAGACCAGGGACAGAGTCCGGCCAGAGAAGGAGGAGGGCAAAGCCAGGCTGGATGCCTGGAGTTCTCGCCCCGTCACCACCAGCCCCCCAGGGGCCGCTCCCTCCCTGTCCGGAGCCCCATGGCTGCTGCCTGGCTTGTTCCCCGTCCCCAAAGGAGGCCACGGGACTTCCTGGGCAAGGAGGGTTCCTCAGGGTGAATTGCCGTTGTCTGGGTCCCAGGGCTCAGACTCCTGCCCAGTTGCCTGTGAGGCCCTGTGTCTCCATCTCCACCCTCCTCCCTGCAGCCCTTGACACCCCATCTCAGCAGGTGACAAGGCCCATTCCGTGAGCACTTTCCTCACCCTACGTGAATGGCTTGCTGCCAGGCCAAGCAGGTGCCACTGTCCTTTCTGGAGAGCTTCCACGGGGGTAAGAATCTGGTTCAGGACTACTTGTTTCTATTTTTTCCCTGACCTCTGCAAGACTCTTTGTGACTCAGTTTGTTGGACTCAGGCACCCACAGGGAGGTGGTTGGAAACCCAAGCCACTGCCCAAGCTGACTGTGACTTCTGTGAGAACCACGGACTGGCCAGTGTCACCATCTGCCACTGTCCAGAATCCTGGATGCTTCCAAAGGGGGAACCCCAGGTGCTGCACAGGCCTGGGGCTGGGGGACAGGAGCCCTCATGCTTGTTGCCCACTAGGGCGGGCTGGTTCTCTGGTTTTCCCTCAGCACCAAGAGGCCACGTCCAGCACCCACAGAGCCACGCTGCCTCCAGGGCCGGGCTCTGTAATGTGACCCGGCTGCCCCCCTCTGCCAGCTCCTCCCCACTGGGCCCTTCTGACCTCTGACCCTCGCATCCTGGTCACTCCGCACTCTCCTCACACCCAGAGCAGTGAACAGTCACTGTGGGACACACCTTTGCAGGAGGCGGTGGTGGAGGTTCCGGCCGCCAGGAGCAAAACAGCTGTCTGCCTCCTTGTCTGGCAGACTCTGGGCAGCAGGGACGTGGGGTCTGTGGCCACAGCACCTGGCACAGGGCCGGCTCCTCAGCAGACACCTGTCACTGAATGAAAGCACCAGTGAGGGGCACCCAGCACGGGCAGCGTCCTCCGTGGGAGAAACGTGCACACTGCTCAGGGCTGCGCACACGGCTCTTCCCCTAAACGCCAACGGCTCGGCCTGTGCCCTCCCTGCTTCCTCAGCCACTCACGTTGGCGGAAGCCTGTCCTGGAGGCTGAGTGGCCGTCCCTGCCCACGCCCTCTGCTCTGCCCCTGCAGCCACAGTGTCCCCAGGCCCACGCTGCCCGCGCAGAGGCAGAGACAGCCAGGCTGTTTCCACCGCAGCCCGGCCAGGGCCTCCTGCCTCAGCCACCCTCCACGGCCACTCACGGCCCTGGGGTCCCCAGCCCGGGTGAGCCACAGCCGGCTCCTGCCCTTGGTCCCTGTGCTCACTGGGGCTGGCTTCCCTCCCACCCCCTCAGCCCTGCAGTCCCTGGAGGCTGAGCCCAGCCAGCGCTGGGCCCTGCCAGGAGACGGGGATCAGACGCATCTCACGGAGCCAAGCCTCCATGCAGAGCCTGGGCTGGGACCAGGTCCCCAAACTGGAGGCTCCTTCTCCAGAGCTCACCTGGGTCCTCACATCCCACCACAGCCCTTTGGGGACCACACTAGAGCTCCACACATCGCAGCAGGGACCCTGGCAGTTGCGGAACCTGGGGCCCAGGCTGCACTTTCCCTGACAGAGGCTCATGACAGGCGGTTCTGGGAGCGGAAGGGCCTTGTCTGGGTGACATCACTGTGTGTCCCGCGCTGCTCCCAGGTCACTCCCTGCCCCTCTGTGACTCTCTGCTTTTCCCAGGAAGGTGGGAGCTCAGGGGCACAGGCTTCACAGAGCCTCCTCCTGAAGGGCAGCGCCCCCCTCAGGCGACAATGTCAGGACCAGAACCACGACTTACCTGTTCTGGTGTCTGAATAGGTGGGGGCTTCTTCTAGAGTGTTCAAAACAGAAAATTGTGGGATGGGTGGGAGTGCGGTGGGCTCTGTCTGGTCCCTGCCCACAGATGGGACCCTGGTCTGGAGCAGCAGGACAGGTGCCATACTTCGGGTGTCAGTCCAGGGACCCAAGCCTATGGCGCTGCGGCCAGCAAGCCCCACCTTACCCCAGGGGAGCCCCTGCACCCATGCCCTGGCGTCCTCAGGTATCAGCCAGGCCATGGGCCTGCGCCCTGGAGAGACCCAGCCCAGGACGTGCCCCTCATCAGCCCAGAGCCCACATGGGGAGGAGGACATAGGGCCCACTGCTCTTCCCCTGGGAGAACTTCTCTGTCCCTGACCTCCCAGCCCTCAGGGACTGTCCCTCTCCTGGTCCCTGCAGCTTTCTCTCATTGCTGCTTCCCATGCAGAGGTCGGACCCTCTTGGTCTCTGTGGCCGTGCCCTGTCCCTCCCTCCCTGTGGTCTGTCCCTTGTCTTCTCTAGCTCTCTGGGTGGGTCCTGTCCACCCGAGCTCCCAACCAACACTGGCCAACCCCGGGCGAGTGTCTGACATTTTTCTTGGGCTCTGCTTCACGTGGGGCATGGGCCACATCATACAATGGTGGACGTTTCACCCTGGGGGTTAGACCAGAGCCAGGATGAGCCCTCGCAGGTGACAATGGTGGTGACTTCATTTCTGTCCCTCCCCAGCCCTGCATGGGATCCAGGAAGAACTGGTACATAGTAAGGACGGAGGAAGGCGTGGGGAAGGCACTAGAAATTGGCCGAGATCAATGCTGGGTTTTAAGGCACAGCCGGACCAGAAGTTTTCGTCCCTCCCTGGTCAGCCCCGTCCTGCACTTGGAGCCATCAGTGCTTCACGCCCCTCCCACCCTCCCTCAACATGGAGCCCCCTCCTGGCCCGTTCCGCCTGGGGCTTCCAGAAGACAGGCTTGTGTGAGGCAGCCCTGTTCCAGGGGCTGAGGTCACTTCTCTCAGGACCAGGGCAGGCCTTGGCCCCATGTCCAGGGCGTCCCAGGCCACTATCTGTGGCAAGCCGGGGCTGAGGCGTGGTGGAAGCCCAGGCTCTCCATGGCCTGCTATTGCAGGGACCGAAACTGCCCTCCCCTGGCTCACGTGATGACCTCGGAGGCAAAGGGAACCTGCCCAAGGGAGGATCATGTGGCTGTCACATGTTCGGGTTCCTCAGAGACTGGGTGTGTTTGGGGGCCCCAGGGCCTGGTGGCAGGAAGCACTTACCTTCCTGCTGCACAGACAGCAGAGCCCAGAGCAGCAGCGGCACAGCAGGGGGGATGAGACAGTAGCAGTCCTGGAAAAGGCTCTGGGGGAGGGGAACATCCCTGACAGTCCAGCAGATAAGGCAAATGTCAGCAGCTGGGGAGCCTGGGTGGCCTCTTCCCCACCAACAGCCACCCATCCGCCCGCACTCCCTTGGCCCCATACAACCCCACCTAAAGGGCCACAGTGGGGCAGGAGCTGGGGCTGGTCTCCACCTTTCAGGGATCAGCCACCACCTGCGCCTCCACGTGGGAAGCCAACACTGCAGAAGAGTCTGGCTGCACCCGCGGCAGCGCTCTAGTTTCCTGAGAGAGGGAAGGGACAGCAGAGGAGTAGGGACGGCCCCTGACAGCCCTGCTGGGTCTCAGAATGCCCTTCCCACAGAGCGTGCTGCCACGCACCCACACACGTGTAAACACACACACGTGTAAACACGCACATAAGTGTAAACACACACATTTGCAGGCAGATACACGTGCACACTCACCAATACAGACACACTCACAAATACACGCACGTTACTACACACGTACACACAGGCACGTGCAACGTGCACACGCACACGGGGCACGCCAGTAGCTTCAGGGAGCTTTTCCCGGGTTGAGGCGCCATGCTGTGAAAGGGAGGTAGCAGGTCCTGACCCCACAGTTGCACCAACTGCCCAACTGCCCTTCAGTTCACCTGCATTTAACCTTCTCCCTGAGAACTGCCTTTCTGCCAAGCCCTGACTGTGTAGCCCGGGCTGTTTCTGAGATGTGTGAACACGCTAATGGCCGCAGTCCCTGGTAAAAGGCGGAGTACATTTTAATATGAACGTCTTTCATCCTTGAATAACACAAAGCTCTGAAAGAATTAGGTTTAGGTTTTCACATATCAACCCAAAAATATTTTGGACTAACTCCAAAATAAAAACATTCACCTGGGGAGTAATATTTTCCCCAAAATATAGACCACCACGGAATAAAAGCGCTACTTCACAGCCCTAAGCGGGACTTGGGCACCGCCAGGCTCCCCTGTGCACGGGGAGGAGGAAGCTCAGGGAAACGCCTGCTTAGGCGGGTGGCGCTGATGGGGCAGAGCTGCCACTTTACATCCATTTCCAGCTGCCCTGGGCAGAGCTGGGACACTTGGCTGCACGTAGAGTGCTCTGCGGGTCCCCAGGTTTCTCCTGGGTCCAAATTTAGCTGTGGTGGAGAGCCAGAGCCGCCATCCCTCCCACCAGAGCCCAGCAGCTGACTGGGAGGGAGGCATCTGACAGGAACCAAAGGTTTTCTGTCAGGGCTTGGCTGACAGGATGGCTTCCTGCATGCGCGACCGGGGGCGTGGCCTCGTGGTCAGTGGAGCAGCTGTGCTCACGTGAGAGCACGTTGGCAAAGGGGCGGGGCGAAGCAGCTCCAGAAAACGGTCAGGAACCGCAGGGGCGGAGCCAGTGACTGATTGACAGTCGAGAGGCCAATGAGAGAAGGCAGGCCACACCAAGGAATGCGCCACCTTCAGTTAAACTGTCAGGGCGCGTGGGAAATCTAACGGGTTTTGCCTGTCAGGTTCCTAACTTGGCTGGGCTTGGCCTAGCGCTCTCAAAACTGACCTTTTCTGGCAGTCTTAGAACGCATTCGTGGACTCTCTCCTCCTTCGTCTGTACGTTTCTCCACAGGCGCTGGTGAGCACTATTACCACGTCCATTTCACAGGTGCGGCAGCTGAGGCTTAGAGGTAGGAAGCTCAGCAAGGCCACAGCTGGGATCCCACTCTTGGCACCTGACCCCAGAGCCCATCCTGTCCAGCGCGCTGCAGTTCCACTGGCCCGTACTCCTGGGAGTCAAGGCGGAGCAGGGCCGGTAAAGGGACCCGGATGAGTGCAGTTGAGCAGATTGCTGGCGGCAGTGTCCTCGGAGTGGACGTAGTGATAAGTAGCTGTTGGGTCCCACACGGCGTGAGAGCTCAGAGGATGCAGATGGGAGGGGAGACAGGAGACAGGAAGGTGAGAATGTGGGTGTCATGGGCCAGGCTGTCCCGCAGCTGGCAGAGCCTGGCAGCACTGCAGTCTGATGTGGCTTTGGGTTACCCCCAGGTGCAGAAAAGCTGTTCTCTCGGGGCTGTGGTGTTTCCCAGGTGTGAAGTTCAGCATTTAGGAGCACAGCAGTATTATAGTCCCTAGGAGACAGTTGCTTCTGTCTGCTAGGGCTGCGACTACAAAATACCAAGAGAAGGTGGCTTAGACAACAGATTTATTTTCTCACAGCCCCAGAGGCTGAGAAGTCTGAGATCAGGGTGCTGGCAGGTGTGGTTCCTGGCCAGGCCTCTTTCTGGCTTTCAGAGGGTCACCTTCCATCTGCGTCCTCACATCGTGGGAGGACTCCCCTCTCTCTCTCTGTCTCTCTCTGTCTCTCTGTGTCTCTCTATCCCTATTTTCTCTCTCTGTCTCTCTGTCTCTGTATCTCTCTCTCTCTCCTTAGAAAGCCAGCAATGCTGTGGGCTTATGACGGCACACTTAGGACCTTATTTAATCTTAACTGCCTCCTTAAAAGCCTTGTCTCCACATAGAGTCACATTGGGGGTTAGGCCTTCAACACATGAATTTGGGCACACACAGTTCATTCCATAACAACGGTTCATACTCAGAAAGTATGTAACAAATAATTGAGCACTAAAAAATTGAACAGTTTGAGAACTTAAATGTACCTGAAGACCTTTCACAAATCCTAGTGGGTATAATGGGCATGAGATTCCCTGTGCCTGGGTGTGCGTTAGCCATGGGGGAACATTCTGAGGAGAACTTGCATGGGAGGTCATGGTTGTCCTCCAATAGCCACCACGAGGAGGTCTGAGAAAGTTATACCACGCATCCTTGATGGGCCTTAGTGAATCCATTATTCTCAGATTGACCTAAACATTTCCTGATTGTAATGTAGCTGGTGCAGCTTCTGGAATAATGAGATCCCTAATGACCACCCCCAGTGAAGTGAAATAGTAATGACTTTTATTTTGTATTGTTTAATGTTGTCCTTCTAGCTGAAGATACAAGGTAGAGGGATGAAAGTTTGGGGTAATCGGAAACTCTGAGCCAGCTGAAGAAGTCAGATTATGGCTCCATCTGGCACCTGCGTGAGCAGGAGAATGAAAAGACAGGGCATTTACTTGTCAGTGAGGTTCCTGGAGCTGTCTTGAAATCCAAGCCACCTTGCAGTTCTAGTCTGCAAGAAGTCCCACCTTCTCATCAGCTTCTGTTCTTGGTGTTCCCAGTCTCAGTTCTTCATTTCTTACCAAGGATACTTTCAACATAACCCCCTTTTACTTTTGCTAGTTCTCCCCTGCACACAGAGAATTTGACTGGAACAGAGTCATGTGGACCTGGGTTTGAACCCCTGGCTCTTCCCTTATTAGCTGTGACTTTGAGCACAGCTTGAGCATCAGTACACAGCTGTATCCTTGTGGTGTTGTGGAGATCCAAGGAGAGCCTAAAAGGAAAAGGGCCTGCAGAGGGTTTAGCACCTAGCAGGTGCTCAAAATCTGTGACATCCCTTTCTTTTTCTCCTTTCTGTCATGCTTAAATGGCTTTTCAATGGCATATTCCCCTCTCAGGATTGAATTCTCCTAGTGTTTCGAGTCATCCTTCTTATGGTAATCCTTCCTCCTGTGTGTGTCTCTGGTCATTTCAATGTCCCCTAAACTATACTTGGAAGAACTTAATGGCAACTACCTTCCCCCTTCTAAATGGATTGACACTGTCACTTGTCTTCGTGAGGCCAGATTAGTAAGGATGAATGATGGATCTATTAATATTAACACAATTGTTTTAAAGTTGTGAACATTTGTACTGAGATGGACCTGGAAATAGCTTGCAGTGAGAGAGGTGTGGGGACCAGGATGGTAGAGTGTGTCCTCCAGATGGTGACTGAAGGAGGGAAGGGGAAAGTTAAAGCTCTCTCAGAGAAAATAGTTTCACAAGCGGAGACTAAATATGGTATAAATATGGAGCGGAAGTTCTTTCTAGACCTTGGTCTAGCAGGGAAATAGAAATAAGGTCATGTTGGTATTGGGAAGCTGTTCCAGCAGAGCTCAGTGTCTTTGAAGAGAACTCTGTAATCTGGAGCCAAAGAGAAAGCTGTTATTTCTTCAGGACAGAACACTATGGCAGGGGCTCTCATCTGTACTGGAAATGGAGGCCAGGGAGAACTAAGAAGCACACTAAAGGTATCTGTAAGGTATGGGTGTGTATGCTCCTCTGTGTATGCTCACTCCTACAAGCTGTGCTCATACTTCTCTGCCTGAGTGCCATGATTTCCACGTGTCCACAGCGGGGTAAAGTGGAGCAGCTGTGGCATGCAAATGCTGCCTTGCAGAGACACGGGAGCAGAATGCTGCAAAGGTCCTCACAGATACCCTCCCTGACCCCAGAGGCGGACGTCTTCAAGAGCACATCTGCAAGCCTTTCACAGATGCATTAGAGTGGTATCCAAGCAGCGGTAGAATGGTAGTGGAGGTTTGGTTTGGGGGCTCTCCTAGGCTCCTTCTTGCTATAGCGCCCATATATGTCCCTGGATGGGTTGCATGATTTTACATAGCTTCACATGGCCATGCAACGGATGGAGAGGACAGGATCTCTGCCTGCAAGGAAATGTATAACCAAGGAGAAATTCGGTAACCAGTATGAAGACTGCTCTTGATATCCATCCCCTTCTTCCTGGCTCACGAGACAGCCACAGTATTTATTTATTTTTTCCCCACGGCCATGGTTGATAGAACCCAGAAGGTTCATGGGATCTATTTTGAATTTCCCTTCGTGCCCTATTCCATCCTGAAAGACTTCCTGGCTAAACTGCTATTCCAGGCCTTGGAGGTGGCCAAATGGAGATATTTGAGAGTCCACTTGGCACAGTGAGTGTGAATAGTGAGAAACCGTGATTACAGTAACTGAGAGGCAATCTTGCTCCCTGTGACTGGTTGCCTTTGTAGAGATTTTCATATTAGAAGTTAGACAAAGTAGCCTGTCAGTTTATCTTTCTTTGTAGTAGTCACTTTGTCTATGAAAGTGTTAAACACAGCTGGCGGGTGTGAGGTCAGTTAGGCTCAAGGCAAATGAGGATGTGAATAGCTGTGGAAGCCATAACCCACAGCACTGAATCCTTCCAGATTTCTCTGGCACACAAGTGCTTTGATGTTGAGAAACACAGAAATAACTGGCTTCTTCACAGATTCAACATTCTGTCTTAGTCTCCAGGAAGTAGTTGACTGACTGAGCACTGGAGGAATCTGATCAAGGGCCCCTGAGTCTTTCCTCCCTGGCTGGGAGTGAGGGAGGCATTTATTCCAGGTTTACCATGGAGGAGAGGGGGAGGGCTGTGGCAATGGCCCCCAGTATCTCTCTCTGTTTCTTACCTTTTATAGCAAGTACTGTGTGCTGGTGAAATGAGTATGTTTCTGTGCGGAGACTCCTAGAAGGGAAGGACCTGTACATCTACATCAAAGAGGTCATGAAGGAAGAGGACAGCTTTAGCCCAAGCTCCAGGGGTCCCACCTCCAACCCCAGCCAGCAGCCCACCCTCTGCAGGGCAGGGGAGGGGCACAGACACTGTGGAGAAGGTGAGCCGAGGGACCCGGACATTGCCACTCAGCCTGAAGCACTAACACTGCCGTTCCAGCTGACAGAATAAACCATCACCCAGTCAGTGTGGAGCGGACACCCTCACCCCGTCCCTCACCCCACTGGGTTGACAGGTCCGGGGTGGGGAGTGTAGACTGAGGCCAGAGCTGGGGCAGGGGAGGCCCCAAGTCTGGATGCTGTGTGCGCCCACTATGGCACTTGGTCATTACCACTCCTGGCCTCCAGGTTTGGAAAATGAGGAGTGAAGGCCAGAGGGCCTGTGGGTGACAGCTCTGTTGCATACAAGGCTCCATTCCATCCCTTTTGAGGGCCAATGGGCTCCTGCTGTGGCCCTAACCCTTGGCCGACCAGCCTGAGGTGTGAGGTTCACAGCCTCACCACAGCAATGACCGAATCCTCATGCCTGAGGGGTCTCAATCTGGGCCCCACTACCATGCCTGGGGCAGACCCAGTGCCCGTGGGCCCCCCAATCCCTGTGGTCTCCCCTCCCCGTATTCATACCTGATGGGATGTTGCTGAGGTAGGCGGGCTGGCCTAGGGCCTGTTCCCTCAGAGCCACCTCAATACCACGAAGGCTGAGGTGTTGCCGGGCTCACATAGCAGGCTGATCAGTCTGGGCAAGGACACCTGGGAGGGGGTATGCCATAGGGTCAGTGCTAGCCCCGACTCAGCATTACCACGTGACCTCAACCCCTATGACCTTAGGTGCTAGTCCTGTAAGGTCCTATGAGACCTGCAGCCGCCTCTTCCCCAGACAGGCCTATGCTGTCTGTCTTTGACCCTGCCTCTCTCTCCTCTCACTCCATCTTGGTAAAATGTCACCATGGTCCTTATTAAAATAACACCAGGAAGGACTTGATCAGACAGAGGGCTTTCTTAAAATTTTGAATGGTGTGACTTTGTCATCACCTTCACTGGGGAACATTCCGCAGGCAGAAAAAACACGAGAGGTCAGGACTCAGGGCTTCATGGGAGGGAAAGTGGCTGCCTGCAGGGAGGACAGGACCTCCCAACAGGGCCCTCCATGGCCTGTTACCCCCTCCATAGCACAGCAGCTCCCAGGGCCCCCAGGGACCCTTGGAGGCTGCTGTGAGCAGACAGGGCATACCATATCCCCCTTTCGTACATAAGGGGAAAGTCAGCCCATAGAGCAATTTCCTCAAGATGTCACAGCCAGATGCTGGCAGAGGGACTCCAATCCAGACTCACCACCCAGCGACCATCATGTACTTTCCTGAACCCCTACTCAGAGGAGGCCCAGGCCCCAGACTGGAAGAGACGGAAGTGGAGAGGAGTGGAAGAGAGAGGACAAGGGGGAGATGGAGGGCAGGGAGAAGAAGGCAGTCTGGGGGACAGAGGAGTGGGCTGGGAGCCAGGAGAGGAGGAATGCAGAGGCCTGTGTGACCCCAGCTATTTGTACCGTCTGCAGGACTTTCAAAGACATGAGTCCAATGTCCGCTTCATTCTGGAGGAAGAAAAAAGAACTAAAATCTGGAAGCATTGCCTGCTGACCCACCTGAATCAAGGCTTCCTGGGGCCAAGGACAAGGTTTGGGAAGGGCAAAGTCCCCTGACCCCAGTCCTGCCGGCCCAGCCTCCTGTCCCCGCTCTGCTCTGCACCCTGCCCTTTCTCTCTCCCCTCCCCTCAGCCTTTCTACTGCCTCAGGCCCCCTCAGGAATGGCCCTGCTCACCGAGGAGTCCCACTGGCTGAGCTTCAGGAGGTAATCTATGACCACCCTGCCCTCGGGAAGGCTCAGGTAGTCACGCTGCCCCAGCGCCTCCAGGAACCTCAGGAGGGCCATGCGCACCTGCAGAGTCAGAGAGCATCACATGCAACACAGCAACGGACCTCAGGGACACCATCTGACCCCTTGGGTTCCAAGTGAGGACACAGAGCACCTCAGCAAGTTAGGGAGGACTTCAAGGAACTCAGGTCTCCCGAGTCCAAGTCGACTGTGACTCTTCAGTGGACTCTGTGGCCATGACAGAGCACAGTCACTGAACCTGACCACTTCCAATGCTCCCTGAAGTTCTCACTGACATCCCTGCCACCGTCCTCCTGGAGGACTCTGAGCTCTGGGCTTGTCCACACTGTGGGACTCCACAGGTGTCTGGGTAGGGGGAATCTGAGTCCAGGAAAGGCCTCGTGTTCCTGCCTTCATGGGTCAGGCCAGTAACAACTCCTGCAAGTCCCCAGGGCCCAGCCCTCAACGCCCAGGCTCTTCGTGAGCCTTCTGGGACTTGGGCCCCTGTCTTTCAAGATGATGTCACTGTCCTACATTTGGTGCTCACAACCAGGGTGCCCTGTTCTTGCTGCCCCAACGCTCTGTCCCGCATGGTCAGAGCTGGGAGTCCCTGCTGCCTGCCACCCTGGCTGTGGAGCTTGTTCGAAGTACAGCTGCTCAGCCCCCACCCCACACATGACACCTGAGGCTCTTCTCCCTTAGCAAACTGTGCATCCAGGCACTGAGGAGTGTCATCTGGAGCTCCATGGCTCCCCTGAGGACACCACAGTGCTGCCCAGAGCAAAGGCTCCGAAGGAGGCAGGTGGGAAACTCCTTTCTGCACTCAAACTCTTCCTGGGCTTTGAAAACTCCAATGTATCCCGAGGGAAAGTCCTGAGGCTAGGACAGGCTTGGACAGCCCACCCTCCCTTCCTCCTCCTTCACTGCCCCCCCCCGCCGTGAACAAGACCAGAAGGTCTCAGAGGCAATGGCCCTCCCAGCACAAACATGCAGCCCTTCAGCTCACTGGTCTTCGATCCTTCTGTGTCACTGAGATGACCGAGTTCAGCACCTCCCTCTTCAGCCTTTCTGCCTGGGGTGCTAGAGAAAACACAGGCATGCAGCTGAAGGTCAGATTCCTCCCCCCTCCTCTGCTACTTCAGGTGACATAAGGCACACAGGTGGGAGTACTTCCAGGTATAGTCTCGGTCTTCAGGGCCAGGTGGCATCTTCATGGTGTCTGTCTCTGCCACCCCTCTGCCTGCCAACTGCACTGAGATCAACCAGTGTAGATGGAAAAGTGCCCTGAAGCGGTCCTCTCATCAAGCTGGTATTGGAGCCTCCACCCTTGCCAGCCTCCCGTGGCTGCCCACACAGATGCCCCTGTGCAGCCAAGCTGTGCTCCCGCCCTCTGGTCTCAGCCTGTAGACCTTGGCCCTGGCTCTTCTTCACTGTGAGCTCCCTCTCCTAGCCATGGTGACAACTCTTTAACCTGCCTTTGGTCCATCCCCTCCATGAGCCCTCCCAGCCCCTGAGGGATCCCTCCCTGCATTCCTGCCCAGTGTCATCATGCACCTGTTTCAGTAACTTAGTGCACGTGGCCTGGCATCATTCCCCTGCAGAAACAGCCTCTCACCTTCCTGTCCACCAGCAAGCTCATGGATAGTGGGTCCCGAATTATCCTCATGTGTGTTCCTTAGTGCCCAGCACTGTGTCGCACACAGTGTTTAACATAAGCAGGTGACTGCAGGTGGAGCCCATTCTTCCAGGCAACAGTCATAGATAAACTACGGTAACCACCTGCATAGCAAGCCCTGTTCTAAGCACACCACATACTGTCAGTTCATTTAATCCTCACTAAAACCCCCTAAAGAGAGGTAATATTTTTATACTCATTTTTCAGAAGAAGTCATAGATGCACAGAATCAAAAAGGGGTTTTCCCAAAGCTGCACAGCTAGTAAGAGGCAAAGCCAAGATTTGAACCCACTGAGTTCACTTTGAGTTTAAAAAAGTGCTTTTAACTACTAGACTTGACTGTTGCCCAGAGAAAGGAATCTCCTAGGAAATACCAAGTCCTGGAATCCCAGCCCCCCACGCCATCCCACTCACCTCCAGGGACCACCTCCGTGAAGTACTCAAGGGCTGACAGCACTGTGGACTCCTCTTCTGATGGGATTGCCCTCTGCAGAACGTTGACTGTGGTATCCAGGCATAAATGGCCTATCAGGAGGGTGTGAAGACAGACTCCTGGCGGTTTGTGAGTGGCAGGGAATAAGTAGGAGGAAATCATGCTCCCAGCAACCACTAAGGCCATGACTGGATAAATCAGGCGCCATCAGGATGGAGAAAGGAAGGAGGAAGGTAGAGAACCAGTGTCTGTCCGCATCACCGTGTGCCAGACGCTCTCCCTGAGCCAGACCTTGGCCCTCCCCTGCCCCCTCATTCCCTGCCCTAGGCCAGCACATTGTGCTCATTAGTGCTGAAGTGACATTATTTGACTTTATTCTGAGCTGCAGGTCCCCACGGAAGAAAGGGAAGGCAGTCCCAGGCTATGTGAGTGGAAACCAAAGGAGTGGGGGGCCAATGCCTGTGCCTTTTCAGATCCATTTCATTTCACGCAGAGCTCTCAGGAACTCCTTTGCATCTTGTCTAGAAGGATGGAAGCCCCCAGGAAGACTTTGGTCCCATTCCGGTCAAGGAAGAGGCAAAACGGTCCTGAGTACACAAACATACTCATACACAAGTGCATGCAGACACACACACACACACACACACACACACACACACACACACACACACCTGGGGCTAGGGAAAGGTATTGACTTACTCAACAGGTTAAATGCCCACAGGGATAATGTTTGGGTCTCATCAAAAAGAGCTGATGGCTGGCTCTCTTTGTCACTCATCTGTAGGGAGAACAAGGCCTTCAGACTAAAACCAGGGACCCTGGGCATAGCTGAAGAAACTGAGGCATGAAGCCAAGAAAGACATGGTGCTTGGCCATAAGGAAAATAGGAAAATGTAACCCAGGAATCCACATTCCCCTCCCCATAGGGAGAAAGACAGTGGCCAAAAAATCAAATACCAGGAAAGTATCAATTTTGCTAAATTTTGCAGAGTGAACTCTGATCTTTCTCTTTTGCTCAAAACTCCTTCCTAAGAAGGCCAGCTGAGTCAGGCTGACAAATGGTAAATCCCCACTAAGCAGCTTTTGTTAACCAAATAAAGGGGTCATTTACTTCCTAACCTGATTCAGGTATAGCATTAACATCACCTAAAAGATAAAAAGCCCCTATCTTAACTCAAGCATCCTAGCAGCTGCCTATCTTAAACTTGAAACATTCTCCTGTCTGGACCTCCCAGAGTGCTCACAACTTTATCTTAAATTGTGCATATCCTTTCTGGTCTTTTAGATAACTCTAAAAGTCTAACTCTTAGCCAATTGCCATCCAAAGAATCTTTAAACCCACCTATAACTTGTAGGCCCACCTTTTTGGGCCAAACCAATGTATGCCTCCCAAGTATTGATTTATGACTTTACCTGTAACTCTTTTCTCCCTGAAATGTATAAAAACCAAACTGTAACCAGCCACAGCCAGTCCACTTGCCCAAGGCCTCTTGACAGTGGCTCTGGGTCATGGTTCTCAAATTTGGCTCAGAATAAACCTCTTTAAAACTATTTTATAGAGTTTCCCTTTTTTTCCTTGACAACACCAATGGTCCTCCTCCTACTCCATAACTGAGAAGTCTGCACATTTCCCACAGGCAGATGGAGAGGCTCAAAGCTTCTGCCCTTTTCCCAGAGTTCAGGGGGACCAACAAAGGCCCTTCACCCCAAGAATCATACAGATGTGTCCACCTGTCCTCATGGGAAAGATCCCACTGCGTGTCCAGAATCCAGGCATGTCACTGTTCCGGGGAAGCCTAAGCTGTGTAAGGCTGAGATCCCCACATGAAAGACACCTGTGCTGTGTGGAGTGGCACACTGGTGGGGGGAAGCCGTCCCCTCCAAAGCAGGGAGAAAGGGGAGTCCAGGATGGCTCTACTGCCGCGGCCCTCACCTGCTTCAGGAGGATGCCTGCCAGCTCCTCTGCCCAGGATTGTACCTTGCGACCTCCGTGTTTGCTGCGGTACAGGGCTTTCAGGACGCCGCAGAGACACTGTGTGAGGAAGGACAGTCAGGGTTAGGCTTCCCGGCCCTTCCACAGCCTCAGGGGAAATACTCTTTCCTCACATCTTCTCTTCAAGGAGGAGCCAAGCCATAGTCACTGCACATGGCCCTCTTGGAACTTTTCAAGGCAGGCTCAGGGGCCAGTTCTTCCACAGCTCAACGCAGCCAGAATCTGTCTTTCGCCTCACCCAGCAAGCTAGACTGATTTTTAAATAACCCCATCATTCCACAGACTGCCAGGGCAATTCCACACTGCAAGTGTAGGCTGACTTCAAAGAAACAGGATGACATAACCATGGCCAAAGCAAGAACCGGTTCTATTGTTCTCTGACATTAAAATTTCTGAAGACTACATCTAAAAGCCTGAAGAGCTCCCTTCTGCCTTCTGGATTCTTCCGTTTTGTGGCTTATTCTTACCACTGGTGTGAGGAAACACTCTCAGATTCCACATGTGAGCACATGCCTTTAGCTTTGTCGAAGGATAATTGACATATCATAAACTGCACATACTAAATGTACAATTTGATGAATTTTGACCAATGTATATACACCTGTGAAACTGTCACCACAATTAAAAGAATGAACATTTCCATTATTCCCAAGAGATGGACCTTCCTCTGTGTAATCCCTCCTTTCCTGCCCTACCCCAGGCCACCAGGGCTCTGCTTTCTGTCAATGTAGACCTGTCCCTTGTATTTTACCAAACCACCAAATTGTTTTCCAAAGCAGTGTTCCCATTCATTCTAATAGATGTGTACTGGAGTCTCAAATATTCCCATTTTCTTAGGACTTTTTCAATGTCTCACAGCAATGATAAGGGAACGCTAGGGCGGAACGCACAAACCTCAGGTTACTCAGATTTACAATTCTTGGAAACAGTTTTGGGGTCACATTCCAGTTTAGAGTCTTGTTCTCTGACCAGCAAACGTGTGGTGATACTAGTCCGTCCCCAAGGAAACCAAGAAACAGAGGGAGATGGCTGATGTCCACCATAAAGTGACAGAAATGAAGATGTATCTTCCGACTGCCTTTCTTTATTAAGAGAAAAAGGACTTTAATGCAAGCTGAAAGGAAGTGAAAATAGACTGCAAGGTGCAGAGTGGGCCATTGTCTGCATGGTCTCTGGTCTTCTGAGTGTCTTTAAACTCCCTAATTTCTGCCAGCTGGTAAGGAGCTAATCTGCTAAAGTAATCTGTCCTAATTAGGCAAGGAGTGTAATGAGTTACCCATCAGGCAATGAAGGGGTTTCAAGCACCAGATAAGGCACCTTAGATAAGGAGCTAGTTTTGGCCACTGTAAACTTAAGCCATCTTTCAGTTCTCACTGGTGGGTGGGTGGCAGTCTCTACCTGTCCCTGCAGAATCCTAGCCATGCCTCATTCTTTATCCAAATTGCTGTATGATTTAAATGGCCCTTCCAGACCTAGAGGCTAGTTTTGGAAAATCTTGGCTGCTGATGTCCATCTTCAGCTGCCCTTCCTGTTTTGTGTATCTCCCCCACCCCTGGCAAATTTGCAACAGCTGCCTCTTGTGTTCCTGGGCTTCATGCCATCTATGAGACACCTATAGTGAGACCCAACCCTTTGACTAGCTGACTCACTGGGTGGAGATGGTTTGGAGAACCAAGAATGATTTTCGAAGTGGTTGTGACAGAAAATGTTGAAAAGAAAAGCTCTGGTTGACCAGCCTGGTCTTATTCCCTTGACCAAAGTTGAGTAATTTGTTGAGTCATCCTGGGGTTTGTTTAACTTTTTACAAAAACTTTTAAAAAAGTCTACTTTTTGAATAGATGATGTGTGCACCATTCTGAAAGTACTAAAAGTACATTGAAAAGTAAGTCTCATTGTGCCCCAGCTCTCCTCCTAGGAGGCAGCCACTGTTTGCTACCTCAAGTATCTTTTCAGGGATATTCTATACATATACGTCAGATCCCACAAGTTGAAGGCTCAGTCCCACAAGACTGAACACCCTCCCCCCCCCGAATCAGTTCCAAGTCTGATCAGAACTTCTGACGACTGGGTTCCAGTTGGGGTTCCACAACCCCTCTTTGTGTTCAACTAATTTTCTAGAGCAGCTCACAGAATTCAGGGAAACGTGTTTACCAGTTTATTACGAAGAATATTACAAAGAATACAGATGATGCACGTGGAGTGCTTTGGAGGAAGGGATGCAGAGCTTCCATGCCCTTGAGCAACCTTCACGTGTTCAGCTCTCTGGAAGCTCTCTGTACCCTGTCCTTTGGGGTTTTGTGGAGGCATCATTACATAACGTGTGACGATTGATTAAAGAACTGGTGATCAACTTAACCTTCAGCCCCTCTCCCCTCTCTGTAGGTTGGGGGTGCTGAAAATCTCAACCCTCTAATCCATGGTGGACTTTCTGGTGATCAACCCTGTCCTGAAGCTACCTAGCCATCAGTCAACTCATTAGGATACAAAAAGGTGTCACTTAGGACATTAAGGATTTTAGGAATTGTATGCCAGGTTTTGTAGAGGGGTGTGGGGGTCTCTGTGTTGCCCAGGTGGATCTGAAACTCCTGGCCTAAACAATCCTTCTGTCTTGGCCTCTCAAAGTGCTGGGATTACAGGTGTGAGCCACTGTACCTGGCCGTCTGCTTTTAAATGTTTGAAATTTTTTACCATGAGGTCAATAAACAATTGCAAAATAAAATAGTAAAAACACTTAAAAGATTACTGGAAAGATTTAATAGTCACACGTTGATATTCAGAAACTGGCTGGGCATGGTGGCTCACACCTGTAATCCTAGCAATCTCGGAGGCTGAGGCAGGAGGACTGCTTGAGGTCAGGAGTTCCAGACCAGACTGAGTAAGAGTGAGACCCCCTTTCTACTAAAAATAGAAAGAAATTAGCTGGCTGTGGTGGTGCATGCCTGTAGTCCCAGCTACTCAGGAGGCTGAGGCAGGAGGATCACTTGAACCCAGAAGTTTGAGGTTGCTGTTAGCTAGGTTCCCCCATGGCACTCTAGCCTGGGCAACAGAGTGAGACTCTGTCTCAAAAAAAAAAAAAAAAAAAGTTACTAAGAAGGGTGATAATGACATGCCTATATAGGTTATTTTTCAAGTACAGTACATCATGACATGGAATCATGGTTATAGTTTTACAGCAGCCTTGTTAATCATTTTTACAACGTCTTTGTTTCTAGAGGTACAACTAGGGCATATATATAAGTTAAAAGGATATAATGTCTGGGATTTGCCTCAGAATAATCCAGTGGAGTGGTGAGGAGTGAGAATATTAAAGAAACAGGATTGTCCATGACTTGGTAGTTGTTGTAGCTGGGTGATGGATCCATGGGTTTATCTTTACTTTTGAATAAGCTTGAAAGTTGCCATAATCAAAAGTTAAATAAAATGCCAGGGCTTAATCTGGGTATATGTGACTCTAGAATGTTAACTTTTAACCGTTATACCATTGTTTCTCATAATATGGTTTCACCATACAAGGGGATTTCTGTGGCACCTAGAAAGCATTTTTTATTTTAATAGTTATATATTCATTTTAGTATTACCATCTATTTGTGGCAAGAACCCTATGGTAAGTTTTCCATTTATGCAAGTGGTATGAAACAAATTTAAGTAAAATATTAATCCGCTTAAGAAAAATATTAAATAATAGTACCAGTAAATTGAGGTATGACAAAAATTGTGTGGTATGACAAGGAATTTGGAACTTTTGCTATACCAACTCCATTAGCTCAAATGGAGCTCAAATGGTGAAATGAAAAAGTATTTTATAAGGTTCTACCACCAGTATCCTCGTTTTAGTACCCGACAGACTCTTTGGAAAGAAGGAATATTTTGCATAAAACCTTGTGTTGTGTGTCTATCTGTATATCTTCAAAATCCTTAACCCTTATAGGAAATTACAGAGGACATGTTTTATTGCTACAGAATGTGGTACCCAGGCTATCCTCCTACAGGCTACCCACCTTTCCCTGGATATCCTGTAAGTATTGCCGCTTATAATATTAAAATAACTCATGTCCTCGAAACAGGTGGTGTATAGGAGTAGCCCGCTACTGCTCTTACAGATATGCTAGATCAGAGGTACTGTGTAGAATAAGTGAGTGAAGGCAGGGGTTATGGGGGAACTCAGAAGCACTTGCCTCATCCACACCCAGCTGTAGCTTGATTCGGCCGTGCAGGGAGGCCATCCCAGTGTTGCTAGATACTCTAATTCTTCAGGTAAAGCCAGGAACCTGGATTTTATGCGAAATTGCCCCAATTTTGTTTTCTTTTGGTGGAGGTGCTGGGGATTGAACTGGGAGCCTCAGGCACCAAATTTTTTAAAATGTGGAAGTTTTTAAAAATGTTAAGTGCTATATGAGCCAATAAGACATTTATGTAAGCTAAGCACATGCCATGAATCACTGGGTTTTAGCCTTCGTGTTGGAAGGTTATTAAAATAATTAAAAAGGGCTTGACTTAGAAACAAACTACAGTGGATCAGAGGGCCCTGGATTTTGTGGTTCTGAGATTTTTAGTATTTGGAGTACATTTTATAAATGTGCTACAGACTTCCACCTTGTTGATAGCTGTACTACTGTGAGGACTCAACTGAGAGCTGAGGCATAGTAAGAATTAAGCATTTCAGTTTCATACTCTTAAGTATGAAGTGCTGCTATCTAACGCTGGGAGAATAGAAAGAGGCCTATACAGGTTAATGATAATATGTGTATACTCATGCAAAGTGAATAGATAGCTGTTGTGAATTTATCATAGGAGAGATGAGTGCTATGAATATGTTCCCAAGTCCCTGTGTACTAAACTGAACTCTGGCAACCATTTCAGTCAGTGTAGGTGCTGAAACAGACAACCCCCAAACCTCAGTGGCTCATCACAATAAAAACATGTTTCTTGCTTGCTTTAGTCTCCTAGAAGTTAGTGGTGTGGTAGGAGTTGGGTGGGAGGGGGCTTTGTTTCATGTAGTAGTTCAGGTTCCCAGACTCCTCCTATGTTTGATTTTTATAATACCATCCTTTGGTGCCTTAGAGTCTTCCACTGCATCCTCTACTTATAGCTGACAGATGAAGGAAGAGAGTGAGCATAGAGGATTTTTTTTTTTTTTTGAGACAGATTCTCACTTTGTTGCCCAGGCTAGAGTGAGTGCCATGGAGTCAGCCTAGTTCAGAGGAACCTCAAACTCCTGGGCTAAAGTGATCCTCCTGCCTCAGCCTCCCGAGTAGCTGGAACTACAGGCATGTGCCACCATGCCTGGCTAATGTTATATATATATATATATATATATATATATATATATATATATATATATTAGTTGGCCAATTAATTTCTTTCTATTTCTAGTAGAGATGGGGTCTTGCTCTTGGTCAGGCTGGTTTTGAACTCCTGACCTCGAGCAGTCCGCCCGTCTCGGCTTTCCAGAGTGCTAGGATTATAGGAGTGAGCCACCTTACCCGGCCGAGCATAGAGGTTGGGCAGAGGTTTTTAGGGGCTAGGCTGGAAGTGGTGTACATCACTTCTGTGTATGTTTATTCAGTGGTATTCAATCATGGTCCTACCCAACTATTAGGGGGTCAGGGAAATGTAGCGTCTCTAGCTTTATGGCCTGGAAAGAAAGAGTTTAGTGAGCAGGTAACAATCTCTGCCACTCTTAGACATTTTGTGGTCTGAACCGTGAAGTCCAAAATGTCACACTCTGTTTGTGACTCAGGTCATTTTTTTTTTTTTTAAACATTATGCAGCAAATCCAGGTATGTTGCAAGAAAGCTATGAATTCCTATTTTTTTTGAGACAGTATCTCGCTCTGTTGTCCGGGCTAGAATACTGTGGTGTCAGCCTAGTTCACAGCAACTCCTGGGCTCACATGATCCTTCTGCCTCAGCCTCCCGAGTAGCTGGGCCAGAGGCTCACACCACCACATGTGGCTAATTTTTTTCTATTTTCAGTAGAGACAGGGTCTTGGTCTTGCTCAAGCTGGCTTTGAACTCCTCACCTCAAGCAATCCTCCCGCCTCAGTCTCCCAGAGTGCTAGGATTGCAGGCGTGAGCTACCACACCGGCCGCTGAATTCCTCTTTAGGGTAGAGAGAGGAGGATCTTTCTCATGTTTCCAGATGCCTGGAAAATGAAGGAACTGATGAGGTTTGTTAGTTGTTCCTGCCGCCTTGAGGTTTGTAAAGAACCTGGTTCCAACTGCCAAATAGAGAAAAAAAGAAAAAACAAAAAACCTCTTTGCCTGACCCAAGTAGAATTAAATTTAGCCTTATTCTGGCAAAAAAGTGTCCTGAGAAAGTAGTATACCTATGAACCAGAATAAGACCCCAAGATTTCTCATAGGACTTTAAAAAAGTTTAAGAACAAGCTATTCCTTAATAGTAATCTCTGTTCTTTATTTGTAAATGGGTCATATTTCTTTATGATCACATTCATTTAAAATTATTCTCATTTTCAGCCTGCAGGTCAGGAATCATCTTGTCCCCCTCCAGGTCAGTGTCCTTATCCTAGTGGCTTTCCTCCAGTGGGAGGAGGTGCTTACCCACAAGCGCCCAGTAGTGGCTACCCAGGAGCTGGAGGCTTCCCTGCACCTGGAGGTTCTCCATCCCCTGGAGGCTGTCCTGGTGCCCCACAGCCAGGGGGAGCTGCATCCTATCCCGGAGGTGAGTTCTGGCTGTGGAACTAGTAATGATTTGGGACAGTTGTAACACTTTCCTTCTGTCCTGTTCATTCTTGCTTGTTTTGTCTGAGGTCAGAGTCGCTCTTAACTACCCTTAGACAGTAAGGGACCTAGCTGGCACAATAGAGGGATAAAGTTCTCAGGGGGCATGAAAGCTGGGAGCAGTTTGCAAAATTCCGTTGTGAAGGGAAATGCAATAAACTTAATGGTAATAAAGGACCAATATATAATCCTTTGGTTATTTGTAACCTTTTTTTGTTTGTTTGTTTGTTTTTTTTTTTTTAGACAGAGTCTCGCTTTGTTGTTCAGGCTAGAGTGAGTGCCGTGGCGTCAGCCTAGCTCACAGCAACCTCAAACTCCTGGGCTCGAGCGATCCTTCTGCCTCAGCCTCCCTAGTAGCTGGGACTACAGGCATGCGCCACCATGCCCGGCTAATTTTTTTTTTTATATATATATATCAGTTGGCCAATTAATATCTTTCTATTTATAGTAGAGACGGGGTCTGGCTCTTGCTCAGGCTGGTTTTGAACTCCTGACCTTGAGCAATCCGCCTGCCTTGGCCTCCCAGAGAGCTAGGATTACAGGCTTGAGCCACCGCCCCTGGCCTATTTGTTTGTTTTTTAAATGGAGAAGTGGTTGCTTCATATGGTTATTTGTAATCTTAAGACCTGATTAAGACACTCGAATTAACATGACTCTGGCCTTTAGGACAGCTTTATCCAAAGGTTAAAAAAACAGACTTCATGCTTTTGTATTGTAAATTAATAGGAAGATGAATAAAGTAAAATTTAAAATTTTTTTTCTTTTACTGGGGAAGGGATTGGTGAGAAGTTGAAGTTCTCAGTTTACACAAAAAGGGACTGCTGGTACAGCTTTAATCGCATATTTTTTCCATTGTTAACAGTAGAAATTTTTCTAAAGTTATCTCTTTAATCATGGAACTGTCACTGTAGTTGATCAAACTCTTCTTTTCTCTAGTTCCTCCCGGCCAAGGATTTGGAGTCCCATCAGGGGGAGCAGGCTTTTCTGGCTACCTACCCACAGCCACCTTCGCAGTCTCACGGCGTGGGCCAGCACAGGTCCCGCTACCTGGTAGGTACCAGCTGATCACAAAAAACGACATCGTGATATTTTGAGTTTTCAGTTGCCATCGAGAGAACTTAGTTTATCTTTGGGATGGTCTTCAGTAAATGTGTATGTATTTCTACAAGTAATTTTAAATATATGTTTTCATGAAATATATTAATTTGATGGAAAAGCTTAATCAGGAAAATGAAGTAAGGACCCCTTTTACTATTAAAAAATCTGTCCCAAGGCCAAAAAGAAAAACCTTCAGGAACTTTCACTTCTCTGCTGAATCCTGTACCACAGATGAAATGACCGCCAGAATTATATCCTGATAACCATTCCAGATGGAATCAGAATTTAATCTGGTTCAAGTGTGCGTGTGGGGGGAATAAGTATTGTTTGTTAGGATCTTACGTAGAACATGGAATATTAAAACTGTTCTTGGCCGGGTGTGATGGTTCATCCCTATAATCCTTGCACTGTGGGAAGCCGAGGCGAGAGGATTGTTTTAGGTCAAGAGTTCAAGACCAGCCTAAGCAATATCGAGACCCTGTCTCTACAAAAAATGGAAAAATTAGCTGGGTGTGGTGGTATGCTCCTGTAGGCCCAGCTACTCAGGAGGCTGAGGCAGGAGGATCACTTGAGCCCGAGAGTGGGAGGTTGCAGTGAGCTATGATGATGCCACTGCACTCCAACCTGGTGACAGTGAGACCTTGTCTAATAAAAAAAAAAAAAAGAGTTCTTAGGACCAAAGCTTGTTTTAGAGTCAGTAAATTATAATATTTAAAAACTGATCCTACTTAATATACAGTGTGAATGTTCTCATGTTTCCATATTTATAATGCTGTTTTCAAAAATTCGATTATATAATGCCTATTTGTTATACATTTTTTTTTAAACACATAGGTGGCTTTCCTGGAGGACAGTATCCTGGAGGACAAGCTCCTTTCCCTGGTCAGGTATGTTCACTCCTACTTTTTTTGTTTTTGGTTTTTGTTTTTGAGACAGGGTTTCACTCTGTCACCCAGGCTGGAATACAGAGGTGCAATCACAATTCACTGTGAGCTTGAACTCCTGAGCTGAAGTGATCTCTTACCTAAGCCTTCCCAGTAGCAGTACAGGCACATGCTATCACGCCTGGCTAATTTTTAAATTTATTTGTAGACAGGGGGTCTCTTTATGTTGCCCAGGCTGATCCCTAACTCCTGGCCTCCAGCAATCCTCCTGCCTCAGCATCCCAAAGTTTTGGGATTACAGGCATGAACCACCATGCTTGGCATAATCCTGCCATTTCAGTTCAGTCTATGTAAATGGATAATGCCCAAGAAGGGCACCACTCCTTTGCTGACATGAGAGGTTTCCATGAAGCAGAGGAAACAGTCTGTGACAATAACATAACACTTTAATCTTTGCTTCTGATAGAACTTGTGCCCCCTTTAGTCGATCTGCTTTAACCACTTCGGTACGGCGCTCACCGCCGCGAAACCTTGCCCACAGCTGGCACTCATAGTCCGCACGGTAGTTGGTGCTGTGCATTCACGGCGAATCTGTTTTCCTCTTGTGTGATGAGGAAAGCTTTAAAGCACGGAAAGCTTGTTTTACTTCACAGGCAGCTTTACTTGTAATATAAATCAGAATCGGTAACATAAACATATGCTTTCATTACATTATTTTTAGATGTTCACAATTTTATTTTGATAAATGAAAAATTAGAAAAGTCATCTCACGGCTGTCGGCTAAAGTCGCTGTGCGCGTTCATCTGTGGCTGTTGACTACAGTCGACGCTCGTACCAAAGTGGTTAAATACGGTCCTGATGATTTTGATAAGACAAGCATAGGTCCTTCTCACAGGTGATGATGCTCATAGTTTATCCTAGAGATTCACATTGGCTCTTGGCATTGGTTTTGATTGTATTAGCTCTTCCTTGCCCTTACTAGCAGTTATAACTATGAACTTGGGCAATTTGTTGATTGGATTTCTGGCAGTGGTTTATGAAGGGTGGTTTTTGTTTTCCACTTTTACCTTTATACTTTCCACTCTTCTTTCAGATCAATACAGAGTCCTTTCCTTCCTATCCTGTTTTCTCTCCTGTTTCTTTGGATTATAGCAGTGAAGTGAGTAAGGTTTTCTAATGTTCACGAATCACTAAGTACCCTATATGTGCTTTCAGTTGTTTCTCATTTCTCATATATTTATCTCTCACTATTCCTTTAGGACTCCGATGTATCTGTTTTATCTTTATGTCCCTGTAGTAATTGGTAGGTCTTTAAACATGGTAACCAGTAGGTCTTGATTTCTTAGTAGCCCTACTGGGAAACATTTCTTATTTCATATATCAAATCTTTACCCTATCTCTGTATAGCTCCTTAACTTAATACTGTTTTATTCTTAAATTGCCTTGTTAACTTTTTAAATCTTGAAAATTTTAAATCTTGAAAGTTTTAAATCTTTAAAACTTGAATAGGAATTCAAGTTACTAGGAACATAAGCAGTATAGCTCTATGGTTACATTTGTCTTGATTTTCTTACTGACTTCCATACTGTATATTTATAAAGATCTAGCATTTTCAAGCTTGTTTTAGCCTGGGGTAGGAGAAGGATTACAGTATTGGAAGAGAAACACCTTAGTGATTTTTGTTTGTTTGTTTTTGCTCACTTTCCTGATTTTTGAGGAATTTGAGCTTTAGAGAGATTAAGAAACTTGTCTAGGACTACATAGCTACTGAAAGACAAGATTTGTAACTTTAATTTCAAAGGTTTCACCATCTTTTCTCCTACAAGTTTGGTGTCTGGCTATCTGTTAGCAGGAGAAAAATCTGTCTGCAGGAGTATAGGTCTTTCCTATTTGTTCTAGAATGAGCCCTGGCAATACAATGCTTATATCCTTGCCCTAAAACCCAAACACTGGCCTTCTTTCCTAAGAGCAATGTCTGGGGAAGTCTTTAAGTTTCTTTATTAGAAACTTATTGGAAGTCCTGACTTGGATTTTATGCCTTTTGTTCTCAGCCTGCTGTGATGAGTCAGGGCACTCAAGGAACAATCAGAGCAGCTGCCAACTTCGATGCTATGCGAGATGCAGAAATTCTCCGTAAAGCAATGAAGGGTTTTGGTAAGGAAAGCAGATTTTTGTCTTCTATATTAATAATAACTTTAAGTGATTAATTCTAAAGTAAAAATGAACTGTTAACAAACATACAAGGGGGGCTTCTCTGTTGCTTGCTCACAGAGAGCCAGTTACTGAGACAACAAGGATTGTTGAGGAAGAAAGGATTTATTACAGTGGACGTGTCCACTGGGAGGGGGAGGTATGAACTGTCTCAAATCTGTGTTCCCAGTCAACATGGTCAGGGTTTTCTGGAGGTAAAATGAATAATGCATGAGGGGAGTGAGCATCATTACATGTTTGGGGCGGAGTGGAGGGCACCCAAGTACAGTGATAAATCATACTACTACATAGATCCCATGATCCAAAAATGGTGGATAAGTCCCTCCCAGGGTGGGGATTTTAGTAGTATAATGAGCTGGGTGTTAATATTGGTCATTTCTGATGTGTAGGCAGGATGCAGGGAATAGGCTTCTCAGGGGGTCTTAGTATACAGTCTGTGGTGGCATCGCTTAGCTTGTCTTCTCCGGACAAACAAGTGGTGTAGGGCTTGACAAGGCCGGGAAAGAAACACAAAAGGGAATTCATCAGTGCAGCAGAAAGTTACAAAGTCCTGATCAGCAAATCTTACTGGTCTGGGAACTTGAAGCCTAAAAACTACAAAAAAACTAAACAAAATGTTTTCTTGTTTATGGAGCTGGTTATAAAACCTTATATCATAAACCAAGTTTATGTGTCAGGCTTGGTGCACACACCTCAATTTAATCTAGGGCCTAGCACCTTGTAAGCCTTCTAAGAGATACCCTCAAGGAGCAACCAGCACAGATTTTGTCACTTCTTAAACCTGTCTGGAGCTGGCTGTGAAGGCCCATGCCTGTAATCCTAGCACTCTGGGAAGTCGAAGTGGCAGGATCACTTGAGCTCAGGAGTGTGAGACCAGCCTAAGCAAAAGTGAGACTCTGTCTGTAATAAAAACAGAAAAAATTAGCTGGGTGTGGTGGCACATTCCTGTAGTCCCAGCTACTCAGGAGGCTGAGGCAGGAGAATCGCTTCAGCCCAGGAGTTGGAGGTTGCAGTGAGCCGTGATCACATCACTGCATGCTAGTCAGGGTACTAGAGCAGGACTCTGTCTCAAAAAAACAAACAAACAAAAAACAAACCATGTATGGTTCTTCCAGGGACAGACGAGCAAGCAATTGAGGATGTTGTGGCCAACCGTTCCAATGATCAGAGGCAAAAAATTAAAACAGCTTTTAAGACCATGTATGGCAAGGTATGTTTTTTTGTTGAGTGCACATCAATAGTGGCCCGAGAACTCTGCATTCATGTCAGATTGGAATGCTATCTTTTTATTAGTACCTGTGATATAGAGAGATAACTAGTCTTTAGAGACCTCAGAAGTGGTATATTCGCTTCTCTCAAAAGCGTTTTTTGGCCGGGCGTGGTGGCTCATGTCTGTAATCCTAGCACTCTGGGAGGCCAAGGCTGGAGGATCACTTGAGGTCAGGAGTTTGAGACCAGCCTGAGCAAGAGCAAGACCCCATGTCTACTAAAAAGACAAAAAATTAGCCTGGTGTGGTGGTGCGTGCCTGTAGTCCCAGCTACTTGGGAGGCTTGAATGATTCTTTGTTTCATGTATCTCTTGTCTTTGTATCTGTTACAGTGGTAGAACTGCAGGAAGGATTTGTTATTAGTCAGGCGTGGTGGCATGTGCCTATACTCCCAGCTATTTGGGAGGCTAAGGGGGAAGGATCGCTTGCACCCAGGAGTTCCATACCAGCCTGCGCAACATAGTAAGACCTCATCTCAAAAACGAGAAAATAATTATTATTGTTTATTGATAGAATGAATAAAAGTCATCTGCTTGAGTGTAACAAACTTTAAACATATATATTTCTTACATAATCAGATTTGAAATTCATGGTTTTGTAAAGCGATTCTATTTCAGTTTTCCATATTTTTTTTTAAAGACATTGTCTTTTCTCTGTTGCCGAGGGTGGAGTGCACTGGTGTGATCACAGCTCACTGTAACCTTGATTTCCTGAACTCAAGCGATCCTACTGCCTGGGCCTCCCAAAGTGCTGTGATTACAGGCATGAGCCATTGTACCCAGCCCCATATTTTCTAGAAAAAGATGTCAGTTACAAATTTTGGAGAGCACATGTACTAAGCTTGTGTTTGTAATTAAATAGGATTTAATCAAAGATCTCAAATCAGAGTTAAGTGGAAATATGGAAGAACTAATCCTTGCCCTGTTCATGCCTTCTCCATATTATGATGCCTGGAGTTTACGGAACGCAATGCAGGTACTACATGTCATTTATTGTATTTTACTCTATTTTGTATGTAAAACCCCACAAATGATCACAGTTCTGAATTTACAGTGATAAAGCAATACATTATTTCACATCATCCGAATATATAGTTTTTCGATTCTAGAGAACAAAGAAGTACTGGTGAAACAGTAAGATTTAATTACTTCTAGAAATTTTGATTATCTTTTGTATAATTCTCCCTTCTTTTCACATAGGGAGCAGGAACTCAGGAACATGTATTGATTGAGATTTTGTGCACAAGAACAAATCAGGACATCCGAGAAATCGTCAGGTGTTATCAATCAGAATTTGGACGAGACCTTGAAAAGGACATTAGGTCAGATACATCAGGGCATTTTGAACGTCTACTTGTATCCATGTGCCAGGTGAGTGTAGCATGAATGTATGTGTGTTGGTGAAGGGCACTTTATTGCCAGTGAGCATTCTTTATTCCTTTTGATATTTAGCAATCTTGAAATATTGCCATTTTTAAGAGGGGCAACACTGAATCCAGTGTACAGATGTCTTTGTAGTTACTACTAGGATTTATTTCTGCAAATCTGGCTTTTGTAAGGAATCAGAAATTAACATCTTTAAGGTTGTATGGAATCAGAAACCAGCTTGAGGCTCTGTGGCTAGAATGAAACTGTTCATTCATTCATTCATTCATTTACTTTGGCTCATAGTCTCACTCTGTCAGCCAGGCTAGAGTGCAGTGGCATGGCCATGGTTCACTGCAGCCTTGAACTTCTGGGCTCAAGTGATCTTTCCACCTCAGCCTCCATAGTAGCTAGCTCTACAGGCATGCACCACTACGCCACCCTAATTTGTTTTTATTTTTTGTGGAGAGGAGGTCTTGCTATGTTGCCTAGGTTGGTCTTGAACTCCTGGCCACAAGCAGTCTTCCCACCCCGACCTCCCAAAGTTCTGGGATTACAGGCGTGAGCCATTGCACCTGGCCTGAAAGTGTACATACAAGCTTAGCACTGTCCTGCCTATTACACTGGCCATTAACTGAAGACATGCAGGACTGCTATGGAAGTGCTAGAGGAGATGAGGACTGTGTGAGAAGAACCAGAAATGCAGAAAAATGTTTCAGTGTTCACAGTAATACTGTGATTAGCACCTTCCTTATTCTAATTCCGCAGATGTTCTAGAGAATTGACAGAAAATACTCTAATTTAGGATATTTGGAATAGTATTAGGAACACACTTGGAATGAGATGATGCAAAAGACTATTCCATATCAGAAGTTATTGGCTATCCTGCTAGTGCACAAGGTTGGACTATCTTGAGAGATCTAAAAGCAGAGGAGGGGCTCCTAAGATCCAGGGGAAGTAGTTGCAGCTTGGGTAGAGTACAAAAGTGAGTGGATGTAGAAATGAAAATAAAGCAAATGGGCTGAAGGAAACTGAATTTACCTACATCACAGTAACAGAGCAGGGAAGCAGGTTAGGATGTCAAAGGCACAAGAAGAAAAAACAGGAACAGACATTTAATGCTAAAGAATGATTATTAAGACTTTATATGAGGTGCATAGTTTTTCTTTATGCAAGGTTCAAGGTCATACCTTTTTGAGGGTATGAGCAGAAGAGTATCTAGGAAAATGAGATTATACATAGTATGTATAAATCGAAAGACACAAATTGAGGGAGTCTTCCTGAGCAACTTTACCTGTGCTGTATTCAGTTGCCCATTTAGAATATGCCTGTACATATTCCTTGTGCCAGGTGCTTTTCAGAAGACAGTTCTCCACCTTCAAGGAGCATCTTTTCAATCTTTCTGTTTTGCTCACTGAATGGTCACTGAGACTCTAGAGGGCAGCCTTTCCTTGGTTTGGGTTTCTGTTTTTTTTTTTTTTTTTGAGACAGAGTCTTTGTTGCCCTGGCTAGAGTTAGTGCCTGGTGTCAGTCTAGCTGACAGTAACCTCAAACTCCTGGGCTCAAGCAATCCTTCTGCCTCAGCCTCCTGAGTAGCTGGGATTACAGGCATGCGCCACCATGCCCGGCTAATTTTTTCTATATATATTAGTTGGCCAATTAATTTCTTTGTATTTATAGTAGAGACAGGGTCTCACTCTTGCTCAGGCTGGTTTCGAACTCCTCACCTCCAGCGATCCTACCGCCTCAGCCTCCCAGAGTGCTAAGATTACAGGTGTGAGCCACCGCACCCGGCCCTGGCTTTCTATTTTTGAGAGAAACCAATTGCCTCTTCCCTTCCACCTTGCCTCCTATCCCAGGAGAAGAATTTGGTATACAACCTGGCATAGTCTTGCAGAACTTGAGTTATTTATAGCTTCTAAAAAGCTCATGTGTCATTTTTATATATGTAGTTGTAATATATACGTATTAAGTTTACACTTAGATGAAGGAAAGGAAGTTTATGAAGCCTCCATATTATATCCTTCCTCCCTAGACTTACACTCCTACAGGGCAGGGACCTTGTCTGTCTTGTGTCCCTGCCACCTAACATAGTGCCTGACACAAAGAAAGTGCTCAATACCTTTCAGTTGTATGAATGAATACAAAGTAGAACTCAGTACAATGCATGTTGATTTTAAATCCAAGCTAAGGAGAGTTATACTTTCTCCATTTCAGTGGTAGTGTATATCTCCTAGTGGAAATATTTTTGTTTAAACGTTTTCTGGTTTCATTTAGCCCTCAAATCTCTGAAAGCCGTCATGTTAACATAACATCATTAAACCATGATCATTTATTTAAATCGTCCCTTTAAATCCTGAAGTGACTAGGTTGGAACAAAAATTTAATAGAACTTTGATTTCCTTCTACGAATTCCTGCCTTCCTCCTTTGCAGGGAAATTGTGATGAGAACCAGAGTGTAAACCACCAAATGGCTCAGGAAGATGCTCAGCGTCTCTATCAAGCTGGTGAGGGAAGACTCGGGACAGACGAATCTTGCTTTAACAGGATCCTTGCCACGAGAAGCTTTCCTCAGCTGAGAGCTACCATGGAGGCTTACTCTAGGGTAGGAGCTTTTCTTTGGAGGATTTGGCTTCTATTCTAAGATGTGAAAATATTTAACCCTGTAATTTTTCTTTGCAGATGGCTAATCAAGATTTGTTAAGCAGTGTGGGCCGTGAGTTTTCCGGATATGTTGAAAGTGGTTTGAAGACCATCTGTAAGATGCTTTTGTGCTTTGTTTTTAAATGAATGAGAGCTTTGAATAGTCTGTTCCCATTAAGTGATGATAATTAATACAGCCTCCTGGAATCTGCTTAGGCAGTAGTAGCTGGGCTAATCCTATATTTTTTAATGCAATTTCCTATGAATGGTTGGTGTGATCACATAAGGTTTTTTGGGGATTATTTGGTCTTTATAGGATTTTCTTGGGAACTATTCGACAGTATCTCATAGACTGTAGCACTAGTGCCACAGAAAACATTTTGAGCCCCCAAAACATATCTTTTAAGTACTCAGCCTTATGAGACGCTTTTTCCTTTTGAAATTAAACGATTTCTGGTAGTCTAACACTAGATGTCTAACAAAACGGAAATTTCATTCCCATTGATAATATAGGACTAAAGAGAATATTAGTAATACATTGGTATTAGCAATGGAATGTCTTATAAATGTTACTACAGTAATTGTAGTGAAAGTAAAAACATACAGTTATTACATCTCTGTCATCTGCAGGGGGAGCCTGCTAAGCGAATTTTCCAAAGAGAAACCTGTCAGATTTCTGAGCATCGCTCTGAAGTCTTTGCTCAAATCTGTGTTGTCTCTTTTAAATTGGTTGTATCTGATATCCTTCTCTGAGCCAGATGGTAGTCTTATCTTTTAGAATTCAGATTTTTGTCATTATTCCTTTTGGTTTGAGGTATTACTAGGGTATAGATGCTACAGATTTTCATACTGTAAAGGGAAAACATGTACAGAATCTAAGTCCCTGCAACCATGGAGAGAAAATAGGATTTATTGGCCAAAGGGGATCTTCTAGAATTGAAGGCAATCTGTCGGATGCAGTTAGGAAGTTGGATGCTGAGAAAAATCAAGGGGGGGAGACCATCCCCAACTCGCCTCAAGTTTTAAGATAATTGCATAGCTAATAATTAATGGTGGTAGCCTGGACACAGTGGCTCTTGCCTGTAACCCCAGGAATTTGGGAGGCCAAGGCAGAAGAATCCCTTGAGGCTAGCAGTTCGGCACCAGCCTGCGCAACATAGCGAGACCTCATCCTTACAAAATATTTTAAAAATTAGCTGGACAAGGTGGTGTGTGTCTGTAGTCCCAGCTACTCAGGAGGCTGAGGCTGAGGCAGGAGGTCTGAGCCTAGCAGTACGAGGTTGGAGTGAGCTATGATAGCATAACTGCACTCCAGCCTGACACAGTGAGATTCTGTCTCTTTAATATAAAAACAAAAACAAACAAACAAACAAAAAAAACAGGCCTGGCATGGTAGCTCAGGCCTGTAATCCTAGCACTCTGGGAGGCTGAGGGGAGGCGGGAGGATTGTTTGAGCTCAGGAGTTGAGAGCAGCCTGAGCCACAGGGAGACCCGTCTCTACTCAAAAAAATAGAAATTAGCTGGACAACTAAAAATATAGATATATAAAAAATTAGCTGGGCATGGTGGCACATGCCTGTAGTCCCAGCTACTCGGGAGCTTGAGGCAGGAGGATCGCTTGAACCCAGGAGTTTGAGGTTGCTGTGAGCTAGGCTGAGGAGAAGGCACCCTAGCCAGGGCAACAGAGTGAGACTCTATCTCAAAGAAAAAAAAAAAAAGAAAAGAAAAGAAAGATTCACAGGCAGGCTGGAAGTGGTAAATGAAGTTGGAGGGATAGACCTGCTTGTCAAGTCATGATTCCATTTCTGAAGCATCTCTACCTTGCAGTGCAGTGTGCCCTGAACCGCCCTGCCTTCTTTGCTGAGAGGCTCTACTGTTCTATGAAAGGTGCTGGCACAGATGACTCCACCCTGGTCAGGACTGCAGTATCTCGAAGTGAGGTGAGTCAGGGCTTTTTCTGTTGGGTCTCTCTTGATGTTGAATGCTGATTTCTTAAAAGTTTCTCAATTGGTTGTTAGTTCCTCAGGAATGATGTTAAGAGCTCTTTGTCACTGGTGAGAGCGGTTGATACTAATATGAAGTACAGTATCACTTTGTTTGGCTGTGGGAGAGGCTTGTATTAGTGAAACAAGCCGATGTGCCTTGATGAAGATAAAAACCAAGAGGTTTTCCTACTTGAGAAGGTCTGTGGAGATCGCTAGTTTATGGGAAGTTGGAAGACACTTATCTTTCGATTTTTACTTTGTGTATGTAAAAAATTACATGAAAGAGCTATGTAAATTAATCCTATTGGATATCAAAGTTCTCAAAATTTAGCATCCCTTATTAATAGTAAAATGATTTTTAAAAAATTTATTATCTTTACCTAAATATAGCCTTAGATTTTTTTACCTTAAATTTATATATTTATCGGACTTTTTTAAATTTAAAGAACATAGACTATTAGATTTTACTAAAGAAGGTAGATCATTTTTTTAAGAAAATCAACATATGTTTTGAAAAACTTTTATTTTTCTTAGGCTTAAATTTTTTAAGTAGGATCTTTTTTTAAGTTGTGATATAATATGCATAACATAAAATTTACTGTTTTAACCATTTTTAAGTTGCATTTAGTACATTCGTATTGTTGTGCAACTGTTGCCATCATCCATCTCCAGAACTCTTCATCTTGTAAAACAGACTCTACCCATTAAATAATAACTTCCTTCCCTATGTTTGACTTCTCTAGGTCCCTCATATGAGTGGAGTCATTCAGTATTTGTCCTTTTGTGACTGGCGTCTTTAACTTAGACTAATGTCCTTAAGGTTTATCCCTGTGGTAGCATGTGTCCAAATTTCCTTCCTTTTTAAGGCTGAATGATAGTCCTTATGTATATACTGCCTTTT
Source organism: Microcebus murinus (assembly GCF_040939455.1). Lineage (NCBI taxonomy): Eukaryota > Metazoa > Chordata > Mammalia > Primates > Cheirogaleidae > Microcebus > Microcebus murinus. The sequence goes on from NC_134117.1 coordinate 61,298,268, forward strand.
GTTTATTCATTCATGTGCCTAGACACACTTGGGTTGCTTCCACTTTTTGGCTGTTGCGAATACCGCAACGAGTATGGGTGTACAAATACCTGTTCCAATCCCTGCTTTCACTTCTTTTGGGCATACCCAGAAGTGAAATTGCTGGATCATATTGTAATTCTATGGGGCTTTTTTGTTTTTCAGTTTGTTTATTTTTAGGAACCACCATACCATTTTCCACAGCAGCTGCACGCTTTTCCACAACGCACAAGTGTTCCCATTTCTTGACATCCTCACCAAGACTTAATATTCTCTATTTTGATAATAGCCATCCTACCACATGTTTGTGAAATGACTAATTTTGGGATTAATAGATGAAACTAGTACCACCCTTATCCAATATTTTATAGAGCAGTGAATCAGACCTTTATTGGGTATGAGTGTAAGCTATAAAATATCAGTCACCTGTTGATTTTTCCCCCCTCAGTTTTCATCATTATTAAGATCTTGTCATTATTTAAATACCAGTTTTCTTTTGACAGATTTTTTTCTAACATCAGAAATATCATTTCTTATGCAGATTGATCTTGTGCAGAAAAAACAGATGTTTACTCAGATGTATCAGAAGACCCTGGGCACAATGATTGCAAGTGACACGAGTGGAGATTATTGAAGGCTGCTTCTGGCCATTGTGGGCCACTAGGAAGGATTTTCTTTTTGTACATGAATGAAGCTATTCATAGTTTATCCTTCAAAGCAGTGACTGACCTGCATGCAGCAATATCAACCATCACCTAACCAAAAGAGGTTTTTACTAAGGACTGTGTCAGGGTAATGTGCTTGGTCAGCACATGTTATTGCCTTAATTCTAATTTTTTCTTGATATACAATCAATGTGAAGCCATATCACTATGATGTAGTAATATCACAATGTTTGTTAAGCTTCATTCTCACTAATCTTATTCTAATCAGGATGACAAATCGAATAAAAACTTAAAACAATCTATAATTCTGTGTAATAATGTATATATTTTTTTCTAAAGTTTAAATTCTAAAGTTTAATGGTTAAGAATAGGTAACAGCCCAGAAATCATTCCTAGCAAGTCTCAGGGAAAATAATTAAAATAACCAAATAGGCTGTCAAAGGAAAATATCTGCAGTATGAGACAGCATAAGAATTTCACTTTTCAGAAGAAAATGATTAGCTGTTTGCAAAGTTACAATTGACTAAATCCATATCACCATAATTTTAGGACTTAAAATATGTACCAGTGGCATGAAATTTTACTTGCCATAAAGAAGCTTAGGACATAGTCACATGGTTAGAGGCATTTGAAAATGAAATAAAGGTCAATGACAAATAGCCATGCATAAAGCAATTAGTTAAAATAGTAACAGATCTGAAAATGTAAGGAGACACACGATTGCTGCTCAAAGAAAAGTCTGCTTTAAACCGAAGACATAAGCATGAGGCTTAGTGCCGCAGATCATATCCAGTTTGGATGGTTTTTTAAAAGTTTTTAAGACATCACAGATCTGCTGGATAAAGCAGGAAGTCAAACCTAAGGAAATCACAAGCAAAAGGCATTCACTTTATTTTAGCAAAAAGAAAATCTCCAATACCTGTGAAAGAAATTGTTCATATAGTAGTTGAGTTCATTAAAACACTGCAAGTCTACATAAATTGGATACTTGCCCCTTCTGATTTCTCCATCATCTCCTGCAGGGCCCAGACAGAGAGGGACTGTTCTAACATGAAGGTGCAGATGGAGAGGTCTGAGTGGACATTCTGCACAGAAACAGAGAAAGCCATTAGCGTCACCATCATGCAGCATCCAGACCCAGTTTACCTTAATATGCTCTGGGTTCCTTCATAGGAAAAGTGAGAGTACTCGTCAACTCTATACTATGAGCTTCTAGATCAGCATACACTGTCATTACTGCTCACATTTAATGCATTTTTAAAATCACAGATAACAACAGCTGCCACTTGGCGAGTGCTTACTGCGATGCACATTGCACTTAACTCCTGTGGTCACCTATACTAAGGATTATTACTAAGACTGGACAAGAAACAGAGAAGTTGGATCATGATGGTCCACTAGGCACAGGTAGCATGTGCCTCCACCCTGGAAAAGAACCAGAATAGTAATCAGATTCTCCCATTTCAGACAGGTCATCTAGGAGAGACCACCAGGTTTCACCCGACAAGTGACAGGAAGCACCAAAAGCGGGTAAGGATAGGGTTCAGGGCATCTTGCCCGGTCAGGGGCTCACAGCTGGGAGAAGCTGCTGGAAACAAAGAGTCAGAAGACGCCCCCAGGGGATCTCCAAGCTCGTCCAGTCTCCAAGAGGAGCTTTCAGGATCTTGGTTACAAGAGAACCTCCCGACCCACGCAAGTTGCAGCCTCACATAGGGAGCTACTTGGAGAGTTTCAGAGACGTTGTTCCAGAAAGGGAACCCACGCAGACCCCACAGGCGTCCAAGCCTGGAGCAGCTTGAGCCAGGCGCCATATTCTGAGAGCCAAACGCCAGGCGGCCCGGCAAGCCTGCGCGCAGCCCCGAGGAGGGATGGAGAAGCCCGACACTGCCACACGCCCCTGAGAGGGTCCCCACCGCCGTGCTGGGGGCTGCTGTTGAGCCCGAGATGTGAGAAGACAGCACTTTCCGTAGTGTCTCACCATGCTGCCGGCTGAGGTGAGGCCCCACCCCTTCGGGCCACAGGTCAAGGCGCCGTTTTGAGACTTTGACGCTGGGCGGTGCCGTCGTGTATAATTTTTTACAAAGTTGCTGAGAATTCTGCCTTCCACAATCTTACCAGGTCTATTGGCTAGTTAGAGTTGGTAGTATGTCAAAACTGTATTCCTTTTTTTAAAAGTTCATCTCTTTCGACCTAGAGGAGTAATTTGCATCTTATTTTACATAAATTGGTATTCTATATTTGTAAACACATTCCATGTAGAGAATAGATTAGTATTACCTATAGCACTTTTTAAAAAAGGGTCAAATGTTTATATGCTTAAAATACAGACTACTTTTTTCCAGTTGTTTTCTTAATTGAAGTATGATTGATAAATTTTGCATATATTAAAGGGATACAAGATGATATTTTGATATAAGTATTCCTTGTGGAATGATTCACACAATTAAGCTCAAGCTATTTATCTGTCACCTGACATCATTTTTCACCTTGTGGTGAAAACACTTAAAATCTACATTAGAAAATTACAAGTGGTACAGTACATTATTATTATTTATAGTTACTATTTATTACATGAGATCTCTTGAACTTAAATACATATGATAAATGAAAGGTTTTTTTTTTCTCTATGTAATTTCTTTTACTAATAACTGAAAGTTTCTACCCTTTGACCAGCATCTCCTCATTTTCCACACCCCACCTCTTACAACTACCTCTCTGTCCAGGTTTGACTATTTTAGGTTGCATATACAAGCAATATGCAGTAATTCTTTGTGTCTGGCTTCTTTCACTTAGCACAATGTTCTCTAACATCTTCATAGTTCTTCAACATTGTCACAAATGGCAGGATTTTCTTCTTAAGATTTTCTTGTTAAAGGCCAAATGATATTCCATTGTGTGTATATATACTCCATAGTCTTTATCCATTCATCTACCAGTGGACAGTTGGGTTGTTTCCATATCTTAGCTATTGTGAGTAATGATGCAGTGAACATGGGAGCGCACATATTTCTTGAGATACTGATTTCTTTTCCTTCAGGTATGTACCCAGAAGTGGTATTGCTGGATCATTTAATGTAGTTCTGTTTTTAACTTTTGAGGAAGCTCCATACTGTTTTCCATAATGGCTGTACCAATTTACATTCCTATCAACAGCAAACAGGTTCCTTTTTCTTCACATCTTTGCAAACACTTACATGTTTTGTAATAGCCAATATAACGGGTGTGACTATCCCATTTGTACTTTAAAAGAATATTTATGCTACTGCTGTTAGGTAGAGTGTTTTGGATGTGTCTATTAGATCTAGTTGGTCTATTACATAAGGCCTCTTTTTCCTTCTGATTCTTCTGTCCGTTGCTGAGAATTGAGGTATTGGCATCTCCAACTATTATTTCTTTCTTTTTTAAATATTAGATGCTCGATGTATTGTCTTTCTTTTTTTTAAATAGTAGTTACCCAACTACTATTATAAAGCTGTTTCTCCTTTCAATTTTGTCAGTTTTTGCTTCATATATTTCAGTGGTATGCTAGGTGTGTAGATGTTTATAATTATCATATCTTACTGTTGTATTGAAGCTTTTATTAACATATAACGTCTTTTGTCCCCTGTAACCTTTTTTTGATTTAAAGTCTATTTTGTCTGATATTACTAGATTTTACTAAAGAGAAAACAACCAAAATATGTTTTGAAAAACTTGTGTATTTGTTCTTAGTCTTAAATTTTCTAAGCAGAATCTTTTTCTAAGTTGTGATAAAATATACATAACATAGTTACTATAGACTTCTCGGCTGTCTTTTGATTAACTATTTGTATGGAGTATTTTTTTCCATCCTTTTACTTTTAACCTGTTTGTGTCTTTGGATCAAAAGAGAATCTTTTGTAGACAGCATACAGTTGGATCACTTTTATCCATTCTTCATTCTTCCAATCTCTATCTTGATTGGTGAGTTTAATCCATTTATATTAAAGTAAGTATGAGAAATTTCTGTCATATTGCTATTTTCTATATTCCTTACTGCTTTTTTGTCCCTCATTTCCTACAATGCTGTCTTTCGTGTTTAGTGTTTTTTTGTAGTGAAACATTAAATTCCTATTCTTTTGTGTATATTCTATAACTATTTTCTTTATAGTAACCATAAGGATTACTTTTATTAGTAATGTCCTAAAGCTATACCACAGTGGAGGATAAAGCAACTCCATCTTGGATGCTAATCTGCCATGTTGACTTATGATTAACTCCTGTTCCAGCAATGTCTTTAAGATTTCTGCTTTATCTACTGTTACCATAAATCCTCTTAGGATAACTTTGACCATAAATCCTGCCCTTAGGCAGATTCATATAGCATTCTTGCTTACCCTGAGGGGTCAACTTCAATTGTCCCACACATTCTTTCGCCATGGTATATAAGCCCTGGGTCCTTGGTGGGTAATGGCTCAGGGATCCACCATCTTGTCTTGCTGCTACCGGGAACGTGGCTTCTGTTGGTGAATCCCTATTAAATGTTTCTGAGAAAATGTATTTGTCAGCCTCTTTCTTTGGCCTCAGCTTCCTTGGACTTTGAGGGTAGGTTTGCATAGACCTTACCACAAGACACACTCTAAATTTATACCTTTTTTTTTTTTTTTTTTAGACAGAGTTTACTTTGTTGCCCGGGCTAGAGTGAATGCCCTGGCATCAGCCTAGTTCACAGCAACATGAAATTCCTGGGCTCAAGCAATCCTGCTGCCTCAGCGTCCCAAGTAGCTGGGACTACAGGCATGTGCCACCATGCCCGGCTAATTTTTTCTATGTATATATTAGTTGTCCAATTAATTTGTTTCTATTTATAGTAGAGACGGGGTCTTGGTCTTGCTCAGGCTGGTTTCAAACACTTGACCTCGAACAGTCTGCCCGTCTCTGCCTCAGAGAGTGCTAGGATTACAGGTTTGAGCCACTGTGCCTGGCCAAAATTTATACCTGTTTAACTTCAGTAACACTATAGCTGGGCGTGGTGGCACGTGCCTGTAATCCCAGCTACTAGGGAAGCTAAGGTAGGAGGATTGCTGGAGACCAGGAATTTGATGTTACAGTTACCTGTGATTGGGCCACGGCACTATAGTCTGGGCAACACATCCAAGTCCCTGTCTCAAAAAAAAATTTTTTTTAACATTTTTATTACCCCCAGAAAGAAACCCCATACTCAATTAGAAGTCCTTCCTCATCTGTCCCTCTTCCACTCAGCACCTGTCAGCTACTAATCTACTTTCTGTCCCTAGGGATTTGCTATTCTAGGCTTTTCACATGAACGGAATCATAAAATATGTGGCCCTTTGAGTCTGACTTCCAATTAGCATAGTGTTTTTAAGGTTCTTCTGTGTTGTAGCAGGAATTAGTACTTTATTCTGTTTTATGGCTGAATAATCCAGTGTATGGTTATACTACATTTTCTTTATCCATTCATCAATTGATGGACATGTAGGTTTTATCATCTTTTGGCTATTACAAATAATGCTACTGTGAACATTCATGTACAATTTTTTGTGTGGACATGTGTTTTTTCTGTTTTTATTTTTTATTTTTTTTGAGGCACAGTCTTTCTCTGTTGCCCCATACAGAGTGCAGTGGCATCATCCTATCTCACTGCAACCTCAAAGTCCTGGGTTTAAGCAATCCTCCTGCCTCAACCTCTCAAGTAGTTGGGACTACAGGTGCACACCACAACACCCAGCTAATTTTTTGTTTTTTATAGAGACAGAGTCTCACTATGTTGCTCAGGCTTGTCTTGAACTCTTGGCCTCAAAGAATCCTTCTGCTTTGGCCTCCCAAAGTGTTAGGGTTACAGCTGTGAGCCACTGTGCTTGGCCTGTTTTCAGTTCTGTTAGCCATAGACCCAGGAGTGGAATTGCTGGATCATGTGGTATTCCTGTTTAATTTCTTTAGGTTCGGCCAAAGTGTTTTCCAAAGTGGCTGCACCATTTGACATTGCTGTCAGCAATAGATAAAGATTTCAATTTCTCCTCCTCATCAGTACTTACTATTATTGCCTATCTTTTTGATTGTAGCCATTGTAGTGGTTGTGAAGTGGCATCTTATTTTGCTTTTGATTTTCATTTCCCTAATGAGTAATAAGCAGACTTTTTTGTGCTTATTAATCATTTGCATATGTTCTTTTGAAAAATATTCAAATGCTTTGCCCATTTTTAAATTAGGTAATTTATATTTTTTAAGATTTTTTTTCTTTCAGCATATTATGGGGGTACAAATGTTTAGGTTACGTATATTGCTCCTGCCGCACCCGAGGTAGCGCTTCAAGCGTGTCCATCCCCCAGATGGTGCAAATTGCACCCATTACATGTATATATACCCATCCCCTCTTCCCCCCTCCCATCTGCCTGTTACCCGATGAATGTTATTACTATATATGCACTTCAGTGTGGATCAGTTAATACCAATTTGATAGTGAATACATGTGGTGCTTATTTTTCCATTCTTGGGATACTTCACTTAGTAGAATGGGCTCCAGCTCTATCCAGGATAGTAGAAGAGGTGGTAGATCACCATTGTTTTTTGTGGCTGAGTAGAACTCCATGGTATACATACACTACATTTTATTAATCCACTCGTGTATTGATGAGCACTTGAGTTGTTTCCACATCTTTGCAATTGTGAATTGTGCTGCTATCCACATTGGAGTGCAGCTGTCTTTTTTATAGAATGCCTTTGTTGTTTTGGGTAGATGCCCAGTAATGGAATTGCTGGATCAAATGGTAGTTCTACTTGTAGCTCTTTGAGGTATCTCCGTATTGCTTTCCACAGAGGTTATACTAGTTTGCAGTCCCACCAGCAGTGTATGAGTGTTCCTATCTCTCCACATCCACGCCAACATTTATTATTTTGGGACTTTTTGATAAAGGCCATTCTCACTGGGGATAAGTGATACTTCATTGCGGTTTTGATTTTTATTTCATACACACACACACACACACACATATATATATATATATATAATTTATTTATTAATTTTGAGTACACTCTTAAAAAGCACAAAACTGAACTGATCCAGGAAGCAACAGTCTATTTTTGTTGGGTCATAAGATTTGTTTATTCTGGATAGTTGACCCTTATATATAATTTACAAAATATTTTCTCCCAATGTGTGGGTTGGATTTTGTTTTCTTGATGGAATCTTTTGATGTACAGAACATTAAGATTTTTTCTTCAAAACTTACATATATGTATCTGTATATATATATATATATATTTTTTTTTTTTGAGACAAAGTCTCACTTTGTTGCCCAGGCTAGAGTGAGTGCCGTGGCATCAACCTAGCTCACAGCAACCTCAAACTCCTGGGCTCAAGCAATCCTACTGCGTCAGCCTCCCAAATAGCTGGGACTACAGGCATGTGCCACCATGCCCGGCTAATTTTTTTCTATATATATTAGTTGGCCAATTAATTTCTTTCTATTTATAGTAGAGATGGGGGTCTCGCTGTTGCTAAGGCTGGTTTCGAACTCCTGACGTTGAGCAATCTACCTGCCTCGGCCTCCCAGAGTGCTAGGATTACAGGCGTGAGCCCCCAAGCCTGGCCATCTTATATTTTGAGACAGTATCTCTTCTGTTTCCCAGACTAGAGTGCAGTGTTGTCATCATAGCTCCCTGCATCCTGAAATTCCTAGGCTCAAGTGATCCTCTTGCTTCAGCCTCCCAAGTAGCTGGGACTACAGGCACATGCCACCATGCCTGGCTAATTTTTTTGCATTTTTTTCTAGAGATGGGACCTTGCTATGTTACTAGGCTGGTCTCAAACTCTTGGCCTCAAGCAATCCTCCTGCCTGTGCCTTCCCAAAGTGCTGGGATTATAGATGTGAACCATTGTGCCTGACTTACAAAATATATATTTAATTGACACATAATTGTACATATTTATGGGGGACAGTGTGTTTTGATATGTGCATATAATATGCATAATCAAATTAGGGTTATTAACATGTCTATCGCCTCAGACATTTATCATTGGTGGTGAGAACATTCAAATTCCTCTCCTGGCTATTTTGAAATACATATTACTGTGAACAGTAGTCACTCTTCAGAGCATTGGAACACTAGAACTTACTCCTCCTATTCAGCTGCAACATTTACCCATCGATCAACCTCCCCTCTCCACTCTGTGCCCCCTTCCCGTTAGCCTCTCACAACCACTATTCTACTCTCTACTTGTATGAGATAACTTTTTGTGGCTCCACATATCAGTGAGGGCATGCAGAGTTTGTTTGTCTTTGTGTGCTTGCCTTATGTCACGTGACATAATGTCTTCCATGCTTATCTATGTTGCTGCAGATGACAGAATTTCATTTCTTTCTTTTTTTTTTTTTGATAAATAGTATTCCATTGGGTGAATATACCACATTTTCTTTATCCATTCATCCATTGATTCCATATTTTGAGTATTGTGAGTGCTACAATAAACATGGTGTGCACATATCTCTTCAATGTACTGATTTTATTTCTTGTGGATATATTACCCAGTAGTAGGATTCCTGGATCATATGGTAGTTCTACTTTTAATTTTGATGTTTTTGAGGAACCTCTATACTCTTGCTCCATAGTGGACTGTAGTAATTTACGTTCTTCACCAACAGCATATCAAACTGATGTTTCACTCCATGATATTCCTCATATTTGACTCTGGTTCCAGATCAAAATGGAGCTGAAAAATTCCTATCACCTAGTATTTCCTTGTTAAAAAATTGTGCTTTTTAGAGAGAGGGTCTCTCTCTGTTTCCCAGGGCTCAAGTGATCCTCCCACCTCGGCCTCCCAAAGTTCTGGGATTATAGGCATGAGCCACCATGTCCATGTCCGGCCATTATTAATTTAGAGTATACGCCTTCTACTTAGGAAAAGAAAGCAAAGGGTAAGACAGCCTCAGCGGGCCCTTCAGGAGGTATTCCAGAAGGTCAGCATTGTTACCATAGGAGACTACAGCTCCATGTGTCACTGCCGCTGAAGACCTTCCAGTGGGACAAGATGTGGAGGTAGAAGACAGTGATATTGACAGTCCTGGCCCTGTGTAGGCCTAGACTAATGTGTGTGTTTGTGTCTTTGTTTTTAACAAAAAAGTTAAAAAAAAATTAAAAGCTTATAAAGAAAAAAAATTTTTGTATAACTGTACAAGGTGTGTTTTAAGCTAAGTGTTACTACAAAAGAGTAAAGTTTAAAAAGTTAAAGTTTATGAAGAAGTTACAGTAAGCCAAGGTTAATTAATTGAAGAAAGTTTCAAATTAGCCAAAGTGTACAGTATTTATAGAGTCTACAGTAGTGTACAGTAATGTCCTGTGTCAGGTTTCAGTGTGAAAATGTCAGTTCTTGGCATGCTCATGGCCAAAGAATGACCAGACAAGCCAAAGTTAGGCGAACATGAAAATGAGGTTTATTGAGGAGAGAAAGATAGGGTTATAGGGCAAGAGCAAGACACAGGTTTATAGAGCATGATACATACGCCATGGGTGACGACCAGACACATTGTCCCGCAAAGGAAGCGTTTGACACGGATTCCAAGTTGCCATCAGTCCCTCCAACATGGGACGAGACCAGCGCCAGGAAAGGTCCATCCTGGCACTGAAGGATAATCACATCCTAGACGCAGGATGATTGATCAGTGATGCTGGAAGACAAAGGTGTTAATCAAAAGGGAGACACAGGAAAGTTGTCAAACTCAAAAGGGAGTCACATGTGTTAAACAAAAACAAAAAACCTGACAAATTGGGCTGAGGGAGCCTATGAAGAGAGGGTTCTCCTGCTTGCATACGTAATCACAAAAACTATCACAAAAGTTTTCGCAAAAACCAGAAACTTGCACAAAGGCCACTGCAAAGCTTACACAAAAAATACTTCTGCAAGAACGTCTGCCCAGCAACTGCCTGTTTAACACCACTTTGGTTTCACCCACGTTATTGATCTTTGTAGACAATAATAGTGAGCTCAAACATATTGGAAATCCTCCTCATTTTTACCCTAAAGACTACTTTATCTCCCTGAATTCGCGCATAGTTGACTATGGCATGCATATTCCCATTGCAATGCTCTATTCCTGAATAAACAGTTTTCTTTTAGATAGCCTTTCTGTTTGTTATTTAGGTAGACTCATGTTACAAGAAAGTAACACTAAGGCTGTTTTGGGAATTCTTGGAGATAGTGCATGTAGGGACTGGGCACAGTGTCTGATACAAGAAGTACTCAGTAAACGTCGCTCTCTGTAGGAAGGGGTTGCTCAGTCCTTAGCCACTCCTGAGAAAGTACATTCCAATGAAAACCTAATTCCCTGAGACCATCCACACGGCTGTGCCCAGTGAGAATGTGGCAGTGACGGCCCCTGCCCCGTTCTCTGCACTCATGGAAAGAGGGGAGATGGCCAACAAGCCTCCTGGGGGACAGGGGTCATTCTGGGTTCAGCAGATGGCCCTGGAATCAAAGACGTGATGGAACATAATATAATCAGATCCAATGAGTGTATCAAGGGCCAGGTGAGGAGGCTGCCGGAAGTCCAGCTGTGCCCAGGAGCTCGTGGGGAGGAGCCCTCCCACGTCAGCGCCGAGGCCGCTGCACTGTGGACAGGCCACGCCCTGTGGTAGAAGCACCCCTCCTGCCTGACAGATGCCAAATTATAGGAGATTCTTTAAAAAGTGTTAAGGCCTTCCACCTGCTCGACACCTGCAACGGTGCCTACTGCAACCACTGTTTTGGCTCCATTTTGCAGTAGAGAAAACAGAGGCTCAGAACAGAACACTCCTCTGGTCAAGGTGACACACAATGTGTGCCTGAGCCGGGGTTCCAGGGCCCAGGCCTGGCGGCTGGCATCCTCTCTCAATCCAGGGCAAATACCCCGGCCTGGGCAAGCTACTGGTACACCCGGCCAGGCCCAGAGCCTGGGCTGCTGCCACTTGGCAGGAGCAGACACACGGGCTGGGGGGCCTCAGCGCTCCAGGGAAGGGAGAGCTGGGAACAGGGTGGGCAGGTGCAGCTGAGACGCAGACCCAGCCCCCAACCCAGCCTCAGCGGGGTCAAGCCCTGATCTGGGACGCTCTTGTGGCCCTGGGGGATTTACTCCTCCCCACTCTGCAGATGAAGGGAGGGGTGGCCAGGCTCTGAGTCAGGTCCTCCTTCCACCTGTCCTCACCGCTGTCACCCACAGTGTCCACAGGGAATGGGCACCACGCACTTGAGTCTTGGCTGGCTGTGGAGAAAGCCGGCGTTGTGTGGGGAATGTGTGACTCAGCAGTACCAAGAGGACAACTTTCCAACAAGGTTGTTTTTGCCAAACTTGAGTGTGCAATGACTTGGTCTTGCCCCTTCGCATTCAGAAAGCCAGTTCCACGAATAAGCACTTGGCAGGCTTCTGCAGGGGCGACAGCCAGAAGTCTGAGTGAGGACGGGTGGAGCGCTGTGCGCACGCGCGCCTCGCCCTTCCCGGCGGTCCACCCAATACCGATGGCCAGGGCGCTCCTGCAAGGGAGAAGCTGTGCCTCTACCAACATGTGTGTCCACCAGGCCGAGTCCTCATCTGGTGTCACTGAGGGTGCATGAGGAGGCGGCTGGGCCTTGAGCACTCAGAGGACCCTCCCTGGCCCAAGGAGCCGTGAAAGGCACCTGCACAGGGGCCGACTGAGCCAGGCCTTCCCCACCCTGGGGTCCCACGGTGCACCCTCAGGCCAGAGGGCAGCAGGCCAGGCCCTCCCTCTTGTAAGGCGTCAGAGGAGCTAGGACAAGGCGACAGAAGACACCCTGTCTCCTGCCTGAGCTGGGCACCCGGGCCTGATGTCTGCTGGGCTGCTGCCCATGTGAGGGTCTACCCTTCTTTCTTTCTGTGTGCCTGTGGCAGGCTGGAGACCCCAGGGGCAGGGCCAGGACTCAGTGTGGCAGGTGAGACACCCAGGACACTGCTCAGGAGAACCCATCCCAGAACAAGTGCTGTCTTGGCTGAGCTTCCAGAGACCTACAGATGATTCCTGCTCCCCTGCCTCTTCCTGGCCCACCGCACCGCCCCCCACCACGCTGGGGTTCAGCAAGCACTTCTCCCCAAGCGGGGCTCCTGTCCCTCAGGCAAGTCGCACAGAGAAACGGGACGTAGTGAGAGGGCTGGCCCAGGAGCCCGGAGGCTTCCCGCAGGACTCCAGGTTGCTCCAGGGCACTGGGCTCTGCCCGTCCAGGGGGTGGCTCATTCCTACCCCTGATGGGGCCAAAGGCACCCCAGGTGCTCCCCAAGGAGCACTGCCTCTGGATCCTGCATGGTCCCAGCCTGGGCCAGGTGCTTCTGGGCCTCCTCAAGTGGGAACTTTCAATCCGAACACACTATCAGACAGCGGGAGTTTATAGGTCCACAGCGATGACTGTTGTTGCATCAACAATTAGGACTTGTTTTCTCTTCTAGACGAAAAGTCCATAGAAGCTGTAACATCTTCAAATGTGTCACTGCACGGGAACGGCAGTCTCTGAGGCCGACCCTAGGTCCGGCCTTGTGGCACCTGTCCTAACTCAGAAATGCCCAAGCGTTGGTGGTTCCTGACCATTTGCTGGTCATCACTCCTGCAGGTCAGGCACGATGTTGGGGGCATGGCAGGATGAAAACAAACGGTCTGAAAGAGCTCACATACCTGTAAAGACCTCACACACCGGTATGGGGCTAGTGCACCTGTGAAGAGCTCACACACCTGTGTAGGGCTCCCACACCCACATGGGATCACATGCATGTGTGGAGCTGCTGCAGGCGTGTGGCCTCACACCATCCACAGGGCAGTTGCTGTGCCCTAGGTGCATCCTCCCTCAGCCTCGCACCCTCCCCAGGAGGCAGAGCCCACTGACCCCTTACAGACAGGGAGGCAGAGACAGGAGGTCAGTCACCTGCTGGCCACAGTGGATGGCTGCGTGAGTAGTGGGGTTGGCAGCGAAGTGACATCTCGGCCAGGATGCATGTGGCCCACGGAGGCCAGCCCAGACCACGCCTGGGAGCAGCCAGGCCCACTGCCCTGGGAAGAGGAACGCCCCCGTACCTCTGCCGGCGCCTCCTGACGGTGTGCAGCAGGTGGGGAGCAACGTTGGCCCTGTGGAGACGCAGCAGCTGGGTCACCCCCCTCGTCCCCTGACTTCCCCAGGAAACTGTGTCGGCTCTGTGGCCCTGTGCTGGAAGGGGACCTATGTGGTGGCCGCCAGCACCCGCCTTGGCTTCCTGGACTGGGGGACGCAGCAGGTGCAGTGGGTGACCTGGCTGGTTAGGGTCAGGCCCCATAACGGGTTCCACAATGGAAAGGGGGACCCCACTGGGAGGTTTATGACAGGTGAGCTTCCTAAAGGTGAGGGTGTGGCCTCGGCCCTCTGAGGCTTGGGTCAGTGGAGACATGAGGAGGCCGGTAGTTCTATGCTCACAGCAGGTGCGGGCAGAGCTGGGGGCTGTATGACGCTGTCCCCTCATTCCTGGAGGAAGGAGTGGGGACGAGCAGGCCACGCCCTGCCCTGCACTGCCCTCCTCGGGCTGGGCCGCCATTCTGGCAGGTTTCCTTCAATGCCAAACCCAACTTTTCCCCCCTTATGCCCCCTTAGTTCCCAGCTATCCACAGACAGGGCCGCGGCCTCCCCCTGGGAGCGTCAAATCCACCAGCATGTGGCAGTGGCCCAGAGCGTCTTTCCGAAGGTGTTCCATGTTTTGTGAGGGCTTCATGTTTGCCCTGGGTGTTATGGGGTGGGATTCAAAAGTTTACGTGGTGCTGCATTTGGCAACTCACAGAAATAACCATTTTATACGAATACACTATCCATTACACTAGCATTTCAAACAACAGAAATATGACACTAACGTCATAGATACTTGTACCACCTTTCACATTGAAAGGTAGTTTTAATCATCTCTGTATGCCTACCTGCATTCTAGGTCGATCATGCCTCAACGGACACATTGTGAGTGAACAGCTCCTCAATTCAAAATAACTCCATTCCCCCTAAACTTTCCAACTAATTATTGTAAATCTGTGGTGAGAGGTTTTGCCTGAATTATCTACGTATTTGCTTTAATTCTTTACTTCCATTTGGAGAAGCAGACATGGTCTCCAGTCTAAATATCTTTTGATAAAAATGAAGAACTTTTCTTCAAAATTCCTTTAGAGAAAACTCTTATGGGGATGGATTAGAGAAAACTGACGGGCAGTGGGGGGTGCATTGAGGAGGAATGGGGTGTCTGGCAAGGAGAAATTCAAACAATCACTAGGTTTAGCAAAAGTTTTAGTGGTCCCCTTGTCAAGTAGTACATACTCAGTGGTTAGAGAGTGTGATGATTAATATTCCAGATCCTAAACATTTATCCAGTGAAGCATCTATTCACAGTTCATTCGGATTCGGTGACTGAGACTACCTTAAAAGCACGGATGTCCTCAGTGACAATTCGCATCCTAGCTGCAGAGTCTGGGGAAGTTCCCTGCAAGCTGTCTGTGGGACCACTAGTCCCAGTGGACACATCCAGAGCACACATGGGAGAAGCATTTTTCTTTCTTTGTGGCCTCTGTCTTAATGCAAAAGTAAAACATCCAATCACCTCAGCCCCCAATGCATTTTCTTTTGGATTGTTTTGGGGAGTGGCCAATTAGTAGAGTTAGAGCTAAGTGGTGGGTGGGAAACAAGGGGGAGAGGGCAGAGACTTCCCCAGAGCTGTGAAACAAGATCCAAAAGTGCTGCAAAGTGTCCCGTGGGCAGAGGGAGAAAACTCAGGGGCCTCCAGATTCACTTGTTTCCTTAGATGAATTCAAAAAGTACAACTGTCAGGTTTTCTAAAATGCACAGGCAAGCCAACAGTGTTCAACTTCTGCACCTTGCTCTCAAGCAGCTTAGGGACTCTAGGATTATTATCTAATTGGTCTATTGGCCAGGAAGGAAGCGATTTAAGGCCAAGAAGCCAAGAAGAAGATTTCAAGCCCAAGGAAGTGGAGCTTAAATGTTCTCCATAGGAACATGGCCATGTAACCCTGCCCACCCAGGCTTGGAAATTGCAGCCAACCAAACTGAACCCTGGGATCTGGGCAGCTCAGGAAGAGCTGGCTGCTGGCTGAACCTGCTGCATCTGCAGATAAAACCCTTCACTCAGCTGGTCTGGGCTCCCCTCAATCATCCCCTCCCACCCCCAGCCGCTTGCCTAGGAGAAGAACATTTAATGTCTGCAGCTCTGTACAATGCTTGGAACAAAAAAAGAAAAAAGAAAGAAGTAAAAAATAATTTTAAACAATGTCTGCAGCTCTGAGGAGCCGGATTCGGGGCAAAAGGGGAACTGGGCGCCCCAGCAGCAAGCAACCCTAGCTACTGTGCACCCTCTCTGACACCCTTTCAACTCACCCTTTACCTAAGGAGTTCACCTCCTCCCCCTGGGCCCAGGCTCCCTACCCCTCCTTGCGGAGCTACTTCTGGGGGCTGAGGCACTGCTTTATAACAGTCTCAAGAGGACCAGGCAGCCCGGACCGCACGCGTGCTTCCTCCGGAGGGCGGGAGTCTTGGGCCACCGAGAGTTTGTGGAGGGCACCTATGGGGTGACTACTGGGCACCCGCACCTCGCCAGGGAGCAGCCACAGGAAGAGGGACAAAGAGCCCCGTCCCCAAGACTAAGCCCCTTTAGCCCAGATGGGCCAGAGCACCCGGGGTCGTGGCACCTCCTTCTCCCCAGGCAATTGCAAAAGCTGCACAGAAAGCACTGGGGAGCTCTGGTTTGTGGATCCCAGGGGCTTCCAGTCATTAGGCGACACCATCTGACTCAGGACTGAGCATGATAGCCACAGTCTCAGGAAGTGCTTCGCCTGACCTCACCTCCCTCCATCCCCAGGCTGCCCGCCCCTGTGCTCCACCTGGCCATCCAAGGGATGCAGGGCCCCCCAGGCTCTGCGTCTCAGACATGGGGGGACTCCACCACCAGCGAAGACCCTGAGGTGGCCGGGGGGACTGTGCTCCCTCACTCTGGTAGCCTGTCAAGTCCTGGTGGCCTGGCCGGGGGAATCGGGCTGGGCAAGTGCCCGCGCCGCACCCGCCTCTGGAATTGCTGCTGCTTGGCCTGTGGGCCGCGTCCTCTCTTCTGAGGCGCCAGGGCAGCACGTGGTCACTGGGCTGGAGCTGACAGCTGCCTGGCGCCTTAGTCACCTGTGCTCATCCCGCCTCCCTCAGCAGCAGCGCCTCTACCGCCACTGCAGCCACTTTGCCTCCACTGCCCCCATCTGCTCAACACCTTTTCTGGGATCAGGTGACGGGGCTGGAGAAGCAGGCCATGGCTGGTGCCGGGGCCGGTGTGCTGCCAGGGCTGCTGTGGCTTAGGCTGCCACCATTGCCACTGCCAAGCCCTGAAGTCCAGCAACTGCCAAAAAGAAGGAGGCAGGAGGAGGCAGAGACAGGTGGCTCTCCTGGGGGCTGGGAGGTGGCTGTGGAGGAGGAGGAGGGGAAGGGAAGGGCAAGGAAAAGAAGGCTTGGGGTTGTAGAGCCTCTTCTCTGTGTTTGGGAGTTGAGGGCACTGGGAACACTTGGAAGGTGACTTGGAAAAGGAAGAGACTGGAAATGAATTTGCGTCCCTTGAAAAGTTAGACAGGGGAAGAAATTCCTCCTCCTTTCCTGAGAGAGAGAGAGACAGAGAGAGACCACGCGCTCTAGCAAGCACCTTGGCCAGTTGGAAAGTAAAGAGAGGATGAGGAGATTCCCCCAGGATAGGGTCAGGCAGCCCTGAGCACAAGCAAAGGACAGAGCAGTGGGTGTCACTGGGCCTCCCAGGGTGGCGGGAGCAAGAGGCAAAGGCACAGCAGAGTCTGAGGGGAACAGGCCACTGGCTCCTGTGTCCTGCACGGAGCTCCTGCTCCTGCCAGGGCTGGAAGTTTCCTGAGTTCCTGCCCCAGGACTCAAGTGGGATGAGTGTGTGTGCTTGGCAAGGGGGTGGCGGCTGGGTGGGGGTGGGGAGTGCCTACCTCTCATCTTGGGCAGATGAAGGGGAGGGACTGAGCTTGGAGAAAAGGAGAAGGAGGAGGGAGGCCAGGCTGACCCCAAGCCAAGGCGACTGGCCAAGGCACAGAGGCAGCATGTGACATGGTCCGGAGGGTCAGCTGAACATTTTCAACTCTCCTAAGCAAGCAAGCAAGCATAATGCAGAGGCTGATGGCTGGTTATTGGCTACCTGTGGTCTCTAGGCCCTAACACACGGGCAATATGACCGCCTCGGTGCAATGTTGACTGCACCTGGGGGCGCTTGTGTGCCACCCTGAGCCTCCCCCATGCTCCTGTCCAGAGACGGGATTAAAGAGACAGCCCAAGGATCTGGGGCCAACTCCCCTCTGGCCTCGCCCGACCAATCGCCTGAGGGCACCCCTGGGCAGTAGTCCTAAAAGGTGGAAAGGCAACTCTCCCAGAGCCACCTTTCGGGGATCAGCCACTACCTGGGCCTCCACGTGGGAAGGCTGCAGGAGTCTGCAGGAGCCAGACTGCGGGAGTCTGGCTGCACCCGCGGCAGCGCTCTAGTTTCCTGAGAGAGGGAAGGGACTGCAGAGGAGTAGGGACGGCCCCTGACAGCCCTGCTGGGTCTCAGAATGCCTTTCCCACAGAGCATGCTGCCACAACTCATGCACGTGTAAACACGCACACAAGTGTAAACACACACACTTGCACACAGATACACGTGCACACGCACCAACACAGACGCACTCGCAAACACGGGCACATTCACTACACACGTACACACAGGCACGTGCAACGTGCACACGCACACGGGGCGCGCCAGGGGCTTCAGGGAGCTTTTCCCGGGTTGAGGCGCCATGCTGTGAAAGGGAGGTAGCAGGTCCTGACCCCACAGTTGCACCAACTGCCCAACTGCCCTTCAGTTCACCTGCATCTAACCTTCTCCCTGAGAACTGCCTTTCTGCCAAGCCCTGACTGTGTAGCCCGGGCTGTTTCTCAGATGTGTGAACACGCTAATGGCCACAGTCCCTGGTAAAAGGCGGAGTACATTTTAATATGAACGTCTTTCATCCTTGAATAACACAAAGCTCTGAAAGAATTAGGTTTAGGTTTTCACATATCAACCCAAAAATATTTTGGACTAACTCCAAAATAAAAACATTCACCTGGAGAGGAAATTTTTCCCCCAAATAGAGACCACCTAGAAATAGAAGCGCTACTTCACAGCCCTAAGCGGGACTTGGGCACCGCCAGGCTCCCCTGTGCACGGGGAGGAAGCTCAGGGAAACGCCTGCTTAGGCGGGTGGCGCTGATGGGGCAGAGCTGCCACTTTACATCCATTTCCAGCTGCCCTGGACAGAGCTGGGACACGTGACTGAACGTTGAGTCCTCTGCGGGTCCCCAGTTTTCTCCTGGGTCCAAATTTAGCTGTGGTGGAGAGCCAGAGCTGCCATCCTTCGCGCCAGAGCCCAGCAGCTGACTGGGAGGGAGGCATCTGACAGGAACCAAAGGTTTTCTGTCAGGGCTTGGCTGACAGGATGGCTTCCCGCATGCGCGACCGGGGGCGTGGCCTCGAGGTCAGTGGAGCAGCTGTGCTCACGTGAGAGCATGTTGGCAAAGGGGCGGGGCAAGCAGCTCCCTAAAACAGTCAGTAACCGCAGGGGCGGAGCCAGTATCTGATTGACAGTCGAGAGGCCAATGAGAGAAGGCAGGCCACACCAAGGAACCTGTCAGTTAAACTGTCAGGGCACCTGGGAAATCTAACGGGTTTTGCCTGTCAGGTTCCTAACTTGGCTGTGCTAGGCCTAGCGCTCTCAAAACTGACCTTTTCTGGCGGTCTTAGAACCCATTCGTGGACTGTCTCCTCCGTCGTCTGTACGTTTCTCCACAGGCGCTGGTGAGCACTATTACCACGTCCATTTCACAGGTGCGGCAGCTGAGGCTTAGAGGTAGGAAGCTCAGCAAGGCCACAGCTGGGATCCCACTCTTGGCACCTGACCCCAGAGCCCATCCTGTCCAGCGCGCTGCAGTTCCACTGGCCCGGACACCTGGGAGTCAAGGCGGAGCAGGGCCGGTAAAGAGACCCGGATGAGTGCAGTTGAGCAGATTGCTGGCGCCAGTGTCCTCGGAGTGGACGTAGTGATAAGTAGCTGTTGGGTCCCACACGGCGTGAGAGCTCAGAGGATGCAGATGGGAGGGGAGACAGGAGACAGGAAGGTGAGAATGTGGGTGTCATGGGCCAGGCTGTCCCGCAGCTGGCAGAGCCTGGCAGCACTGCAGTCTGATGTGGCTTTGGGTTACCCCCAGGTGCAGAAAAGCTGTTCTCTCGGGGCTGTGGTGTTTCCCAGGTGTGAAGTTCAGCATTTAGGAGCACAGCAGTATTATAGTCCCTAGGAGACAGTTGCCTCTGTCTGCTAGGGCTGCGACTACAAAATACCACAGAGAAGGTGGCTTAGACAACAGATTTCTTTTCTCATAGCCCCAGAGGCTGAGAAGTCTGAGATCAGGGTGCTGGCAGGTGTGGTTCCTGGCCAGGCCTCTTTCTGGCTTTCAGAGGGTCACCTTCCATCTGCGTCCTCACATCGTGGGAGGACTCCCCTCTCTCTCTCTCTGTCTATCTCTGTCTCTCTCTCTCTCCTTATAAAGCCAGCAATGTTGTGGTCTTATGACGGCACACTTAGTACCTCATTTAATCTCAACTGCCTCCTTAAAAGCCTTATCTCCACATAGACTCACATTGGGGGTTAGGCCTTCAACACAGGAATTTGGGCACACACTGTGCATTTCATAACAACGGTTCATACTCAGTAAGCATGTAATAGTGATAGTAGAGCACTGAAGAAATTGAACAGTTTGAGAACTCACATGCACCTGAAGTCCTTTCACAAATCTTAGCTAGTATAATGGGCATGAGATTCCCTGTGCCTGGGTGAGCCTTAGCCGTGGGGGAACATTCTGAGGAGAACTTGCATGGGAGATCATGGTTGTCCTCTAATAGCCACCACGAGGAGATCTCAGAATGTTATACCACGTGTCCTTGATGGGCCTTAGTGAATCCATTATTCTCTCATTGACCTAAACATTTTCTGATCTATTATTTACCTGGTACAGCTTCTGGAATAATAATCACCCCCAGTGAAGTGAAATAGTAATGACTTTTATTTTGTATTGTTTAATGTTGTCCTGCTAGCTGAAGATACGAGGTAGAGAGATGAAAGTTTGGGGTAATCAGAAACTCTGAGCCAGCTGAAGAAGTCAGACTGTGGCTCCATCTGGCACCTGCCTGAGCAACGAATGAAAAGACAGGGCATTTACTTGTCAGTGAGGTTCCTGGAGCTGTCTTGAAATCCAAACCCCCTTGCAGTTCTAGTCTGCAAGAAGTCCCACCTTGTCATCAGTTTCTGTTCTTGGTGTTCCCAGACATGCTCAGTTCTTCATTTCTTACCAAGGATACTTTCAGCATAACTCCCTTTTACTTTTGCTAGTTCTGCCCTGCAAACAGAGCACTTGACTGGAACAGAGTCATGTGGACCTGGGTTTGAACCCCTGGCTCTTCCCTTATTAGCTGTGACTTTGAGCACAGCTTGAGCATCAGTACACAGCTGATACTTGTGGAGGTGTGGAGATCCAAGGAGAGCCTAAAAGGAAAAGGGCCTGCAGAGGGTTGAGCACCAAACAGGTGCTCAGAATGTGATGTCCCGTCTTCCCCTTTCTATCATGCTTAAATGGCTTTTCAATGGCATATCTCCCTCTCAGGATTGAATTCTCCTAGTGTTTTTGAGTCATCCTTCTTATGGTAATCCCTCCACCTGTGTGTGTCTCTGGTCATTTCAATGTTCCCTTAACTATGATTGAAAGAACTTAATGTCAACTACCTTCCCCCTTCTAAATGGATTGACACTGTCACTTGTGTTCATGAGGCCAGATTAGTAAGAATGAATGATGGATCTATTAATATTAACACAATTGGTTTTAAAGTTGTGAACATTTGTACTTAGATGGACCTGGAAATAGCTTGCAGTGAGAGAGGTGTGGGGACCAGGATGGTAGAGTGTGTCCTCCAGATGGTGACTGAAGGAGGAAAGGGGGTGGCCAAAGCCCTCTCAGAGAAAATAGGTTCATAAGAGGTGAATGAATATGATATAAATATGGAACAGAAGTTCTTTGTAGACCTAGGTAAGCTGTTCCAGGCAGAAATAAGGTCATGTCGGGATTGGGAAGCTGTTCAAGGCAAAGCTCAGTGTCTTTGAAGACAACTCTGTATTCTGGAGCCAAAGAGAACGCTGTTATTTCTTCATGACAGAACACTTTGGCAGGGGCTCTCATCTGTCCTGGAAATGGAGGCCAGGGAAAACTAAGAAGCACACTGAAGGTATTTGTAAAGTATGGGTGTATATGCTCCCCTGGGTATGCTCACTCCTACAAGCTGTGCTCATGCTTCTCTGCCTGAGTGCCATGATTTCCACGTGTCCACAGCAGGGTAAAGTGGAGCAGCTGTGGCATGCAAATGCTGCCTTGCAGAGACACGGGAGCAGAATGCTGCAAAGGTCCTCACAGATACCCTCCCTGACCCCAGAGGCGGACGTCTTCAAGAGCACATCTGCAAGCCTTTCACAGATGCATTAGAGTGGGATCCAAGCAGCGGTAGATTGGTAGTGGAGTTTTGGTTTGGGGGCTCTCCTAGGCTGCGTCCTGCTGTAGCCACTTACTGCCCCTGGATGCGTTGCATGATTCTAGCGTAGCTTCACATGGCCATGCAAAGGATGGAGAGGACATGGTCTCTGCTTGAAAGGAAATGTACAACCAAGAAGCAACTGGGTAACAAGTATGAAGACTGCTCTTGATTTCAATCCCCTTCTTCCTGGCTCATGAGAGAGCTATTATAGTATTTATTTATGTTTTTCCCAGGACCCAAGAACCCAGAAGGTTCATGGCATTCATGTTGAATTTCCCTTCGTGCCCTATTCCGTCCAGAAAGAACTCCTGGCAGAGCTGCTATTCCAGGCTTTGGAGGTGGCCAAATGGAGATATTTGAGAGTCCAGTGGGCACTATGTGTGTGAATAGTGAGGTAGCGTGATTACAGCAACTGAGAGGTGGTCTTGCTCCCTGTGATTGGTTGCCTTTACAGAGATTTTCATGTTAGAAGTTAGGCAAAGTAGCCTGTGAGTTTATCTTTCTTTGTAGTAGTCACTTTGTCTATGAAAGTGTTAAACACAGCTGGAGGGTGTGAGGTCAGTTAGACTCCAGGCAAATGAGGATGTGAATGGCTGTGGACACCATGCCCCACAGCACTGAATGTTTCCAGATTTCTCTGGGCACAGAAGTGCTTTGATGTTGAGAAACACAAAAATAACTGGCTTCTTCACAGATTCAACATTCTGTCTTAGTCTCCAGGAAGTAGTTGACTGAGCACTGGAGGAATGTGATCAAGGGCCCCTGAGTCTTTCCTCCCTGGCTGGGAGTGAGGGAGGCATTTATTCCAGGTTGGCCATGCAGAAGAGGGGGAGGGCTGTGGCAATGGCCCCCAGTATCTCTCTCAGTTTTATAGCAAGTACTGTGTGCTGGTGAAATGAGTATGTTTCTGTGCGGGATCT
Organism: Microcebus murinus; assembly: GCF_040939455.1. NCBI lineage: Eukaryota > Metazoa > Chordata > Mammalia > Primates > Cheirogaleidae > Microcebus > Microcebus murinus. Next base: position 61,321,479 of record NC_134117.1, read on the forward strand.
CCTAGAGGAGAATGACCTGTGAGCCACCTCACTGTGTCCCTGTCCTCTAGGGGGATTGGCTAAGTTGGCCCACAGGAGGCTCCTGATATGTGTGTGCTGAGTGAAGGAATGAGAGAATGTGACTCATTCTTTTTCTCACTGTTGGGAGCCTGTCAGTCTTTCTGGAGATAACACAGGGATCTCTAGGGACAGGAAAAGTGCCCAGTTGGATACTCTGTTTTTCCATTTTGTTCTTTCATATGCAGTGAGTGGGAGAGATTAAGGCCCTCCAGTTAACAAAGAGAGCTCCCTGTATGTGGTGTGCATGGTTTTCTTAGGCAGTATGCTGTTAGCATTCTCACCTTCCATCTAAACCCAAAGCCAGGTGCCTTCTTCCCATAGCAACTCAGTGAAACATTGTTTTTAGGGTCAGTACTGACTTCCTGGCTAAGAGACTTGGATATTTCAAGTCCTTACTTAACTGTTTGCTACATTTAATATTGTTGAACATGTCTTCCTTTTTTCTGTTTAAAGTAATTTTAAAAAGTTAATCAAATATAATACATAAAATTGATGAAATGAGAGAGATTTGACACCTTAAAATAGTGTGTATCAATCCATGACCATGATATAGTCCTGTAATCATTTAGGCATTCTTTACTTTTTTCTCCAGGAATGTTGTATGATTTCCAGTGTAGAGATTTTGCACAGCCCTTACTAGATATATTCCTTCGTATTTTTGGTTTGGGTACTATTATAAATGCTCTTTTCAAAAGTTTATTTTCTGATTGTTTATTGTCAGTATATAGAATGCAATTGATTTTGGGTGGCAGTTTCTTTAATTGTGATAAAATATACCTAACAGAAAATTTACCATTTTAACCATTTTAAGGTGTATAGTTCTGTGACATGAAGTACATTCGCACTGTTGTACAACCACTATTGATTTTTCATATCAACTGTATTGACATAAAACTTATACGTGTTTAAAATTCACCAATTTCAGGTGTACACTTCAGAGAGTTTGGATACATGTGTCCACATCTAGAACATTTCCAGTGCCCCCAAGGGTCACCTATTTCCCTTTACATGTAAAAAAATAGAGGCCCTAAAAGTTAAGCCAATCGCCTAAGGAAATGTTGGTGGGGAGGTGCAATGTCTTGTCTAGAGGCAAGCTTCCATCTCCTGATTCTTAAGCATTAGTCTTTGCATGTTTTCACCATCCATGATGAAATACCCCGAAGAAAATCACCACGTCCACCAGAAGAGAAACACCCCCCTCTTTATTCCTTACAGAAACATCAGCAGCCATGGGTACCACAGCATCTGTAATGTGCTGCCCAGCAGCTGTGTGTTCCTTGTGCTCTGGAGAGGAGTACACAGAGGAGGTTCAAAGAAGAATGTTGGAATGGTACATGCACAACATGCCAAAGAGCAGCTTTGTGGGGTGCCTGCAAAGAGCTGGTGAGGTAAGGCTATCTGAGACATCTTTCTGGCTCCAGCCAAAGTGGGACACCTCCATCCACATAGCTGGTTGGGCACCTACCCAGTCAAACTTCCTGTGAGCAGTGCATGACTTGGTCCAGTTCATTCACAGCTCCATGTCTGATCCCCATGTCCCTCGTGTGACCCATAACTTCTCCACTCCCACAACCACTGGTCCAGCTGGAATCCCCTCTCCACACTCACTCCTCTTCTTCCTTTCTCTGCCAGAGATTGTCATTTCTTTATTATTTCCTCCCTCTAACCTTCCCTCCTTCCTGAGTACCCTCTCTCTCCTAGGTTTATGCAGAGAATATATTAATCACCTTTCAGAAGCTGCAAGCAAAAATCATAAAAAAGGAGCTGGCAAATACACGATGCCAGATGGTGGCTGACATAACCATCCTGTTCCTCAAGAGAATGGTGAGGAGCCCTTGCCCCTAGGCTGGAGGAAAAGAAAGAAAGGACCCCGGGTCTGAGCCCAGGAGTTCTCTTTTGGTGGGCGATGACATTTGGACCCAATTGGGACCTGGGAAATAAGCACCTCCAGTTGCTAAACAGTGCGATCAACCACGTATCCTGCACCCTGAGTGCACCTCAGGAAATGTGACCTCGGCAGAATGGAAGACACAGTAATGGAGGGAAGGGTGAGGCAAGAGAGATGAGATGGACAAGGGAAGGATCTGTGCTATTGGCTTCAGCACCTGACTTGATCCTCAGACTGCGTCCACAACTCCCTTGTGGGATACCATAGATGGTCACCTCCGTTATTGTGACTCAACTAGTTTTCCCACTCAATTTTCTAAGCTATTTAAATCCATCACCAGTGTGCTAGCCCACCTCTGCACTGAATGTTCATGCCATCAACCTGTCTATCCATCCACATAGTTTTGCAGTAACTTTCCTGACACTGGGTTAATGTGCCTTCTTATTTTCTTGGATAACTGCTACTTGGGAGGTACCCTTCTTCCAGTTTACCTGCCTTCCCTTGGCACAGTTGTCTGGTGACCTAGACCACTGACCTCCCAGGGACTTTCCAAAGTTGCTTCCACCACTTCCATCAACCTTCCTGATGATTCACTTGCAGCTACAGGGGACACTCTGTGCTTTGGAACCTCCTTTCCCCACCCTCACCCCAGTACACAAGCCAGAGACATTGCAGGCTGAGAACTTGTCCCTTCTTGTCTTCTCATCCTCCTGTGTGCACTCAAGGAAGCTCTCGCCCTCCAGCACCATTAAGGTGAATGTTGGATGGGTGGTGGGTTGAGGTGAGTGAGCTCCTGCCCATTTGAGAGAAGACAATCACTTATTGATGAAATGTGGTTCTCAGAAGCTTGGGGACTTGTCTGGGGATGACCCTGGGAACAGCTAGTCCTTGTCTTTCTAGAATCCACAGAGAGAAGTGGAGGATGCGTGTACATCAGTCCTCCTGGCTCTGGGGTCGCACAGCATAGAGATGGTCATCGATATGCTGTTGTATGACATCGAGGAAAACATGATGCCCCCAAGGAGCCTCCTGCTGGCATTGAAGGAACTCAGCCTGCGCCCAGGTCTGGACCCTGTGCTGGGAGAGTTTGTGTGAGAAGACGATGGGGCAGCAGGAGAGGGGTCACTGTAGGGAGTCTTGATTCTCCTAATTCTTTTAGTGGGACAGCTGGGCATTTTAGTGGACACTTGGGCCACCACTTGGGGGTATTGGGGAGGAGGGGGATAATCCAGGCTCCGTGTGGGGCAGATGGGAACTGGGGAGCTATTTGTGGGGACCAGGAATGGCTCAGAAGAAAGAGTATTAAGGTATGGGAGACTGGAGCTGGAGGAAAGACTGAGGAACAAAGAGGAATGAGAAGGTGGATTAGAAAGCCCCATTCCCCAGAGGCAGGAGGGGCAAAGGGGGCAGTGAGGAGACATTGCTTAGGGAACACTGGGGGTGTGGATCGGATGAGAGGCTTGGAAGGGTAATTGAGTAGCAGGAGGAGGTAGAGAATCACCACACAGTCTTCCTCTTCCATGCTGTCCCTGTGGCACCTGGTGACAGCAGTGGTTCTCTTACCCATTCCACTTCTGTCCCTCAATCCAAAACAAATCAAGTCACGGACAAATGACAGTCCCTGCCCTTTGTTGACCAATTGAGCTGGGGCCAAGGAGAGGCTGGGGAGTCAGCCGGCCTTCTGGGCCTCAGGTTCCAAAGGACAAGGCACGAGGGTTGGGCTACCAGACAAGCCCACAGAAATGCAAATCAAAACCACAATGAGATTTCACTAAACTCCAGTGAGAATGGCCTTCATCAAAAAGTCCCCAAACAACAAATGCTGGTGTGGATGTAGAGAGAGAGGAACACTCTTACCCTGCTGGTGGGACTGCAAACTAGTTCAACCTCTGCGGAAAGCGATATGGAGATACCTCAAAGCGATACAAGTAGATCTACCATTTGATCCAGTAATTCCACTACTGGGCATCTACCCAAAAGATAAAAAGTCACTTTATGAAAAAGACACCTACACTCGAATGTTTATAGCAGCACAATTCACAATTGCAAAGCTGTGGAAACAACCCAAGTGCCCATCAATTCATGAGTGGATTAATAAAATGTGGTATATGTATACCATGGAATACTATTCAGCTTTAAGAAACAATGGTGATATAGCACCTCTTGTATATTCCTGGATATAGCTGGAACCCATTCTACTGAGTGAAGTATCTCGAGAATGGAAAAACCAGCAGCACATGTACTCACCAGCAAATTGGTATTAACAGATCAACATCTAAGTGGACATATAGAAATAATATTTATCGGGTGACAGGGGGGTGGGAGTGGGGAGGAAGTGATGGGTATATACAACCACAACGAGTAAGAGGGGCAACGTTTGGGGGATGGACACGCTTGAAGCTCTTACTCGAGGAGGGAAAGGGGCATGGGCAATATACGTAACCTTAACACCTGTACCCCCATAATGTGCTAAAAAAATTAATTAATTAATTAAAAAAAAAAAGACAAGCCCAGAGGACACAGCAACAGAGGCAGGAATTGTGTCTCCCGATCTGATCATGCCAAATGCTCTCACATCGAGCTCAGACAGCACATGTCTTTGGTTCTTCAAGTGTTCCTGAAAGGGGGCGCGTGTGCAGGTGGTGGCAGCCCCCGGCTTCTGTGTGCTCTGCTCACACTAACATGGAGCTTCACCTTCCGCGCTGCTTCCCAGAGGCAGCCAGGTCGGGTCCCCTTTCATAGCTGCAGAAACTGGATTCAGGTCAGCAAAGTACCTTGCTCCAGCTTACCCAGACTCTTTGCCGGCAAAGCTAGGGTCAGAAGCCAGGCCTCGTGGCCCCTAATCAGTGAGGCCTCCTACACTACAGCATGGCTGGAAGGCCCCCCTCGCTAGGATGGGGGTGTCATCTTGCTCTCTCCCTCCCAGACATAGACAGCTACCGGGATGCCACGTGGGCCCGTATCCTGAGCCTGCTGAGGAATAAGCGCAGGGAGGAGGACATGTTGTTGCTGTGTCAGGGTAAGGGTCGGGGTGTGGGGAAAGCTCTGTGGGGATCAGGGAGGGAGCAAAGAAGGGCAGGAAAAGATGGGGTCTCTGAATGTGGATCCCAGAAGCCCAGAGAAGGGGCGGGAGGTGGCTGGGAGCAGGCCAGCGTGTCAGCAGATGTTGTGCTCCGTCACCTGGTTTGTGGCCAGGACCCAACTTGATCGGGATGCGGGGAGTGTCGGCAGCCTCACCCATTCCCTTGCCCCTCTGGGTGGACCAGGTGCCATGAGGGGAGGATAGCTGGGGAGACGGTGAATGGGCAATGTTGCCAGCACAGGGCCCCAGGGGCCCTCTTGGGCAGGAGGGGGGACTGTGTGCACACGTCTGTGTGTCTGTTTCCTCCGTGGGGAGGGAAGGGTGATGGCAGCTCCAACTCCCTGCTCCCCTCATAGTGCTCCATGGACTGGCCACGGGTGCCCAGGATCTCCTGGACGACGCCTCTCTGCAGAAGGAAGTGACAAACAGAACGCCCATGGAAGTGGCCACCAGGGCTGAAGAAACCCTCCAGGTTTTCTTCAATCATCAGCTCCTGGGAAGCAAAAGCAAGGTGTGAGTGGGAGGTAGCTGGGGTTGGGGGATGGGCTGAAAGGGAGAGGCTGGAGCCAAAGGTGGGGAGGGACTGTGTGTGTCCACTCGCTTGTGACAGGCTGACTCACCAGGCCCTTGTGGGGGGGGGGGAGAAGGACCCTCTTCAGCCACCTCTTCCTGTTGACCAGAAAAGGGGACAATCAGAAAAGACTCCCCTGTCCATTCACTTACTCAGTAATGACAGGATTCTGTCATTTGCCTTTGCCTGGCCCCCTCTGCCTTCCAGGCACTGTGCTAGGCCCTGGGGATACTAAGAGGAATGACGAGCTGAGGCAAACTCATTGTGTCTCTTTGGACACAGGTGGCAGAGGAAGCTCTGGAGACCATTGGCCACCTCTTCTGTCTGCTGTCAGTTGAAAATCTTGAGAGTCGTGTTTACTGGTTAACCAAATGGTTCACGACTCTGACTTCCACAGCAGTGAGGCCACTCTACATGTGCAAGGTGACTGGGGGGTGAGAAGGAAACGTGTCTAGTTGGTGCATCCCGTATTTATTGAGTACTTGGTGCTGCAGAGTTTGTTTGTAAATAAGCTTTCACCGGAACTCGGCCACGTCCACTCACTCACACACAGTGTGCGTGTCCTCCAAGGCTGCCTCTGACTACCGCAGTGGAGGGGCAGCCGCCACAGAAACCCCATGGCTGGCAGAGCCTAAAGCATTTCCCATCTGGCCTTTTACACAGAACGTTCGCTGAGCCCTGAGTGAGTGCAGCCCACATTTACTGAGAAGCTGCAAGAAGCAGGGCTGGGGAGGTGGAGTTGGATCCACCATGGTGCTTGTGTCAGAGCTGCTTTCTACCTATGGGGATGGGGTGACTAGAAGAAGCAGAGAAACCATGATCAATTGGGCCTGCAGGGATTTAAGGAAGCTTCTCAGAGGGGGTGACATTTGAATTGTACCTTGAAGAATGAGGCAGACAGCATAGACCAATAATGAATAAGGAGGTTGAATCAGCACTAAAAAGTCCCCCAGGAAAGAAAAGCCCAGGACCTGATGGCTTCACTGCCGAATTCTACCAAACATTTAAAGAACTAATAAGAACACGTGTCAAACTCTTCCCCAAAATTGAACAAAATGGAAGAAACTCCTTGTATGAGGCCGGCATTACCATTATGCGAAAACCAAGCAAGGACACTCTAAGAGAATGCAATCATAGGCCAATATCCCTGGTGAACATACATGCAGAAATTCTCAACAAAACACAGACAGCCAATTCAGCAGCACATTAAAATCATCGTTCACCCTGATCAAAGGGGATGTTCTGTACACACAGATTCATGAATATGACAGAACACATTAAGACAATGAAGGAAAAGGACCATGTGATTATCTTGAGTGATGCAGAAAAAGCATTTGACAAAATTTCACATCCTTTCATGATAAAAACTCTCAACAATTAGGTACAGACAGAATGTGCCAGAACACAGTAAAGAGCACACGTGACAGGCCAAAGCCAACATCACACTCAGTGGGCAGATGGTGAAGGCTTTCTCTCCTTTTGTGTCACAGCCTTATGCACAGTAGCCAAGGCAGGGAATCCATCCAAATGAATGGGTGACGGAAACAGGGCACACCCACAGTGGGATACTATTCAGCCTTTCAACAGAAGGACATTCTGTCACTGTGACCACATGGATGAAACTGGAGGGCATTACTTTAAGTGACAGAAACCAGGCAGAGAAAGGCAAATAGCATATGATGTTACTTCTGTGTGGAAACTGAAAGAGTTGACGTAGTAACACCGTATTGTGTACATGAAAATTGCGTGTAGGTTTTAAGTGTTCTCAGCACATACAATACTGAGTATGTGAGGTGATGTGTGTTAATTAGCTCAAAGTTCAGCCATTCCACAGTGTCTCCATATTTCAAAACACAAAAATGCCTATGGTTGTGGTTTGTCACCTTAGAGAAGCAGGCAGCTCTCCCCCCGGCAGACTGAGCTGGGAGGGATTGAAAGGAGAGGGAACAGCGAGGGCAGCTCGAGCCTTTGCTTGCAGAGCCCGGTTGCTGGGACAAGCTCTGGGTAGATGGGAAGGGACTGGCTCCCACAAGTGAGGAAAAGGCCACAGACAAGTCCTTCCTGTGGCTTGGAGATGCACCCACGTGTGGAGCATCCTCACGTATCTGGGCCCCATGCTGTTGCCAGTTCCTGCAGAGCCTGTGAGGACGCCGCCCAGGACTGGACACAGCATGTTGTATGTCACACACAGGAAGCCCCGAAGACCCCAGGTTGCCTGGGGCTCTGGAGTAATGGCTTCATCCAGTGCTTCTCAGACTGTTTTAACACTCGGATCCTTGGGGAATCTTCTGAAAGGCACATTCACATGGAATTCTGCATTCACTTTTGGGGAGTCACAGACCCTCTGAAACTCATCCCTGGTGCTGGGATTAAGAACTGTTCCTCCAAGCTGCTGAGATTTAGGCGTTAGCAAGAAAGAGGGATCTAAGAATCCGTCTGCAGGATCTAAGGACTATCTGTAGTCAGGATGTGGGGAGGGCAGCAGATTGCCGCGGGGAAGTAGGGTTAAGGAGTGAGGAGTGTTCCTGAAGGAAGAAGAGGAAGGTACAAAGGGAGCAGTGTGCCCCAGGAGACCTCTGGGTCAACTTGACCCCCTGGCTTGAGGCCCAGGCTAGTCTGAAACAACCTGGCCTGAGTGGCCCTGCCCCCTTTCAAAAGGCCACCGTGTGTGAGGGGGAGTTTCTGGGGTCCCCCTAGGAAGTACCCTCCCGTTAGATAGGAAAGCTGTCAAAGTTCCGTAACAATAACTGAAAGTAGATTATGGGGAGATGGAAATCCAAGAGCAGTCATGAATCCTCCTGGGGTGACTGGGCGGTGTCCTAGGGGAGAACAGCCTGAGACACATAGGGCCCTTGCGAGAGCACTCAGCCTTAACTGGGAACCACACCCTCCTGTCCTGTGCCCGGTCCTCTGCAAGGTGCCTTTAGATACCTCTGGTCCTTCCAGCAGCCCTGAAGGGAGGACAGCGCAGGAAGGCTTTTGGCCCATTCTCCCCTCCCCCAGTGCTTTTTGTGCTGGCGAGGACCACAGGCGCAGAGGCTCGCCTGGCTGGGAGGCAGGCAGCCTGCCAAGGCTGGCTGTGGAGGCCACTGGCACGTGAGCCCCAAACGGTATTTACCAGCTGTATTTCTAGAGCCACTCACTCACCTTCCCTGACTGTCCCGTTTCCAGTCAGTCAAGGGGTAACAGAACAGCTGCCCCACAGGGTCAGTGCGGGCTTCCCACAAGTGACGGCCATGGACGCGCAGTGCGCGGTGTGTTCCCTTTCTGTGCTGCGCAGCACATGGCCACGTGGATTCCTTACAGTTATGGGACGAGCTGCCTCTGCCCTTGCTGGCTGGCAGCCAGGGGCAGCCCTCCTCTGGTAGAGGCCACCCAAGCTCCTTGTCCTGAGGCAGCCCCCACTTCAAAGCCAGCAATGCCCTCCTCCCGGGGTCCCTCTCATCCTTTGAGTCTCTCTGACCTGCTTGTCTCTGACCTCTCGACCCAGATGTAAAAGGGCTCCTGGCTTAGGTCCAGCCCAAGGGGATAATCTTCCTAGTCTAAGGTCAACTGATTTGGGCCCTTAATCACCTCTGCAAAATCCCTTCACAGCACCACCTAGAGGAGCGCCTGCCCGAGTAACTGACAGAAGGGTGTGTACACCAGGGCCTGCAATTTTGAGGGTGATCTCAGAATTCTACCGACCACAGGAAGATTACACCAATATTAGAGAATTTTTATTAGCAGAGACCCAGAACTAAAACCCCCACTTTCTAGTTGTTATTTCAGGCTCTTTCCTATGATATTTCTCAGTCCCAGTTCCCACCACCTCTTAATGGCTATTCCAAGAAGAATAAGGTGTATTATTTAGCAAAATGGGTGGGAAACACTGAGTTAAGTGAGTTTCTCAGCTGGAGGACTTCTCAGAACTTCTAATGCGTGGCTTAGTCTGGTCCTCCGAGAAGCAAATCCCAACACGGGACTAATAGTGTGAGAGATTGATTTCTTGAAGAAAATCCGAGGAAAGAAAACAAGGAAGGAGCCAGAGGAGGGCGGGACAAGCCATCAGACTGTGATGCAGGTCTGATTTTTGATAAGGAGAAGGACAGAGGAAGACAGGAAGGTCCTTCAACCTCCTGTAGTTCTAAGAGAGTGTCAGCAAGGCCAACAGGCAGTGATCAGACCAAAGTCACCCATCAGAGAAGTCCCAGGTCTTGCTGGACTAGGCCTGCCTCAGTGGACCTGCCATACTCAGTCATTGGCCAGAGAAAGCCCGTGGGGGTCTGGCCTTGGTTGTAACACAGCGATGGAGTTTGAAGCATGGTAGCTAGAGATGCTGGTCAATTCTGCCCCTCTGAGTTGGCATCCGAGGGGCACACTTGTCACTGTTGCTGTGCATGCTAATGTGCATTGCTGAATGTTCAAGAGGAAGAATTTTTTAATGGGAACCCCCATTAGCATCAGGTTTCTAGAAGTCGCAGGAGCAGTCTGTCACTGCACTGCCACATCGAGTGCCCTTCCCTTGGTGTGTGAGGAGGCGACCTTCCTCACTGGTTTGCTGTGAGTTTTCTCCAGTAGTGACCGACTCTCCCTACTGGCACATTTACTCTCCTATTTCCTCTCCCTCCTGGCACGTGTCCGTGTGCTGCGTAAGGGTGAAGTCTGTGAGCTTGGAGCAGAGGTTTGCTTTGTGCAGGAAACATACCGCTGGGAGGATGAAAGCTACACCCTGTGCGTGAATCTGCAGGTTGGTCAGGTGCCCGGATGCCACCCCGTGTCTTGGCTCGTCCTGGAAATGTTTTGGCTACTCTCTTCCTCCTTCTCTCACCTCCTCTCTCACTCCAGGGGACAGTGACTACGAGTCTAGATATTTATCAGTGCATCGTATCCTTTGTTTGGACAATAACTGGCACTAACCAGCTCTGTCTGAGGAGGCTGGCCCAAGGTGGGGGCCATCAGGCAGGTGGAAGTGGAATAATGGTTCCATAATCAACATGCAGTGGGGGGACTTGTGCTTCTGGCAGAGATGGAGTAACAGCGCCAAGACTCACTCTCGTGCCTCACCACCTAGACAGCTGGGCACTGGGTATGAAACGACGGTCTGCAAGACACCGGGTAACTGGTATCAAAGAAGAGTGACCCCTGAGAGGCAGGAAAGAAGTGAAATAGCCCTGTAATTGCCCTAGCTTCCTGGAGAGAGTTCCAGGCAGTGGCAGAGGGAGGGAAACTCCAGGCAGAGTCTGGTGGAGTCCCCAAGTTGAGGAGACGGGGCTGAGAGTTCAGGGAGACCAAGCAGCTGGAGTTTACAGGGAAGAGTGCTCAGCAGTGCCTGCGTGTGGAAACTGGGCCAGGTAAAGAAAAGAACCAAGAACCGAGGGAACAGTAGCCATAACTCTCACAGGGCCTGCAAGAGATCCTGTTCCTAGCAACTAGCCCGGAAACCCTCAGAACGGTACACAGGGCACTGGGCAGAGTCCTTGAGAAGCAGGACAACTAAGCAGTATGCTAACTGTTGTTCTCATCCTGCCTAACAAATCTTAAAAGCAAGACCCAAAGGATCACACAGTTTTCAAGTAACTGTGTCCCAGAACAATCTCAAGAATACAACTCAGGAATACAATAATGTTTGGCATCCAAAAAGATAAATTTACAATGCGTGACAGTAAATAAAAAGTCACGAGGCATGCAGAGAAGCAAGAAATATGACCTATCATAAGGACAAATATCAACCCAAACCCTGGGTGAGACCCAGGACTCACACAGGGGTTAAAAGTATGAGACAAGCACATTGCAACAGATACTCTTACTGCATTCTACAGGTTTCCAAGCTAGAGGAACTATTAGGTAAGTTAAGTAGAAACAGGGAAGACATTTTGAAAAGACACACATTGAACTTCTAGAGCTAAAAATTAGAATGTCTACAATGACAGAAATACTAGATGGGATTAAAGGCCGTTTAGACATCAGAATGTAAAATATTGGTTAATTTAAAGACATAGCAATAGAAATGACACAAAATGAAAACACACAGAGAAAGAAGACTAAAAAGAGAATAAAACATCCATGAGGTGTAGGACCCCTTCAAGCAGCTTAGTTTTTGTGCAATTGGAGCCTCCATAGAATGGGGAAAGCAAGAAAGAAACACTTGCAGAAATATTGGTAGAAAAAATTTTAAATCTGAAGAAATTTATGAACACCCAGATCCAAGATCCTCAATGAACTCCAAGCACAAGAATCATAAAGAACCTATATCCGGGCATATCATAATCAAATTTCTCAAAATCAGTGAAAAAGAGAAAATCTTCAACGTAGCCAGAGGAAAAACTTTAAGAAAACCAGTAGCAACAACAAACAGCTTATTTCATAAAGAGGAACAGAGATAAAGAGAATAGCAGATTTCTCACTGGAAACAATGCAAGCAGGAAGATAGTGATCTAACACATTCAAAAGACTGAAAGGAATGCACTGTCTCCTAGAATTCTATTTTTTTTTCAGTTTTAAAATATTTAGCGGGTACAAAAGTTTTCGTTACATGGATACACTCTGTGATGCAGACCTTTCAGTGTTCTGCCACCAGGACAGTGATTGTTGTACCCAGTAGGTAAATTTTTACTCCTCATCCCCATCCCCCTTCCAACCTCCTCCCTTCTTAGTTTCCAATGTCCTTTGTGCCTTGTGTGTCCATGTTCACTCAGCCTTTAGCTCCCACTTATTAGTGAAAACATGTAGCATTTATTCTCCCATCCTGAAAGACTCCACTTAAGGATAATGGTGTCTAGTTCTATCCAAGTTGCTGCAAATGACATTATTTCATCCCTTTTGTCTGGCTTAATAGTAGTCAGTGGTGTGTGTGTGTGTGTGTTTACACACCACATTTTCTTTATCCACTCATGTGTCAGTGGACACTTAGGCTGATTCCATATGTTTGCAATTGTGAATTGTACAGTCATAAACATTTGAGTGCAGGTATCTTTTTGATAAAATGATTTCTTTTCTTTTGGGTAGATACCCAATAGTGGGATTGCTGGATCAAATGGTAGGCCTACTTATAGGTCTTTGAGGAGTCTCCATGGCATTTTGCATAGAGGTTGTACTAATTTTCAGTCCCAGCAACACAATATCCGTGTACGTTTTTCTCTGCATCCATGCCAGTTTCTGTTCTTTTTTTGACATTGGTAATGGCCATTCTGGCAGGGATAAAGTGGTATCTCATTGTGGATTTAATTGCATTTCCCTAATAATTAGTGATATTGCACATTTCTTCGTATCTTTTGGCCATTTGTCTACTTTGTTTTGAAAAAATTCTGTTTATATCTTTTGCCCACTTTTTGATACAGTTGTTTGCTTTTTTTCTCACTATTTTGTTCGAGTTCTTTGTAGATTCTGGAAATTATTCCTTTGTTGGATGTATAGTTTCTGAATATTTCCTCCCATTCTGCAGGTTACCTATTTACTCTGTTAATTATTTCCTTTGCTGTACAGTAGCTTTTTAATGTAATTAAGTCCCATTTATTTATTTTGCTGCTGCTTTATTTACCTTTGGGGTCTTAGTGAAACATTCTTTGACTAGGCCTATGTCCAGAAGAGTATTTCCTATGTTTTCTTCTAGAATTTTTAAGGTTTCATGCCTTACATGTAAGTCTTTAACTGATCTTGAATGAATTTTTGGTAAAGGTGAGAGAGAGAGCTCCTATTTTGTTCTTCTGCATGTGGCTATCCAATTTTCCCAGCACCATTTATTGAACCGGGCTTCCTTTCCTCAGTACACGTTTCTGTCTGCTTTGTTGAAGATCAGTTGGTCATAGCTGTATGTTTTTATTTCCATGTTCTCTATTAGGTTGTATCGGTCTTTGTCTCTACTTTAATACCAGGACCGTGCTGTCAGGGTACTGTACACTTGTACTAAAATTTGAAGTCAGGCGATGTGATGTTTCCAGACTTGTTCTTTTTGCTTAATAATACACTGGCTATTCAGGCTCTTTTTTGGCTGCAAATGAAATTTAGGATTATTTTTTCTAGATCTGTGAAGGAAGACATTGATATTTTGATGGGGATTGTACTGAAGCTGTAAATCACCTTGGGCAGAATAGACACTTTAACGATGTTATTTCTACCAATCCATGAGCATGGAATATTTTCCATTGATTTGTGTCATCTATGATTTCTTTCATCAGTGTTTTGTGGTTCTCCTTGTAGAGATCTTTCACCTCTCTTGTTAACTGTATTCCTAAGTATTTTCTTTTGATCATAGCTCTCATAAGTGGTATCGAGTCCTTGGTTTGACACTCTACTTGGCTGTTGTTGGTATACAGAAATGCTATTGATTTGTGTACATTGATTTTGTAACCTGAGAGTTTCCTGAATTTATCAATTCTGGGAGTCTTTTGGTGGAATCTTCAGGGTTTTCTAAATACAGGATCCTACTGATGGCAACCAGGGATAGTTTGACCTCCACCTTCCTAACTTGGATTCCCTTTCTTTCTTTCTCTTGACTCATAGCTCTGGCTAGGCCTTCCAGTACTATGTTGAATAGAAGTGGTGACAGTGGGCATCCTTGTCTTGTCCCAGTTGTTAGGGGAATGCTTTCAAGTTTTCCGCATTCAATATAATATTGGCTGTAGTTTTGTTGTATACAGCTTCTATAATTTTGAGGTATACTCCTTGTATGCCTAGTTGATTGAGGGTTTTTACACAAAAAGGTGCTGGATGTTATCGAATGTTTTTTTCTGACTCTATGGAGATGATCATATGGTCTTTGTTTTTGCTTCTCTTTATGTGGTGAATCACATTTAATGATTTCCACATGATGAACCATCCTTATATCCCTGGAATGAAATGCACATGATCATGGTGACTTATCTTTTTGATGTGCTGCTGAATTCAGTTTGCTAGTATCTTGTGGAAGATTTTTGTGTCAGTTTTCCATGGGGGATATTGGTGGTCTGTAATTTTGTTTTCTTGTTGTAGCCTTTTCTAGCTTTGGTGTTAAGGTGATAGTGGCTTTTTAGAATGAGTTAGGGACTATTTCCCCCTGGACATTATGGAACAATTTCTGTAGGATATGTGCCAGTTCTTCTTTGTAGGTCTGGTAGACTTTGGCTCTATATCCATGTGGTCTGGGGCTTTTTTCTGTCAGGAGACTTTTCGTTACTGCATCAATCTCGCGCTGGCTATGGGTCTGTTCAAGTTTTCTATTCTTTCCTGATTCAGGCTTGTGAGGCTGTGTGTTTCCAGGAATTTACCCTTTTCCTCTAGATATTTTAGTAATTTTTGTAGTAATCCTGGATGATGTTTTGTATATCTATTGTGTCAGTTGTAATGTCTCCTTGTTTATTTATGATTCAGGTTCTTTGAGTTCTCTCTCTTCTATTCTGCATGATTGGGCTGTGGTCTATCAATTTTATTTTCATAGAACCAACTTTTTGTTTCGTTGATCTTCTGTTGTATTGTTTTGTTTGTTTGTTTCCCTTTCATTTACTTCCATTTGTAGCTTAGTTATATCCCTTCTTCTACAGGCCTTGGGGTTTGGTTTGTTCTTCTTCTCGTTCCTTGAGATGTGATATCAGGTTCATAAATTATGATGTCTGTATCTTTTTAATGTAAGCATTTAAGGCTATGAATTTTCCTCTTAGCACTGACTTTTCTGTATCTTGTAGATTTTCTTTTTTTTTTTTGAGAATCAGTCTCACTTTGTTGCCTGGGATAGAGTACCCTGGCATCAGCCTAGCTCACAGCAACCTCAAACTCCTGGGCTCAAGCGATCCTCTTGCCTCAGCCTCCCGAGTAGCTGGTACTATAGGCATGCACCACTATGGCCAGCTAATTTTTTCTCTCTCTATATATATTTTTAGCTGTCCAATTCATTTCTTTCTATTTTTAGTAGAAACGGGGTCTCGGTGTCTCTCAGGCTGGTCTCGAACTCCTGAGCTCAAACGATCCACCCACCTTGGCCTCCCAGAGTGCTAGGATTACAGGCGTGAGTCACTGCACCCGGCCTATCCTATAGATTTTTGAAAGCTTGTGTCCCCTCTGTCATTCAGTTTAAAGAACATTTTGATTTCCTTCTTACTTTCATCATTGACACAAGGATAATTCAGCAGTAGTTTGTTTAATTTCTCTGACTTTGTGTGGATTTGAGAATTTTCTTGGACTTGATTTCTAGATTTATCCCACTGTAGTCTGAGAAAATACATGATATGACTGTGATTTTTTGAATTTGCTAAGACTTGCTTTGTGGTCTAGCATAGGAACAATCTTGGAAAATTTCTCATGTGCTGATGAGAAGGATGTACATTCTAGAGTTTTTCGGTGGAGTGTTCTGTAAATGATCATGAGGTCCATTTGTTCTAGGGTTCCATTTAAATTCAGTATTTCTCTGTTGGTTTTCTGCTTTTATGTTGTGTCTAGTTTTGTCAGTGGGGTATTGAACTCCCTGGGGAGTATGATGCAACTGTTTATTTCTTTGCTTTGCTCTTATAGAATTTGCCTTATGAATCCACGAGCTCATGTGTTCAGTGAACATATAGTAGATTTGTTATATCTTCTTGATGAATTGCCCCTTGATCTTTATGTAATGAACATCTTTGTTTTTTTGATTTTTTTTGACAATCTGACTTAAAGGCAATTTTATCTGGTATGAGAATGGGTACACCAGTTGACTTTAGGTTTCCATTTGCAATGGATATTTTTTCTACCCCTTTACCTTGAGTCTGTACATTTCCTTGTGAGTGAGATGGGTGTCTTGGAGTCAACACATACTTTGACAATGACTTCTTATTCATTTAGCTAATCTATGTCTTTTAATGGGAGCATGAAGACCATTCACATTCAGTGTTAGTAATGATATCTATGGTAACGTTCTGTCCATCATGTTGAATGATACCTTTTTGTTTTGTTTTCCCTCTTGTGATATTGTTTTATAAGGGCTGTGAGCTTTGGCTGGGCACAGTGGCTCACGCCTGTAATTCTAGCACTCTGGGAGGCCGAGGCGGGTGGATCGCTCAAGGTCAGGAGTTTGAGAACAGCCTGAGCAAGAGCGAGACCCCGTCTCTACTCAAAATAGAAAGAAAATTAATTGGCCAACTAAAATAGATAGAAAAAAATTAACCGAGCATGGCGGCACATGCCTGTAGTCCCAGCTACTTGGGAGGCTGAGGCAGAAGGATCACTTGAGCCTAGGAGTTTGAGGTTGCTGTGAGCTAGGCTGATGTCACGGCACTCCAGCCGGGGCAATAGAGTGAGACTCTGTCTCAAAAGAAAAACAAGAGCTGTGAGCTTTAATTGTGGGGTGTTTTACATCGGAGGGTATCTATTGTGCTATTCCATATATAGTGCACTATTAAGCATTTCCTGTAGGCCAGGTCTAGTGGTGACAAATTCCCTTAGTGTTTCCTTGTCTAGAAAAACCTTTATTTCTCCATGACTTATGAAACTTAGTTTTGCAGCACACAGAATTCTTGGCTGGCTGTTGTTGTGTTGAAGAAGATTAAAAATGGGCCCTGGTCCCTTCTGGCTTACAAGGACTTGGCTAGGAACCTGTTGTTAGCCTGGTGGGCTTTCCTTTGTAGGTCAGTTGTTGCTTTCATCTTGCAGCTTGTGGAGTTTTCTCCTTCATTTTGACTTTGACCAGGTTGGTGGTCAAAGACTATGTCTTGGAGGTGTCCTCTTTGCTGCTGGTATGTAATGACAGATTGTATGTGGATATCTGCATCTCTGGTGATATCAAATATTGTGGCACATGGGTCTGTGGTGTCATGGCCCCCCACACGGTGCATGGGTACATGTTTTCATGGATGTATACATGGCTCACAGTGCCAGCAGCTTGCTCCTCTGGTCGGCATGGAAGCTCATGGTGCCTAGGACCTCCATGCAACACACAAGTTCCTGGGGGTGTGTACTTCAGCACTGTGGCACATGACGTCAGGGAGCCTATTCTGCTGGTTGGTGCATGGGGCTGCATGGGCTGGGCTGCTAGATGGCTGGCTGGCTCTCCTCACACAGATTCTACTGAGGCTGCTCCTGTGGGACCTCTCAAGTGGCAACATCACCCACTCTATTCAAGTGGGTAGTATGCTTGGCTCTCAGTCACAGGCATGCAAGGGCTTTTGCTCTCCCTGCTCCCTCCCAGGATCAGCAAGGGATGCTGCAGGGGCATCCGCAACAAAGCTGATCCATGTGTAGATTGGGCTTTCTGGACCTGAGAGCTTAAAGTGGTTTCAGCTGTGGCAACCTGGGAACAGAGGCCAGCAGGTCATTGCTGAGCTTGCTCTCTGTTGCAACTTTACAATACAGTTTCCAGCTAGTTTCCTGATCAAAATGGAGGTTGTGCTAGGGCCCCCCATGATGGTGCTAGGGCCCCCCACCAGCTCAAGTCACAGTGTCCATGCACACAGGGTGTGGTTCTGGGGTTCTCTCCTCTTCCTTCCCCATGTGTACATATGCCCTCACGGTACCTTCAGATCTTGGCAAGTGGATCTCCCCATCCCCATCTCCTTCGCTCTGAGCGTCTCCCATACCTTCTCTGATGATTGATAATGCTCTCTCCAGCAGTGTCCATGGGTAGGTGGGTATCTACTTGCAGTGTTCTATCCTCTATTTGAAAGTAGCATGTCCGGGCTTCTACTAGTTCACTATCTATGCCCTGTGTCCTGTCTCATAGAATTCTATACACAGAAAAATATCTTTCAGAAATGAATTGGAAATAAAAATGCTTTCAGGCATACAAAAGCAGAGAGACTTGATCATCAATAGATTTGCAGTGTAAAAAATGTTAAAGGAATCTTTCAACCAGAAATAAAATGATACCAGTTGAAAATACATTATAGCTTTAGTCCCCAATCCCTATACCATGGCCTGCTATCAGTCTGTGTCCTGTCAGGAACCAGGCCACATATCACTGCCTGAGCTCTTCCTCCCCCCCACCCCAGCCCCAGCTGTGGAAATATTGTCCCTGGTGCCAAAATTGTTGGGCACAATTTTTTGCCTGTGCAAAGGGGTGAAGACAAGCAGAAATTATAACTATGTAGATAAGTACATATTTTTTCTTATATTTAAAATATGTATCTTAGATAGTTGTTTAAACAAAAATGAAGCTGGGCATGGTGGCATGTGCCTATAGTCCTGCTCTCAGGAGGCCTAGGTGGGAAGATGGCTTGAGCCCAGTAGTTCTAGGCCGGCTTGAGCAACATAGTAAGACCCTGTCACAAAAAGAGAAAAAGAAACCAAAATAAAGAAACACAAAACTAAACAGCAAATATAATAATGTACTGGGGACTTGGTAACATGGAGAAGTGAAATATATGACAATAGCTCAAAGTATGGTTATAGTGCAAACATAGTAATTCTTACTGTGCATAAGATAGTATACTATCCTTTGAAGGTTGACTGGGACAAGTTAAAGATGTGTGCTCTCAACTCTACCAAGCACTGAAACAATAATGTGTTGTAGCTAATAAGCCAATAAAGAATATAAAGTGGAATTATTAAAAATATTTGATTAATTTTGAAGAAAGACTGAAAGAAAGGAGAAAGGGAACAAAGAATTGAGACTAATCGAGAACAAATAGTAAGATGGTAGACTTTTTTTTAGCGTATTATGGGGGTACAAGTGTTAAGGTTACATATGTTGCCCATGCTCCCTCCCCCCTGGAGTAAGAGCTTCAAGCGTGTCCATCCTCCAAACGTTGCACATCTCACTCATTGTGTTCAACATCTCTAATCATCAGGGAAATGCAAATCAAAACCACAATGAGATATGACTTAACTCCAGTAAGAATGGCCTTTATCAAAAAGTCCCCAAACAACAAATGCTGGCATAGATGAGGAGAGAGAGGAATACTCCTACACTGCTGGTGGGACTGCAAACTAGTTGAACCTTTGTGGAAAGATGGTAGACTCAACCACATAAACCATCACGTTAGAGATCAATGACCTAAACATCCCAATTAAAAGGCAGAGATTGTCAAAAGGATAAAAAAGCAAGACCCATGTGTCTGCTACCCTCAGGAAATGCACTTGAAAGATCAAGCAACAAATAGGTGAAAAGTAAAAGGAGAGAAAAAGATATACTGTGCTAACACTTCTCAACCAAAAGGCTGTATTGGCTATATTCATATCAGAAAAAGTAGATTTCAGAGCAAAACTGTGTTCAGGGCTAAAGACGGTCATCTCATAACCACACAGGGGTCAATTTACCAAGAGCACATAAGAGTTCTAATGATTTTGTACCTAATAGCAGAGCCCCAAAATACATAAGGCAAAAACTTATAGAACATTAAGAAGAAATAGACAAATTCATAATTGCACTCAGAGATTTCAACATGCCTCTTTCAATAACTGATAGAATAGCTATACCACCAGTAGACATATGAAAGATTTAAACAATGCTATAAAACAATTTGACCTGATTGGCCTACACATCAGAAAGGAAGCAGTACAACTGTCTTTATTTTCAGTCAGCATGATCAACTATTAAAATATGAAATACTAGGGAATAAATATGAATATAGGCACATAAAACCTGTATCCTGGAAACTACACAACATTGCTGTGAGACATTAAGAAAGGCCTAAGAAAATGGGAATATTTGAGATTCCAGTACACATCTATTAGAATGAATGGGAACACCGCTTTGGAAAACAGTTTGGCGGTTTGGTGAAACACAAGGGACAGGTCTATATTGACAGAAAACAGAGCCCTGGTGGCCAGGGGTAGCGCAGGAAAGGAGGGATTACACAAAGGAAGGTCCAACTTTTGGGGATGATGGAAATGTTCATTCTTTTAATTGTGGTGACAGTTTTACAGGTGTATACATTTGTCAAAATTCCTCAAATTGTACATTTAGTATGTGCAGTTTATGATATGTCAATTATCCTTCGACAAAGCTGTTTTTTAAAGAAATCAAAGGGCATGTGCTCACATGTGGAATCTGAGAGTGTTTCCTCACACCAGTGGTAAGAATAAGCTACAAAATGGAAGAATCCAGAAGGCAGAAGGGAGCTCTACAGGCTTTTAGAGTTAGTTTTCATAAATTTTAATGTCAGAGAACAATAGAACCGGTTCTTGCTTTGGCCATGGTTATGTCATCCTGTTTCTTTGAAGTCAGCCTACACTTGCAGTGTGGAATTGCCCTGGCAGTTTCTGTGGAAAGATGGGGTTATTTGAAAATCAGTCTAGCTTGCTGGGTGAGGCGAAAGGACAGGTTCTGGCTGCGTTGAGCTGTGGAAGAACTGGCCCCTGAGCCTGCCTTGAAAAGGTCCAGGAGGGCCATGTGCAGTGACTGTGGCTTGGCTCCTCCTTGAAGAGAAGATGTGAGGAAAGAGTATTTCCCCTGAGGCTGTGGAAGGGCCGGGAAGCCTAACCCTGACTGTCCTTCCTCACACAGTGTCTCTGCGGCGTCCTGAAAGCCCTGTACCGCAGCAGACACGGAGGTCGCAAGGTACAATCCTGGGCAGAGGAGCTGGCAGGCATCCTCCTGAAGCAGGTGAGTGCCTCGGCAGTAGAGCCATCCTGGACTCCCCTTTCTCTCTGCTTTGGAGGGGACGGCTTCCCCCGACCAGGGCGCCACTCCACACAGCACAGGTGTCTTTCATGTGGGGATCTCAGCCTTACACAGCTCAGGCTTCCCCGGAACAGTGACATGCCTGGATTGTTTTTTTTTTTTTTTTTTTTTTTTTTTGAGACAGAGTCTCGCTTTGTTGCCCAGGCTAGAGTGAGTGCCGTGGCATCAGCCTAGCTCACAGCAACCTCAAACTCCTGGGCTCAAGCGATCCTCCGGCCTCAGCCTCCCGAGTAGCTGGGACTACAGGCATGTGCCACCATGCCCGGCTAATTTTTTATATATATATCAGTTGGCCAATTAATTTCTTTCTATTTATAGTAGAGACGGGGTCTCGCTCTTGCTCAGGCTGGTTTTGAACTCCTGACCTTGAGCAATCCACCCGCCTCGGCCTCCCAAGAGCTAGGATTACAGGCGTGAGCCACAGCGCCCGGCCTTATGCCTGGATTCTTGACACACAGTGGGATCTTTCCCATGAGGACAGTTGGACACATCTGCATGATTCTTGGGGTGAAGGGCCTTTGTTGGACCCCCTGATCTCTGGGAAAAAGCCAGAAGCTCGAGCCTCTCCATCTGCCTGTGGGAAATGCCTAGACTTCTCTGTTATGTAGTAGGAGGAGGACCATCGGTGTTCAGCAAAAGGGTGATACTTTCCTAGTATTTAATTTTATGGCCACTGTCTGTCTCCCTATGGGGAGGGGACTGTGGATTGCTCGGTTGTATTTTCCTGTTTTCCTTATAGCCAGGCACCGTGTCTTTCTTGGCTTCATGCCTCAGTTTCCTCAGCTATGCCCAGGGTCCCTGGTTTTAGTCTGAAGGCCTTGTTCTCCCTATAGATGAGTGACAAAGAGAGCCAGCCACCAGCTCTTTGTGATGAGACGGAAACATTATCCCTGAGGGCATTTAACCTGCTGAGTAAGTCAACACCTTTCCCTAGCCCCAGGGGTGTGTGTGTGTGTGTGTGTCTGCATGCACTTGTGTATGAGTATGTATGTGTACTCAGGACCGTTTTGCCTCTTCCAAGACTGGAATGGGGCCAAAGTCTTCCTGGGGGCTTCCATCCTTTTAGATAAGAGGCAAAGGAGTTCCTGAGAGCTCTGTGTGAAATGAAATGGATCTGAAAGGGCACAGGCATTGGCCCCCCACTCCTTTGGTTTCCAATCACATAGCCTGGGACTGACTTCCCTTTCTTCTGTGGGGACCTGCAGCTCAGAATAAAGTCAAATAATGTCACTTCAGCACTAATGAGCACAATGTGCTGGCCTAGGGCAGGGAATGAGGGGGCAGGGGAGGGCCAAGGTCTGGCTCAGGGAGAGCGTCTGGCACACGGTGATGCGGACAGACACTGGTTCTCTACCTTCCTCCTTCCTTTCTCCATCCTGATGGCCCCTTATTTATCCAGCCATGGCCTTAGTGGTTTCTGGGAGCATGATTTCCTCCTACTTATTCCCTGCCACACACACTTCTACAAGTCTCTTGTCTTCACACCCTCCTGATAGGCCACTTATGCCTGGACACCACAGTCCATGTTCTGAAGAGGGCAATAACCGCAGAAGAGGAGCCCACAGTGCTGGCAGCACTTGAGGCCTTCAGGGAGGTGATCCATGGAGGTGAGTGGGATGGGGTGGAGGCCCTGGGTTCCAGGACTTGCTATTTCCTAGGAGATTTGTTTCTCTGGGCAACAGTCAAGTCTACTAGTTAAAAGCACTGTTTTAAACTCAAAGTGAACTCACTGGGTTCAAATCTTGGCTTTGCCTCTTACTAGCTGTGCAGCTTTGGGCAAACCCTTTTTGATTCTGTGCCTCTATGACTTCTTCTGAAAAACGGTGATAAAAAAATTACCTCTCTTTAGGGGGTTTTAGTGAGGTTAAATGAACTGACAGTATGTGGTGTGCTTATAAGTGCCCTAGCCATGCAAGTGGTTATGGTAGTTTATCTATGACTATGGTCTGGAAGAATGGGCTCCACCTGCAGTCACCTGCTTATGTTAAACACTGTGTGTGCGGGCGACACAGTGCTGGGCACTGAGGCACACACATGAGGATGAATCCTTTCCCGCTGTCCATGAGCTCGCTGGTGGACAGGAAGGTGAGGCTGTTCATGCAGGGGAATGATGCCAGGCCACGTGCACTAAGTTGCTGAAACAGGTGCATGATGATGCTGGGCAGGAATGCAAGGAGGGATCCCTCAGGGGCTGGGATGGGCTCATGGAGGGGATGGACCAATGGTAGGTTAAAGAGTTGTCACCATGGCTAGGAGAGGGAGCTCACAGTGAAGAAGAGCCTGGATCAAGGTCTACAGGCTGAAACACAGAGGGTGGGAGCACAGCTTGGTTGCACAGGGGCATCTGTGTGGGCAGCCACGGGAGGCTGGCAAGGGTGGAGGCTCCAATACCAGCTTGCTGAGAGGACCGCTTCAGGGCACATTTCCATCTAGGCTGGTTGATCTCAGTGCAGTTGGCAGGCAGAGGGGTGGCAGAGACAGACACCATGAAGATGCCACCTGGCCTCTGAAGGCCGAGACTGTACCTGGAAGTCCTCCCACCTGTGTGTCTTATGTCACCTGAAGCAGCAGAGGAGGGGGAGGAAGCTGACCTTTGGCTGCATGCCTGTGTTTTCTCTAGCACCACAAGCGGAAACGCTGAAGAGGGAGGTGCTGGCTTCGGTTACTTCAGTGATACAGAAGGATCGAAGACCAGTGAGCTGAAGGGCTGCGTGTTTGTGCTGGGAGGGCCATTGCCTCTGAGACCTTGTGGTCTTGTTCACGGAGGGGGGGCAGTAAAGGAGGAGGAAGGGAGGGTGGGCTGTCCAAGCCTGTCCTAGCCTCAGGACTTTCCCTCGGGATACATTGGAGTTTTCAAAGCCCAGGAAGAGTTTGAGTGCAGAAAGGAGTTTCCCACCTGCCTCCTTCGGAGCCTTTGCTCTGGGCAGCACTGTGGTGTCCTCAGGGGAGCCATGGAGCTCCAGAACACTCCTCAGTGCCTGGATGCACAGTTTGCTGAGGGAGAAGAGCCTCAGGTGTCATGTGTGGGGTGGGGCTGAGCAGCTGTACTTCGAACAAGCTCCACAGCCAGGGTCGCAGACAGTAGGGACTCCCAGCTCTGACTGTGTGGGACAAAGCATAGGGACAGCAAGAAGATGGTACTGTGACTGTGAGCACCAAATGTAGGACAGTGGCATCATCTTGAAAGACAGGGGCCCAAGTCCCGTTCCTGGACTCAGATTCCCTCTATGTAGACACCTAGGACACCATGTAGACACCATGTGGGGCACATGGTGTGGACAAGCCCTGAGCTCAGAGTCCTCCAGGAGGACGGTGGCAGGGATGTCAGTGAGAACTTCAGGGAGCGTTGGAAGTGTTCAGGTTCAGTGACTGTGCTCTGTCATGGCCACAGAGTCCACTGAAGAGTCCCAGTCGACTTGGACTCGGGAGACCTGAGTTCCTTGAAGTCCTCCATAACGTGCTGAGGTGCTCTGTGTCCTCACTTGGAACCCAAGGGGTCAGATGGTGTCCCTGAGGTCTGTTGTTGTGTTGCATGTGATGCTCTCTGACCCTGCAGGTACGCATGGCCCTCGTGAGGTTCCTGGAGGCGCTGGGGCAGCGTGACTACCTGAGCCTTCCCGAGGGCAGGGTAGTCATAGATTACCTCCTGAAGCTCAGCCAGTGGGACTCCTCGGTGAGCAGGGCCAGCCCTGAGGGTGCCTGAGGCAGCAGAATGGCTGAGGGGAGGGGAGAGAGAAAGGGCAGGGTGCGGAGCAGAGCAGGGACAGGCGGCTGGGCCGGCAGGACTGGGGTCTGGGGACTTTGCCCTTCCCAAACCTGGTCAGTGGCCCCGGGAAACCTTGTCCCATGCAGGTCAGCGGGCATTGCTTCCAGATTTTAGTTCTTTTTTTCTTCCTCCAGGATGAAGCGGACATTGGACTCATGTCTTTGAAAGTCCTGCAGACGGTACAAATAGCTGGGGTCACACAGGCCTCTGCATTCCTCCTCTCCTGGCTCCCAGCCCACTCCTCTGTCCCCCAGACTGCCTTCTTCTCCCTGCCCTCCATCTCCCCCTTGTCCTCTCTCTTCCACTCCTGTCCACTTCCGTCTCTTCCCGCTCCAGGGCCTGGGCCTCCTCAAGAAGGGGTTCAGGGGAGTACATGATTGTCGCTGGGTGGTGAGTCTGGAGTTGGAGTCCCTCTGCCAGCGTCTGGCTGTGACTTCTTGAGCAAATTGCTCTATGGGCTGACTTTCCCCTTATGTACGAAAGGGGGATATGGTATGCCCTGTCTGCTCACAGCAGCCTCCAAGTGTCCCTGGGGGCCCTGGGAGCTGCTGTGCTATGGAGGGGGCAAGAGGCCAGGGAGGGCCCTGCTGGGAGGTCCTGTCCTCCCTGCAGGCAGCCACTTTCCCTCCCATGAAGCCCTGAGTCCTGACATCTCGTGTTTCTTCTGCCTATGGAATGTTCCCCAGTGAAGGCAATGACAAAGTCATACCATTCAAAATTTCAAGAAAGCCCTCTGTCTGATCAAGTCCTTCCTGGTGTTATTTTAATAAGGACCATGGTGACATTTTACCAAGATGGGGTGAGAGGAGAGAGAGGCAGGGTCAGAGACAGACAGCATAGGCCAGTCTGGGGAAGAGGCGGCTGCAGGCCTCATAGGTTCCTGCAAGACAAGAACCCAAGGTCATGGGGTTGGAGGTCACGTGGTGGTATGAGTCAGGGCTGGCACTGACCTTCTGGCACATCCCCTCCCAGGTGTCCTTGCCCGTTCTTATCAGCATGCTATGTGAGCCCGGCAACATCTCAGCTTTCGTGGTCTTGAGTGACACAGCCACAGAGGTGGCTCTGAGGGAACAAGCGCTGGGGCAGCCCCCCTACCTCAGCAGCTTCTATGTCAGGAGTAAGTACAGGGAGGGGAGACCACGGTGGGGGGTTGGTCGACCACAGGCACTGGGGCTGCCCCAGGCATGGGAGGGGTAGGCCCAGGTGAATCCTGTGAGCATGAGGGTTTGGGTCTGTGCTGTGCTAAGGCTGGGAACCCCACTCCTCAGTCCTGTTTGCAAAGGGTTAGGGCCACAGCCCGAGCCCATTGGCCCTCAGCAGGGGAGGAAAGGAGCCTTCTTTGCAAGATAGCTGCCCCCCACAGGCCCTCTGGCCTTCCCATCTCATTTTGCAACCCTGGAGGCCAGGAGTGGTAATGATCATGTGCCGCAGTGGGTGTACACAGCATCCCCACCTTGGTGCCTCCGGTGCCCCACCTCTGGCCTCACTCTACACTCCCCACCCCTCACCTTTCATCCCAGTGGAGTAAGGGATGGGGTGAGGGTGTCCGCTCCACACTGAGTGGGTGATGGTTTATTCTGTCAGCTGGAATTGCAGTGTTTGTGCTTCAGGCTGAGTGGCAATGTCCGGGTCTCAAGGCTCACCTTCTCCACGGTGCCTGTGCCCCTCCCCTGCCCTGCAGAGGGTGGGCTGCTGGCTGGGAATGGAGGTGGGACCCCTGGAGCTTACATTGACGCTGTCCTCTTCCTTCATCACCTCTTTGATGTAGCGCCTGAGTTCGTCTCCCCACAGCACCTGCTGAGCCATCTGGTGGTAAGTGATGCCAGGATGGACATCTCCCGCTGTCTACCTGTCTACCGGATTGTTCCACAGTAGCTGCATCCTGCGCTGTCCCAGCCATTGCCCTGGGGATAGAATAAGGAGCTGGGGCCAGGGATCCTGGAGGCCCTGGGCAGGGGCAGCCCAGGCTACAGGGCTTGGAGGGGGCACTGGGCACAGGTGCTGGGGCCCGCGGAACCTGAGAGATGGCAGATGGGGAAAGCCCAGCCATCTCCGTTGCGTCCTCCTTGTGAGCTTCTGTCTGTGAACTTGGGCCAATCCCCGTGCCTTTCCAGAGCTCATTTTCTCAGCAAGTACATTTTTAGTTTCTCTACTGGCCCTGCACTGTGCTAGACATTATGAACCCATGGACAGACAAGGGACAGATGGCCCTTGTACTTGCCCTTGAGCTATTCACAGTGTGAGTGAGAGCGGTGACCCTGGGGATGACCTCGCCATCCAGAGTGAGGAGTGACCGTGCACTAACAGAGGAGCCTATCGGGGAAGGGACTCAGCAGAGCAGTTGCTGTCTGGCCCCCACCCATGGTCGGCGGCAGTATCGCAGAGCAGGGACAGCTGAGGGCATGCAGGGAACACGGGCGCAGGTGGAGAAGAACAGGAGTGCTGAGCTTGGGCTCTGCCGTCCCGTGGGTTTGTTCTCATGCTCTTCCTTCCCTCCCCTTCATCCTTCTGCGTCTCCTGGGGCTTCTCTCGCCTGCCAGCTGTATGCTGTGAAGCCCTATCGCGAGAACACATTTGGAGTCAGCTCCCTGAGGCTCCTCCAAGCCCTGGGTCCCATCACCGCCCTGCGCCTTGTCGCCAGCGCAGACGTGGACCAGCTGTGGAGCACGGAGATCCCCCAGATGTTGCAGATGCTGTATGGTGAGGGACAGTGGGAGCTGGAGGAAGGGAGCTGGGCAGTGGGCTCACTCTCGAAAGGCGGGAGTCCTCAGGCATAGGGCGAGACTCCCTGGGGCGGGAGCACTGGGACCAGCCCCTCTGCCCTGGGTGCTGTCTGGATGGGTGTGCGCACGGGAAGGCCAGAGCTCTGTGGCTCCAGAGTTCCCAGACCAACTGCTGCCCCTTCCAGTGCTGGAGGACCAGGGGAGGCTGGGCCTTGGGACCAGAAAGACCCAGATTCGAATCCTTCTTGGACATTAACCAGCTGTGTGTTTGACTTGTGATTGTTGCTCTCACCTTGGGGCCTCTGAGAAGTGGGACAGCAGTTCTGGTGTAGAATTGTGGTGAGAAGGAGCCGAGAGGCTGGGCTTGTGGCCCCCAGTTTAGTGTTCCAGCATGGGCTCTCTTCTTGCTGGGCCCTTGGTTTGGTAGCAGCCATGCTCTCTCCTGTCACAGAACACACAGAGAAGAGCCTGGATCAGGAGGAGTGGGAGGACAGGCTGCTCCAGGTGAGCCCTCCCTGAGACCCCTCACTCCCCCAGTGTGGCTTCCTCCTCAGGGCCCTTAGTGAGGAGAGTCCCTGGGACCCCACCATCAAGGGACCTCCCTTAGCACAGGAACCTCGCTCTGGCACCTGTGCTCCTGGTGCCTTCAGCAGAGTCTCAGACTCTGCTCTCAGCCCCAACCTCCCTCTTCGCTCTCAAGGCCCCTCCTTCCATGGAGAGGGAAGGGAGGAGCCCTGGTGGGGTGTCCTTGGGCAAGCGGTTTCACCTTTCTAGACCTCAGCTACTCCGTCTGTCATATGGGAATGTTCAGTCCTATCACCAGAAGCAAACAGGATAATATGGGAGAGGGGCTTGTCAACTGGAAAGGGGCCTGCCTCCACGTGCGGGTGGCATTACCTTCCTTGTCACTGTATTGTCATTCTCTGTCCTGACCACACCTTTGCCCCTGGTTTTTCAGCTCTTCCCGTTTCTAGAACTCTTTCTCCCTCTTTCCAGATAGCACCCCCTGTTGCTAGATTCTTTCTTCCCCCACTTCCAGGTGCAGAAAGCCCTTCCACAGTTCTGAGTGGGCCTCTTCTCTCTTCCTCTTCCTCAGTTTTATAGCAGGTCACTGGAGGCCATCAGTGATGACAGCTGGCTGGAGCAACAGACTGTGACCACCCTGGAAAGGATAGAAAATGGCAGTGACGAGGAGGAACAGAAGGTGCGTCTGTGTGTGTGGCTGGGGAGGGGAGGGCCGTGCTTGGGTGGAGCGGGTGGTGGAGGCGCCTGGCCCGAAGGGCTGTGGACGTGCTCATGAGGACAGGCTGTGGAGGAAGAGCACAGCGGAGTCCCCGGGCCCCTAGGCACTAAGGGACAGGAGGTCAGGGAGCTGGTGTGTCACCAGGAACATGAGTAAGCTCGAGCGTGTGACATGTGCATGGTGTTTAGGCTTCTTCAAGCACGGTGCCATCTGTCGTCTTCTCTGGCCCCCAGCTGGTGTGGAGCAGAGTGCAGCTGGCGCTTGCGTGACGTGTTAAGGTTATTGCCCCTCAACTCAGATGCGGAAGTTAATCCCTTAATGTTTGAGAGCATCCCATGGATTAGGGATCGTGCTTGGTGTTGGGGGTCCAGGGCTGAGTAAGAAGCTGGGGAACCTCCCTCTGAGAGCTCGAGGTCTGTGTTGGGGAAGGCCTGGGTCCCGTCCCCAGCTCTTCCAAGCGCTCCGGCGGCAAATGTCCTAAGATCTGGGAGGTCTCAGCTGCCTCCCTTGGGAAGAGGCAGAAATAACTGTTCATCTCAGGAGAGTTGACCAGGATGAAACCGGAGGATCCCTGTGCAGGTGCCTTGTAAAGTCCAAAGGCTAAACGACCCTGTCACTGTCACTATCCTCGTGTCCACAGTGAACAGACAGAATCCGGGGGAACTTAGAGTCTGAAGCAAATGCTTGGTGGGACCGGCACTCGGATGCAGGTTTCAGTTCCTAATCTTGTTTTCCTGTCACTGAGCAACACTTCATCTGGGCTTAGGAAGGGTCTCTAGGAAAGAGTCCTCATTTGTAGGACTGGCTGGTTGCTCTCCTGTTGTTGACAAGGATTTATGAATACCTGGTGTATGCAGGCCTTTGTGGAGGGTATGATTAGAAATGCAAAGTAAAGCAAGCAGGATTCCCCATCTAAAAATTCAGCAATTTGAAACATGCACGGAGTGCCCACGGCACAACAGGCACTGTGCTGGGCTCTGGGTAGCGTATGGAAGACCCAGACCCTGCCTTCAGAAGTCCCTCGTCAGCCTGAGTGCATAGCTGAGTAAATGGCCACAGGGAACTGCTCCTGGGCCTCTGTGTGGCACTGGACAGAGAAGTTTCCTAGAGTAGCTCACCCGTTTACTGAGGACAGTCCTGGCTTTGCACCAAAAGTCTAGCGTTCTGTGCAGCCCCTCAGCACTGGGCAACGTGGGTAGATTGGCCCCCTGCAGAGGAGTGTATCTGTCTGGGAAGATGAACAGGAATTCGCCAGCCCAGCAGAGAAGTAGGAGCTTCAGGTCAGGCTTTGTGGAGGCAGAGCCTGAGGTGGAGATTCCTGTGCAGTGAGGTCTCTGGGGAGCAGCCTCAGAAAGCTGGAGCAGAGGGAAGGAAGCAGGGGAGGAGAGGGCAGAAGCTGAGCGAGGGTGTCTGCTGCCGTGGGAGCTCTGCAGGGAAGTCGCACTGCAGCCTCTCCTGCCTGGAGCCCAGGGAGGGGGTGTTTGTGCCTACCCTCTCGCCCCCACCCCTGAGCCACTGACTTCTGTGGCTGTTCTGGAGCAAGGCGCGGAGAGGGGGGACTCAACTCCCAGGCAGTTCCGGGCAAGGAGGCCGCCATGGACGTGGGGCAGCGCTCTTGGGAAGGCTGCAGCCACCAGAGAGAAGGACCCTCGGGTCTGCAGGGGCACCAGCAGCCTCTCCCAGAGAGGGGAGAGGCGCTCGTGGGCAGCGGCCTTAGGGGCTGAGCTGAGCGCAGGTGAGACGTCATTGAACCACTGGCACGTCCTGTGAGCGCTGTGTCAGACGCTGCCTTGGGCACTGGTGAAGGGCGAGGCACACGGTGCTCCTGAGAAGCGCTTCTGAGCTCCTTTCCGGTCAGAGATGTGGGGTGGAGAGCCAGGAGCTGACATGACAGATGCAGAAGGGAGATGTCAGTGGCTGTGGCGAGGTCTGAAGGAAAGCGCCTTGCGGTTGCTGGAGAGGAGCCGGGAGCCCAGGGGAGGCTCCTAAGGCAGTGTCTGAGCTGTGAGAGGGACATGGCCCTTTGCAGGCCCAGGGACGGGAGAAGCAGGTGGAGAAAACAGGAAACGCCAAGGCCCTGGGGGGCGAGCAGGCACAGCACACACCTCTCAGCAGTGCAGGGTAGACAGGGCACGAAGGCGAAGGCCCGTCAGCAGGGACAGGGTCATGACACTCAGAGGAGGGAGAGAGAGAGGAGGGAGATGCCCTTATTTGATGATGCGGTGGTGACTTCCACGTTATGCGAATGTGAGGCGCTGTTTCCATTTCTGGCTGGACCTGGGCAGAGTGTGGACAAGGGAAGGTTCCTGATGGCACGAGGCCCCTCCCCTGAGAGGCTGAGGAGTTAGAAATGCAGTCTTCTCCTCCCTCTAGCTTGAAACCCTGCCCTGTCACATTGTGACTTATTCAGAGATCCTGTGGAGACCGGGGGAGGGAGGTGGCTGGCATGGAGGACAGGATGCTGGGAGAGTGAGGGCTGAAGGGTGTGGAATCTTAGGGCCCCCCCCAGCTGCCCTGGCCTCATTCCTCACTATCCCTGAACTCCCCCTCCCACCACCCTAGGCCTTCCTCTACAAATTCTTTGCCTTCACCCTGCGGACCTCAAGCAGTCCGGACCTGGTGCGGAGGATGCTCTCTGCAGTGCTGAACGCCTCCCACGAGGAGCCGCAGCAGAGGGAGGTGAGGTGGAGGTCCCTGGCAAAGAGGGTTGCTCAGTGTTGTAGAGGGAGGATGGCCTAGTGGCCAGAGCGGGACCTGGCAAGGCAGACCGCCTGGGTTGGAATCTCAGCTCTGTCACTTACTCGCTGTGCACCCTGGGGGCTGTTCCTGTGTCTGTGTGTGCCTCTGTTTCCTCCACTGCCAAATGAGGCTTCGGGACCTTCCTCATAGAATATTTTCTAAAATGCCTTTATTTCACTGTTAGAGGAAAGTTACAAAACACGAAAACAAGCAACAGCACAAGGAACTTCTGTAACCCTTCCCCAGTTTCCTGAAATCTTTACATTTTCCCATGAGTGCACCCTCTTTCTCTCTCTCCATGTATATGCACGTTATTATTTTCCTTTGTGACTCATTCCCAGAAGTTGCAGCCATGCATGATTTACCTCGAGTGTGTCCGTGAGTGTTACCTAAAAATGAAGGTATTCTCTCATGTAATGTGAGGACAGTGACCAAAATGAGGACCTTAACATTACTACAGTGCGATGATCTAACTTATAGAGCCGATTCAAAAATTCCCAATTGTCCAAGCAGTGTTCTTTAGGGCAAATGGAAAAATGACTTTTCTGGTGCAGGATCTAATTTACAAGTAGGTAGTGCATTTAGTTGTCCTACCTCTTTAATCTTTTCAAACCTGGAACAGTTCCTCTGTCTTCATCTTTTACGATCTTGCCATTTTCAGGTATAAACCATTTATTTTGTAGAAACTGCCTGCTTTCTGGTCTGTCTCCTGGTTCCTCTTGATGAGATGTGTGTTTTGTGGGAGAAACCACAGAAGATCTGCGTGTCCTAGGGCAATTTTGAGGATGAAAGGTGTAAGGGGACTTATAAAAATGCCTGGCATAGCCCTTACTCTGTGTTGGCTGCAGGTGGAGTTGACAGCAACACCCTCTGACCTCTTATCTGCAGGGCCCCCAGAGCACCCTCCCTCACCACACGCTATGGTCAGCTTGTCCTGAGCCCAGGTAGCAGACAGTGTCACTTGGGAGACAAGACATGGACAGGACAAAACTGCTCACTACACAGGAGGGTCTCACAGAAGGTTCCAGGGGGTCCCTGAGAGACAGAGCTTCATGGGCTGGTCCAGGCTCGTGGAGGAGAACGGGGGACACAGGTCTTCCTTTGTGACAGTGACATTCTGAGCCAAGACAGAGTAGCAAGAAAGTTTGGGGTGTTCCTAGGGAGCAGTGCATGGTCTGCTTGGACTGGAATGCAGAGTTCTGTGACAGGGAAGTCACAGTGAACCCTCTGCCAGCACTTGGGGCAGACTGCATGCAGGTATGAGGATAAAGGCAGGAGGTGTCCAGATGTGTCCAGGTTTCTGGCATGTTCTGTGGGGAGGACAATGGTATCTCTCCGAGTCAGGAAATCTAGGAGAAAAGGGGCAGGAGCATGATGCCTTCAGTTTTGGACAGGAGGGGTTGGGGTGCCCTGGGACAGCCAGGGGGAGAGATCCATCGCCATGTGGGGCTCAGATGGAGGTGGATGTCTAGACTTGGGAACCATTATATTTTCAGTGTCTGTGACATCGGGATGAAAAGATCTCCCCAGAGCTTTAGCGAGAGGATCAGTGAGATAACACGTGCGAGGGTGGCACAAAGCCAGCGCTCACCTGGCAAGTTATTATGATGGTGACAACCAGGCTTCGTGGAAGCCCTCAGCTAAGCAGGGCATGAGAAGATGGACAGAATAGAACCCCGTGTGATGCTCCACTGGTCCTTGCTTCCTAACCTGGCAAAACCTTCCCTTTATCTACGTGGGGGCCAAACGATTCTGAGTCCCACGAGCACCTCTCTTCATCCTGATGACCTGTGTCCTGGGCCGCTATTGCTGTGCCCATTGTCCCCACACTGCCCCCTCCTGCTGCAGAGTCTTCATGGTGCCACCTCCCATGGGAAGAAGACACCATCTGGTGGCAAACACCAGGTGCCGCACCTATGCCATGGGCGTCCTTTAGCTGGGTGCTCAGCTCCCCTGTGCAGGGAGCTCCAGGCACACTTGGCTGACAAACACTCAGGCAAAGCCCCTGCCAGGATGTGGCCGGGCTTGAGTTAAAGGCTGATCCTGTCAGGGCCTGCCCATCCCCAGGCTGCCTCTCGCTAGGTTGTGGATTACCACATCTGCCCTTGGAGCCCCAGCTTTCAGTCCCGTCAGCCACTGATGTGTCCTGTCCCTGCATCTCACAGGACGCACCCAGGACTCCCGTTGTTCTCTCCCCCACCCATGACAGGCCCCCTGTTCTCCCTGACCCTGGGATCAGAGCCCCTGCTGTGCCCTGTCCTCCCAGACCAGAAACACTGGCACCGTCTGGAGTCTTCCGTTTGCCATCTCCCCTCCTCTCTCTGAGGCCCCCTGCCCTGCGGAAACACTCCCCGGGTTTGCACTTCTCTTCCGTTCCCCCTCAGCCGTCCCCTGAGTTCCTGGTGGGAATCAGTGCTCTCCCTTCTGCAGTGCAGGGCTCTCACCTGCAAGGTTCCCACGTCTGTCACTCTGACTTTCAATGTCTGGATTCCCTTGCTTTGAAAATCTCCTCTTGTACAGATGTTGGCTTCTCCATCTGGATTTTACACAGTTCAAGCCCCGGAGCCAAAATCCCCTGCGTGTGTTTTCTTGCCTTTTCCTCCCCCCTCTGAATCCCTGGTTCTGGAAGCATAGCAGGGGCGGGGCTGTCCTTGTTACAGGGCATCGCCGTGGCACTCGCTATCGTGTCCCTGAGACACCTGAGGGTAGCTCTGGACCAGCTGGAAGTGTACGGCGCGAACCTCACCGACAAGGACAGATCGTGTGTCCTGACACTGACCAAGGTGACGGCATTGGCAGGAGTGCTGCCAGCCTCCCGCACATGGCCTTCCAAGGCCTCCCCTCGCCAGAGCCTCTGCCCTTCTCCAGGCCTTTGACTCCCCCAGAAAGCCTCCTGTCTCCCTCTGATTCTCTCCTGCGCCCGCCCTGTCCCGGGCTCCCCCGTGCCCGGGATTCAGGCCCTGTCATTAGCAGCTCCCTGCCCAACAGTCATTCCTGTTCCCCAGCCCTTCCTCCCTTCTGGGTCCCCTGGGCAATCCTCTTCCCTCCGAGCCTCCATGTCCCCATCAGGTGAGGAGGATGAGGAAGGAGAAGGCAAGTCCCCCTTCCCCCCACAGGAACATCAGCACAGGGAGTGGGGGCTGGTCTGTAGCACCATCTACCTAAGCTACAGGAAGATAATCTCAGTGACTGAAGATGCCCTCTCACTACCTCTCGATTCCATTCTGGCCTTGGCCGTGGAACACTACGGCCACTGCATCGTGGAAAAGGTACTTCCTGCTAACTCTGCTTCGCCCACACCCCAGCCCTGCTGTCCCTCTTTCCTCCATGGGAAAGAGGCCCGGCCTGGGATGGAGCTCGGGGGCAGGGCTCTTGCCGACACTGCCACTCCCACCCCTCTGTCCTCTGTGCCTTGATCCTGCCACTCTGATCCTCTGACTGGCCTGAGGGGACACAGTAATTGGAGGTCTGTTGAAAGTGTCTCCTTACCCCTGGGTGCTCTGTGCCCTGGCTTTGTGCTTCTAGGGAGGGAGGAGCAACACCCAAGTCTCCCAACTCGTCATTAGGGAGTAGCATTCAGGGGACACAGAAGGCGCTCCACGCACCTTTCCTGCCTCTGCTGCTTGTCCAGAGCATGTCATGTGTCCCTAGGGCACGGGCAGCCACCGTTCCGACTCCCTGTCTACCTGCCACCCAGCTGGCCATGCTCAGGGTGGAATGTCCTCAGGGGGGAGATGCTGTCTTGAGAGACAAGGAGGCTATTCCCACCCTAGTGTCAGAGCTCCATGGAGGGGAGCTCCCAAGGGTGCCAAGGAGAGGGGTGGCCCATTCCCCCCAGAGCTGCCACAGGCTGTCCCTGTTTCTTACCTGCATTCAGAGGGCAGATGCAGGGCCTCAGGCTAGGGTAGCCCCTGCTGGGCTTTGCTCCTCATCCCCCGATTGCGTGTGGGTGGATGCCCCTGGCCCCAGGGTCATTCTGGCCCTTGGAGGACTCTGAGCACACCGGTTGGTTCAGGATACGACTCTGACTCTGGCCTACCTGGACGCCCTGACGCAGATGACCAGCTTCCTGGGCGAGCGGCCCATGCCCTTGCCATGCGAGGTTCCCCACAAACTAGACCTTGTAGCCTCCATGGTGGTAAGTGCCTCTCAGGAGGAAGGGGGAGAGCAGAGGGCAGGGAGGGTGGTCTTCGTGGAAACCCTCAACAGGGTCCTGAGCTCGGCCTGGAGGAGAGAAGCCCAGATTTTCCAGTTTCCTCTTCCTGCCGTAGTTCTCCCTGTCCTGTCCTCAAGGTAGGGGTGAGTACTGTGGGGCAGGGATGCGTGGGAGTGGGTGGAGCTTCTGTCCTTCTCAGCCTGCTCATTGGAAGGCCCTGAAGGTTTCAGGTCTCACCTTCTTGTGAGCAGGGCATGGGGTGGGAGCAGGTGGTAGGAAGGCAAGATGAACATGTTCATGGTTCCCCTGGTCTTCGGGGCGGGGCTGTCACAGGAGCTGATCAGGGACGAGCCACTGGGCCGCATCTCCAGCCCCATCCGGCAGAAGGCCATGGCCATCATCGCCGACGTCAGGTAGAAGCGTGCCGCTTCTCTGTCTTCCTTGCTCTGGCTTGATTTCCACTCTTGTCCCTGGTCCCTCCTCACCTCTCATTTCCTGCTTCAGCTTCTTGTATGAGAGTCCCCAGTCAGTAGGGGACGTGTCCTGGACAGTGTGTGCCCTTTCTTTTGTGTCGATTTTGTGGGTGGGATTTCACGCGCACTTGCTTCTCCCCTGTCTGCGGGGCCTTGCTGTCCCCTCTGTCCCAGGCTTCATTCTGCTTCCTGGGCTGTCCCCAGCTTGACCCTCCACGTCCATCCCTGCCCCCTGCATTCCCTATGGACATCTGGGGATCCAGAAAGCAATATGTCACGCCCAGCCCAGATGCCATTGCCTCTAATGGCGGTTCCTGCTCTCACTCCCCTGGTTCCTGTCTTTCCTTTCCCTGGTCCTTGTGCCAGTGGCTGTGGTTTGCTCCCTTTTCCTCTTTCAGTGCCCTTTCTTTCCTGAACGTCCCTGGTTCTTGCTCTGCCTACCATTCTGCCCCCACCACCATCTCCCTCTGCACCGTCTGTCTTCCTTTCCTCAACTGTCATTTCTGGCCACTGCTCGCCGGTCACACTCTGCTCTCCCCTGGGCCTTAGGAATCTCAGGCCGGTCTTGGACGCAGACAGCAGAGAAGAGCTCCTCGTCACGTGCTGGGAGAGTGTGCTCTGCCTGCCCGCCTCCGAGGGCCTGGCCGAGGAGGTGTCTGATCCCAGCGAGGGCCGGGCTAACATGGTAAGGAGCTGTCTGATGGTCGACCCCTTGTGTTTATCATTTGTTTTTGAGAGGGTGCAAAGGATAGGTTTGGCAGTTTTACGGAAGGGTCTTCCCCCACCTTTAACAGAAACAGATCTTGTCCTAGGAGGAGGAGCTGGCCAGGTCAGGCAGTCTGGGTGAGCCAGGGGATTGGCTCCCTCCTTGGGGGCACTCACTCATGGCCACTGCTACCCCTTGAATATTCTGTCCCAAAGGCGCACACTCAGTCCCGCCCTTTATAACTGTCACCCAGTGGAAACCAGTCTGGAAGGTTCAGTGTGGATTTACTCTCAGCCCACGGATACGGGCCTTCCGGGAATGCCAGCAGGAGGAGATCTGACTCCATGTCCCACAGGGCCCGGGTGTTCCCTAGAGGGAGGGAAGCGGGCTGGGCGTTTGCATCTGCAGGCTCGCGCTCCATGCCTGGGAGCTCTGGCCTGTGGTCTGTTCCTTTCTCTTGGCTGCTTGTTCTTATTTTATGGATGCCACAGTCTCTTGAACTTCTCTGAAGATACTCATAAGAATTTTTTGGAACTATGTTTTCTACTGTTTACTGAACTAGATCGTGTCGAGTGGTCACTTGGCCTATGTGACTTGGGCCTTCTTTGTATCAGATGTCTGGTGACCGTTCTTTGTCAGTTCACAGTAATTTGTGTTCCGAAGGGAAGACGGCCACATCTAGAGAGAGCTCAGTGGGATTTCCTCTGGCTGTGCCCCCCGAGGCATTCCTCAGTGCGGTTCCACTTGGGAATGGGGCATTGGGACAGGGCTGGGAATCCCGCTGCCCAGGAGGAATGGCCTCACCTTGGAGTGGATTTCTTTGGAGCACGTCATTCACCAGGGAGCTGCGTTCCCTTCTTGTCAGTGTGGAGTCCTTGGTATCTTGCAGGAGCCCTCGCAGGCAGCTCACCTACTTTCTTTCTAGGGTTTACCTTAAAGGCAAAGAGGTACTGTTGCTGGGCAGGCCATGCGGTCTGTGTGCGGGGAAAGGGGAAGGGCACTGCTGCTGTTTGTGAATCGGCTGTGCACAGACGGCAAGGCCAGCCCCCTTCCCTCCGTGGGGACAGCTGGCCACCAGTCATGGCTCCAGACCACAGCACCCCTGGGAGCAGAGCCCCAGAATGTGCACAGTTAGGGAGGGGAGAATGGCGGGGTTAGGGAGCTGCGTGTCAGGGAAATCCCATTCCACTAGGACAAACCACACACCGGGCAGACTGTTCTACTCTGGTCAAAAAAGCAGAGGATTTATTCAAGTCCGCGGTAGGCTAGCAGCACCTGGAAATGCAGGGAAAACATGAGCAAGGGGCCTTTCTGGGGGTGGGGGTACTGAGCCGAGTGTAGAAGGAGGGGCAGGCTGCTACCTCAGTAGTCCTGTGAGTCCCTCTTCATCCATCAGGGCCTGTTCAGCATGACCATGCAGTCTCTCCGGAGTCTCCTGGAGGCATTGGTCACGGAGAAGCCCACTGAGATCCAGTCCTGCTTGGAGGTGAGTGAGGAGGAACCCTTGAAAGTTGGTGTGTTTGTTTCCTAGGACTCCCGTAAAATGGCACAACTGGCTGGCTTGTACAGCAGGAATTTATTCTCTCTCAGATGTGAAGGCATCTTCACCTTCCAAATTCAAGGTGCTGGCAGGGTTAGTTCCCACTGCAGATCCTGAGGGAGAGTCTGTTCTTCCATTCTGTGCCTCTCCCCTGCCTTCTGGTGGTTCCTGCCAACCCCCGGCATCCCTTGCGTTGTACACATGTCGCTCCAATCTCTGCCTCCATTTTCACATGGTGTATTCTCCCGTGTGTGTGTGTGTGTGTGTGTGTGTGCATGTGTGTGTCCTGTGGTGTGTGTGTGTGTGTCTTTTCTTTATAAGGATGACAATCATTGGAATTAGTAGGGCCCACCATAATTCAATATGAACTCACCTTATCTTGGTGACATCCACAAAGACGCTATTTCCAAACAGGATCACATTCTGAGGCTTGGGGTGGATGTGAATTTTGTCACCCCAGTATAGCTGGGAACAGAACGATCGGGGACAGGAGAGAGGCAGAACTGAGGATGAAGGCTGGGTGCAGAGCTTTGTGGGAAGGTGATCAGGGCTCTCTAGATGTGGTGTCTCTTAATTGGTGGGTTAAACATTTATGTTTTAGAAAATTATTGATATGCTTTTAGGTCTACCATTTGATTATTTGTGTTCTGTTAGTTCCCTCTTTTCTTCATCTGTTTCCTCTTTCTTACCTTCTTTGGCTTATTTTCCCATTTTTCATATTATATTTTAATTTACCTATTGTGTTTTCAACTGTGTCTCTTTGTATAGCTTTACAGAGGCCCCTCTAGGGATTATAATACACACACATAGCTTTTCACAGCCCGCCTACAATCAGTGCTTTGCTTTTTCAAGTAGAATGTGGAGACTCGCTGAGCATATAGACACCTGGACTCTTCCCCCACTCATGTTGGAATGGGCACACGTGTTACATCTGCACACATTAAAATGCCATCTGACAACATTATAATCTTTTCTTTGAGCCAGTCAACATATTTCACACAGTTCCATGAAAGAGGAGTTACTATTTTACCCAGATATTTACCATTTCTGTGTCTTCCTTTATTCCTGATGTTCCCAATTTCCTTCTGGTATCATATCTCTTCCTTTAACAGTTTAGAGTCCCTATGTTTATGGTTCACAATTTTGCATCCTTAGTGTTTAAGTTTCTTATAAGTCTCAAGCATCTACCAAACTGGAGAGAAAGGGTTCCGAGCCCCGTGTGCCACCGTCAGCTTCAACGGTCAGCCACGGCCTGTGTCATTTTAATTAGACCCCTCACAGTCCCCAACTTCTTTCCCCTGAGTTACTTGGAAGCAAATACCATGTCATTTGATCCATCCGTATTTTTCCTTTTTTATTTCCTCATTTCATCCCAGTAGAGATTGTTCCATTGCCCATAAACATTTTAGTATGTTTATCAAAGATAGGGATCTGTTAAAATATATAAATATGCTGTCATTATTATATTTAAAATGTAACATTGTTTCAATGTCTCAATGTCATCATTATTCAAACAACGTTTAGTTTGGCCTGCTGGTCTTAGAAATATGTTTTTTAAAAGGTCTGTTCACTTGAATCAGATCCTAAAAGGGTACAAACATTCCCATTGACGGTCACTTAAGTCTCTTCATCTGTAGATTCCCCTTTCATCACATTTTCCTGGAAATGTATTTGTTAAAAGAACCAAGTCATTTTGTCTGTAAATTTTCCACATGTGGGTTGCACTGGTTACATCCTTTTAGGGTCCTGCAACAAATTCCTCTGTCCCATGACTTCCTGTAGATTATTAGATCTAGAGGCTTGATGGGATTCAGAATTACTTTTTAGCAAGATTACTTCACAGGTAAGTCCTGTTGTATCATTGGAATCTAAAATGAATTTTTAAGTATTTGATGTGTCTGGATCAATGAGAACTATTTTTCCTATTAATGCTTTAATTGTCCCATCTTTTGTCAGCGGGAGCCTCTTCAAGTTGGCTCCTGAGTCCTTTTAACATGGCTCTAGGAATCTGCAGGAGCTTCTTTTCTTTCCAGTATAATATTTTGTGGACTTTCCTTCCCTGGCCAGGAATGAACTGTTTTCTGAAGGAACTTGAGTTCCTTTTTGTATCAGCTGGTTAGTAGAAACACAGTGTTGGCTCGGGGATGTCATCAGAGTCTGGCCACAAGAACATATGCAGAGCTCCCACTGGAGGGCCTCCTCTCTTCCGGAAGGGTATTTTGTGTTTGCTTGTTTTTAATCAGTGTAGCATCAATATTGTGTGGAGTCGGTTGTGGAGCTTTTCATCTGCTGCTATTCTTCCTTTTCAGTTCTGAGTTGCCTATTGTTTACCTGCATCACTGTCAGATTAGTGGCTTCCAGCGGACAGGGAGTGATGTGTATTTGGATCAGTGGTATTTGGGGCCTGTCATTTTCCGGTGGTGAGACGCTTACGCATTGCCTTTCAAATAGGAACCACCCAGAACTATATTTCTCCAACAAACTCACACATAATTCACCATTGAATTTGTGAATACAGTTGACACTTTCTTGTTATTGCCAAGTTCTTTTTGTACTGACGAGTGGGAAGAAGTAGGTAGGGCAACTGTGGGGCATGTTGACCCATTGCAGTGAGCCCAGGTCAATATCATCTGAGAGTCTCTGCTTTCACCTGGAAGAAAGCGGCACTAGTGGAGAGATTTCTAGCACCTAGAGAAGGGGCAATTGGGGCTGGTGGCAGACCCACGTACAATGTGCCTCTAGGCCATAGAAATCCTACTCTCACAAGTCCAGCCCTGATACTGTGCAGAAGCCAGGCTCAAGGTTCCCTTCCTACCGCTGGGATGCAGCTGACTGGGCTTCTCCTGTCCTCGTCTCCCTCCAGCTTCTAGAGATGTGGCTGAATTCCAGGAACGACCACGAGCGGGAACGGGCCATGTGGTGTGCTACCTGTCTTCTTGGCTTTACTGTCAAAATGAATAACTTCCAAGTGAGTGGCCACCTGCCCCAGAGCCTGCCCTCACCCCTATCCTTGTCCCCAGCTTCATCACATCTGTGCCCTGGCCTCGGTCACTAGGCCTCAACCTCTGCCTCCACTTCCTCCTGTGTATCCCGTCTGTTCTCTCCTTTCTTCGTCTTTCCTCTCCCCCACCCCCACATCTTCCATGTCATCTTTGTCCATCTGCCAAGTCCATGTGACTCCACATGCTTCAGTCTCCATTCTGATCACCAAGCAGTCACTGGAGACTCGCCGTGGCCAGGCACCGTGCCAGGTGCTAGAGCGGAAATGGAGATGACCAGGACAGTTCCCTCAATGCCCTGATGCACGTGCAAGCCCAGGGAGGTGGGAGGAATATATGGAAACACATGATGCAAGTGAGGGAATCATGGAGAACTTGATAGAGGGCAGGTCTGAGCTGGGCTCAAAAAGGATGGGGGTGTGGAGTGGCAGAGAAGGGGCACAGTGTCAGGTCCCGCCCCAGCTGTGTGGGCGAACGCGCTTTCCATCCGGCCCTTAACGCATTCCTTCCCTTTTCCCTCACCTAGTCTCACAGCTCAGGTCTCTGGCACATGCGTCCCCTCCTCCTAGCTTTTC
Organism: Microcebus murinus; assembly: GCF_040939455.1. NCBI lineage: Eukaryota > Metazoa > Chordata > Mammalia > Primates > Cheirogaleidae > Microcebus > Microcebus murinus. The sequence continues at coordinate 61,363,541 of NC_134117.1, forward strand.
CCCTCTGACAGCCCCGTCTGGAGCAGTGGCTGGGATAACTTGTGACTTCCCGCTCTTGTCCCCAGGTGGAAACTCCGTTCCCCCGGCTGGGGCACCTGGTGCGGATGCTGGCCATGCACTGCCAGGACCCAGTGGACGGCGTCCGCTCCTTGGCCGCCGAGGCCGTCTACAACCTCTACCGTATCCTCCTGCTGCAAAAGCGTACGCACAGCCCTGTCTCGTCCCCTCCAACCTCCGCACATGCTCGTCCAGAAGAGTGAGGGCCTAGAATTTACCTGAGCACATCATTTCCCTGCCGTGACCTGCCTCGAAACACCTGCAGTGACCCTCTTGGGACAAAATACCTGCTCAGGAAAGAGTTCTTTTGGATCAGTTCCTCCATCTGGCTGAGCTCCATGCTCATACCCAGTTCTGTCTCTGCTCTGAGGAAGCAAAGTGGGGACTCCCTACACAGGAGCCATCGGCATTCCTTATGGTGATGTCCCCTCCTCCCCTGCACACCCCACCAATCCCTAAGCCGGCTTAGCTCTGTAGGTGCCTTGGGCCAGGCCAGGCAGCCTGGGAAGCCTTCTGAGTGCCTGAGGGGTGTGCCTGCGGTCTTTGTTTCAGAGATGACGAGGGAAACACAAGGGCCGTTGGAGGGAGAGGGCACGAGTGAAGCCTACAGTCCCCACAGCTTCTATGACAACACCATTCAGATTGGCAAGGTGAGGGCGTGGGGCCAGACACAAACTGGGGAGAGCCTGGGCCTCTCATTTACGTGATGTTCCAGCCCCCTCGGGTGGGACTCTTGTATCCCACCTGCGTTCCCTCTCTGACTGGCTGTGAAGGTTTCCTTTGGGGGACTGTCCCTTTGTGGTAGAAGGTCCAGTCCTGGGGTTCAGAACACTCTCCCTTGAGCATCCTGGGTCCTGGTCGTTTGTCATGGCCTGTCCCCAGAATTATTGGTTTCATTCTCTTGATGCTTCCTGTGCAATGTGTATCCCAACTCCTGCCTCAGAGTGGTGACATTAAGAACCCTAGCGCCAGCCCCTCTCTCCCACTGCTCAGCCTCTGACCTCTGAGCCCTGCATTGCACCTGAGGTCAATGTTTCAGCCTCCCACCCCGAAAGACTCCGGCTTTGGGACAGTGTCCTCTGGAAGCTCGGCAGACAGCACAGGCCTAGGACAGAAGGGCATCTTGCTCCTGAGAGGGGTTCCCCCTCGTCCCCTTGCCAGGAGGGGTGGTCTGGGCCATCTGAGGCAGGCCATCTGGAAGCTCGGCAGACAGCACAGGCCTAGGACAGAAGGGCATCTTGCTCCTGAGAGGGGTTCCCCCTCGTCCCCTTGCCAAGAGGGGTGGTCTGGGCCATCTGAGGCAGGGTGTCCAGGCAAGCCCAGACTGATGGCCTGTGTTGCAGGTGTTTGCAGAGTACTTCACCGAGATCCAGCTCTGCGACCTGGTGCTGGAGGCCATTGAGGGCCTGACCGACGACAAGGCCAAGTTGTCTCTGGCTGCTGCCCAGCTGATGAATGCTGTCATAGAAGAGCGGGGCAGAGACATGATAAAGGTAGTGTGGCATTATAGCAAGAGCTCTGCCCTATAAGTCAGGAGCCCCGGGCTCTCTCCTGGCTCTAGTACTAACCAGATGAAGGGAAGTCCCTTCTCCTCTGTTGGTCTTACTTCACTCACCTATAAAATGTAGGCTTGCACTTGATTTTCTCTGTGGTCGCACTGAGCTGTGACGTTTGTATTCCTGAGCTCAAATCTGCCTCCTGTGTTGGGATCTGGTTCCTCACTTAACACCAGGACATGTAGGGCGGGCTGTATTAGCTGGAGAATCTACTGGATCCTCCATTTCATGGGGAGGCATTGCTGGGGGCATTCACCTGATTCCCTGGGGTATCAGGGATAAGACTGTGGATTGCAAATCAACAAGCTCATGGGGTGACTCTGACCTTTGTATGTATTGTGTTTTTTTCTTTTTTTAGTTTAACAGGAAAATTTTGACATAAAAATGTTACATCTTCCACTTCAACAACAAAAACATTTTTTTTTTTTAAATTTGGCTACCTAGGGTATCTGTCTGAGTGGACACTGTCCCTTTAAAGGTAGGGCCTGGGCTCCCTCAGACCATCCTACTCTCTGAGCCCCTGAACCCGTTGCCCTCACTCAAATATGTGGCTAGCCTGGCTGGGGCCCGGCGCTGAGGGTGTCGAGAGGCACTGCACTGGAGTGGGCTTCCCATCGCTCTATGTCAGGGACTTGAGGGCCAGGACAGAGCCTGGGGTCCCCACCTTCCATGCCACTTGTCCCTGCAGTGTTGAGGATGGAAAGTTGATCCCAGCTGTTAGGGGAACTCCTCAAGTGTCTGCAGGGCCTTTGCCTTCCGTTCTGGTGGACCCGCACCTCCTGAGTAACCTGGGGAGTCACCCACAATCTTCGGGGCTGTGGCAGGCATTTGTTGCAGTGTCCTTGGGCCTTTGCTGCACCATCTTCTGCAGTTTATTCTGTGGCCCCTGCTGGTCTGGCCTCTGGCACCCTAGAACTCTGCCTTGGGAAGGGTATCACTGGCAGGATTGCAAATAGGCCCCTTGGGTTGGGAGTTGGTAGAGGAGGAAGGTGGGAAGGAAGCATGGAAAGAGTTATGGGGACTTCTGGCTCTGTCCTGTAGGTTGAGGCAATTGTGGAGGGCATCCTTGGACAGCTCAACAAGAATCTGGAGGCCAGGACAGAGGAGGAGACCCTGCAGGCCATGTGCTCTCTGACAGGCAGCAACACCCGTGCTGTGGTCTCCGTGTTGCTCAGCAAGCCCTGGCCCTGGGACAGGTACCGCTGCCCTGGCCCAGGGGCACATTCTGCAGCCCAGGAAGCCCCCTGTGCCTGGCCCCAAGCCCAGATGAAAAGTCACTCCGTAAGGATGTTGTTTTCTTCCCTCGCTTCTCTTTGATTCCAAGCGAGCCTCCTCTTCATGTCCTCTGGCCAATTTCTCTTTGGTCTCCCTTCCTCTAGCCCCTGAGGACTGGCTCTTCATGGGCCTGAGACGAGACTAGTCCTAGGACTGTGATCACCAGAGCCCATGACATTGCTGTCCCTGGATCTTGCAGCTCCACTCTGGCAATGTGGAAGGCATTTGGCGCCCAGTGGGACACCATACTCAGTGTCGTGCAGCTGTTCACAGACATCCTGGAAAAGAAACGCTCCAGAGAGGATGCAGAGGAGCTCGATGCCCAGCCTGTGGCGGTCAGTAGAGGGAGGAGGGGACCTAGGACTTCCTGTTCTGGGAGTCTGGGGCAGAGTTAGGGATCACAGGGCTTGACCTCAGGGGCCAAGCAGGTACTGGGGAGGGGCCAAAGGAGAGGGTTCACACTGGCTCCTCACAGGAACACTTTAACCTCCTTTTGGTGCTTTTGGATCTAAGAATGCATGGTGGAGAAAGGGTGGGGAACCAACTCATTGCACAAATGAGGAAACTGCCACCAGTTTGTGCTCTCTCCTGATTCTGTGGTTGGCATTTTACGGGAAGCCTGGGGGTATGGCAAGGGGCATAGGAGAGGAGGAAGTTTGGTTACCTGGAGTTAGTGTGGACACATATGCCAGAAATGATGTTGTGCTGAGCATTTAGAGTCAATTTGTTTTCCATTTTGAATGTCAAGTGAGCAGAAGAGGAGGCAGATTGCATGTGGGTGGCCCCCTCATTTCCCTAGGGGTGAGGTGTGGGTGTTCAGTCTTTGGATGTTTCTTCCAAGCCTGGCTCAGAGTGAGCTGTGCCCGCTGGGCAGTGACAGGGAGGGACAGAGTGGGCTTCTGGCCCAGACTTTCACTGCCCAGGCCTGGTCCATTCTGACTCCCCCTTCCCCAGGTGACATGTGTCTTGTGTGAGATGCTGTCAAGATCCCTGTGCCTGGAGGCTGTCCAGCAAAACTTCCCACGGCTGTTGCTGGCAGTGCTCTATCATCTCTACTGGGTGACTGAGCAAAATGCTCGCCAGAAGATGGCAGTGTCCAGAGAAGAGGGGACCCTGGACAGCGAGAGCGAGTCCTTTGACCCCGCTAGGTGAGCCTCACCTCCAGGCGGTGGAGAAATGCAACAAGTCAAATCCTGAGAGCCCTGGACAACTAGATGCTGATCTCTTAGGGACGCAGGAAGAGAAGTGTATGACACGGTGTGGGGTCGCAGCACTGTGCACTGGCATAGTCTCTCCGATTCTCAGATTGCTCATTACTCCTTTTGTCCTGTGCACTCTTCTACTGACGTACACCCCCGCTCCTCCCCATGTTCATAATTCTACACGCGAAGAGGTTCAGTTGGATGGTAGATGGCAGGGCCAAGACTGTGTCACCGTCTTCACTCAGGGTTGGCCATTTGAATCAGCCTGTTGGCCTCTGCCTTGACTTCCTCACCAGCTGCCCCATCCTGTGCAAGTGCCTCCTGGAATTCAGTTTTCTCACCTGTGCCATGGGGGTTGGACTCCTAAATAGGTGGCTGACATACTTTTTATTAACCTCAGTACATTTTATTCCAATGAAATCTGAAATGAAAATGAGAACAAATGAAACCAATGGAGGAGGGACACTGTGATTATGTGGGTGTGGAGGTGAAGTTTAAGAGCAAAATTCGGGAAGCCCGAGGGAAGTGTCTTTCAGAGGACTCTGAGGTTGGAGGAGAGTCGGGGTAAAGGGGTGAGTGGACGGGCAATTGGAGACGGGGCTATGAAGTCATGACCTCTTGTCAGCTGCAGAGCAGAACCCAGCTACCAGGTCTGAGAACTGTCTCCAACTTGCCAGCACAGGAATGCGACCCCAGACCTAACACCTTGTCTATCTTTCTGTTTCTTCTCTTTTCACAAACCTGATGGCGGTGTCCTTCAGTTGTGCCCTGGAGGTGGTCAAGTTGGTATTGGCAGCTGCGGACGAGCGAGTGGTGTCCCATGCAGATGACCTCCACTGCTGGGACCTTCTTTCCAGCTCCACGTCTTTCCACACTTGGGTCATGGACCTGACAAGGTGGAACCACTTCCCCAGTGTCCCTGGCACTACTCTGACCCCTGACCCTAGTCTCCCAGGTCCCAGCACTCAAATAGAGTAGCATCCACCCTCCCTCCCCACCCCCTAGCCCTCTGCCCTCCTGAGTCCTCAGCCCGCATGTCTTCCCTGTTGTGTGCACACTGGCCCTGGCCAACTTCAGCCCCAGCCCCAGCAACTGTTTGCTTCTTGTGTCCCATCCCAGAGCAATGGTAAAGACGTGTGACCCCTCCCTCCTTCATGAACTGATGGCCCTTGTGCAGAAGTCCCTCCACAGCGTCGATGAGGGTCGGAAAATCCTGGCCAGGGCTGTCTATGCGCAGGTGAGAGCAGGGGAGAGCCCAACGGGGGCAGCTGTCCCATTCCTGTAGCTGAGGGACTGACTCTTTAATGGGATGTTAACTTACTTGTCCCAGGAAGGAGAAAAAAGGAAAATCAAGCCCTCTGAAATGGGGCTCCTTTCCCTGGCATGTCAGGGGACTGGTTCAAGGAGGCCAGGGTACCTGGGAAGGGGTTAGCAGTTCTAGTCCTCCGAGAAGGATTGGGCTCTCAATTGAAGTCTTACCAGCATGACCAACCAAGCCCTTCCCTGTAGTCTCCCCCCTATGTGACCAGATATGCCACTGCTCTCTCTGCACACAGTCCTTGCCTGAGCAGGGGCTTAGGGAGGGCTGGGGGAGCACAGGGTCCGCATGACCACTCCTCTATCCATAACCGTGGTGTCCTGCCCCACAGCTCCTGTGGCACCCATCAGTGGGGCACACCCTGATGCCCCAGTCTCTGGGTACTGTCACCGAGTGGTTCAAGGACCCCGACATCAGCATGGTGGAAATCAGCCTGCGGGGCATCACCAACCTGGCCTTGTACCCGGAACTTGTAAGAGTCAGGGAGGGCCCAGAGGGACCCCCTGGGAGTCCCTGAAGCATTTGGTTTACCCCCTTGGGTCCCGCACTTGTCCCAGGGCTAGTACATCCCCCAGCCTCATCCGAGAGCATCGCAACATCCAGTGCGTGGGCCTCCCTAGGCGCGTCCTCAGGCTGCCTGAGCCTTCATTTGCTCGGCATGTCCAGCCCCAGGTCTCCCACGTCTGTTTCCCTTAGGCGCCATCTGCGTGCTCTAAACCCTGTCCCCAGAGTGCTGCCTGACCCCCAGGTGGTGAGTGGTCTCTGCCTTCTTCCAAATAGTCAGAGGCTCTCGGGAGGCTGGTTCCATACTTACGCGGCTTCCTGAGTGCTGAGGCGCGGGTGGCCGTGCAGGCGCTGGAGGGCCTGCAGAACATCATGCAGCACACGCGGGACAAGGACATCCAGGGAATGTTCTGCAGCATCTGCCAGCACCTGCGTCCCCTCATCAGTGATGTATGTGCCTGCAGCGCTAGGAGCCCTTGGGAACAAGATGAGCTGGGGCTGAGGGTGAACCCTGGGGTTTAACTACAGGTTGGGCTAGGCCAAGGGCCTGTGGCCCAAGGCTGAGATGATGGAAGGGCAGACAAAAGGAGACCTGGCCACGTGGAGCCGTGCACAGGACATGTCCCAAGCATGTTCCCACCACATCCAGATGCCCCACACACGTCCAGTTACTCTGCCCTAGAAATTCCCTGGCGGAGCCACTGGACCCACAATGGAAAGTGAAGTTGGGTTTTTCTCTGAGGACCCAGACTCCACTTACAGAGTGAAGAGGGGAGAGAACTGATGGCTCTACCCTTCTGCCAAATCACACAGGACTTTAGAATGCCAAGGTCCTTGTGAGTCAGAAATTTGCACTAATGGACCAATACCAACTCCCCATCTCTCGTCCTCCTTACAGATCATGGCATCTGAGGGCAGGAGGGAACTCCATGTCCCTGAGACACTAGCTGATAGTAGTCCTATTCTGGCATTTGTAACCTTTTCGGATTGGAAGCTAGTGTTGCAAGAATTTTGATATAGGTCTCATCTCCGCTATGACCCTGGAACTCCTGAATGGCTGGGTCACTGTCTCCCTCATCCATATTTCTGTGACCTTTAAAATTCATCATGCTTACTTTTCTTGACCTAAACAGGCCTAAAGGTAGTGTCTTTTCCCTCCATCCAAACAACATCAAGATGGGAATGCTTTAATTCTGATCACACTTTCCCATGTTAGGCATGAATGTTGTCTAGCACTTTAGTTCCACCTTCTTGTTAGATCTGCAATTGTGGTCTTTATATCATCATCATGTTCATGGTTGTTATTAATTTATACAGTCAGTACTTATTTAGAATTACCCACATGTTTACAAATCTCCTTGCTCATCTTTCCTTCTTACAGCTCTTTCCTCCCTCCTGGAGTCTGCTTTCCCCTCCCTTTCGGGTTCCTTGATTGAGGGTCTGAAAGAGGAAACATTTTCAGCCTTTGTATGAAGATGTCTTTATTTTGCCTCATAATTGTCTTTAGTTGTTAGCAGTTTACGATGTCAACATCACGCTATTTCTCGAATGTGGTCCCTTTCTTTTGTAGTGCTGGTTTTCCTCACTGTTTGTGGGTCCATTTCATGCTAGAGATTCTTGGGGGACCCTCTGTGAAAGCAACGCCCATCACGCCCGCCCGATTTCAGTAATCGTGGGGAGCATCGAGGGATAAGGGGACAGTCAGATATGCTAATAGCCAGCCTTTCGACTCCAGGGCTCCCTACACTCCTTGGGGGATATGAAACACCCACGGAACTTTCCTCTCTCTGTGGTGTAGACACCACACTCCCTGCTCTGCTGGGGTGTTTCATGCCCTGCTCCTTGGTCATTGATAAGGGGATATCAGGAGGGGGGAAGCGAAGGAGGTGGCTGACTACACCACCAGAACACCAGCTGTTGGCTGCCCAGGATCATCCCTCCCTCCCTATATCCACAGCCCCTGAGCTTAGAGCAGTCCCGGAACCCCTGCCACCTCCTGCAGTAGGATTTTCTTGCCCACACCCTGGGCTATAATTTCTACCTCAATTCCAATTGTGTCTACTGTTCATCTTTCAGGGATACTCTAGTTCTCTGGAGGGGAATGGAGGAACTCCATCTAATACTTCGGACCCATTATGAGTTGTAAAAACATATTTGCACTCTTTCTCCTAGGGATGGCACGACTGTACAACGCTCAATTGCCCATTTGAGCTACTGTGCGTGGGACACAGTTCTCTTTGTTTTTGTCCTTAAAGTACTAATAAGGAATCATCTCTCTGTGTAGCTCTTATATATAACATGCACATCCCACTGGTTGAAAAGTCTCTCTCTGTGTTCAGGAAGTATCTGTCTTGTCCTGCTATGCCTCTATCATTTGGCACTGAGCCTAGCTCAGGATAGATGGACAAGAAATATTTGTTTGATTAATATATAGTATCCTCCTGAAAGTGTAGAAAGCTTTGCTCTTTGTGGTCATTATAAGTGCACATAGGCTAATATAGACTTCAACAGTTTTATGTGCAACATGACTAGGGTAAAAATATGCATTTAAAAAATCTTGGCATGCTTGAGGTAAATCCTTAGAAGGGATGGCAGTTATGAGCTGTTGATACGGTCCGTGGTAGCATTAAAGGTCGGCTGTTGGTTTCCCTGGCACTGATCTTCATGAACTGACTTCTCAGCTCTGGGGATCTGAAGAGAGTTACTGCGAGACACAGCACTGTAGTCTCCACAGGGAGGAAGCGGCGTGGCCAGCGCACTCTGGCCACGCTCACCTCGGTGGGGTTGGAAGGAAGCGCGGCCAGGCAGGGCCAGGGCAACCACCACCTCCCCATCTCCGTTCTGTGCTCCGTGGCAGGAGAGGGAGCCGGTGAGGATCGCAGCCACCTCTGCCCTGGGCCACATGCTGAGCCGGGACGTGAAGGACAAGCTGGGAGCCACAATGAAAAGGGAACTGTATACATTTCTGGTCCCGTTGCTGCTGAACATGCAGGAGGAAAACAGCGAGGTGGTCAAGGTACACTGGTTGTCTCTGTCCTGCCAACCCTAGGCCCGCTTGATGTCCCTTTTGTGCCTGAGCAGAGCCCCTTCCTTGGGCTCTTTGTTCATGGGCCTGGCTGTGGCCATACACTCTGCAGCCACCACTGGCATCGTCCTCTGTGCTGGCCCTGAGTACTGTCACCCTCTCTTTGTGATGTGTGAGCTCCCACTCAGCCCCTGGCCTGGGCAGTCCTAAGAGTGGGCTTGGGGGGTTCCCTTCTCTCCACCCATAGGCCTGTGGAGGGGTGCTTGCTGAATGGGCAAAGCTGATTGGCTGGGCGTCTCTGACCCACACCTTGCAGCACACCACCCTCGGTGACCGCCTCCAGGTGTTACAGGACACATGCGCCTACCTGGTGAGTGAGAGTCTCAACGTTCATCCCGGGGACAGAACAGCGGGCTCTGTGGATAGTGGGGACAGGTGACACGTATGATCCTTCAGTTCCCTGATTCTCATTCTTTAGCATCAGTTGCCTCTGAGGACCCTCCCCTGGCCCTGGTTCTCTGCATGTGAACCTCATGGCATCCCGGTCCCTTCCTCAGAGGTTAGGGACATCGTGCGGAGTTACTGGATGGCCAGAGGACAGAGGTCTTCCGGTGAGCAGGGCAGGAAGCCCTGCTCTTTTTCCCGTTTGTTGGCACTATGCATTTCCCTTTTGCTAATGAATAGTCAAGAACAGGCCAGAGGGCAGGAACCGGGTTGGCAAGTAACCGTGTAAGGGCTGAGCAAGGAGGTGAGGAAGTGGCACGGTAATTCAGGTGTCATGAGTCCCTTCCACAGGTAGAGCATGTCACAAAGCACTTTTACAGCCATTTCCCCACTGACGCCTGACAGTTACGGGAGGGAGGTTGGGCAGGTTTTCCCTCAACTCTACAGACAGAACTGGGAAGCCAGGATGTGCTGGGGCCAGGATTGAAGCCAGCGTCTCCCTTCTCCTGCCTGTGGCCAGGAACAGCGTTCTCTTTATGGTGGTCCTGCCGCGCCTGTGCTGCTGCGGGGCCGGGAGGGGCCGGGGTCTGCTGTGCAGGGCCGAGCAGTCCACACTGCCTGGAGAGGGATGGCTGCTGCTGTGCTTGGGCTGGGGGTGCGGCTGCTAGAAGGTCTTTAGTGGAATCCCCAGTGGCCCCTCTCTCTGGTCAGCACCACCCCCTCTTTGGCTCCGCAGGTCCACGAGGGCAAATACCAGCTGGTGGGACAGTTACTGTCCCAGAGCTTTGAGTTCCTGGAGAGCCCGCAGACCTCCCTCAGGGCAGCTGCCCTCAATTTCATAGGTAAGCGGAGGCTTCTGGTGATTCCTCCCTCCTCTCTGCAGCAGGGGCACCCTCTGTGACCTTCCGCTAAAGGCCAGGTCATGGCATGATGAAGCAGGTCACCTCCTGTCCCAGCATTGACCTGATGAGGGAGGTTGACCTGTGGCCAGGCCTCAAATCCTGCTTTGGACAGGCTCAGGGAGGAAGAGGAAGCTGTGTGTCCTAGCTCCGTGGGGGTCTCCCCACTGTCTGGGCTCTGCTTGGTGGGCCGACAGCCATAAGCATTGGAAATGGGAAAAACTATTGCTTTAATTGGGGCCCTATGGGCGTTCCAAAATATTTTGATTTCAATTACAGTAGTAGTGAGTATTAATGTCAGAAAAACTAAAAAATTCTGATTTGCAAAAAGAAGAAAATAAACAATGCCTCAATTTCACCATTTGGATGTAACCACTGCTACCATGCTGGAGTTTTTTCTAAGACTATAATTACATACACAAACAAACACATACACATATACATAAGCACTTTGTAACACTGCAGTGTGATGTATTGTTTTGCTACCCTTGCTGGATCAGAAATATATACCATTATATATTCTTCAACATTATCGTTAATGACTGCATATTATTGATTCCATTTTTATGGATAGACTTATGTGTCAATTTATTAAATCAGATCATAATGTTGAATACACAGACTGTGTCGTTTTTTATTTTTATAAGGAGGGATGCAGTGGTTAAGTCTCTGCATGACATGGTGATTATTTTGTTAAGATAAATTTCAAGTAGAATGGCTGGATCCAAAGTGTATGCACAATTTTAAGGCTTGTGATGCCTATTGCCAAATGCTCTCTGCAATGGTTGACTCATGTTCTACACCCACAGTACTGTCCATGAGCATCCGTTTCTGCAGACATCTGCCAAGCCTGGGTAGTATTTTAAAAATCATTACCAGTTCTATAGGTAAAAACAGTCGTTTTGATTGTTAATATTTGTTGTCAGCGGTAAGGTTAAATCATTTTCCTGTTTGTTGGCATCATGTATTTCCCTTTTGCTAATTAATAGGCGTGTGACCTTTGTCCATCATCCCATGGGTGTGGGGGCACCATGCAGTTAGCATCCTGGGCTCATGCTCTACTTGTCACGTGCTGACAACTATGTCTGGGTCGCAGCCACTCTGAGGTTTGTTGTTTTACTAAGATGCTGCTGTCGAGGCTACAAGTCATCTCTGAGGAACCCTCCTTGCTAGGACTTCTTTAAACATGTCCTTATTGACTAGTGGATGTGAGGAAAGAGGCAGCCCAAAGGTGTAGGAGCTGTGGTGTGATGTTACATCTGCCTTATCTGTAGGATGCACACTGAGAAACATTGATAGGAACCGCATCCACGAGGAGGACCTGCAGGTGATCAGGACTGGTGAGTCTGGGCCTGGAGCCAGGCGTCTGCATGGCACACCTGGGTGGGGTGGGAGAGAAGGCAGCGTGGGTTCATTTCCCAAGGACATGTTTTATCCTTTTCTTTTTACCATGACCAATGTAATATAGAAAAGTAGAAAATGAAGAAAAGTAATAGAAAGAGACACATTTTTCCATTGTCCTACTCGTCGAGAAAACACTGCTAATGTTTTGGAGATAGATCCTTTCCGTCAGTGAACACTTATTATGTGCTGTAGCTGCTTACACTGCAATGGTGTTCAAGACAGACACGGTCCCTGCCCCTGAAAATCTGGTAGTTTTTTGTTTTTATTTTACATTAAACTTTTTAAAAGGAGAAATACACAAATAAACTTTTTGTGTCATAAAAATGAGGAATTAGCAGTAAAGGTAAAGTCCCCTTTACACGCCCTGCCATGTCATACCCGTCTCCCCTCCCACACTGGTTTGCTGTAGACATCTGTATTCTTTTTCTGTGCGTACATTACGTGTGTATGCGAACAGTTTCTGAAACTTGCTTTTTTCTCCACTATTAGATGGGTATTTAGGGAATGCAGATCTACTGTATTCCCTACACTGCAACGTGATCTTCCATAGTATTGATATACTATAGTTCATGAATCTCCCGTATTCATGAACATTTAAGGTGTTACCAATGTTTTGCTATTAAAATAAAATCTCCCGAAACATTCTTATCTATATCCCTTTATATACACACACACACATACACGCACATATACAGATATATACATGTATCTGGAAAAGTTTCTATAGGCTCCATACCAAACATAGACTGTTGTCATGCATATTGAGCTTAACAGAGTGTAAAGTAAAACCACGTTTTAAACTTCCCTCTTGTCTTGACTTTCATTCCAACCCCTGTCCTTCCCAACTTACAGGCTTTTGTTCACTGATATTTTAGTTCCATTTGTTAACTCAGAATTCAGATGCTATGATTGTTACTGTTCTTCTATGCAAACACTCTAGACTTACATCCATCCCTCAATATCCCATTCTGCGTTTCTGACCATCCTTTGGGGACCATTTGTCTTCATCCTGGAGAATATATTTTAGAAGATTCTTCAGTGCTGGTATCTTGAGGTGTGCTCTCTTGGGATTTGTTTGTAATGATGTTATGTTATTCTCCTTCTTTTTTGCATTTTTTTATTTTAGCATATTATGGAGGTAGAGGTATTAAGGTTATAGATATTGCCCATGGCCCTCCTACCCCCTCGAGTAAGAGCTTCAAGCTTTCATTTTTTATTTAATTTGATTTAGGGGGTATAAGTGGTTTTTTTCCTTACATGGATGAATTGTATAGTGGCAAAGTCAGGGCTTTCAGTGTGCCAGTCACCCAAAGTGTATGCATTGTACCAGATAGGTAGTTTTTGATCCCACCGTCTTCCCACCCTCCCCCCTTATTAGTCTTCAGAGTCCCTTATAACACTCCGTGTGACCATGTATACCCATCATTCAGCTCCCACTTATAAGGGAATATTGGCAGTATTTCTTTTTCCATGCCTGAGATACTTCCCTTAGGATCGTGGCTTCCAGTTGCATCCAATTCACATTGCTGTGAATGACATCCTTTCATTCTGTGTTATAGCTGAGTAGTATTCTATAGGGTGTGTGTGTATATATTGTTATCTCCTCATCGGTTGCTGGGCACCTAGGTTGATTCCATATCTTTGCAATTGTAAATTGTGCTGCAATAAACACAGAGTGAGTGTGTCTTTTTGATATAATGACTTCTTTTCCTTTGGGTAGATACCCAGTAGTGGGATTGCTGGATTGAATGGTAGGTCTACTTTTAATTCCTTCAGGGGTCTCCATACTGTTTCCTATAGACTTTGTACTAGTTTACATTTTGATCAACGGTGAATGTGCATTCCGTTTTTACCACATCCACACCAACATGTATTGCTTTTGGACTTTTTAATAATGGTCATTCTGCCAGGGGTAAGGTAGTCTCTCATTGTGGTTTTAGTTTGCATTTCCCTAATGCCTAGTGATGTTGGGCGTTTTTTTAATATTTTATATTTTTGTTGGCCATTTTTTATCTCTTCTTCTGAAAAATATATGTTTATATAATTTGCCTGCTTTTTAATAGGGATATTTGGATTTATTTTCTTGCTTATTTGCTTACATTCTCTTTAGATTCTGGACACGAGCCCTTTGTTGGATGTAGAGTGTGCAAATATTATCTCCTGTTCTTAAGGTTATCTACTCTGTGCATTATGTCTTTGGCTGTGCAAAACCTTTGTAGTTTAATTAAGTCCCCTTTGTTTATTTTTGTTTTGGTTGCATTTGTTTTGGGTCTTAGTCACAAATTCTTTTTCAAGAAAATGTCTGGAAGAATTTTTTCTAAGTTTCCTTCTGGAAATTTTTTGGTGGCAGGTTTTCCATTTAAGTCTTCAATGCATCTTGAGTTAATTTTTCGGTATGGTTAAAGGTAGCAATCAAGGTTCATTCTTCTACATGTGGCTCTCCAATTTTTCCCAGGATTATTTATTGACTAGGGCTTCTTTTCGCCAATGTATGTTTTTTGTCTGCTTTGTCAAAGATCAGTTGGCTGTAGGTATGTGGTTATATTTCTGGGTTCTCTATTCTCTTCCATTGATTTATGTACCTACTTTTATGCTAGTATGATTCTGTTTTGGTTACTGTAGCCTTGTGATATCACTGGAAATTAGGTAATATGTTACTTCCAGATCATTCTTTTTTTCTTTTCTTTCTTTTTTGTTTTTTTCATAGCATTGCTTTGGCTATTGAAACTCTTTTTGGATTCATATAAAATTTATGATTTTTTTTCTAATGATGTGAAAAGTGTCATTGGTGTTTTGATGGGAATTGCATTGAGTCTGTAGAACACTTTGGGCAGTATGAAATTTTAACAAGATTGTTTTTTCCAATCCATGAGTATGGGAAACTTTTCCATTTGTGTCATCAACAATTTTTTTCATGAGTGCTCTATAGCTCTCCTTGTAGAGATCATTCACCTCCCTGGTTAAGTATATTCCTAGGTACTTTATTTTTTCTTTTGCAGCTATTTGGAAATGGTATTTAGTTCTTGATTTGATTCTCATGTTGGGTGTTATTAGTATATAGAAATGCTACTGATTTATATACATAAATTTTGTAACCTGACACTTTGTTGAATTGATTTATCAATTCTAGGAGTCTTTTGATGAAGTCTTTGGGATTTTCTAGATACATGATGGTACCATTGGAAACTAGGGATAGTTGGATCTCTTCTTTTCTGGCTTAGATGTCCTTTGTTTCTTTCCCTTGCCTGATTGTTTGGCTAGGACTTCCCATATGATCTCAAATAAGTGGTGAAAGTAGAACACTTGTACTGATCCAGTTTATAGGGGGAATGCCTGTCAACTTTACCCCATTCAGTATGAGCTTGGCTGTGGATTTGTCATATATGGCTTTTACTATTTTGAAGAATGTTCCTTCTATCCCTAGTTTGTTAAGGGTTTTTATCATGAAGGGGTGGGGTGCTGGACTTCATTGAATGCTCTTTCCAAAATCTCTTATGATGATCATATGATTTTTGTTTTTAATCTTGTTTTTGTGATGAGTCACATTTATTGATTTGTGAATATGGTGTGATCATTGTATCCCTGAGATGAAACCGACTTGATCGTAGTGAATGATTTTTTTGATGTCTTGTGAGGTTCAATTTGCCAGTATTTGGTTGACTATTTTTATATCTGTCTTCTTGAAGAATATTGGTCTATAGTTTAGTTGTTGTTGTGTCCATCCTGCTTTTGGTTTCAGTGTGATACTGGCTTTGTACAATGAGTTAGGGAGGACTCCCTCCTTTTCAATGTTATGGAATACTTTCAGTGGGATAGGTACCAGTTCTTCTTTGTAGGTCTGGTAAAATTCATCTGTGAATCCATCTAGTCCTGGGCACTTTTTTTCTTGGGAGTTTTTAAATTATTATTGTTATTGCTGATTCAGTCTCTCCACTTGATATTGATCTGTTCAGGATTTCTATTTCTTCTTGATTTAGGCTTGGTGAAATTTTTATAAATTTATGTATTTCCTCTACGTTTTCTAGTTTGTTTGCAAAGAGATATTTGTCATAGTCTTGGAGGATGTTTAATATATCGACAGTATCAGTTGTAATGCCTCCGGGTTCATTCATGACTGAGCTTATTTCAATTCTCAATTTTCTTTCATTGCATAATCTAGCTAGTGGTCACTCAATTTGTTTATCTTTTCAAAGATACAACTTGATCCTTGTCTGTGTGTGTGTGTGTGTGTGTGTGTAAAATTCATTTAATTTTGCGCTGATCTCTGTTCTCTCTTGTCTTGTGCTGGCTTTCTGTTGGGTTTGTTCTTGTTTTTC
This sequence comes from Microcebus murinus, assembly GCF_040939455.1. NCBI lineage: Eukaryota > Metazoa > Chordata > Mammalia > Primates > Cheirogaleidae > Microcebus > Microcebus murinus. The sequence continues at coordinate 61,379,541 of NC_134117.1, forward strand.
TAGTTCTCTAAGGTGTGACATTAGGTTGTTAACTTGTGATCCTCCTGTCTTTTTGATGCAGACATTTAGTGCTATGGACTTCCTTCCTAGCACTGTTATAGCTATATCCTAGAGATTTTGGTAGCTTATGTCACCATTGTCATTCAGTTCAAAATGGGTTTGATTTTTATCTGGATCTCATTATTGAACTAAAGATCGTTCAGCAGCTGATGGTTCAATTTTCATGTATTTGTATAGTTTTGAGATTTCTTTTTGGAATGGATTTGTTCATTGATTCCACTGTGGTCTGAGAAGATACATGGTATGATTTCCATTTTTTCAAATTTGCTAACACTTGTTTTGTGGCACAACATATGTTGTATCTGGGACACATTCAATATGTGGGTGAGAAGAATGTATATTCTGGACTTTTGTGGTAGAATGTTCTCTAAATGTCTGTTAGATTCATTTCTTCTGGAGTCCCATGTAAGTCTAGGGTGTCTGTTGATTTTCTGCCTCCACAGTCTGTCTAGTTTTGTCAGCGGAGTGTTGAAGTCTCCTACTATTATTGTATTGCTGTTTATTTCGATTCTTAGGTCTATTAGTATTTGTTTTATGAATCTGGAACTCTAGTGTTGGGTGCATATATGTTTGGAATCATTATCTGTTCTTGTTGAATTGATTCCTTTATCATTATACAATGAGCACCTTTGTCTTTTTTCACTGTTGTTAATTTAAAGTCTATTTTTTTTCTGATATAAGAATAGCTACTGCTACTCTTGCTCACTTCTGGTTTCCATTTCTTGTACCCTTTTATCTTGAGTGTATGGAACTCTTTATGAATTAAATGGGTTTATTGGGCACAGCAGATGTTTGGGCTTTGTTTTTTTTTTCCCCCAGTCCTTTATTCTATATCCTTTACGTGAGACATTTAGAATGTTTAGATTTAATGAGGTACTGTTCTGGTCATCATATTGATTGTTACCTGCTTGCTTTGTATTCTTCCTTGTGATACTGTTTTATAGGAGCTGTGAGTTGCCACTCTTTGGTGTTTATACGCTGATGCATAGCAAACATCCTTTCTGGGGTTTTGAGCACTTTTCAGTATTTCCTGTAGGGCACTTCTAAGGGTGACAAATCCACTTAGAGATTGCTTGTGTGGGTAGGATTTTATCTCTCATTCATGTATGAAACTTAATTTTGTAAAACATGCAATTCTTAGCTGACAGTTATTCTGTTTAAGATTACTAAAGATGGGGTCTGGATGCAGTGGCTCATGCCTGTAATCCTAGCAATTTTAGAGACTGAGGAGGGAGGGTCACTTGAGAGCAGGAGTTCAAGACCATCTGGACAACATAGTGAGAAGTCAGCACTCTAAAACATCTAAAAGAAATTAGCTGGACATGGGAGCACATACCTATACTCCTAGCTCTATCAGTGACTGGCCTTGAGAATGTGGGAACATTACTTAATCTCTATGCCTGAGTTTTTTTCATCTGTATCACAAAGACAATAGTGCTGATCTTGAAAGTTGTTTTAAGTACTGAATAAAAATATACATAAAACACTGAGGTTTGCATGAGACATAGATGTCCCACAATACATTAGTGTTTCATTGCTTCAGGCTTCTGGGCTACCGCAAGGGATAGTGTTGTTAGTGGCAGGTAGGGAACATCCTGATAGCTGTGGTCAAGTAAAAATGAGTTTCCTGGTGGTTTCTCAGAGAGTAGCCATGCTACATCTAGAACACTGAAAACTAGGCAGCAGTATCTTTTTCCTTTGGCCTCTAACTCTGGTTTCAATTATGACCCTTGACATTTGGAATGCCTCCAGCCTCTAGAAGTCCAATGTGCTATCCATTGCACCATGGATCCACCTTGACCCTTGATATTCTATACCTCTTAAGCCCTCTGGCCTTGGTTTCAAAACTGAGGTCTCTGCTGCATCTTGTAGACCCCTCAGTCCTCCAGAGATTTCACCTTGCCTTCCCATCGCACCCTGCCTCCAATTTAGATTTTCTAAACCACCAGGACAAGGGGAAGACTTTCCCAAAGAAAGCACTTCTAGTTATCCTGTGCCCTGGGGTCAAGAACCCTGGGGTCAAGAAATCTTTTTTCTAATGCCTTACCTCTTTGCTGTTAGATTCGAAGCCCAGCTCATTTCTTGTGATCTAGGTTTAAATTAACAGGATGCTATAGTCGGATGGGTTTGAAGCCTACAAGCAAAAAGTTTTGTTGAGCCAAGATTCTTTCTGTTGTCTTTCTACTCTTCATGCTAATGAATTTTCTGTCTCCGTTTACCATGTTCCCATGCCTATGTAACCCACACCACTTTAACAACCTTCCAACACCCTGTTCCTCTTCTCTGCGGTGTTCTCCACATAGCAGCCAGATTCTCTGTAAAGCAGGGACACTGGATCCTGCCCCTCCCTCACTTTAAACCCTCAGTAGCCTGCCTCCCACTGCTCTGAGGCTCACAGGCTGGCCCTGGGGGTTCTGGCCTCTGCCTGCCCCCCCGCACCTCAGCCTACATCACTGCCTGCTTCTCAGAAGCTACAGCCAACTGGAACTTTGTATAGCATGAATACATCCCTCCCCCACTGGGAATGCTTCTGCCCTCAGGCTGCACATGGCAGGCTCTCAGGCTTTAGATCTAGGCTCAAATGCCACTTTCCCAGAGAGGCATTCCTCAACTGGCCTGTCTGAAGGGGTCCTTCCCAGTGATTCTCTCTCATTAGTCCATTCAGCTTCCTTCTCTGGGCTGAATTCATGTTTCCTGATTTCTTCTTTCCCCCACCTGTTAACTGCTTGAGGTTGGGGACTCTGTCTCTATGAGTCACCACTCTATTGTCAGCACCTAGCACAGTGCCAGGTGATAAGAAGTACTCAGTAAAGAGTTGATGACTGAATTCATGATTATTTATATTAATAAAAGTGAAAAATTACAAACAATCTAAGTATTTACTAGTAAAGTATTCATCTAAAAATATATGCTAGAATCATGTGATTGGATTTTATGGTGTTTAGAGTACTATTTTGTGGGAGGAAAAAATGTTAAAGCTATTTTTGTAAATAAATGTTTTATTGATATTAGGTATTTATCCATATTAGGTATTTAAATATAGGTACCAAGTTATTAGCAATGTTATCTCTGGGGGTGAGAGATTTTTCTTCTTTTCCTTTTGTTAAAAAATAATTTTTATTATCCATATTTCCTACAATGAAGCAAGTATGGCTTTGATAGTGATAAAAATGACTGTAAATGCAAACATGTGATAATGACCTGGTGTGTGAGGTGGAGAAGGATGAGGTTGGGCCGACGGTCCTCAGGGTCTGGCGCCTTAGTTGACCTCCTTCTTCTTTCAGCTCTGGAACGTGTAGAAGACGATGGGGACCAAACCATAACATCTTTGGCCCAAGCCTTACTGGAAGAAGTTGGGAGCAATCCTGCCTCCCAGTTCCCCACTCCAAGAAAGACCATACTGGGCATCAGAATCCCACAGAGGAAGACACACCTCTTCAAAAAAGGAAAAAACAACCCTCGTCGAAAGAGCTGTCCCCGAAAAATTCGCGCCTTCTTTCACAGGTGGCGCAACAGACGCGTTATGGATGCTCCACCGTGAGAGGCTACAAGAACTGAGGCACAAGAACATCTCAAGGTCCACACGAGGCCAGGCACGGTGGCATGCCCCTGGAGTCCCAGCCACTCAGGAGGCTGAGGCAAGAGGATCGCTTGAGGCCAGGAGTTCAAGCTGCAGTGAACAACCACCACCACCACCACCACCACCAGAACAACAACAACCAAACAGAAACCTACTGTGTCTGCCAAGATCAAATCTGCCTCCTCAATTGTAATCCAAAGCAGCCCCTTGCCTGGGACCAAAACTAGTCTCACTGACATCTGAACAAACAAGTGGGAGCAGCTTTATCGCCCCGATCTCAGTATTCACAGTGACTCACAAATGGCTTTTAAGCACAAGCAATTCTTTAGGTGGACTCTTATCGTTTTTACTGTTTTAAGTGACACAGTGTTGCCCTGTCACCCATGCTGGGACGTGGTGCACTGTCATAGCTTAGTGTAGCCTGGACCTCCTGGCCTCAAGCGATCCTCCCAGCTCAGCCTCCTGAGCAATTGGGACTCCAGGAACACGGCACATGTCCACCTAATATATTTTTCACTTTATTTTCAAGAATGTGTGTGTGGCTATATTGCCCAGGCTGGTGTCAAACTCTTAGCCTCCAGTGATCCACCCATGTCAGCCTCCTGAGTAGTTGGGACGCCCATACCAAGCTAGTTTACTTTTTACATTTTATTTTTTATATTGTTAAAATACTTTTCCAAACCAAAGTGTCATGAACAGCACAAGGCCACAGATAACAAGGCCAGCACACATTTGTGTTTCTCCACAATTGGAACAAACTGGTAAATATTTGTTTCTCTAAACAAATATAGATTCTACATAGTTAATGTAGAAAAGGCATAGTTAAAATACGGTATGAAAGGCTAAAATGTTACACACATTTAGGACATTGTGATATGATGATGTATATATATTTGTTTTTGTCTCTGGTTCCTGGCTTATAACTCCCATAGCCCTTCTACAGTCTTTTGTTATAATGATGGGGGATTTAGGCCCCAGAAGTAGGACTCTGAAAACAGAAATTTCACTTTGATCCTCTCCCGTCCTCCTTTCACTTGCTGGAGAGAGCACTCTAATCTGCTTGTGGGTCACAAGACCCTCATTCCAGAGAGGGTCCTGCCCCATTCCTAGGCAGAAGGAAAGCTGTGCAACGAGTTGAAGAGGGATCTCTGCACAGGGTTTGCTGGGTTTCCCACTCAGTGTAATAGTGTTAGGTCATATCCTTTTTGTCCGATCACATTTCTACGTGGTTGTCAATCATTCCTATCCAATGAAGTCTCCCTAAAAGGCTCAAAAGGACAGGATTCAAGGAGCTCCCAGACAGTTGGACAGCTGGAGTCTTACAGGAAGGTGAGCCAGAACTCATCCACCCACATGCCAGGAGGGTGGTGCACCCCAACTCCACCAGAAGCTTCAGCACTGGGGACCTTTCCACACTGCAGCCTATGTGTCCCTTCATCTGGCAGTTTATTGGCATCATATAAAATGTCCTTTGTAATAAGTCATCAGGGGCACGTGTTTCCCTTAGTCTGTGAGCTGCTCTTGCAAATGAATGAAAATTACTTAAAATTAACAAGAAGTAATGAGAATAGGTAAAACAAAGTATCAAAAAAATGCCAGTGAAAACTAAAACAATGCACAATATATACCTTGGAGATTACAAGTAGTGAAGACAAAGAGCAACACAGAATGTATAAACAGGCCTCACTGCTGAGTTATAGAAAGCCTGTGTGTGCATTAGGAGGAAAATTATTCTTCCCAGCTCTGAGTTTTGAGAGGAGTTTGTTAAGAAGGTCTTTGAGGTAATTCTATGATGTCACCATCTAGTGTAGTTTAATAAAAATTGCAGGGTCATCCACATTGGGCTAACTTCTGCTTTTACCTTTGTGACTGTTGGGGCTCAGAAACTGATGCCTCCAACTGTGGCACTTTGACAGGCTGAACTGAAGAAGCCTCCAGGTCTCTCTGACCTCACCCTCCCCACTGTCTCCCCCAGAGGAGTGGAAGTTTCTGCAACTGTCTAAGACCCAGACCCGCCAAGGAGAATAATTGTTCCTTTTCTTCCCCTCCCCATGAGACTGGGAGACTCAGCACATCTGCCCAGACTCATTTAGAAGATGATGTTCTGCCCTTAAGACTCATTCAGATTCCACAGAGAGCCCCCTGGGGGTCACTTTCCCTTCCCCAGCCAATCACTCTCCCTAGTAATCATTCATTGCCCCTCCACAGAATCCTCTTCTTCCCATCCCATAGCCTTTTCTTCCAGGGCCCAGGCCCCGCCCCTTCAGTCCCCTCAAGGTGGTGTGGAAGTGTCTGTGCCTCCCTGGGGTGGAGTCTCCATCCTGAAGCTGCTGTGTATGCAGGTCAAAGACATGTGTTTGCCTTTTCTCCTGTTCATCAATCTGCCTCCTGTCAGTGCTTGTCCCTGAACCTCCAGGAGGCCAAAGCCCTTGGCCCTCACTAGGCCCAGCCTGAGTCCAGTGTTGGCAGAGTGGCTGTCAAAACACAAGCCCCTGGGGGGGAGACAGGGGAGGCAGGGACAGGACTCACAGCCTGGTGCTAACTGCCTCTGTCCTGTCCCTTCCTACTGCCTCTTGTGCTCCACTTCCCATGGCATTGCCTGTTTTCCTGCATGGGCTAACTTGTTTGCTTTTTTTCTCATCTCTTCCCCCCAAACCATCCTTCACACTGTTTCTGGCTTAGTGTTTCCAACACGTTGCAATTTGATCCCTCTGTTTGCAATGTTCTCATGACTTGCCAGTTTCCTACAGTGTGAAGTCTAAACTCAATGGCTTGCTGCTTAAAGCCTCCCACAGCCAGCCCCGGAAGGACCCAACTGACCAGCTTAAACTGGAGAGTCACAGCCTGGGACTGTGGGGGGATTTGAAGCAACTGGGTAAAACCTGCTGTATCTTCTATTCTGGAGGTGTCCTTTTACCACACAACAATTACTTTAAAATGTTATTTTGTATACTAAAGCGCACACAGATGTCATAGGGTAGATTGTAACATTTACATGGATTTTAAACTTAAAGTTAAGATGTTAAAATGCCTTTTTAGGATTTTGCTGAACCACATTCCAAGACCCAGAAGGGTGCCAGTTCATTGTAGGCTCCAATCTGCCACAGTCAGTGGTAGTTGTAAGCAGATGACAAAAACCTGAGCCTGGGATCACCTTTTGTCCACTCCCACTTCCAATCTTTTAGACAGCTTGTAACACTGATTGTAGAAATTATTTACATTAACACTTGATGAGTAGTTTGCCTTTGCCTGAGATTCCAGTGGAAAATTCTCTACTTAGCAGTGGAGATGGGTGTGTGGTTCTCATAGCAGTCTGTTGTAAAATAATTTGTTCCGTCCCTGACTTCCTTGCATGTCTTTGTTTCCCAAGATGTGCTACCTAGACGTGCCATACACGTATATATCCAAATGAACTTTGTTCTGCCTCCTGGTTATTGAGACTGTTAATTGAGCCATGTTTTCAAAGGAGCTATCTAAACATTTTTGTTCAAACATTGACCTAATCTCTGGCTGTCATTATCTTCCCAATCATGTCTTTAGTGTGTCAGCCGTGTTTAACTTGAACTCCAGCATAGTCCAGTTATTAATGGATGTTCTCTTTTTGCATTCTTCCTTTAGCACCTGAATATGTCCTAGCGGCTCTGACATGCGAGTATACTTCCAAGGACACATGGAAAAGGTCAACAAGAAATTTTGAAATGGTATCTAAATAAAATAAATACAGTTTGATAAGCATAAGTCTAATTCTACAGTATAAACATTATTATATCTATAAAATGGCAAAATATCCATCGACCCTGTTTCTGGTCCTCATATGATAAATGTATTAAAAGACCAGTTTAGTTTTATGTCCTTTTCCACCATTTACACACCATTTTACAAGTCTGTTCCTTAGTGTATATTGAAGAGAGTCTATTGCTTTGAATTCTGATTCCAAAGAAAGGTTTCTTTTAGAGTACTGAGACAGATAATATTTGAAGATCACACACACACACACACACATATATATATGTTTTTATATCTCTAACTTTTGCATATATCTCTAACTTTTATTTTAATAAAAATAAATTATTTGTTTGTAATTTTAGTTTGAAACTACGCTACGCATAGTTTCTGTAATTTTTTTCTTCACTTAGCAATAGACCTTGAACAGCCTTCACCATCATTGCTTTGTGGCAGAGTAATTGCAATGGCTGCACAGTGTGGGTCTGTCCATTCATGAACACTTATGTGTCTCCAGGCAGGGGGTAGGCACAGGAGATACAGCAGTTAACAAAATAAAGTTTTGGCCCTCTAGGGTTGGCTTTTGCTAGAGTAAAAGTCTTAAAATTTCTGATATAAATTATCACCAGGATAAAATAAAATTGAACATTGCTCAAGTTGCAGAAGCAGAGAAGACTTTGGGTGGATAAAATCACAAAATAAAAGATTTATGGATTTATTTTATTATTTTTTAAATGTTTTTTGTTTCAAATCTTAGGAGAGTACAAATGTTTTTGATACATAGCTTGAGTCAGGGCTGTTAATGTGCCCGTCACCTGAATAGTGTTCCTTGTACCCGTTAGGTGGATTTTCTTGCCCCCTTCTCCCCTTCCCCTGCTTGATTCCTGTGACGTGTACTGTCATCTGTGCACCTGTGTGCCATCGGTTAGTGCCATTTTATTAGAGTGTACATGTGGTGTCTGTTTTTCCATTCTTGACACATTTCACTTAGGATGGTCTCTAGTTCCTCCCAAATTGATGCAAGAGGCATTAATTCATCCTTTTTTATGGCCGAGTGGTACTAAATGCTTAAAAGATGAGTCTAAAAGACAGAACAGTAGAAAAAGTTCCAGAAACAGCAGCTCGTGACAAGGTCAGTTTGGGGACAAGAAAAGAGGAAAGCAAACCATAATACAAAACCTGTGGAACTGACTGGAGTAATAAATGAAGCTCTTACAGATGCAGTATTTCAAAGGTGGCTGGATCAATTCAAAAATTAAATACATTTCCTACCATAAAGGCAGGTTTTATGTGCAAAGTGTTTCAGCATGTAATTCAGAGAACAGGATGTTATCTGTGAGTTTGCTGTTTCTGTGAGTGGTTAGCCTAGTAAGGATAAAGGGCATATCTGGCCAAGCACAGTGGCTCATGCCTGTAATCCCAGCACTCTGAGAGGCCAAGGCGGGAGGATCCTTGGACCTCAGGAGTTTGAGACCAGCCTGAGCAAGAGCTAACCCCATCTCTATATTTAAAAAGAAAGAAAAAAGAAAAACAGAAAAGATAAAGGGCATATCTGAAGTTTCTAATTCATATTAGGTAGCTCCACATTGCTTTTTCCTCCATAAACTTATCTAAATTTAAGCATGTTTGTGATTTGTCCCAATACCCATTTTGGTGGCATTTTTGGGCTCCTTTCCCTAAGAATTTTAATGAATTAAGTTTCTTTGAGTTTCAAGGTAAATATTTTAACTTATAGCTCAGAATAGCTGTTTTCTTTTTTCCTTTGTCATGTGAGTTCTTTGTGAAGTGCTTTGTTTTAGCTGTTTTGGACTTTTAGTGTTATGTTGTCTTTTTACATTAGCTGTTCATCCAGAAATCACAGCTCGAGGTCCTATTGGCTTTTCTGGGACAGAGTTGGAGAATCCTGTGAACCAAACTGCATTGAAGGCCACTGTTGATAGAAAAGAAATGGTTACCATGAAGAAACTTGATTTTTCCAAAGACAAAATGCTAATGGGTAGGTTTTCTTTATGTTTTTTTCTACCTTTACTTTTCATTTATTAGATAATAAATTATTTTCTTGGCAAATATGCTATTTAGACAGCGAAAGCTGTGTTGAATCTCATCTGAATCTAAACTTAATCTAAAACCTTCCTGCCTGAGTACATACATGTTGCAATAAATAACTTCACGCAGCCCTGGCGTTGGCCTGAGATCCGAATGGTGGAACCGCCGCTCCGAGACGCTCCCTGAGGTGTCCTGAGCCCGGCTGGTCCCCTCTCTTGCTGGGCTGGTCTACTGGGCAGCCATGAGGGGGACAGGTGCCCAGGAGGAGGCCTGAGGCCTGTGGCTGGACACCGCGGTGTTGAAGAGACAAGAGTGCAGGTGGGACACTGGCAGGTGGCAGGCCCTTGGGCGTTCACAGCGTTACGCCCATTAGTTCTTCTTAGAAGACCTTTTCATCTGACTGAAGAGAGAGGTTAAAAAAAGAAAGGTTATCGGAACATGAAAATATATTCTTGAAAACGACAAAATTAGGCTTCTTAAAGAGCAAATATATTCCGGTTGTTTATATAATTATACTTGTGACCAGGCACGGGGTCCCCAGGCATTTCCTCTTGTCCAATATTGCCGTTAGAAAGGCTGGCTAGTTTTATTTATTCTTTCTTTAATTTTTATTTTAAAATTCAGATTGTCTTAACAGCTGCTTACATAGGACTTTCTTATTAAATAGTAAGTTTATTTTATAAAATAGAATTATTCCATCCCTTTCGATGTAAGGATTAAGATGATGGTTCTGACAGCTGTGGTTTGTAGTTGCAAATTGTTATAGTTTGCTGTGTTGTGGAGTGAATTCTATCCATTTTCTTTTTCAAAAACCTTTACTCTGTTCAAAAAATTTATGAATAATATTAAATTATGTTACTCTAAAATGACTTTAAGGAGAATGATTTTTTTTTAAGATTAATCCCATATCAGATACATTCATCCATCCCTCAGTATCTGTGGGAGGGACTGGTTCCAGGAACCCCTGTGGACACCAAAATTCAGGGCGGCTCAAGTCTCTTATGCAGAGTGGCAGACTTTATGTATATAACCTCTGCTCATTCCCCCAAATTCATTACATCATCTCTAGATTGCATATAATACCTAATACCATGTAAATGCTGTGCAACTTGTTGGTATCCTGTATTTTATTTTATTTATTTATTTTTTTTTCCCCTCTGGATGCTTTCAAAGTATTTATTTGGTATCTAGCTTTTAGCATTTTTAATATGATAATACTTACATATGCTTTATTGTTTATTTGGTTTTTTTTTGTTTAGTTTTGTTTTTAATTTTTTTTTATTTTGGCATATTATGGGGGTACAGATTTTAGGGTTTCAATAAATGCCCATTTCCCCCCCTCCCCCCAAAAGTCTGAGTCTCCATCATGACCATCCCCCAGATGGTGCACATCTCACTCATTATGTATGTATATACCCGCCCCCCTCCCCCCTCCCACCTCCCCAATACCCTATTACTGTAGCACCTATGTGTCCACTTAGGTGCTACTCAGTTAATACCAGTTTGCTGGAGAATATATCTGGTGCTTGTTTTTCCATTCTTGGGATACTTCACTTAGTAGTATGGGTTCCAGCTCTAACCAGGAAAATATAAGATGTGCTATATCACCATTGTTTCTTAGAGCTGAATAGTACTCCATGGTATACATATACCACATTTTATTAATCCATTCTTGGATTGATGGGCACTTGGGCTGTTTCCACAGCCTTGCAATTATGAATTGTGCTGCTATAAACATTCGAGTGCAGGTGTCTTTTTTGTAGAGTGTCACTGGATCATTTGGGTAGATGCCCAGCAATGGGATTGCTGGATCAAATGGTAGATTCACTTGTATCGCTTTAAGGTATCTCCATATTGCTTTCCACAGAGGTTGAACTAGTTTGCAGTCCCACCAGCAGTGTAGGAGTGTTCCTCTCTCTCCGCAACCACGCCAGCATTTATTGTTTGGAGATTTTTTGATAAAGGCCATTCTCACTGGGGTTAAGTGATATCTCATTGTGGTTTTGATTTGCATTTCCCTGATGATTAGAGATGTTGAGCATTTCTTCATATGTTTGTTGGCCATTCTTCTGTCTTCTTTAGAAAAATTTCTGTTCAAGTCCTTTGCCCACTTTTTAATGGGGTTATTTGACTTTTTCTTCCTAATTTTCGTGAGTTCTAAGTATATTCTAGTTATCAGTCCCCTATCGGATACATAGGATGCAAAAATTTTCTCCCATTCTGTAGGTTGTCTGTTTACTTTCATGACTATTTCTTTGGCTGTGCAGAAGCTTTGTAGTTTGATCATGTCCCATTTATTTATTTTTGTTGCTGCTGTGATTGCCTTTGGGGACTTCTTCATAAACTCTTTGCCCAGGCCGATGTCTAGGAGAGTGTTTCCAACTTTTTCCTCTAGAGTTCTAATAGTTTCATATCTTAGGTTTAAGTCTGTTATCCAGCATGAGTTGGTTTTTCTGAGAGGTGAAAGGTGTGGGTCCTGTTTTAGCCTTCTACAGGTGGCTATCCAGTTTTCCCAGCACCATTTATTGAAGAGAGATTCTTTTCCCCAGCGTATGTTTTTGTCTGCTTTGTCAAAGATGAGATGGCTATATGAGGATGGTTTTATATCAGGATTCTCACATCTGTTTCACTGGTCAATATTCCTGTTTTTGTGCCAATACCATATTGTTTTAATTACTACAGCTTTGTAGTATAGTTTGATATCTGGCATATTAATGCCTCCCATTTTGTTTTTGTTGCCCAGAATTGCTCTTGATATTCGGGGTCTTCTTTGGTTCCATACGAAGCGTAAAATTATTTTTTCTATATCTGTGAAGAATGCTGATGGGATTTAATAGGTATTGCATTGAATCTGTAGATCAGTTTGGGTAGTATAGACATTTTGATGATATTGAGTCTGCCGATCCACAAGCATGGTATGGATTTCCATCTGTTTACATCCTCTGCTATTTCCTTCCTCAGTGTTTCATAGTTCTCCCTGTAGAGGTCTTTTACGTCCTTGGTTAAGTAAATTCCTAGGTACTTTAATTTCTTTGTTGCTATTGTGAAGGGAATTGAGTCTTTGATTTGGTTCTCAATTAGATTGTTGTTGGCGTATATGAATGCCTCTGATTTCTGTGTATTGATTTTGTATCCTGAGACTTTACTAAATTCATTGATCAGTTCCAGGAGTTTCTTGGTTGAATCCTTGGGGTTTTCTAGATACAATATCATATCATCAGCAAACAGTGAAAGTTTGATCTCTTCTGCCCCTATTTGGATACCTTTGATTCCATTTTCCTGTCTGATTGCTGTAGCCAAGACTTCCAGCACTATGTTGAACAGAAGTGGAGATAGTGGGCAGCCTTGTCTGGTTCCAGTTCTAAGTGGGAATGATTTCAATCTTTCCCCATTCAGTATGATGTTGGCTATGGGTCTGTCATATATGGCTTGTATCATTTTTAGGTATGTCCCTTCTATGCCTATTTTCTTAAGTGTTCGTATCATGAAAGGGTGTTGAATTTTGTCAAAAGCTTTTTCTGCATCTATTGAAAGAATCATGTGGTCTTTGTTTTTGCTTATGTTTATGTGGTGAATTGCATTTATAGATTTACGTATGTTGAACCATCCCTGCATCCCTGGGATGAAGCCCACTTGGTCGTGGTGGATTATTTTTTTGATAAATGTCTGGATTCGGTTAGCTAAGATTTTGTTGAAAATTTTTGCATCTATATTCATTAGGGATATTGGTCTGTAATTTTCCTTTTTTGTTGCATCCTTTCCTGGTTTTGGTATCAGAGTAATATTCGCTTCATAAAAGGTGTCGGGGAGGTTTCCGTTCTTCTCGATGTTGTGGAATAGTTTCTGCAAGATAGGTACTAGTTCTTCTTTGTAAGTATGGTAAAATTCAGGTGTGAAGCCATCTGGACCGGGACTTTTCTTTTTAGGGAGATTTTTAATTGCTGTTTCTATTTCAGCTGTTGAGATTGGTCTGTTCAGGGAATCTATTTCTTCCTGGTTGAGCCTAGGGAGGCTGTGTATTTCTAGAAATTTGTCCATTTCCTCCACATTTTCCAGTTTGTGTGCATAAAGATTTTTGTAGTATTCATAAATTGTATCTTGTATCTCTTTGGGATCAGTTGTGATATCTCCTTTTTTATTCCTGATGGAGCTTATTAGAGATTTCTCTTTTCTGCTTTTCGTTAGCTTAGCCAATGGTGTGTCAATTTTGTTTATTTTTTCAAAGAACCAACTTTTTGTTTTATTAATCTCCTGAATAGCTTTCCTGTTTTCAATTTCATTTAGTTCCGATTTGATCTTGTTGATTTCACTTCTTCTGCTGGGTTTGGGGTTGGTCTGTTCTTCTTTTTCCAGCTCTTTGAGTCGTTTCATTAGATTGTCTATTTGTGATCTTCTTGTCTTTTGGTTATAGGCATTTATGGAGATAAACTTTCCTCTCAGAACTGCTTTATCTGTGTCCCAGAGGAGTTGATAACTTGTCTCTCCATTGTCGTTTTCTTCATAGAACTTTTTTATTTCCGTCTTGATTTCTTCATTTACGAAGTAATCATTTAGTAGGAGGTTGTTTAATTTCCACGTTTTTGTGTAGAAATGTGAGTTTCTGTTAGGGTTGATTTCTACTTTTATTCCACTGTGATCTGAGAAGGTACATGGTATGATGTCTATTTTTTTAAATTTCTTGAGATTTTCTTTGTGTCCTAGGATATGGTCAATCTTAGAGAATGTCCTGTGAGCTGATTAGAAGAACGTATATTCAGTGGATTTTGGGTAGAATGTTCTGTAGATGTCTGTCAGACCCAATTGTTCTAGAGTTTTGTTTAAGTCCATTATTTCTTTATTAATTTTCTGTTTGGAGGATCTGTCTCGTGCCGTCAGTGGGGTATTGAAATCTCCGGCGATTATGGAGTTGCTATTAATCCATTTGCTTAGCTCCAGTAAGGTTTGCTTTATGAATCTGGGTGCACCTAAGTTGGGTGCATATATATTTAAAATTGTTATCTCTTCTTGTTGGACTGTGCCCTTCACCATTATATAATGACCCTCTTTGTCTTTTACTACTTTTGTTGGTTTAAAAACTAAATCGTCTGAAATTAGAACTGCCACACCAGCCTTCTTTTGGCTTCTATTTGCTTGGAATATTGATCTCCACCCTTTTATTTTTAGTCTATATGCATCCTTGCAGGTTAGATGTGTTTCCTGAAGACAGCATATACTTGGCCTGTATTTTCTTATCCATTCAGCCAGCCTATGTCTCTTGAGTGGAGAGTTTAAGCCATTCACATTTATTGAGAGAACTGATAGGTAAGGTAGATTACTGATCATTCTGTTGGATTGGATGTTGTTGCTATGATTTTTGTCTTGAGCCATTGTAATATCTGGCCTTTAATATCTTTGGGTTTTGGTTGTTTTTATATTCGTGGGTTATTATTATGATGTTCCGTGCATAACGCGGTTTTAAGTACTTCTTGTAGGGCTGGTCTTGTCTTGGTGAATTCTCTGAGCCTTTGCTTGTCTGAGAATGTTTTTATTTCTCCTTCATATACGAAGCTTAGTTTTGCAGGGAATAATATTCTAGGCTGGGCATTGTTTTGTTTCAAAAGAGTGAGAATGGGGCCCCGGTCTCTCCTTGCTTGTAAAGTCTCATTAGAGAAGTCTGATGTTATTCGAATTGGCTTTCCCTTGTATGTTACTTGCTTCTTTTGTCTTACAGCTCTTAGAAGGGCCTCTTTAGTTGATACTTTGGTTAGTCTGATGACTGCATGTCGTGACGTCTTCCTGTTTGCGTTGAATCTCCCAGGGGTCCTCTGAGCTTCTTGAACTTGTATATCAAGATTTTGAGCAAGGCCTGGGAAATTTTCCTCTATTATATCTTCAAACAGCTTGTCCAACCCTTGAGTGTTGTCTTCTTCCCCTTCTTGTAACCCTATGACCCTCACATTAGGTTTCTTCACATAATCCCACAGCTCTTGTAGGCTGTGCTCTTTTCTCTTGTTTCTCTGCTCTATTTCTGTGACTGATTTATTTAATTGGAGGGTGTTATCTTCAAGCTCTGAGATTCTTTCTTCTGTTTCATCTACCCTGTTCTTGAGACTTTCCACTGTATTTTGTAGTTCCTTGAATTGATTCTTCATTTCCAGGAGTTCGGTTACACTTTTCTTCAATGTGTCTATTTCTTTTCTCATATCCTGGAGACTTTTTGTGGTTTCTTGGTGTTGGTTATTGAGTTGTTGTTGCAGCTGGGTGAGTGTTCTTATGTTCCACATACGAAATTCCTCTTCTGTCATATTGGTTGCCTGATTTTGGTCGGTGTCCGTTTCTAGGGGGCTGGTGCTCCTCTTTGTGGTTGTGTTTTCCATTTGGTTCTTCATATTTCCTGAGTTCTTTCGCTGATTTCTTCCCATGTCGATCAGTTGTTGTTTCTTTCCTTAGGTTATTGTTTGGGTATTCACACACCTTGTTTAGTTTCTGAGGCGTTAGGTGGTGCCTGTGGGTGAAATTGGACCACTCCCTGTATATTGAGTCAGTGGGTGCCGTGGAAAGGCTGTGCAAGATGCCGTCCCTGTCAGTAGGTGGCGTTTGCTTGGAGGAACAGGCTATGGTGTTGATTTTGAGTCCTGTTATCAGCTCTCGTTCTGAGCGGAGCTGGGTTGGGTAAGCCTGCCCTCAGGCCGTTAGCAGGGGTCAAAGTTCTGTTCTCTGCTTCCAGGGAAAGCTGTCAGGGTGGGGCTGGAATGGTCCCGCTCAGCCAGAAAGTCTGGGTGTGGGGGTAGGGCTGTCTGAGACCCGCAGTCTGCAGCAGGCCTCGCTTCTTTCCACCCTCCCCAACTCCGCAGCTACTCCTGGGCCTCTGCCAGCAGGCCAGACCACAAGCCACCAGGCCTCCCCGGACTGTGATGCCGGCGGGGAGGTTCACTGCACAGGAACGCCACCTGGGTTGGGCGCACGGCCTCCTCCTGGGAGGAGGGTTGCCCTCTAGGATGCCGATCCGCCCCTGGAGGCACACACACCTCAGTAGGCTGTTCACGTATAACCCTTCTGTGCCCCGGGCAATGCTAGCCCTCGGTGCAGGGGATCTGGTCTGCAGGTCCGACCTCTGGGTCCCAGAGTTCAAACTGTATTCCCACCAGGGAGAGGATTTCCGGACCTAATTCACCCACAGGGAGCCCAAGCTGGGTCTATGTCTCTCAGCCTCTGAGTTGGCACCGTTTTCCTAGGAACCGGGTGTCAGCAGCACCTGGGAGGGCGGGCGGGGTCCCAAATGGGAAGGTCCCGTTCCCTGGAGGTGCCTCCGGCTGGTGGCTGTATTGTCTCTCTGGGCAGCCGCGGGTAGGGTCGGCGGAGGGGGGGAGGAGGCAATATGGCGCCTGCCGCGCGGCTCGGGTCCATGCACACGGAGGTGCCCGGAGGAAGTTGGGAACCTGGTGCCACGTCTGCTACAGGCTCACCGTTGGCAGGCGGCGGCAGTCTCTGGGCTGGTGTCCGCAGGTCTCTCCACCCGCTGGGGAGCCCACCAGCAGTCCCGAATGCAGGGGAGGGGAAACAGCAAAACCACCTACTCTTGCCACTGGTCTCCGGGCTGCTCTGGTGGTCTCAGCCTCCAGTTCTCCTCTGCAGCCTCCTCCGGTGGAGTCTCCCGGGGTCTCAGGTACCCCTCCTTCCGGCCCTTGTCCGCTGTATGCTCGTCTTCTTGCTTCTTTCCTCTAGTTTCTGCTAGAATCTGTCTTTTCTGCAGAGACCCTCTGTCTGGCAGTGTTATTTGTCCGCCATCTCCTGTATTTTATTTGTATGTTTTTTACTGATTCCCCCTATATTTTCAATCCCCAGTTGGTTGAATCGATGTATGAGGAACCCATGGATAAGGAGGTCTGACTGTATTTGATTTGCAAAGGAAAATGGGTTTCATTGATTGAAATGCTCCCTTTTAATGCAGTATTTTGCTCAATTAAATATTTAGCAGAGGGTCTGAGGGAGGAAGTGTGGAAATTGATAACCAAAATCAAACCATCACACCAATCTGGTGGTGCTATTATTGCATATTGCACAGAAGATGCGACACCTATCAACAAAGCTACAACCATGACATGAGGGCCAACCGTTGGACATGCAAATTTTTTGTAGTTTCTTGTTTTGTTCTCAAATCAAGCCCTCCAGAAGGTTATGTAGGCAATTGCTGATAAAAACATTTATAAAAAGAATTCACCTACTTCTTATGTTTTTAAATACCTTCTTCTTTAACTTCCTTGAAGCCTCTTGAAATCACATAGAGGCATTTGTGGATTTTTTTTCTCTTAATAAAGAGTATTATTTAGACTTATAATATATATTATATGTGTTGTGGAGTGATTTCTGCCCATTTTCTTTTAAAAATGTTTTAAAGTAATATATATTAAAAAGACTATTATAAGGATTTAATATATTTCATGTTACATATGTGTGTTACAAAATTTAATTGATTAATGGCAGCAAGCTATAAGGCTTAAATGTCTAAATGCTCAATTCCCCCAAAAGAGAGAAATTATGTGTCCTAATAATGGATTCAATAGTTTTTCTAAGATTTTTCTCACTTAGTAAAGGTTTCCTCATCATGTCTTTCCAGTTGTAAATATCTTAAACATTTCTATATAACTAAGGAGAAGACAGTGCTATTGCCATATTATGCACTTATTGTTTTAAAAATGCATTTTTGCTATGTAAGCAATTATTTTTTGTTGTCTACATTGCTTGTTTTGCCATCAGTCATCTGATAGTCATTTCTCTTAGTGTCTTTCATTAGTCAGCATTATGGTAGTAAGTGTTTACTTTAGTGAGAGCCAAATGATCATTGTGGTTTCTAATGTCACTATTTCAGAACTGTACGTGAAGGTCCTTCTTTAGTTATCATCTGATTATTTTTCAGTTATCCAAGTCCTTGTGTTGCCTGAGCATGACAGATGGAATGCTGTTGAGCCCAGCTGCTTGCACAGACATGTGTTAGCATGGGAGAAAGAGTGGCGGACGAGCTTGTGTTTGGAATGGACCCCATGACCACAGGTAGCTGGAAAGAATGGCTTTAGTTCAAAAATAGTGTTTGTAGGTTTAAAGACATTATTTAAATTGAGTTATTTGTTTTGAAATTTATTTTACTTTAGGTGCTTCCAGGGATTTTGATAATGCACCTAAAATAGTAAAGCAGATGC
Organism: Microcebus murinus; assembly: GCF_040939455.1. Taxonomy (NCBI): domain Eukaryota; kingdom Metazoa; phylum Chordata; class Mammalia; order Primates; family Cheirogaleidae; genus Microcebus; species Microcebus murinus. The sequence continues at coordinate 61,398,126 of NC_134117.1, forward strand.
TAACCGGATTTGGAAGCAGTGAAAAGGTAATAGCTAATTTTCATCCTTTCCACGTGTGAAATCATGGGTCAAGTGTCTCTTTCAGAGATGCTTCTGATTGTAAGTTACTAGCATTTACTTTTGCTTGTCTTATTTCAGGTAGAACTGAAGTGATTTATTGTAAATAGTATTCTAAATGTTATTCTCTGAATAACAAAAATAGAGCATTCTCTTAGGTCAGAATTAGCTTGTGAGATGTTAACTATGACTTCATGAGTTCAGCAAGTGCCGAAGTAAATTCTTAGCCTTTTCACATGGGCTAAAAAAGAGCCTACTTTCTGAGCTTGCTTACTTTACGCTGTCCATGAATTTCAGACTCCCACACTGTCATGGTTGCTCCTTGAAGCACTTCAGTACTCTGGACTGTGGATTTCTGTATTTAGAGTGGCTCACCCAGGTTCTCCAGGGAGTACTCAGAACTAGATTAAAATGATTTTAAGTTTTCTCTCTTGCTCACACATTTCCTAATTGATTTCAGTCTTCCTTCTTTCAGAGGAACAATGAAATTTCTTGGGGCTTAAAAGCAATTTTCTATTGTATTTCTTCCATTTCAGCCAGGATATTTATTCCTTTATATATTAGATTGTACTTTCTCTGTTAAATGTTGGTGTTGGGAGGCTTTTCTGTTCCATTAGTTTCATCATTTGGGTTATAGCTTGAAGTTATGATCTACAGTAATACAGGGAAACTGAGTCCAGACACTCAATCTGCCATTGCATAGGAAAGAAGAGTCCTTCTAAGGATAATGAAAATATTGTTCTATGTTTATTTTTTCATTTATTAAAATAACATAAATATATAATATTCCTAAATAGGCACTTGAAAATGGTAAAAGCTGTAGGCCCTCTGTTCACCAGAAATATCCCTCCAAGAAAGAAAGATAATATCTCATGCCTGTCATCCTAGCAGTCTGGGAGGCAGAGGCAGGTAAGTCATTTGAGTTCAGGAGTTTGAGACCTGAGCAAGAGCAAGACCCCATCTCTACTGAAGAAAATGGAAAGAAATTAGCCAGACAACTAAAAATATATAGAAAAAAGTAGCTGGTCATGGTGGCCCATGCCTGTAGTCTCAGCTACTTGAGAGACTGAGGCAGGAGGATCGCTTGAGCCCAGGAGTTTGAGGTTGCTGTGAGCTAGGCTGATGCCACGGCACTCTAGCCTGGGGAACAGAGTGAGAGACTCTGTCTCAAAAAGAAAAAAAAAAAGAAAGAAAGAAACATAATAGATGCATCATTATATCAGTGCTTTAAATATGTCAGTGAGGCACTTTGATCATCAACTGGGTCTTCATTTTATTCTAACCATGAGCTAAGAACAGTTATATTTGTGGCGATAAAAATTCAATATTGCTTTGTCTACAAAACCACAACCAGTGGTATAAAGGGGAAGATTGTTTACTCATTCCCTGTGTCACTGGTTTCCCATTCTGACATGGTTTTTCAGGAAATATTACAGATGATTTGCTTTGCACCCACCAGTGTGCATGTGCTAAGAATTTAGAATAGGCAAAACAAGTGTTCCTTTGGGTACAATGCACATTACAGCCTAGGGTGAGAATAGTAAGAGTAGATTCAGTGAGATGAGTTAGTAAGCACTGCAGTAGTCCAGGCATGATAGAACAGACGCTTGAATGAGCTTGGTGAAAGTAGGAATGGAGAAACATGGTGAGTTCAAGAGATGTGTATATTGTAGAATCAATGTGTTTTTGTGATGTTCTGGTTGTGAGGGCTGAGGGAAGTTAAAGGTCTTTTTAAGATTTCCACCTCATGCATGTACAATTGTTGGTGCCACTCCCTGAGGAACCTGGAGACTAAGCTGGGCTAAGGCTGGCAAGTAGGGAGATCATGAGTTCAAGGGGAGGGTTGTTTTTAAATGTTTTTTAGAGCTGGAGTCTTGCTATGTTTCCCAAGCTGGATTTGAACTGCTGGGCACAAGTGATTCTCCTGCCTCAGCCATCGGAGTAGCTGGGGCTCTAGGCATGTACCATCATGGGGGATCCATGAATTCTGTTTTGTTCAGGTTGGATTTGAGGTACTTTGGTAAAGATTTCAAGTTAGATGTGTGGGTGTGGAGTGTGGTGGAGAGGTTTGGATGTTGAAGTTCCCCATTCATTAAGGCAGGGCTTGGCATGAAGAGGAAGACCAGGGTCAGTTCCAAAGTCTTTGGTGAATGGGAATATAATGAGGGTATTTGTTAGATGGCGCATGAAGGGACTTGGATAGGTCTCTAGTCAAATGGTTCTGGACTTGGAAGGAATAGCGCTTTAGACAAGAGGTGGGGTTAGACATGGTCTGGGAGTGGTGGTGGGAACAAAGAGCTCACTTCTTCACCCTGAAACAGCTGGGGTGAGAGTGAATAGATTACACCTGAGAGGACTTAGGGAAAGCAGGATCAGCAGGAGAGAGCCAGGTTTTGACTAATTCAGAGGAGTAGAAGGAATGCTTTAGAGCAGTTGAGGACATGGAAAGTTTCTATAACGGAAAAGGTCTAGACCGTGTTTGAGACGAAGAGCTCTGTCCCTTCACTGAATGTTTATTCTCTTGTTCTGAATATTCATGTTATGATGTACAGATTCTCTCTACTGTAGAACCAAGCTTTTAAATGGGGTTATATGCCAATAGATTTTCCATTATCTAGGTACATAACATTTTTATATTTTCTCCCATTGACTGTGGTTTTATGCCTCTCCTGCATTTTCTACTTCTTACATATCTGCTTTTTATTTGGGACTCATATGAAAGAGCAAAATGTATCTTGAAAATTCATGCAAAAGAGCACAAGAATCTAGCAGAACCTTGACTGACCTATGAGACTTGAGATGCCAAAGAATTCCAATTGTTCTTGAGGGGAAGAAATTGGAAGTGAAATGACGTGGAGAAACTGTAACTTTACACTTATAGTTATACATCTTTTGCAGTATTTCTTATAGTCTGCCTTTTTTCTTTTATCTTTTTTTTGTGGACACATACTCTCACTGTGTCAGCCCAGTAGAATGCAGTAGCATCATCATAGCACACTGCAACCGAAACTCCTGGGCCCAAGCAATCCTCCGGCCTCAGCCTCCCCATTAACTGGGACTACAGTCACACACCACCATGCCCAGGTAATTTTTCTGTTTTTTGTAGAGATGGGGTCTTGCTCTTGCTCAGGCTGGCCTTCAACTCCTGAGCTCAAGCGATCCTCCCACCTTGTCCTCCTAGAGTGCTAGGATTATAGGCAGGAGCCATCAGGCTTGGCCTGCCTTTTTGACTATGTTCATTCTATTGAATATTCTGTGAAGGGAGAGAGCTCTTCTATTGAATATGAAATGGCATCTTATATCATTGACATTTAAATTCTTCTTGCCAAAATGTTAATGCCATCCCCATTAGATCATTTTCCTAGTGACTGGTCATGTTGAGCATCTTCTCCTGTGCTATTGGTCATTTGTATATCTGCCTGAGAATTGTGCATTCAAATATTTCTCCTCCCTTTCTTAGTTGACTTGAGTCAGTGGAGTCTAGTCTGCACTCTCAGCATTTGTTTTTGCAAAGAATATTTGCATGTTTACAGATGACCAAATGCTGGTCAAGTGCAAAAGAGCAAGAGAGGCATTGTGGGGATGGGTACTTATTTGAGATCCTATGACAAAGGCCCTGTTAAGGGTGTAAACAGGCTTCAGAACAGGACAAGCCAACGTGGGCCTCTGGTGTCCTTAGGAGCTCAGAGGAAAGAAAGGCCAGAGTGCAGGGCATTTGCTCAGGCCAAGGTCGTTGCAGGTGGGAACAGGGGTGGGCACGGAAGAGCCCCTGAGAGGGGCAGCTCTAAAACGAATGCCATATCCAAACTGCTGAAAATCACCTCACAGCAGTGCCAGGCAGATAAGAACTCAACCACTCTCTGCCCTTGTGACCGTGGCAGGATCAGAAACCATACCACCATGTTTAGGCTGCTGAGGGAGGACGTACGCAATGAAGCAGGGAAGAAGAAAAGGAGCATGTCTGCTGTCCACCCTCCCCGCAGGTGGCCGGCCTGCAGCACTGCCCAGCTGACTGACGCTGACTTTCGGGCATTTATATGATTGTATTGGGCTGGCATTCTGTGTCATGGCTTTGTCAGTTTAAGCAACAGCACAGCTTTTTATAACTCGAGAATCATGTTCCCAGCCTGGGGCAGATGAGTACATGAATATGTAATTGAAAAGTTACAGTGAGAGATAATGTTGCATTCTGATTACAACCCATGAGTCAAAGATAGTGGTGACATTTATTAATACATTATTATTTGAACATTTTGTTATTGATATAATTCCATTCCTATAAATTTTAACATCTCAAATATTTTTATAATCTCCATCACAGCAAACATGTATTTGATATGTGTGTGAATATACATCACATTTAAATTATGTTTATTATTTTAACCAAAGTTCTCTTGTCTTGGTATTTATTTCTTTGATATGATTTTTTATTGTACTCTATGGCTCAGTTTGCCTCTTAAAATTTCTATGCAATTTAGTCATGTTATTTTTCCATAAACATTACTAAAAATCATACTGCTAATACTGAAAGAACGAATCTATGGGTTTAGTACAATTATCCACACTATTGCTAAATTGATAACTAGAATAAGATACAATCTCATCTGGTAACTGCGTTTAGTCAAGTAGAGCTCCTATTTCCCCTTTTAGTCTATTGAAATCGTTTCTATAGATTATTCTATTGAAAGTGTTTCTATATGATTGTGTTAAAATTCAGGAATGACCTTGTGAGGTCCTTATTCTTTGCTGTCCCCGTCATGCTGGTTCACTGTGGTGCCATGTCCTTGGTTATTTCCCCACCTCTCCATGGTCCTCCTGTCCATGTTGATGCTTCTTAGTCTCTCCCCCGGCCCCTTCTGTTCAGGATGCATCTGCAGTTGCTTTCTCTGCTCCTCCCCAGCATTTCATTTGCACTGTGTAAGAAGCTACTGTCTAGTTTATTATTTCTGTGTCTGCCTTGCCCTACCTGATGAGTTCTAGAAAACTTGAACAGCTTCACCTCTCTAAGGCTCACAGAATGCTTTAGACGTAGCACCTACTACATGTGAATATTATAGATATTCAGCCGATTAACTACCCTAATTCCCTCACCATCAGGCAGAGCACTTGAACACATGAGCCAGACTCTCTGAAGAGTGATAAAATGCTGTAGAGAATGGGAATGTTAATGACTTTATTCATCTCTGATACCCTGGTGAGTATCACAGTCAAAAGACTGGAGGGATGTCTCCTTGTAGCGAAATGCCTGATTTCTTTTTAAGAAGAAAAAATACAAGGTAGGATAGTGACCCAGGATAGCAGAGTATCTGCCACATCAAAGGATCTGTCAGGGGGACACAAGGATAAATTTCAGATCTCTAGCATGGGAGATTCTGTGGGGTGTTCTGGATTCATTTCACTCAAGAAGCACTTTATCTTTGCCCAGCCAGTCACTGCCATTCAGGGTCAAAATCATATATGTTGCATAAATGCACTACTAATTTCAAACGAAAATTCAACCTCGTGGGATACAGAGTTACATGGATCTTTCATATGTCAATGTTTTAATGCTGGAAGCCTTCAGACTTCATTGCAAAACTAGAAGAGGTTGTTGATGGGCTTACAGGGACTGGGGCAGATGGAGAAACAGTGAAACCGAACTCGTGTTTAATGATTTCTAGTCATTAATCACATCCATGTCAACTCCCTTCCACACCAAGCTTGCATAAGTAAAACCCACAGTTTCCCCCTATTATGAGATAGGACAATATAGTTAAAAATGGGTGGCCATCACTTTGCCTTCCCTTAGGAAGGAAGTAGTAATGCTGGGCTTTCTTTACTAGGTACCTAATAAAGTTTTCCAGTTGAATTGCTATCCCAGTAGCAATCAGATACAGATTTTCTGGACTTATAATAATGAAGTAGAGTATTTCATGTCATCAAAAGTGGAAAATTATCTCATATTTTCTATTTTCCAGATCTCATGTTTGTCTTGTTTCATGTATGTTGTTCTTGTTTCTCTTTGTATACTGTGAACCTAACAAATGTTCAGATCAAAGGAGGACAGTTTTGTTTTTGAGTAGATGGGTATGTACTGAGCAGGGTCTACATTTAAATAGGAATATTATGATGTAAAAAGGAAGAATGGATCACATGGCCTCTGAGGGAGATGGACATATAGAGGGAGCCTGTCTTTAACGGCCCTTTCCACTGAAGAAGTCCGTGAAAGTGGACACATTTCACGTAAATGTGCTTATCTCTTAGGATTTCTCTTTAGTGCTCTACAGCAGTGGTCCCCAAGCCCTGGCCATGGACCAGTTTGGGTCCGTGGTCAGTTAGGAACTGGGCTGCACAGCAGGAAGTGAGTGGTGGGCTAGTGAGCAAAGCTTCATCTGTATTTTCAGCCGCTTCCTGTTACTCTCATGAGTGCCTGAGCTCCGCAGCATTGGATGCTCTCAGGAGCACAAACCCTACTGTGAGCTGCACGTGCGAGGGATGCAGGTTGCGTGCTCCCCATGAGAAGGTAATGCCTGATGAGCTGAGGGGGAGCCGAGGCGGTGATGCTAGTGCTGGGGAGCAGCTGCAAATATAATGAATGCAATGTACTTGCTTCATCCCGAAGCTATCCCACTCCCCAGTTGGAGAAATAAAATTTGTCTTCCATGAAATTTTTCCAAAAAATTTTGGAAATGGAAAAAAATGTTTCTATGAAACCAGTTCCATTTTTCCATGAAACCAGTCCCTAGTGACAAAAGGTTGGGGACCACTGCTCTACAGCAATGATTTTGGATACTCATCTCATATTTTGCCACGATTGTTCTGATACATATTAAGAACCAGTTGTTTTATCCTAAACCTGAGAGGCTAGTTATTTCTGTATAATTTCCTAGATACTATGAGCCAGATGATGAAAGAGGCAGAAGTGGGAGAAGATGGAGGACGAAGAGAAAAAAATGACAGTGGCAATTCAAGAAACTGGTTGTTAAAGGATTTCCAAGAAGAAATAAAGGACTGTTTATATTATTTTGAATAATCACTATTTGCGGTTATTTAAAAACAAAACCAAAATCAACCACAGCCACAAAAATGAAATGACTGAATGGCTGTAAGAAATTTGTCAATCATGCCATGCAAAGGCTTGCATAATGTGTTCATGAGTACAGAGAGCATAGCACAAGCCACGGAGAAATGGCATGTTTAAAGTGTAACTATTAGCTCTGCTATGCCCAAAGTCTCATAATCGTTTCTTCTTTTTCATTTGAGGAAGAGCAACATGTTTAATATTGTTATAGCACAAAGAAAATACACTTGTTTTCAATTGTGCACACCTAATTTCACATAAGGTGTATGGATGGACATATTGATCGTTACATTATGTAACCACAGGGCATCTTTTCCTGTTTTGGAAGTTGGCACAAAAGCGTGTCCTTGCCCGTGTCTGCACTCTGTGTACTTTCCGTGTGCTTTTTCATCCTCATGTGATTTGAAGATTCTTAAATGAACAGTGCTCCTTAGTGTTGCAAAATGTCCTCGAATCCTCTCACATAAAACTTGAAGCAAAAAATGGCTGATAGAGGAATATGTAGAATGTAAGAAAAGGTCCTTATTGATAAAGTTTTATACAAATTACACTATTTTCAGCTGGACATAGCACTCTGTACATTTGTCCCATGTATTCAGGAAGCTGAAGACAGAGGCTCAAATGAGCCCAGAAATTCAAGTCCAGCCTGGGCGACACAGAAAAGCCTCATGTCTGAAAATAATAAAAATGAAAAATGAAAAGTAAAGAATATATTTATCGTGTATTCATGGGCAAGGACATATTGACATGCAGTCAGCCATATTAGGTGACATTAAAACCATCATACAAGGAAAGCGTTTTAAAAATAAATGAGTTACAAAAAATGAGATGTTACTATGAGGCTCTGATACTTAGTACCACTAAACACACATTTTGTTGTATCCACCAAAATTTTGTTCACTATGAGAATTGATTGTGTTGTTAACATTATGCTTTGTAAATGACATGTGATACCAAGGTGATATACTGAAGTTGTGTTTAACTGTGGAGAAATATTTCTGTTTCTCCTTTTGTGATGTAAATTATAAAACAGTGGGGAAAGAAATGTTTACTAGGAGAAAGAAACTACCTCCTATCTCCTATGTGCCTAATACTGATAGCATGAAGTTCCTCATAGAATGCAAATGTGATCACACCTGTAAGTTGGTGAGAACACTAAGGTGCGAGTGAATTAAATGATGACACAAAACTGAAGAGCAAACGTTCTCTTCAGGTAAGAGGGTGAGGCTGAACACTTGTCCCTCTAAGATAAGCCCAGAAATCTTCTGGTCCTGGTGGGTGCCGTGTGAAGTGATTCCATCCTTTAACTGTAAACACACAAGAATGCTTTTAATAGTTTTGAATGTTAATGCTTTTTCCTATATTTTGACTAAGTTTACTTGACTATAAGTCTCTGCGGCCAAATGTATTGAGATTTTCTTTTGTAACTTTCATTGTTATTTGTTTGAACAATCTTCTACCACTTACCAATAGTATAACTATTTATTTATATTTTGCTCTAAAAAGGTTAGTGGTATGATAGCTTCATTAAAATGACTGAATGCTTTTTCCACTCTGGAGGTATTTGGGTGTATGTGTTGTGCGATGTGTAGTTATATTCTTTTCACTAGTTCACTTCCCGCTAAGCATGTCTTGAAGAAACAGTATCACATCTCAGTGGTTTGTATAGCTTCCGTGATGTTAGTAAGGCCTTGACCTCTGTATTGTTTTCCGCTGATGGGCCTATTCCTCTATTGGCAACCTAATATTTAACAATTATATATTTTGCATTTATTATATCTTTACTATTTTAATTCTGCTACATAAACCCTTATGTTAATTTCATTTAAGCATATTTAAAGATAGTTTATTATTTTAACTAGAAATAAGTCACTAAGGTTTATGCAGAAGCAGCATATTTTCATTACTGAAAAGTTAAAAGATACAAATAGGAAAATAAATATGAAACAAGGGAGACCTTAGTAGTCCAAGTGGATGTAGGTATAGCTCACTTTACTTAGATCAGATCCACCAAATGCAAGGTTCTGAGAGCTAATAGCAAGTTTTGTCTACCTCTTTCCCATCCAAGGACTTCTCGGAGTCCATTTGTGTCCCAAGTTGAAAACTGAGCCACTTAATTTGCTTCCATTGAAAAAACTTTGACCACAAGGAGGATGGCTATAATCATATTCTGTGGGCACATCTCCCTATGAAACTTAGAGATGCTGTGTTTGGCACAGATGCAGGAACAAATCAAAGAGACTTAGGACTTTATAAAGTAGAAATGACCACTCATGTTTCTGTCGAAGGTGAGAAGTGCATTGAGTGGCTGACTGGAACCATAAGAAAATGAGCTTGGAACCAGTATTTGCTTTTCCCATAGTGGAAACAGAGACCCTTGTGGCAAGAGCTAAAGTAGGCATGTTGCTAGCCAGTGCTCCAAATCTCATGATGAGAAGGGTCAGGGACGTAGCAGTTGGCCCAGATTCTTTATGGGAGAAGTGTGGAAGTAAAACAAAGGACTAAATTGGAAACTTCGCACCCTGTCTAATCCGGATGGATCGGGAAGGGTGGGGAAATGGGCTCCAGGGTAGGTGGTGAGAATGTCTTCTAGCCGTAAACTGTCACCATAAGCAAAAATCTATTCCAAGAGGGCGTCACAGAGATAAGAAAGATGTTGGGCGTGAAGGTGCTCACATCAGGTCTCCAATCTCAGGGATAGGGTGACCAGCTATCCCAGTTTTCCCAGGGCTGTCTTCGTTTTAAAACTGAAGATCCTGGGTCAGATCAGGGAGGCTACTTAGGGCACACGGTAGACAACCCAGCTGCTGCCCTTGGGGATCCACATGTGTATGGTGCTGAGACCAAGCCTCCTACGAACTGCTCTCAGCCATGGACCGGCACAGCAGGGATTCTAATACAGGTGTATTCCTGTGAGAGGCAGGATTTCTGGCTTGGGGACTCCACATTGGCCTGGCCAGAAACATTCTTGGAAATGTGCAGCTGACCTATACTCCCTCTGCCCAGCCCTCTCTGCTCCCGTGCCCACGCTCCTTAACGAGGGCCAGACCGGCACTGCTGTCCTCAGCTTCCCCCCATTCTTTCCAGCCCCTCCCTGTGCTGGTTTTCTAGGACTGCTGGAACAAATGGCCACAAATACAGAGGCTGCTGGTTTTCTAGGACTGCTGGAACAAATGGCCACCAATACAGAGGCTGAAAATAGCACACATTTATTTTACCATTCTGGAGATCACAGGTCTGAAACGGCTCTCACTGGGCTGAAACCAAGATGATAGTAGGGCCTTGCTACTTTCTGGGGGCTCTAGCGGAGACTCTGTTCCCTTATCTTTGTCAGCTACTAGAGGCCAACTGAGTGGAGGCCCTTGGCCCCTTCCCATTTCAAAAAGGAATTTTGCCAGGACATGGCCTTGGAACTTGAATTGCACCATGACCTCTTCCCTGAGTCTCTGGCCTCATGTCCTACCTGGCGCAATTGGGACCTGTCAGCTTTTATACACACATGAGGGAATTCCTTAACATAAATCTCTGTTCTCCCTCCTCTCTCTCTCTTTCCCTCTCTCTTTCTCTGTCTCTCAAACTCTCTCTCTCTCTCTCTCTCTCTCTCTCTCCACGCACACACACACACACACACACACACACACACACACACACACACACACACCCTATTGGTTGTTTCTCTGGAGAACCCTGACTAAGACACAAGGTGCAAGGAACTGAATGTGGGTGTTTCTCCAAAGTCCATATTTTGAAATTCGAACCCCCAAGGTGAGGCTGTTGAGTGGTGAAGCATCTGGGAGGTGCGTAGTTCATGAGAGCAGAACACTCGTGAATAGAATTCAAGCCCCTATTTAGGAAGCCCAGAGATCCCGGCACCCTGCGACCATTTGAAGACGCGGCGAGAAGGTGCAACTGATGAACCAGGATGAGGGCTCTCACCAGACAACACATCTTCCTTCATCTTGGACTTTGCAGCCTTCAGGACTGTGAGAAAGTTTTTGTTTTTTATAAGCCACCCAGCTTAGGGCATTTTATTATAGCAGCCCGGACGGACTGAGACACTGGCCATATGGGTCATCTTCTGTGTCAGTAGAGAAGTGACGAATCTCTCCGATGAACAAGGTGCAGCTAGTGCAGGTAGGTGAGATAGCTGGAATGTTAGAGGAGAAATGCTCTCCTGATTTTAGTTTCTGAAACCAAAATCTGAGCCTGTCAATGCTTTATACAATCATGCATCCTTTCATGACAAGAATATTTTTTGAGAAATGCATCATTAGTTGATTTCATCATTGTGAAAACAACACAGAGGGCACTCACACCAAACTGGATGGTGTAGCCACTACATACCTTATATGCTGTAGGCAAATGCACCTGGGATATTGTAACAGAGAGAATGGCCTGAGAAAAATGGCAAAAATATTTTCCATCTCTTGAAAACCTCCTCCACTCCTTTTTGAGAACTAAAACCTGCATCCCTGCTTCAGCACAGGGGTTGGGAGGGGCAGGTGAGTGGTTTTTCTTTGTGTTTCAGGAGCTCCCACAGATACCCCAGGCTGGCACCAGCTCCCCAGGTGGGTGGAGAGCGCAGGCTTTGTCTTAGGCAGAGGTGGACAATGAGTAGAGTTAACCACAATAGCCAAGCACTGAGGGCCCTCCCTTTAAAAGCTCTGCTCTCTGTTCTGCTGGTGTGGAGGAAACTTGGACTTTGAGATGAGAATGTCTACCCTTTTTCCTCCTTTGTTGGCAAAGTAATGAACTTCTCTTTCTTTCTGTCAAACCACTGTTTTCATTCTTCTGTCAGGGCCTCGAGGTCAAGTGCTGAGCTTTCGGTAACACCATGAGCCTGTGCAGCATGTTACTGTCCTGAACACTACAGGCAATTGGAGCACAGTGGTAAGTATTTTGTCTCTGGACATATCTGGAGTTGGAAAAGGTATAGTTGAAATATGAAAGGTTCAAAAGTTACACATCTATAGGACACTGTGATACTATGATGTGTACCTGTCGCTTTCTGTTCCGGATTCCTGGCTTGTGGCTTCCAAAGCCCTTGTTACAGTCTTTTGTTACAATGTTGGGGGATTTAAACCCCAGAAGTAGGCCTCAGGAAACAGAACCACCCTCTCCCGTCCTCCTCTCACCTGCCAAGGCAGGATGCTAATCTGCTTCTCAGTCATAAGACCCTCATTCCAGAGAGGGTCCTGCCCCATTCTCAGACAGAAGGAAAGCTGCCCGGAGAGCCGAGTAGGATCTAGGAACAGGCTTTGCTGGGTTTTTCCACTCATTCTAATAGTCTAGATCAGATCCTTCTTGTCCAGTCACATTTTTCCATGGTTGTCAATCATGCCTGTCCCATGAAGTCTCCCTTGAGTCTCAATGAAGAGGCTCAAAAGGACAAGGTTAAGGGAGCATATGGATAGTTCAAGGCTTCCAGGGAGATGAATCAGAATTTACCCACATGCCAGGAGGGCGGCTCACCCCAACTGCATCTGGACAGAAGCTCCTGTGCTTGGGATCATTCCAGGCCTTGCCCTATGTATCCCTTCAGCTGGCTGTTTATTGGCATCATATAAAACGTTCTTTGTGATAAGCCAGCAGGGTCACGGGTTTCCCCGAGTCTGTGAGCTGTTCTAGCAATTAATGAAAATTTACTTAAAATTAGCAAGAAGTAATGAGAACAAAAAATCAAAGTATTGAAACATGCTTGCCAGTGAAAACTAAAACAATGCACAATCCATAGCTTGGAGATTACTAGTAGTGGACGCAAAGAAGACAGAATATATAAACAGGCCTCACTGCTGAGTTATAGAAAGCCTGTGTGTGCATTAGAAGGAGAACTGTTCTTCCCAGCCCTGAGTTTTGAGAGGAGTTTGTTAAGAAGGTCTTTGAGTTAATTCTATGATATCACCATCTAGTGTAGTTTAATAAAAATTGCAGCAGTCGTCCATTTTGGGCTAACTTCTGCCTTTACCTTTGCGACTGTTGAGGCTCAGAAACTGATGCTCCAAACTGTGGCACTTTGACAGGCTGAGCTGAAGAAGCCTCCAGGTCTCTCTGACCTCACCCTCCCCACTGTCTCCCCCAGAGGAGTGCAAGTTTCTGCATCTGCCTAAGACCCAGACCCGCCAAGGAGAATAATTGTTCCTTTTCTTCCCCTCCCCAGGAGACTGGGAGTCTCAGCACATCTGCCCAGACTCATTTAAAAGATGATGTTTTGCCCTTAAGACTCATTCAGATTCCACAGAGAGCCCCCTGGGGGTCACTTTGTCTTCCCCAGTGAATCACTCTCCCTGGCAATCATTCATTGCCCTCAACAGAATCCTCTTCTCCCATCCCATAGCCGGTTCTTCCAGGGCCCAGGTCCCGCCCTTTCTGTCCCTCCAGGTGGTACAGAAGTGTCTGTGCCTCCCTGGGTGGGGTCTCCATCCTGAGGAGAATGTGCTCGCACATCCGCGTGCGCACTGAGACACGTGTGTCCCTTGTCTCCTGGTGCTCAGTCTGCCTCCCGCAGTGCTGCTCCGTGACCTCCCAGGGCCCAGGCCTCCCAGTGCAGAGCCTCGTGTGACGCCAGGAGTTCAGCTCTCCGCATAGAAGCCTCTGGGGTGGGGACAGGATCTGGATTCCGAGCCCAGGATTCGCTGCCTCTGTGCTCTGCATTCCCACTGCCTGTCTGGCAGTCCCAGCGGGCAGGCCTGGTTCCTCCCGAGGGTGCTGAGGGAAGGGTCTCTCAGGCCCCTTCCTTGGCTAGTGGGTGGCCGTCTCCTCCCTGTGTCCCATCACATGCCATCCCCTCCCCTTCCTCCAGTGCACGTCTGCATCCTTTGTAATAAGGACCCCAGTCCTTATCAAGGACTAGGACCACCCTAGTGGCCTCATCATAACTGAGCACATCTGGGGTGACCCTATTTCCAAATAAGGTCCCATTCTGAGACATAGGGATTAGGACTTCAACATAGGCACTGTGGGCAGATACAGTTCAACACATATCAAGGACCCACAGGGAAAATTCTGGTCTTTCAGTAAGAGTAGTGTTCTCAGAGCAATTTGTTTGCTTTCAAAACTTGTAAACACTGGCACTCATGTGACTGGCATGCTCTGTGTGCACATGGGCTGGGTGACGCTGAGAGCCCAGGGTGGCTCCCCCTGGCAAGTAGGTGGGGTCCCATGCTGGACAGTGTTTGGCTTTATTTCTTGGGGGTGGCTGTCTATCCACCTTCTCACCTTGTTCTCATTGTTAACTGGCAGCGTTTGTCTATAACCTGACAAACCACTTACATTTCTTTTCAGAACGGTAAGCTGGGCGGCCCTGGGAGACAGGGCTGGTGTTCGCCCTGGGGCATCTCTGAAGGAGCAGCACTTCCGCTTTGGTGGCGCCCCTTGCTGGGACCTTCTGCCTCCTTTCTGGCCCAGACCGCAGGCCTCAGATCTGTTGGCTTCTGGGGAAGGAGCTCCGTCCTCCTCACGTGTCATGGAGAGCCCAGGCCTGTCGGGGGCTCAGTAGATGCTCAGTGACCGTCTGCGCGGCTGCCCCGAGTGTGCTGGGCCGTCCACCCTGGGGAGAGGGCCAGGGTCGCTCCGGCTGCTTCTCACCCTCCAGCTGAAGAAGGATCTTCTGGCTCAGGGACTCTGTGGCTTCCCAGACCCAGCCTGGTCCCCGTGGCTCCCCTGGCAGGCTGGGCCCTGGGAGGCCTGTCCTGGGAGCGAGGCCCCGGCTTGGCGCCGGGCACTGAAGAGCAGCCACGCTGTGCGAGGCCTGGGCTGGTCCCTGTTCGGCCGGTGCTAGTGGGGCGTGGGGAGGACGGGCAGAGGCGCCGCCCTGCCACTCTCGGTGCTTTTCTCTGCGTTTCCGTTTGCACGCAGTGCTGTGACTCATGGCAGCCCTGACGCGTCTCAGATTTAAACATATTTGTTTTTATTCATTTAAGCCTTTTGTTTTCTGTTAAAGGAAGGTATTTCCCCTATTTTCCTCTTCTCCAAGCCTAAGAGCAGCAGAGAGAATCTTTAGCTGAGTCCTGCTCTCCCTTTGGGTGTGTGTCACGCCCCCTCGCCAGATACCCCCGTCCCCAGACTGGCAGAATCTTCACCCTTAGAGCCCCCACCCAGGGAACACACGCTTTCCCTAGGTCGCCAAACCCTCCTAGCAGCCGGATCAGAGGCTGAGTCCGGCTACGGGAAGGAGCTGCCTCCTGTGGGTGTTCCCTGGCACTGCTGGAGCCGCAGGACACTGGGGGCGTCCCTGGCCCCTGGTTAGAGGAGACCTGACATGAGATGTAGTCCTCCTGCTCGGGCTGGTTTGTCGCAGTCACTGTCCTCGTGCCCTCAGCGTCTTAGGCTGCGGCGCCCCAGTGCGCAGGCGCATTCGAGTCCCCTCTGTGTAACGCTGTCTGTTCCATGAGCAGGTTTTGACTGCGGTTGGACACACTCCCTGCGGGCCACCTTGTGCACAGAGTACACAGGAGTCCCTTCGGCAAGGACATCCCGCTTGTTCCCCTCGGCTCTCGGCAGGTGGAGAGCAGCAGAGTGTCTCGGCCCAGGAGGCATCCGCTCTGTTCCCTGGGCCTTCGTCTTCCTTGTCCAGGCCCAGAAAGGCGCTGGGCGTGGGGCCGGCTGCGCAGCCCTCTAGGCCTGAGCGGTCAGTCACTGGAAGGAAAGGGAGAGGCGGGTGGGCTGGGCCGGCAGGTCTGGGCGGTCGCTTGTGTGTCACTTGGCAGCACCGAGTCTTCGCCGCTTCCCTTCCCCTGCCTCGTAGAGCCTGCGTGTGAACAAAGTCAGGCAGGGCCTGGGTGCCGCGTAGCTTGTCCACGCTGCTGTGTGCAGATGCGGAGAAGCCACACGCAGCCACGCGCCCCGGGTGCAGCCGCAGGACATCTGGAGACACTGGGGACAGGGCTGGATGTGACCAAGGATCTGGGGCCATGTGGGCCAGGGATGTGGGAAATGAAGACCACCTGCATCTCGAAAGGGAGAAACGGCAGAGCAGATCCCGGTTTCCTCCAGGGGACCCTCTCCTTAGGAAAGGAGTTCCTGCCTTCGGGGTCAGTGTCTAGTCCTGTCCCTGCCTTGGAGACGATTTCATAGGCCCTTTATGGAGAACATGAGGTCACATCCCAGAGTTTCCTGATGGGACCACAGTGAGCAACACGTGGAAGAGTTGTGTCGCCCCAACCCCTGGAAATGGGTTTCAACATGACAAAGCGACTCTTGGCCCCACGGACAGCCGCCGTCCTCTGTGCTCTGCTCCCTGTGCCTGTGCCAGCTTCAGAGAAGAAGAATGAAGCTGAGGGGAGACGCCAGAGGGAAGGAGGCAGGAGAAGCAGGCTGCCTGCCCCTTCTACAACCATGAGCACAGGGACAAGAGCCTGGCAGAGGGGAAGTCCCTGGGCAGCTGGTGGCCCTTGGGAAGAGGCCTGGGCCTGTCCCTGTTCCGGTGGCTGGGTTGCCATTCCGGCAGCCTGGGTGAGAACTCTGGAGGTTTGGGGAGAAGCCCTTGGTTCTGACTGAGACCTAGCCCATGGGGGATTCTTCCTGACGCTATGATTTGGGAGGATGCCACCCGCAGTGGTTAGACTGGCAGCCACACCACAGGCAAATGGCACCAACTCCATTCCCCCCTAGTGCATGGGTTGGACGAAGCCTTGGATCCCTGGTGGTTCTGGGTTGCGGGGCCAATTGTCATTGGGGACAGCAGATAGGAGCCAGGAAAGAGTGTGCATTCGTCATGAAGCCTCAGTCACAGGAGGGCAGAAACTGAGAAGAGAGCAGCAAGTGTGCCACAGAGCACGACTACGTTTCCAAATGGCTTTTCAGCTGCCACCCCTACCTGCGGCACAGCACAATACTGTCTTCTTTGACCTCCCATGGCTTTTGCCTGGCCACACTTTGGGGGGTCCAGGAATCTGTAGCTGGGGGCTGCTGGCGGGCTCAGGTCTGCAACCCCTGATGTGTCATGGCCCGAGGTCGCAGGTCCTTGGGGAGACTCCTACAGATGTAGGATGGAGGATTCCGTTCTGGGGCA
Source organism: Microcebus murinus (assembly GCF_040939455.1). Taxonomy (NCBI): domain Eukaryota; kingdom Metazoa; phylum Chordata; class Mammalia; order Primates; family Cheirogaleidae; genus Microcebus; species Microcebus murinus. Next base: position 61,415,252 of record NC_134117.1, read on the forward strand.
AGTGATGTCCCAAGGGGCAGGAGAGCGAGGCAGGGCCCAGGTATGCTGCTGGGAGTCAGGGTCGCTACTGTGGCGGTGACTGAGAAAGGCTCGTATCAGAGATGCAGGAGGATTTATGGGTGAAATGTGTGATATCTTGAACTTGTTTTAAAATCCTCTGTCCAAAAACATGGAAGAGATAGATGACATAATACTGATAAAAATAATAATAAAAATGACATAATACTGATAAAAATACTTAGGGCTTGGTCTTGGCTTCAGGGAGTTTGTTACACTGTTGATTCTATTTTTGTGTACATTTGAAAATAATGAACAATGAAAAATTAAACAGAAATTTAAAGAAAAGAAACAGCTGCCTCTCCTGCTGCCTGCTCCCCTCTCAGCATTCCTGTCACTGCACTGGGGCGTTTCTCTTTCCCTGGGAACATCACTGGGGTGTCTGAATCTTTGTGTTCCCTGCACCCAGCCTGGGGACCGGCACAGTGTAGGTGCGCAGTGACTGAGATTTTGGTAAAAAGGTGGATAGATGTGTCAAGGGTGGGCGTCCCTCCTGGCCGCCATGACCAAGAGCTCCAGGGTCGGAGCTGCCCAACCCGAGCAGGGCCTGGTGGGCTGTGCTGATGGGGCATGGTGCATTACATGGGCAGATCTGAACCCCGGGACCTTCCGCCAGGGGACAGTGTGTGTGCTGGGTGCTCACCTGCTCTCAGCCCTCCCCTCCTGCCCAAGGTCTCGCTCCTCTTAGGTTGCTGTGCTCTCACTTTTCTCAGCATCTAAACCTCTTAGGAAAGGACGAGGAAGGTGTGAGTGACCAGTCACACTTAACCACACCCCTGGACGTTTTGCATTTAAATAAGGGACAAGGCCTATGTTAAGGCAATGGGCCTAACTGGTGGCACTGTAGACTCTGATTAGCAGTCAGAGAAGTGTGGGGAGTGAGAAAGTGTTCCTGGCCCTGAAGATATGTCCGTTCACCACTGTACTCTCCTCTTGCACATTGTGTCCTTCCTGAATTAGAACCAGAGAGGGGGCTGAGATGAACGACTAAGGCAAGAGCACCATCCTCACTCCCGTGTTCTCCAGGGATCGTGGGTGCAGAGGGGGGCAGGTAGAAAGGCCACGTTTCAGCCATCTCCATTCAGGACTTCAACTTGATTTCTGCTCCACTCGACCCAGGGGAGGTTGCAGCTGGAGTGACTGTCCCCCTCGACCCTGGCTGTGCCCTCTGCTCCCTCCCTGCAGGGTCCGCGGGGTGCCCTGCAACCCACCAGCACCGGCACCCTCTTAGCCCAGGAGACCTGTGGACACAGCCCCAATCCCCAGGGACAATCCCAGGAAAGACGGGGCATTCTCAGTGCTTGTCTTCAGCTCCTCCAGCCCTGCCGTCCAGTGCCCTTCCCCTCCCCAGACCCAGCACGTCACAGGGTCTCTCCCCTGCGTCCAGCCCTACTCTGCAGAGACAGCAGCAAACTTGCAGATGGAGGTGTCAGTGGCCAGTGGGGCTTCCCCTGTGACTGCCCCGACAGGTGTGCATGGTGGCTGCCCAGTGAGAAGAGAAGCGGTTCGAAGGCAGAGAGCAAAGTCACACCTGGGAACAAGGGGAAGCCGCCTGGCAAGGCAGGGCAGGGGGCGTTTGCAGGAGACAGCCTGGCCGGGTACAGGGACTACAGGTGGGACACAGCTGAAGGCCCAACAGCCACTGATGCTACCACTGACAGGGGCCACCTGGGGGCCTCTTCAGGGTGGGTGCAGCAGGTGGCCACAAAGCCATGTGAGGAGGGCAGACAGCTGGCGTGGGTATGGGGGGGGAGCTGGATAGGTAGGGCGAGGGCCAAGGAGGGTGTGCACGAGGGCGGGCATGCTGGGAGCTCTGGGAGTCCCAGGGGAGAGCTGGGAGCAGCAGGAGATGCACGGAAAGGGGGCGGGGTCAGTGAGAAGAGGGCGGGCATGGGAGCCTGGCCACACTGCAGACTTGACTTCAGTGAGGAGGGAAACAAAGGCAGGCCCTCTCTGCCAGCATCCACGGATCAAAGGGCAGAGACGGAGGGCACGTGGGGACAGGCTGGCGTCCTCCCAACTGTCCTGCGGGTGGTCATGTCTTCAGCAGGAGGCGAGATGCTAGGCAAACTGAGGGGTGAGGCAGTGGGGGCGGCGTTTGGGAGGTGAGAAGCAGTCACTGTGGGACTGAAGGAATCTCACCTGTAGGGGACACCCGGCATGCACAACTCAGACACTTTGAGGGACTCCAGACCTGAGTGAAGACTGCCCTGGTCCCTGAGTGTGGGACCTGTTCTAACCACCCGTGTAAGACCAGGAACGCGTGTTCCCCAGCCAGAGGCGGTGTCCACCCTGCTCCGCCTGCCTGTCAGGACCCTCCGGGAAGCGCAGACCCCTGACTCCCCGCAGCAGACGGCTACTGGGTTCCGCCACTGGGGCTCGCTGTGTGGCCACGATAATCGGCCAGCTCAGCCTGCAGGTACAGGCGTGTGCGTGCGTGTGTGCGTGTGAGAGTCAGCAAGAGAGATTGAGAGAGAGAGCGCTTGGAGAGTTTGAGAGAGAGAGCGGCAGCGCCAGCAGGTGCCCGAGTCTCAGTGGGTGGGAGTGAGGGCTGGTGTTGGGGAGAAGGGGAGAGGGTGCACAGCTGAGAGGAAGGCCTCTTCCACGGGTGCCCGACAGGGCACAGGGCCCAAGGGCTTGTGTGCTTCGAGCCTTTCAGGGTGCCTGAGCCCGCCCAGCTGGGCATCTGCTCTGCCTGGCAGGAGGCTGCAGGTTCCCTGGGAGGCGCATGGGCTGGAACCGTGAGCACTGGGGGCGTAGGGTGGTGCAGCTGCCCCTCCCAGTACTCTCCTGCCTCTCCGTGTTTTAAACAAACATCTCCAGGCTCCAGAAAGGGGACATCGGGTCCAACAGTAGGAAAGTGACAACAAATGGGTATGAAACAGCTATATATTGGAACAGACTCCTTCCTTTGGATTCTGTGACTCTGCAAACATTGACGTTTTAAAATAAATTTTTCGCATCAGTCTAATTATCAGGTACAGCAGGGGATAATCGTCTGTCACACTGCTTCCCCGTCATCTCAGCCCCAGGCCTCAAGAAGGCTCTGGGGCACCGAGGCAGGAAGACCCCTGGGGATGGGGTGCAGGAGACGCCCCTCAGGCCCTGTGCCCGCTGCCCCCTGCCCCGCGTGCACCTCTGCAGACTCGGCCCCTACTGGTCTCTGAGACAGCCTGAGCCCCGCCCCTCCCCTTCAGGGCCTCTGGACTATCATCTGGTGAGCACCCACCCAGGGCCACCTGCTCTCTGATCCCACGACCCTTTCCCAGGGTGCCCTGCAGCCCCAGGGTAGCAGGGAAATACAGAGGGAAGGGTCAGGATTTCTGGTTATAATAACTGGATCCAGCAACCCTGGATCGGTAGCCTGGGCCGGTGTCTGGCGCTGCACCCCCAGGACTGGGTTGCTGGCTGACCCTGTGCTCTGCAGGGGCTGCACGTCCCCGCAGACACCCATCCTCTTTAGTGCTTGGCTCACCTTAGACCCCGGAATCCACACACTAAAGGCTTAAAGAGGAGAGACCTGCACCTCCTCCGCACATCTGAGTATTTGGGGACCCAACAGAAGTCTTACGAGTCACTTGTCCCCCGCAAGGTTTTCATGGTTTCGGGGGACAAGGTCAAATTAGATGGGACAAGAGTAGCTAGAAGGGAGCCAAGGTCTACAAAGCAGAGTGGTGGGTCCCCTTCGGTTCAGGAAATTGCTGGAGTTAACTTCAGAGAGCCCTGGATGCTGCCCCGAACTCTCTGGGTGCCCTCAGGTAACTTCCTGGACCTCTCTGGGCCTCTGTTTTGCCATCAGTAAAAGAGGATGGTCACTCCGGCTGACAGAACTACAGGTGGACTTGACACGATGGTGGTGGCAAGGGCCTGGCAGAGCCTTGGAAAGTGCCCTCCATAAGGCAATCACTCTGCCACCCTCCCCAAAATCTTATCTTCAAAGAGCTGCCCTCAGTCATGGACAATTTCAGGGTCACTTGGAGCCCCCTCCTGGCCCATTCCACCTGGGGCTTCCAGAAGACGGGCTTGTGTGAGGCAGCCCTGTTCCAGGGGCTGAGGTCACTTCTCTCAGGACCAGGGCAGGTCTTGGCTCCATGTCCAGGGCGTCCCAGGCCACTATCTGTGGCAAGCCGGGGCTGAGGCGTGGTGGAAGCCCAGGCTCTCCATGGCCTGCTATTGCAGGGACCGAAACTGCCCTCCCCTGGCTCACGTGATGACCTCGGAGGCAAAGGGAACCTGCCCAAAGGCAGGATCATGGGGCTCTCACATGTTCGTGTTCCTCAGAGACTGGGCATGTTTGGGGGCCCCAGGGCCTGGTGGCAGGAAGCACTTACCTTCCTGCTGCACAGACAGCAGAGCCCAGAGCAGCAGCGGCACAGCAGGGGGGATGAGCCAGTAGCAGTCCTGGAAAAGGCTCTGGGGGAGGGGAACATCCCTGACAGTCCAGCAGATAAGGCAAATGTCAGCAGCTGGGGAGCCTGGGTGGCCTCTTCCCCACCAACAGCCACCCATCTGCCCCCACTCCCTTGGCCCCATACAACCCCACCTAAGGGGCCACAGTGGGGCAGGAGCTGGGGCTGGTCTCCACCTTTCAGGGATCAGCCACCACCTGCGCCTCCACGTGGGAAGCCAACACTGCAGAAGAGTCTGGCTGCACCCGCGGCAGCGCTCTAGTTTCCTGAGAGAGGGAAGGGACAGCAGAGGAGTAGGGACGGCCCCTGACAGCCCTGCTGGGTCTCAGAATGCCCTTCCCACAGAGCGTGCTGCCACGCACCCACACACGTGTAAACACACACACAAGTGTAAACACACACACTTGCACACAGATACACGTGCACACTCACCAACACATATGCACTCCCAAACACAGGCACATTCACTACACACGTACACACAGGCACGTGCAACGTGCACACGCACACGGGGCGCGCCAGCGGCTTCAGGGAGCTTTTCCCGGGTTGAGGCGCCATGCTGTGAAAGGGAGGTAGCAGGTCCTGACCCCACAGTTGCACCAACTGCCCAACTGCCCTTCAGTTCACCTGCATCTAACCTTCTCCCTGAGAACTGCCTTTCTGCCAAGCCCTGACTGTGTAGCCCGGGCTGTTTCTGAGATGTGTGAACACGCTAATGGCCACAGTCCCTGGTAAAAGGCAGAGTACATTTTAATATGAACGTCTTTCATCCTTGAATAACACAAAGCTCTGAAAGAATTAGGTTCAGGTTTTCACATATCATACCCAAAAATATTTTGGACTAACTCCAAAGTAAAAACATTCACCTGGGGAGTAATTTTTTCCCCAAAATATAGACCACCACGGAATAAAAGCGCTACTTCACAGCCCTAAGCGGGACTTGGGCACCGCCAGGCTCCCCTGTGCACGGGGAGGAAGCTCAGGGAAACGCCTGCTTAGGCGGGTGGCGCTGATGGGTCAGAGCTGCCACTTTACATCCATTCCAGCTGCCCTGGGCAGAGCTGGGACAAGTCAGTGAAAGCTGAGTGCTCTGCGGGTCCCCATGGTTTCTCCTGGGTCCCAAGGTTAGCTGTGGTGGAGACCCAGAGCCGCCATCCCTCCCTCCAGAGCCCAGCAGCTGACTGAGGGGAAGGGGTCTGAGATGAACCAAAGGTTTTCTGTCAGGACTTGGCTGACAGGATGGCTTCCTGCATGCGCGACCGGGGGCGTGGCCTCGAGGTCAGTGGAGCAGCTGTGCTCACGTGAGAGCACCTTGGCAAAGGGGCGGGGCGAAGCAGCCAGGGAAAACGGTCAGGAACCGCAGGGGCGGAGCCAGTATCTGATTGACAGTCGAGAGGCCAATGAGAGAAGGCAGGCCACACCAAGGAATGCGCCACCTTCAGTTAAACTGTCAGGGCGCCCGGGAAATCTAATGGGTTTTGCCTGTCAGGTTCCTAACTTGGCTGGGCTTGGCCTAGCGCTCTCAAAACTGACCTTTTCTGGCGGTCTTAGAACCCATTCGTGGACTGTCTCCTCCGTCGTCTGTACCTTTCTCCACAGGCGCTGGTGAGCACTATTACCACGTCCATTTCACAGGTGCGGCAGCTGAGGCTTAGAGGTAGGAAGCTCAGCAAGGCCACAGCTGGGATCCCAATCTTGGCACCTGACCCCAGAGCCCATCCTGTCCAGCGCGCTGCAGTTCCACTGGCCCGGACACCAGGGAGTCAAGGTGGAGCAGGGCCGGTAAAGGGACCCGGATGAGTGCAGTTGAGCAGATTGCTGGCGGCAGTGTCCTCGGAGTGGACATAAATAGTGATAAGTAGCTGTTGGGTCCCACACGGCGTGAGAGCTCAGAGGATGCAGATGGGAGGGGAGACAGGAGACAGGAAGGTGAGAATGTGGGTGTCATGGGCCAGGCTGTCCCGCAGCTGGCAGAGCCTGGCAGCACTGCAGTCTGATGTGGCTTTGGGTTACCCCCAGGTGCAGAAAAGCTGTTCCCTCGGGGCTGTGGTGTTTCCCAGGTGTGAAGTTCAGCATTTTAGGAGGACACCAGTATTAGTCCCTAGGAGACAGTTGCCTCTGTCTGCTAGGGCTGCGACTACAAAATACCACAGAGAAGGTGGCTTAGACAACAGATTTCTTTTCTCATAGCCCCAGAGGCTTAGTGTCTGAGATTAGGGTGCTGGCAGGTGTGGTTCCTGGCCAGGCCTCTTTCTAGCTTGCAGAAGGTCACCTTCCATCTGCGTCCTCACATGGTGGGAGGACTCTCCTTTCTATCTTTGTCTCTGTCTCTGTCTCTGTCTCTCTCTCTCTCCTTATAAAACCAGCAATGCTGTTGGCTTATGAAGGCACACTTAGGACCTCATTTAATCTTAACTGCCTCCTTAAAAGCCTTGTCTCCACATGGAGTCACATTGGGGGTTAGATTTTCAACACATGAATTTGTGCACACACAGTTATTTCCATAACAACGGTTCATACTCAGTAAGTATGTAACAAGTGGTAATGGAGCACTGAAGAAATTGAACAGTTTGACAACTCACATGTAACTGAAGTTCTTTCACAAATATTAGCTGGTATAATGCGCATGACATTCCCTGTGCCTGGGTGAGCCTTAGCCGTGGGGGAAAATTCTGAGGAGAACTTTCGTGGGAGCTCATGGTTATCTTCCAGTAGCCACCACGAGGAGGTCTGAGAAAGTTACACCACGTGTCCTTAATGGGCCTTAGTGAATCCATTATTCT